>NC_054752.1:4731215-5383215 GCF_018143015.1 Lytechinus variegatus | reverse complement strand
AATGTGCGATGTGCTGTCATCAGGTCACATCATCGCTCAACCCAGAATAGAAGATCGCAGAGCACTCATCATTGACAGAGAGGGTGATCATAGGGAAATCCCCCACAGTGATGTCATCTGGAATGTGTGTGTTGATCGTATGACAGACGACCTCTACGTCGTGACATCAGATGATGAGGACAAGACGTGTGTGATTGATCAGGTGATGAGTGAGGGTCATATGAAGAAGAGAAGAGTAGCATCATTCCCTCTATCAACTAGACTGAATAAACATGATAGATTCAATCACCTAATCGCATCTCGAGTGATTATGACGTCATCAGGGAATATGATTGCATCTGATGGAGATAATATTCTCATATTCAAAAAGACATTCATCCTCTATATAGATCCGTGACAGATAATAAGACCAAACAAACAAATGATATTGGGAATGTTGCTACATCTTACCATTATATGCTTATATGCTTTCAAATTGAAAAGAAAAAAGCACAGTGAAAACGCATGATTCATTGTAATCCATGGTTTCTTTGTGGGTAAGCTTCATATTTATATTGAAAACCTATCAGGATTATACTCTTTTATTGTACACGTTGTTTCAGAATATCTTACTAGTATACCAGACTCCGGCGTCGCTTTGTTGGCGTGAGTAAACATTAATATTAATTATGTCTGCATAGCAGCTTTTTATTACTATACCCGTGTATATTTCATTTTAGTTCAGTTCAATATGTAAAAAAGAGCAGTAAAATGTTTCTCAGTTATGTAATCATGCCGGTACATTTGGGTAAATTGCACTTTGTGCTCTTGCAAAAAAGAATACATTGTACATAACATAAATCATGTATCATTTTACAATTGGGACTTGGTAACCTGTAACTGCCACCAAGTTATTTAGACAAAGTCAAAAGATCCAACGTTTAGACGGATGTTGAAAGTTTATTCCAAACAATTCCATGAAACTGTAACAAACATTGAACAATTCAAACAATTAATTTCATACCGAATATGTACATTGCCATAATATCTTTTCCAATTAAACATATATTAATCAAGTCTTATTAAATTACTCTTTTAGTGAAATTTCCTCAACTATGACATTTCAAACAAGACGTATACGATCATTTAACATTTTATACAAAAATTCTTAACTAATTCTCATCATACATAACCAATTGTCATGTCACTAAGTTTCAAGTACAATTACGTAATATAAACAAAAAGCACATCAATATCAACCAAATTCCGAAACATAAATATCTATCACATTCCAGAATCGTTAGAATAATATTACATGAAAATAAAGAATTGATTAATAATTTATATCAGCAATATCATGAATAAGAAAAACTTTTTTCGATCTAACTCACCTCGTTGACTGGACATAAATAACTTTTGCATGGCAGTAATGCTAAAATAGATTTTGCAAAGAGGAGCCGTAAACGAAGGTCTCCTTCAAGGTCAAATAACAGCAAAGTGACAAAATCGAGAAAATAGTTATTTTGGGCTGTCATGGCACTTTGCGCGCATTCATATCATAAAATATAATCAAGAAAAATACGTTTTATAATTACACTGAATTGGCAAGTTAGACCGAGAAAAAGTATATAAAGTACAAATATAAACTACTATTATACACAGAAATTATGATACAATTCGTTCGATTAATAATTTAAATAATGTGAAAATAAATAATTATCTTTTATTATCGGAAGAATCACTGGTAAAGAGACTTAAAACTAATTAGCGCAGCGCGTAGATAATAGGGTAAAAAACGCGCATCCACAAGGGGCGCGGGAAGCTGCCAAAATGAAATTGGGGGCAGCCACATAAACAAAATGTACCAGTACAGTGTTTATTTACTAAACGGGATCTGTTGTTACCAGAATGCACATTTGAAAGTGATTTAATCCATTTTGGTCATCTATAGCTATGTTATAGCTATGTTATGTTTGTTTTTGGTTTTCGGGGTTCATTACAGGAAAACGTTTGGCTTATTGCTTTTTAATCTAATTGCTATATGAATAGGTGATTTTGCAAGAGTTAAACGGGAAATTTATTTAAATTGATGGCTGGTTTTGCTTTTGAATGTCCTTGTGCATTTAGATTAAAATTGTTTTTAATGAACAGTTGCATATTTATGATAAACTTTTAATACGTTCCATTCAAGAAGGCCTACGTCAATGACTGTTTTGCTTGCAAGAATGTCTATTAAATCTATGTTCAATTACGATTTAGTTGCAGGCGCATGAAAACGATAATTGCAATTTGCTGGATTTCTTTCATTTTCATCCTAACGGAAATGGTTTTAATGATGCTTTGTGTAATCGAAACTGTTTGCTTACATCTTTTCTTCCCAAGAATCTAAATGAATATCTGCAAGAGTTTAACAGAAGACTTTTTTTTTATTGCTGCTCGATTTTATATCAACAGATTCAGGTACATAAAGATTGATTCATTCGCTTAAAAAACATGATCAGTTAGATGTTTGTGGTAGACCGATGTAAATACGTTTATTTTAATACTGTATCGGGCAGTGACTGTTTTGCTGGAAATTTATGTTCAATTATGTGAATGACACAGACGGAGGAAATTGTGTATTCGCAGGCGCATTTATTATAATCACCTAAAGATCTAAAATCGGTTAGATTTCTTTTATTTTTCATGCGTACTGAAGTTATTTATATCAATGATTTATTCAAGATTTTTTTGACTACATCTTTTCATCTAAAGAAAGTAAATTAACTTGATTGGGAAAGACGATCAAAACTTAATTGGGAATCTGGAATGTTTGCGATAGTTGTTTTTTAAACGGTTAATCCAAACATCTTTTGATGTTTTCATGTATCATATTTCAATATGAACCACAAATTATAAACAATAAATCTTTTCAAAATGAACGAATCCTTGTTCATTTTTGTTTAAAATGTCACCTTTCTCATTCTTAGAATTTTTTATCACATATCTGCACTCAGTCATCCACTTATCTCACTTATTGATCTTTGTCCAATACACACACTCCTATTCCTTCCATAACTGAGTTTACTTGAGCGAATAAAAAGGAAACACGTGAAAACAGCATATACATTTGTATAAATGTAATTTTATATGTATTAATCAATACAAATAAATAGATAAACAAACACACATATATATATCTTCCTGTCACAGTTACATGAAGATAATTTCATCTTCCTCTTACAGCTACATGAAGATAATTTCATCTTCGTTAAACAGCTACATTACAGCTACATTAAGATAATTTCATCTTCGTTTAACAGCTACATGAAGATAATTTCAACTTCGCTACTCAGCTACATGAAGATAATTTTATCTTCCTCTTACAGCTACATGAAGATAATTTCATCTTCGTTTAACAGCTACATGAAGATAATTTCATCTTCGTTAAACAGCTACATAAAGATAATTTCATCTTCGTTTAACACCTACATGAAGATAATTTTATCTTCGTTTAACAGCTACATGAAGATAATTTCATCTCCGTTACACAGCTACATGAAGATAATTTCATCTTCGTTTAACAGCTACATGAAGATAATTTCATCTTCGTTTAACACCTACATGAGGATAATTTCATCTTCGTTTAACACCTACATGAAGATAATTTCATCTTCGTTTAACACCTACATGAGGATAATTTCATCTTCCTCTTACAGCTACATGAAGATAATTTCATCTTCGTTACACAGCTACATGAAGATAATTTCATCTTCGTTTAACACCTACATGAAGATAATTTCATCATCGTTTAACACCTACGTAAAGATAATTTCATCTTCGTTTAACACCTACATGAGAATAATTTCATCTTCCTCTTACAGCTACATGAAGATAATTTCATCTTCGTTTAACACCTACATAAAGATAATTTCATCTTCGTTTAACAGCTACATGAAGATAAATTCATCTTCCTCTTATAGCTACATGAAGATAATTTTATCTTCCTCATACATGAAGATAATTTCATCTTCGTTTAACAGCTACATGAAGATAATTTCATCTTTGTTTAACAGCTACATGAAGATAATTTCATCTTCGTTTAACAGCTACATGAAGATAATTTCATCTTCGTGAAACAGTTACATGAAGATAATTTCATCTTCCTCTTACAGCTACATGAAGATAATTTCATCTTCGTTAAACACCTACATAAAGATAATTTCATCTTCGTTTAACACCTACATGAAGATAATTTTATCTTCGTTTAATAGCTACATGAAGATAAATTCATCTTCCTCTTACAGCTACATGAAGATAATTTCATCTTCGTTAAACAGCTACATGAAGATAATTTCATCTTTGTTTAACAGCTACATGAAGATAATTTCATCTTCGTTTAACAGCTACATGAAGATAATTTCATCTTCGTTACACAGCAACATGAAGATAATTTCATCTTCATTTAACAGCTACATGAAGATAATTTCATCTTCTTCTTACAGCTACATTAAGATAATTTCATCTTCGTTTAACAGCTACATGAAGATAATTTCAACTTCGCTACTCAGCTATATGAAGATAATTTTATCTTCCTCTTACAGCTACATGAAGATAATTTCATCTTCGTTTAATAGCTACATGAAGATAATTTCATCTTCGTTAAACAGCTACATAAAGATAATTTCATCTTCGTTTAACACCTACATGAAGATAATTTTATCTTCGTTTAACAGCTACATGAAGATAATTTCATCTTCGTTACACAGCAACATGAAGATAATTTCATCTTCATTTAACAGCTACATGAAGATAATTTCATCTTCTTCTTACAGCTACATTAAGATAATTTCATCTTCGTTTAACAGCTACATGAAGATAATTTCAACTTCGCTACTCAGCTATATGAAGATAATTTTATCTTCCTCTTACAGCTACATGAAGATAATTTCATCTTCGTTTAACAGCTACATGAAGATAATTTCATCTTCGTTAAACAGCTACATAAAGATAATTTCATCTTCGTTTAACACCTACATGAAGATAATTTTATCTTCGTTTAACAGCTACATGAAGATAATTTCATCTTCGTTACACAGCTACATGAAGATAATTTCATCTTCGTTTAACACCTACATGAAGATAATTTTATCTTCGTTTAACAGCTACATGAAGATAATTTCATCTTCGTTTAACACCTACATGAGGATAATTTCATCTTCGTTTAACACCTACATGAAGATAATTTCATCTTCGTTTAACACCTACATGAGGATAATTTCATCTTCCTCTTACAGCTACATGAAGATAATTTCATCTTCGTTACACAGCTACATGAAGATAGTTTCATCTTCGTTTAACGGCTACATGAGGATAATTTCATCTTCCTCTTACAGCTACATGAAGATAATTTCATCTTCCTTTAACAGCTACATGAGGATAATTTCATCTTCGTTTAACACCTACATGAAGATAATTTCATCATCGTTTAACACCTACGTAAAGATAATTTCATCTTCGTTTAACACCTACATGAGGATAATTTAATCTTCCTCTTACAGCTACATGAAGATAATTTCATCTTCGTTTAACACCTACATAAAGATAATTTCATCTTCGTTTAACAGCTACATGAAGATAGATTCATCTTCCTCTTACAGCTACATGAAGATAATTTCATCTTCCTCATACATGAAGATAATTTCGTCTTCGTTTAACAGCTACATGAAGATAATTTCATCTTTGTTTAACAGCTACATGAAGATAATTTCATCTTCGTTTAACAGCTACATGAAGATAATTACATCTTTGTGAAACAGTTACATGAAGATAATTTCCTCTTCCTCTTACAGCTACATGAAGATAATTTCATCTTCGTTAAACACCTACATAAAGATAATTTCATCTTCGTTTAACACCTACATGAAGATAATTTTATCTTCGTTTAACAGCTACATGAAGATAAATTCATCTTCCTCTTACAGCTACATGAAGATAATTTCATCTTCGTTTAACAGCTACATGAAGATAATTTCATCTTTGTTTAACAGCTACATGAAGATAATTTCATCTTTGTTTATCAGCTACATGAAGATAATTTCATCTTCGTTTAACAGCTACATGAAGATAATTTCATCTTCATTTAACACCTACATGAAGATAATTTCATCTTCGTGAAACAGTTACATGAAGATAATTTCATCTTCCTCTTACAGCTACATGAAGATAATTTCATCTTCGTTAAACACCTACATAAGGATAATTTCATCTTCGTTTAACACCTACATGAAGATAATTTTATCTTCGTTTAACAGCTACATGAAGATAATTTCATCTTCGTTTAACACCTACATGAGGATAATTTCATCTTCGTTTAACACCTACATGAAGATAATTTCATCTTCGTTTAACACCTACATGAGGATAATTTCATCTTCCTCTTACAGCTACATGAATATAATTTCATTTTCGTTACTCAGCTACGTGAAGATAATTTCATCTTCGTTTAACACCTACATGAGGATAATTTCATCTTCCTCTTACAGCTACATGAAGATAATTTTATCTTCGTTTAACAGCTACAAATGATCTTCTATGATAGAAGATCATTTGTACATACTACAACTAAATCATTTGAATATAATATAATATAATAATATTAATAATAACTCTTATTTACCCAGGGTAGCCACTCTCAGCTGTAAGCTGTTCTTCCAGCGGGCCCTGCATAACATAATATGTTATTATTACCCTTCTCCATTCTAAATGCTGAGCGCCAAGCAAGAAAGCAGAAGGTCCCATTTTTATAAGTCTTTGGCATGACTCGGCCGGGGATCGAACCCACGACCTCCCGTCCATGAGGCGGGCGCTCTACCACTGAGCCATCATGTCCAGTCAAAATATTATTTGAATATCTGAATCTACTGTAAAAAAAACACCATGGAAACATTTATAGAGCTATGTATTATTTGGATCGTTACAAGGATAATGCTTGACTTATACTTCTATTTACTCTCAATTAGTGCATTTAAAATGTGATTCTGCTGTAGTCTAAAAGAATTTATTGATTACTTGTATGTTTTTTGAAACACAGTGCCTATATTGTAGATGCATTTGATTGAAGTAAATATGGTTTTGTTTTCTAAATACCGCCTCAGACTCTTTATCTTGTCTAACTGAATACATGATTCAAATTTATTAACTTCAATCATTTGACAAGAATATTTTGTTTTTATAATACATTCAATTCAATCTTTAAATCGCAAATAAAATAAGAAAACAAAGAAATATCAAATGTGAGTAGGTACAAAATCTATTGCGTGGCTTTCCATGAGATGAGGTTATGAAAAAAACCTGTAAGGCTGGATCGCCAAAACATGACAGTATGAAACATTATGTACGAAATTTGAATTTTCAAATATGTATAAACCACTAAGAAAATGATGGAGTATTTATGGTGTAATTATGATGAACATATATGTAATCACATAGGGGTTCTGAATAGTTTGGTTTGTAATCGATAAAATTCGTTTCATGATTCGTACTAACAAGTGGGTGTTTCATAAACCTGTTCGTAAGTAAAGAGCGACTTTAAGAACGACTGGTGATCCTTTCTTTTGGTAAATATTATATAGTATCCCTAAATTAGACCTCAAAATAGCCAATCTGGAATAAAATTATTGGAAAAGGTTTTTCAACTGATTTGAGTAGGTATTGTTGTCAACATTTACCAAAAAAAAGTTAGGAGGAATACGGGTTGAGGAAAGTGTTTTTTTTCAAGGTCAAAGGTCAATGACCTTTTCATATATACCGTATAATGATATCTCTGAGATGGAAAGGCGCAGGTTGGTGATAATGGTGTCAAAATGCACAATTTTTTACCAGAATATCAAATAAAATAAAATGAAGTACCTAGCATGCACATTCGCCGATGAAATTCAAGGTCAAAGCCTTTCAAAGGTCAATGACTTTTTTACATTATATACCATACTGTATAATGGTATCTCTGAGATGATAAGGTACAGGCTAGTAATCATGGTGTCAAAATGTACAGATTCTTACAAGAAGGTAAAATAGAATGAATGTGAGTACCTAGAATGGACATTCACCAATAAAATTCAAGGTCAAAGCTTTCAAAAGGTCAATGACCTTTTTACATTACATATATCATCATCTACAGCGCGTCCCAAAAAAAACTATACACTTTTGAAATGGCCGCCAAATAAAAAATCTAGCACTTTGGGGAAAAAGACTCATATATATGGAAAGCCAATGAAGTCAACTTTCAAATGACACCAGAAAGTTGGAAAACTATTAATGCTTGAGCGAGCACTGCCCACTGGAACAAAGGGTATGAAAATTAGGGTGGGCTGGAATTAGCCTTCCAATTTATTTCAGTTGTTGAGAGGCAAATCATTTCGAACTTGCAAAGTTAAGGGCGTTGTAATAAATTATTGATCAACCTTGATCAGTTTTGATATCTTACGCAAATTTTTTAAGTTATTTCATTGAACTTTTATGCATGAGTGAACACAAATTACACTTTTGAAGCAGCATTTCAACTGTATCATTTGGATCTCTTTTGGGGCAGCATTTCAACTTTATCATGGGGATCTCAGCAATGTGCTCATGTGAGTCGGCCAGTCGGGAGAATAGGGGGTGAGAATCGTGAGATAGGGCTTAAGTGGGAGAAGTAAGTTGATGAAATAAGGGTCAACAGAACATTCAGCCCCTGCCCCCCCCCCCTCTTTCCCACCCTCCCCTCCTGTTGAGAGACTGATGGCTATTCTCATGTACGTGTGAAGTCCAGAGCAGAATGTTGGTTTAATGATTAATTCTTAGGGCATCAACTTTTTCCTATCAATCAACAATTTATCAGTAAATCAACTCATTCAATGTGCAATGTGATCAATAAAACATTCACCTTTTCCAATAAATCATTTCATTAATCATCATAATCATTAAATTTTTTTGGTAATCATTCAAACTGACCATCAGCCAACGGTCACTTGGCAGTTAAGTTTTGAAAAGGCTACAATCCAGGAGATGAGACAGTGAGAGAGAGGGGGGGGGGGGGGCTGGAAAATGGAGATGAAGAGGGGACGGTACCTATGACTTTTAATTTGTAAAAGAACAAAAAGAAGAGGAATGCCCTTTTAACCAAGTCTTAGCATACCTCGCCCTCTTGCTTGTAACAGGTACATGTACCATCACATTACTCTGACTCTCATGAACACACTTCTGATGTCGACAAGATAAATATGCTACACTAAAATTACAATTCCTGTTCACTCATGCAGTACATTTCAATTTAGTAATTCATGAAATTTGCCTATTAAAACCAAAACTTATATCACTCATGAATAGCAGAACACCCTTAGCTTTGTAAGTTCCAAAGGACTAACCTCTAAAAAAAACTGTATGGCTAATTCCTGCCCAGCCTAGCCAAGCTTAGTCTCTCAGGAGAGAAGTGGGGGAGGGGTAGAGATGGAGGGAGGGGTTGCTAAATGTTCTGTTGACCTTTAGCCCATCAACTTACTTCACCTACCTAAGTCATATTACCCCCCTCTTCTGACTGTCATGAACACATTGTTGAGATCCACATGATCCACATGATTAAAGCTGCACTAAAAATTGCAATTCATGATCACTCATGCATTAAATTTCAATTTAATAACGTATGAAATTTTCACAAACAACAAACTGATCACATCTGATCTTTAATTCACCAAATAACCTTCAACTTTGCAAGTACAAAACAAAAAATCTGAAAGAAGTTGGAAGGCTAATTCCAGCCCACCCTAATTTGCATACCCTCTGTTTCAGTGGGCAGTGCTCGCTCAAGCATGAATAATTTTCCAACTTTTTGGTGTCATTTGAAAGTTGACTTTATTGGCTTTCCATATCTATAAGTCTTTTCCCCCAAAGTGCTACATTTTTTATTTGGCAGCCATTTCAAAAGTGTATAGTTTTTTTTGGGACGCACTGTATAATGGTATCTCTTGGATGAAAAGGCACAGGTTGGTGATCATGGTGTCAAAATGCACAGATTCTGATCAGAAGATCAAATAAAATAAAATTAAGGACATAGAATGCATATTCACCCATAAAATTTAAAGCCAAAGGTCAATGACATTTTATACATTATATACCATATTACATACTGGTATCTCGAAGATAAAACGACGCAGCTTGGTGTTCTTGGTGTCAGAATACACAGATTCTTACAGGAAGATCAAATAAAATGAAATTAAATATCGACAATGCACATTCACCCCTTAAAATTCAAAGACATAGGTCAATGTCCTTTTTGACATTAGATAATAATAATGGTATCTCTGAGATAAAACACCGCAGGTTAGTGATCTTGGTGCCAAAATGCAAAGATTTGTACAAGAATTTTCTGAAAATGGGTAGGATAGGTCTAACTCTCATGTCACAGCTAGCATCATCTGAGAGCATTTCCAAACAGCAGAGGAATGATGATGAAGTGAAGGCCATCATTAGAGCTGCATGTATATCAACTTAAACAAAGATGAATTCCCGTATTATTATTAATTACCTCTCATTGCGAGCTGCCAGAATCTCTTGAGATGCTAATGTTGCAGGACAAAACTTCATATCTGCTCTCTGCCGTACGTCACCTATAATGCTATTTCTACTAGGTATCAGTATGTACAAGGATCATTATTTGGTCCATACAACTGAGTGTTATCATGCACAAATTAGGCATATGATATGATAATGAAATTCAAAAGGAGATAATAGCTTAAAAGTACACATCCATTGACCTAACAAAACTCCTACAGCACCACGTCCAGTTCTTGAGAATCAAGCTATGCAACATATCAGCATTAATATAGACCCTAGTCTGATATCCCTTGACAGAACGTTATTAGGCTTTCATTGAATGGGCCAGATCAAAGTCCTGAAAATGTCAGAAAGTTTGCAAAAGTTTAATTACTCTTTGCTGAAGTTGAGACACTTAACTTCATTTACTATGACAAAAGCTGCAGCTCTAATGATTGTCTTATTTTAATCCTTCATCATTACCCCTGGCTACATGAAAATGTTCTTAGATGATGCATGTCATTAGGGTTAGGCCTATCCTTTCCATTTACAGATTAAGTTATAGTTTATAGTATTGATTGTAGCAATTGAGGTTAGTGACCTATTGCTACAGAAAAATTAGTACCTTGATTTAGATTCATAAAATGCATATGTAAATGCTGCTACTTTAGACAACTTCATCATTTTAGATTATATCATACATGATTTTTTTTTACACTTTTGGCAATGCATTACTACAATATATATTAAAAAGTGCTATTTGATATCGATTTCACCTCGAACTTGTATTTTGACATCATCATTGGTCAAGGAATCAACTAGGCCTATTAAATTTGTGTTCATTTTCCATGCAGGACAGTCTTTTTCCCATCAGAATCACTATATACAATGAAGTTATCAAGTTATCGACCTATTTACTTAAATTCCCTGACGTTATTGATATAGTTGATTGACTTCTAACCCTTAAATATATTTTCCATGGCCGCCATTATTTATCCTTATTTCAGAGTGAAATTATTAAACATCCAAATTTTCATTACAAATAGGTATCTTTCTTTCTATAATTCACAAATAAAATGTGAATATAATAATTATGAATTACTATCTTTTTTTTGGGGGGGGGGGGGAAATCATGCATGGATGTATAAATATTTATTAACTTTTGACCTTTGACTCTGGATATCAAAGGTGAAGGTTAATTCTTTATGATTATTTTGTGCCTTTTCATCTTCTTGCAAAAATTGCTTGTTGACACCAAATCACCAACATGCAGCATTTTATTTCAGATATACCATTATACAATATATAGCCCATTGTAGGATCTTATTCAAAATTAGATAACCCTTTTGTTAAAGTCCATGTTTTGTTAAACTCTTTTGTTAAACTCCATGTACAGATGTGGACTGCATACCTTAGTAACTAAACTGTAGGCATGATAGGTTGTCTGGTATTTTAACAGGCTGGGTTGTCATAATAAGTAGACTATAGTTTAACAGGTGTATAGGATTACAGACTCTTTGTGTTTCATATTTCTGTTTGGTGTGCTGGCAAGAAAAGCCAAGCCAGCTCACTCTCACTTTTGATTTCGGAGAAGAAGGTCCAATTTGGGGTGTTTCCTAACCAAGGAAAAGGGCGTGTGCCACCCTACCCAGTGCAGGGAGGTTCCTTTCTACTCGATGCCGAATTGTAAGTAATGCTTGGTTCATACGTTTTAATATTAATACAATTCTTATGCTTAATATGGCATGTCTGTTTTCAGAAAGAAAGACAGATTTACATATATATATATATATATATTCTGCTCATTTTGTCACCAAATGACATCTTACTCCAGTCTTCAATGTGAATATAATTATCCTTACTAAAATGAACAAAGTTGTATTTTTGAAGTCTGTTAAAGTCAATTATATAATTGATCTACGATTCAGAGAGAAATAATTATATTAGATTTCTCAACTGTTATGTATTTTCTTGACTATCAGAAAGCTCATGCTAATAGAAGCTTGTTATTCATTTACTTTGATAATAAATATGAAAACTAATTTTGATAAGCTGATATCTTTGTGAATAGAATATTGTTAGGGCCTTTGCTGTTAAGTATTTGGTCTATTCCTATTTTAGACGGCTGTCAACCTAGGGTCAGCCCAGAGTCAATGTGGAGTCAATGTAGGTCAGGGTAGCACCTACCCTCTATGTCCAGGTCATGAGTCAAAATGCATTCGAGGGGAATGACTCGCTTGAGTCAGACGAACAATAGCTTCGGCTGACTCGACCGTAATTCTTCCAAGTTAGAGCTTCAACTCAACTCTTGTTCTTCATTCTTCAAGGACACGTGTCTTCGCTGATGACGTCAGTCGTGTTCTTCGTCGTCGTCGTCGATCATCGGCATACTTGTTCCTCGTCATAATCGTCCAATCTTCGTAGTCGTCGTGGTTTGTCGATCTCTTCTGTTTCGAACTCCGCATTTACCCGATTGAAGGTTTGATCAAGCAATCGATAAACTTTCCAAGATTTTCGGTAACATAATTTAAAGGCCTATTTCCAGATCAATCTCTTCCCATAAACTTGGGACAGTCAATGATGATTATACTCCTTCTCTATATGAAATGATTTATTGAATATCTGTTTGCAATTATACTTATGTTCTCAACGATTCAATGTAAACGACTTATTATATTTTGTGACATTAAATTGATCACTTCATTTATATCTTGAATATCCTTTGGTCTTTTATTCAGGGTGGTTAAGTAGCCTGTAGATTAATAAGTTAATTAGAGCAGTTTCGCTCGTGACATTTGGGGGCTTGTCCGGGAGGTACTTAGCTGTAAAATTCCTAGTTAAAGTCAAGGATTACTCATGTTGAAGGGAAATAGTTAACTGTAATATTCCTATAAATTTTCAAGGCTTATTGATGTTGGAATTAGCGAGTGTAACATGTATGTTCATGAGATGTGTTTATTTGTTTTGTCCTTCTGATTAGGTATTTCAGATCAGTGACATTTGTGACGGTTCGAGGAGACGGGAACTCTCGCACTGTGGTTGCAAGCTTCTGGCACAAGCAAGTGACATTGGGATATTTGTAAGAGAAGGCAAATTCTAAACAAAGAGTCTGTTAACCTAACATATCTATTTCTAACAGTTTAGGATCAACCATGGATTCAAATTTGTTTGAGTTTGGGAGAGAGTTAGGGTTTACAGGTCAAGACCTTTTGTCATTTGTAGAACAGAGAGAAAAATTAGCTCGAGATGAGCGACATGCAGCTAGGGAAGATAGGCAACAACAGCTAGAGTTACAAAAACAAGAGGGAATGTTATTAGATAAGAAACTTGAATTAGCTCGTATCCAGAGTAGTTCCGAAGTAGGAAGTAGTGACGGTGACCGTCGTTCTTTGGCCCCTTCCCCTAAACTCCCTCCTTTCACGGAAGGAAAGGATAGTATGGATGCGTATCTTAATAGATTTGAACGCTATGCTGAAAATCAGGGTTGGCCGCAGACTAGCTGGGCCATAAGTCTTAGTGCTTTACTTCGTGGTAAGTCATTAGATGTGTACTCAAGGTTGTCAGCTGATCAGGCAAAAGATTATGCAACACTGAAGGATGCTTTGTTGAAGAGATTTGAACTCACGGCAGATGATTTCCGTAAGAAATTCAGATTTTCTAATCCCGAGGTAGGAGAGACTCCTAGTCAGTTTGTTGTAAGGTTGTCCCATTATTTAGATAAGTGGATAGAATTGTCTGAAGCTCAGCGCTCATATGATGGTATTGTACAATTACTTCTAATGCAGCAAGTCTTAGAGAAAGGAGGTCAAGCACTAGCGTTATTTCTAAAAGAAAGAAAACCAAAATCTGCAGATGAGATGGCAGGTCTGGCAGATACATTTGTTGAGGCACATGGGGGTCATTTTGGAGTACCTAAAAAGAATTCCCCCTTGAACCATAAGAGTAAACCTAAGGGTAATACTACGGTATCCAATGCGCCAATTGCTGAGAACAAGACTAAGGGTGAACAATCAGGTCATCGTAGGAAGGGTCCATGCTTTGTTTGCAACAAAATGGGTCATTTTGCGCAAGATTATAATGTTAGATTCCAAGGCGCGAGTTTAGTTAGTTCTCCGAAGCCACCAATAGGTAAGCGTAGGAACCAAAAGAATCAGTTAAGAGAAACTCAAGATTCAGTAGGGAAACAGACATCAGGTAGTTGTCCCACTTGTAGTTCTTCTGGGTCTCAGGAAACTCAGATCACTGATAGTGTAGAGTTAGGAGAGTTCTTAGTGTCTTCTGCTGAGTATATTGAATCTCCTTCTAAAGAAATTCTAGAGATAGAAAGGCATAGGGAAGTCACTAGTATGTGTGCTACTTGTAAGCGTCGTTGGCATGATAAGCTTCCAGTTAGAAATGGGAAACTTGAATCACATGATGTGAGTGTCCTTAGGGATACAGGTTGTTCAGGTGTAATCGTGAAGAAGTCACTGGTATTGCCAGAACAGTTTACTGGTCAGTCTAAGTGGTGTGTCTTAATTGACCAAACAATTAGGAAGTTCCCAATAGCTAGGGTCAACATTGATTCTCCTTGGTTTGTTGGCAAGGTAGAAGCTTTGTGCGTAGAGACGCCTGTATTTGACGTAGTTCTTGGTGAAATTGACAATGTGAGACCAGCGAAGGATCCAATTCCAGATTGGAAACCTGGTCAACCATGCAAGTCGCATGACCATGTGAACATGGCAGTTCAGACTCGAGCTCAAGTTCGTGAAGCTCAGCGGCCACGGCCGACTTTGAAGGTTCCGTCAGCCATACCTGATGTTTCTTCAGAAGACATCAAAGAGGCTCAGATGGCTGACCCCACGCTAAAGAAAGCGATGGAGTATGCTAGTTTGAATAGTAGAGATCGTAAAGATAGTGAAATTTCAGGACATAGTTCATATTTTGTCTTTGATGGTGGATTGTTACACAGGGTTTTTCAACCAAAGTCTGTGCTTAGTGGTAATGAAGTTAGGCAGTTAGTTGTTCCTATACCTTATCGGCAAGCTGTGTTGAAGTTAGCTCATGAGAGTATAATGGGGGTCACCAAGGTGTAAAGAAAGTAACTGATAAGGTTTTAGCTAATTTCTATTGGCCTGGAGTCCAAGCAGATATTACTCGGTATTGTAGGTCTTGCGATATCTGTCAGCGAACAGTCCCCAAGGGCAGAATTTCTAAGGTCCCTCTAGGCAAGATGCCTGTGATAGATGTTCCTTTTCTTAGAGTAGCTGTCGATTTGGTAGGCCCAATTAAACCAGTAACTGCTAGAAAGAACATGTATATTCTCACGATAGTAGATTATGCAACCCGCTATCCTGAGGCGGTTGCGTTGGCAAACATTGAGACTAGTACAGTAGCTGAAGCTATGGTAGAGGTCTTTTGTAGAGTTGGGGTTCCCCAAGAGATTCTATCGGATCGTGGTACCCAATTTACCTCGGAGATGATGCGAGAAGTAGGGAGGTTATTGTCGATTCGACAATTAACAACCACACCCTACCACCCCGCTTGTAACGGGTTAGTTGAGAGGTTTAATCAAACACTTAAGCAGATCTTGAAGAGAGTATGTGCAGACCGTCCAAGTGATTGGGACCGGTACTTGGCTCCTGTTCTGTTTGCGTACAGATCAGCCCCTCAGGCTTCACTTGGCTTCTCGCCTTTCGAACTCTTATATGGTAGACAGGTTCGAGGTCCTCTTGAGATACTTAAGGAACTTTGGAGTGGTCAGGCAAATGATTCTGAATTGAAGACTACATATCAGTACATTGTTGATCTTAAGGATAGGCTTGAGAGTACCATGGAAGTAGCACAGGAAGAGTTAAGTAAGTCAACCTCGCGAAATATGAGATACTATAATGCCAAGAGTAGGGTTAGGAAATTTGTTGCCGGAGATAAGGTTCTGCTTCTCCTTCCATCAGATCACAACAAATTGCTATTACAATGGAAAGGTCCTTTCAAGGTAGTCCATAAATTGAGTGATCTTGATTATCGTCTCGACATGAACGGAAAGGTGAAAACCTTTCATGCTAATCTCTTAAAGAGATACATTGACCGGGCAGAAAGGCCCTATGTTCCTTCGTCTGTTGACAAGTCTGAGGAAGATATCACTTCTGCTGGAGCTTTAGAGGTAGTTGTTGGAGCTTCAGTTATAGATGGGTATGAGGATAGCATTCAAGAGACTCCCTCTATCCCTAGTAGTATAAGGATAGATGTCCCAGTGTTAGAAGCACAGGAAACCATTGATGATGTTGAACTTGGTTCTGATTTGTCGACTCAACAGAGAAACGAAGTTAGTTCTCTACTTGAGGATTTTCCGGATGTAATGACTGATGTGCCAGGTAAAACCCTTTTAGGCAATCATTCTATTCGTTTGACTTCTGCTGATCCCATTCGACAAAGACCATATCCCGTCCCACATGCACTGCGTTCTGTGATACAGGATGAGACAGAGAAGATGGTCAAAATGGAAGTGATAGAGAAGTCAAATTCTCCTTACTCGTCCCCAATAGTCATAGTAAAGAAATCAGATCGCAGCAATCGTTTCTGTATAGATTTCCGTAGACTGAATCGCATCACAATATTTGATGCAGAACCTTTGCCAAGTGCAGATGAAATCTTTGCTAGTCTTTCTGGATCTTGTTACTTTTCTAAGGTGGACTTAAGCAAAGGTTACTGGCAAATCCCTTTGTCAGAAGATGCCAAAGCCGAGACAGCTTTTCAGAGTCCAAGTGGATTGTTCCAGTTTCGTGTCATGCCGTTTGGTTTGGTCAATGCACCTGCCACTTTTAGCAGGGTCATGAGGTCTTTGTTGGCAGACATGAAGCACGTCACCAATTATCTGGATGACATTCTCATTCATACTTCGACTTGGTCTGAACACATATCTACCTTGTATGAGCTTTTGGGAAGATTGCGAGCAGCAGGGCTCACTGCTCGACCCAGCAAGTGCCAACTCGGTTGCACAAAGGTAGAATTCTTAGGCCATATTGTCCAAGCAGGTAAGATCCAACCCATGTTGGATAAGGTAGAGAAGATCCGTGATGCTAAGAAGCCTGAAACTAAGAAGCAGCTTCGTGCATTCATCGGATTAGCCAGCTATTACCGGCGCTTTATCCCAAATTTTGCGTCGAAAGCATCGCGTCTGACAGACAAGACAAGGAATCGGGAGCCTAACCAGTTGAAATGGACTGCTGAAGAGGAGGCAGCCTTCAAAGTTTTGAAGGAAAGTCTCACCCAGAGCCCCATCCTTTGTCTGCCTGATGTTCAGAAGAAGTTCATTTTAAGAACGGATGCATCTTCTACTGGGCTTGGTGCTGTACTCCTTCAGGAGCATGATGGAGAGAAACAGCCTGTTGCTTATGCAAGTCGCAAGCTTCTTCCGCGTGAACAAGCCTACTCGACTATTGAGCGTGAATGTCTCGGATTGGTATGGGGAATAAGTAAATTCCGTGTTTACCTTGAAGGTACAGACTTTGTCCTTGAAACAGACCACAAACCACTTCTATACCTCAATCGAGCAAAATGTATCAACAGTAGGGTAATGAGGTGGGCCCTTTCCCTCCAGCCATTTCGCTACCGCATTGAGGCAATTCGCGGCTCCGAGAACGTAGGAGCAGACTTTCTAAGTAGGTTGTAAAAAAAAAATGCACCAAAACATTGAAATGCATGCAATTTATAAGATTGAAAATTGTATTGCAGAAATAAAATGATTTAATTTGATTTAAATTTGGAAAACATTTAAGTCGAATCTTTATACACCTATACAAATGGAGTAAATTACTGTAGGTGCTATATAGTGAGCATAGTAATATTTCACATTTATCATGCGAATCATATATTTTTACTTTGAATAAGATTTAACTCGTTTTTGGAAGAAAATCAGAGCATTTTCATGAAATTGGGGAGCAATTGTAGGATCTTATTCAAAATTAGATAACCCTTTTGTTAAAGTCCATGTTTTGTTAAACTCTTTTATTAAACTCCATGTACAGATGTGGACTGCATACCTTAGTAACTAAACTGTAGGCATGATAGGTTGCCTGGTATTTTAACAGGCTGGGTTGTCATGATAAGTAGACTATAGTTTAACAGGTGTATAGGATTACAGACTCTTTGTGTTTCATATTTCTGTTTGGTGTGCTGGCAAGAAAAGCCAAGCCAGCTCACTCTCACTTTTGATTTCGGAGAAGAAGGTCCAATTTGGGGTGTTTCCTAACCAAGGAAAAGGGCGTGTGCCACCCTACCCAGTGCAGGGAGGTTCCTTTCTACTCGATGCCGAATTGTAAGTAATGTTTGGTTCATACGTTTTAATATTAATACAATTCTTATGCTTAATATGGCATGTCTGTTTTCAGAAAGAAAGACAGATTTACATATATATATATATATATATATTCTGCTCATTTTGTCACCAAATGACATCTTACTCCAGTCTTCAATGTGAATATAATTATCCTTACTAAAATGAACAAAGTTGTATTTTTGAAGTCTGTTAAAGTCAATTATATAATTGATCTACGATTCAGAGAGAAATAATTATATTAGATTTCTCAACTGTTATGTATTTTCTTGACTATCAGAAAGCTCATGCTAATAGAAGCTTGTTATTCATTTACTTTGATAATAAATATGAAAGCTAATTTTGATAAGCTGATATCTTTGTGAATAGAATATTGTTAGGGCCTTTGCTGTTAAGTATTTGGTCTATTCCTATTTTAGACGGCTGTCAACCTAGGGTCAGCCCAGAGTCAATGTGGAGTCAATGTAGGTCAGGGTAGCACATACCCTCTATGTCCAGGTCATGAGTCAAAATGTCATTCGAGGGGAATGACTCGCTTGAGTCAGCCGAAGCTATTGTTCGTCGGACTCGACCGTAATTCTTCCAAGTTAGAGCTTCAACTCAACTCTTGTTCTTAATTCTTCAAGGACACGTGTCTTCGATGATGACGTCAGTCGTGTTCTTCGTCGTCGTCGTCGATCATCGGCATACTTGTTCCTCGTCATAATCGTCCAATCTTCGTAGTCGTCGTGGTTTGTCGATCTCTTCTGTTTTCGAACTCCGCATTTACCCGATTGAAGGTTTGATCAAGCAATCGATAAACTTTCCAAGATTTTCGGTAACATAATTTAAAGGCCTATTTCCAGATCAATCTCTTCCCATAAACTTGGGACAGTCAATGATGATTATACTCCTTCTCTATATGAAATGATTTATTGAATATCTGTTTGCAATTATACTTATGTTCTCAACGATTCAATGTAAACGACTTATTATATTTTGTGACATTAAATTGATCACTTCATTTATATCTTGAATATCCTTTGGTCTTTTATTCAGGGTGGTTAAGTAGCCTGTAGATTAATAAGTTAATTAGAGCAGTTTCGCTCGTGACACCCATGGAAATAGGTCTTTGACCTTGAACTTAATGGATTAATATGTATTCTGGGTACTTTATTTTATTTCATTTGATCTTCCTGTAAGAACCTCTGCATTTGACACCAAGGTCACCAACCTGCGACTTTCCATCTCAGACATACCATCATACCGTATATACATGTAATGCTAAAAGGTCATAGACCTTTGAAAGGCTTTGACCTTGAATTTCATTGGTAAATGAGCACTGTGTGTACTTTATTTGATTTTATTTGATCTTCTTGTAAGAATCTGTGTATTCTGACACCAAGAACACCAACCTGCGCCGTTTTATCTTCGAGATACCATTATATAATATGTTATATAATGTACAAAAGGTCATTGACCTTTGGCCTTAAATTTCATGGGTGAATATGCATTTTATGTTCTTAATCTTATTTTATTTGATCTTGTGATCAGAATCTGTGCATTTTGACACTATGATCACCAACCTGCGCCTTTTCATCTCAGAGATACCACTATACAGTATGATATCTATATAGTGTAAAAGGTCATTGACCTTTTGAAATGTCCATTCTAGGTACTCGCATTTATTCTATTTTACCTTCTTGTAAGAATTAGTACATTTTGACACCATGATCACTAGCCTGTACCTTATCTTCTCAGAGATACCATTATACAGTATGGTGATATAATGTAAAAAAAGGTCATTGACCTTTGAAAGGCTTTGACCTTGAATTTTATCGATGAATGTGCATGCTAGGTACTTAATATTTTATTTGATATTCTGGTAAAAATTTGTGCATTTTGACACCACTATCACCAACCTGAGCCTTTCCATCTCAGAGATATCATTATACAGTATATATGAAAAGGTCATTGACCTTTGACCTTGAAAAAAAAACACTTTCCCCAACCCTTTTTCCTCCTAACTTTTTTTTGGTAAATGTTGTCACCCATACCTACTCAAATCAGTTGAAAAACCATTTCCAATAATTTTATTCCAGATTGGTTATTTTGAGGTCTAATACCATGCATCTTTAGTCAATTGAAATGAACAGGGTATATTGAAGCATTAGTAAGCACAACATTTACCCTTTTTTGTGCCAGCTGGATCTGAGGACATAACTGCATCTGAACAAAACTTTCTATCAGACATCTCCAGCTCTCTTCATTAAGTTTCTATCCTTTAAATTGGGTTTATATTTCGTTTTTCATTTAATTCTTGTTTCTCCACACTTTTCCCAAGCTTGACAATGATTAACAAAAGGTAAATCAAGTCTGAACCATTTCATGTAAATCACAGTTCAGTGTAGAGCTATTATCGTCACGATGGCCTCGGTGTGGGGGGGGATGGGGTGCAATGCTCTCTTCTGGCTCTCTCTGTTTTGGGCTAGGAAACAAGTTTTGAAAAGGTAAAAGATATCTTCAAATCAGTTTCACTGGCTAAATTCCGCATGTTCTTCATGATTAAGGTCTACTTTTATTCGCATTTATATTTCAAAGTTCTGCGCAAATAATTTTTCACTAACTTTTCAAAAGTAAGTGATGCTCACTCAAGCGGATTCATTTTTCGACAGTTACATGTATATCGTCATTTGCTTAAATGGATCTTTACCAATGTTAAAGCTTGTGTATAGTTTCGGTAAATCCACAAAAATGCACCTATCACTATTCCAGTTCATTGCTAGCTAATATGAATGGATATGCCCTATAACAGTTATGATGTGGAGGATGTGAAATGAAAATGTGTTGTACAGGATAAATTTTGCGATTTTACATGGAAATTTAACTTGATCGGGTCACCCGATCAAATTCAAATATCTGCGCGTTTTTTTGTCTTCAATTAAATCCTATTCCAAATCATGGAATAGGCTGAAACTTTCAAGATATGTTCTTTGTCTGTAACTTTTGGATATCTAATCACTAAATTTATAAAATAAGTGCTTGAATGCCCATTTTTTTTATTTAAAACAAGCATCGCCGAGAGAGGGCGCTATATATCCAAGATTTGAATATTTGAAATTTTCTCAGAGAAGTGCAGTTGGAAAAATATCTAACAGTCTCTACGCCTCAGTAAGACAGTCATATTAGATGATATTCGATTATCAATCACATTATTGACCCTTTACCAAAGCTATACACAGGCTTTAAAATGTGGAAAAATCTTCAGGATATTGCAAATGTATGATTATACAGGATTATTTCTAAGTGTAAACTTTTATAGATACGCACTGTATAATTCTTTTTAACCTTTTATATTCTTTAAAAACCATAATAACTAAATGTATATACGTAATATGACAAAATAATTTCCTAAATAAGCAGGCCACTGCTTCTATGTAATTTACATTATTTTTTACAAGCATCTGTAAAGAATAATGTACATTGTCCAGTGCAGTTTTATGAATGGTCACTGGTGGCACACATACTGCAGGTTGAGAAAAACAAGCGAAGAATTTTGAATATGTATTACAAGTCATGTAAATACAGTGCTAAATTGAATGCACTAGTTATGAACATGGATACCCAATAGCGAAATTGAACGCTCTGTCTTCAGTCACGTGACCTCCGGTGTTAACTTGAGTGCACTATGACGAATCTGATTGATGTTTTTAGAGTTTTGATTGCCCTAAAGCTAAACTGAATGCCCATTATGAATTTTTGACTGCCCTATGACGATTTTGAATGACTAGTTTGAATTCTTGGTTGCTCTTTAGCGACAATGAATAAACTATTTATACTCTTGCATGCACTAAGAGTGAAATAGAGCGGGGAAACCTATATTAATTATGTCTGCATAGCAGCTCTTTTATCACTATACCCGTGCATATTTCATTTGAGTTCAGTTCCGTATTTAATACTGAGCACTTATTCCCCAATTTTATGTAATCATGCCGGTAAAAAAAATATCCTTTTAATAGTCCATTGCGTGTATTATAGCTACCAAGGTCTTATCACGCTAATGAAACAATAATTGTTACTCTAAATGAATGTTCAGTGATCCTTTATAGATTGAAAATGTGTGCTTTTGACTCCTTTAATTGAAAACACGTTATACGTTTAAATTATAATTGATCTCATAATAATGTTGCGATTTTTGAGAGGATCGTGGTCACGTTCGCTATACCTCGATGCGCATTACATCTAAACATTGCTTGCTTGTTTGTTTATTTTCACTTCCAACATCAGATCAACATAAACAAACGAATTGTTTTGATGTGGCTACATACGAAACAGCCCCTGGAATGATCTCGATCATGACATGATTATACATGTACCTGGATTTACCGAGAGAGGGGGCTGTTACAATGATTTCGATACATTTTGGTAAATTGCACTTTGTGCTCTTGCACAAAAAAAAATAGCGGGCCTACATTGCACATAACGTATAAGCAGTAGTGTATAATTTCACAATTGTGAATTGGAAACCAAAATGTACAAGTATAGTGTTTATTTACTGAACGGGATCTGCTGTTACCAGAATGCACATTTGATGGTCATTTATTTCATTTTGGTCATGTATAGCTATGTTTGATTTTGTTTTGGGGGGTTCATTACAGGAAAATGTTTCGCTTAATGCTTTTTGATCTAATTACTATATGAATGTCCATGTGTATAAAGATAAAAGTGATTTTAATGAACAGCTGCATATTTATGATATTTTTTTATATGTTCCATTCAAGTAGGCCCACGTTAATGACTGTTAATGAAATGTATGTTCAATTACGATTTAGTTGCAGGCGCAATAAAACGATAACTGCAATTTGTTGGATTTTTTAAATTTTCATTCTAACGGAAATGGTTTTAATAATGCTTTGTGTAATCGAGACTGTCTTGACTTCATTATTTCTTAAGAATTGAATGAATATCTGCAAGAGTTTAACAGAAAATTTGTCGCTGATTGCTCGTCGGTTTTATATCAAAACATCCAGATACATAAAGATTGATTCATTCGCTTTAATAAACATGATCAGTTAGATGTTTGTGGTAGGCTGATGTAAATACGTTTTTTTCAATACTTTATCGGGCAGTGACTGTGTTGCTGGAAATTTATGTTCAATTATTATGAATGACACGGACGGAGGAAATTGTGTATTCGCAGGCGCATTTATTATAATCACCTAAAGAACTGAAATCGGTTCGATTTCTTTCACTTTTCATGCGTACTGAAGTTATTTCTATCTGTGATTTGTTCATTTAAGATTGTTTTGACTACATCTTTTCATCTAAAGAATGTAAATTGACTTGATTTGGAAAGACGATCAAAACTTAAATTGGGAATCTGGAATGTTTGCGATAGTTGTTGTTTTATACACGATTTATCCATGCATCTTTTGTTGTTTTCATGTATCATATTTTACTATTAACCAAAAATGATAAAAGATCATTTGTACATAATACAACTATATTATTGAAATAAATAAATTCTTCAATTTTAAAAAGAAAACATAGAAACATTTTTATAGCTATGTATTATTTGGTTCGTTACAAGGATAATGATTTACTTATACTTTTATTTACTCTCACTTAGCATGCTTAGTGCATTCAAAAGGTGATTCTGCTATCGTCTAAAAGATTTTATTGATTGCTGGTATAATTTTTGAAACACAGGGGCTATATTTAGATGCATTTGATTGAAGGAGATTATTCTGCCGCAAATGGTGTATAAACTGCTGTAAATATGGTTTTTGTTTTCTAAATACCGCCTCAGACTCTTTATCTTGTCTAACTGAATATATAATTTAAATTTATAAACTTCATTCATTTGACAAGAATATTTTGTTTTATAATACATTCAATTCAATTCAATCTTTAAATCGCAAATAAAATAAGAATACAAAGAAACATCAAATGTGAGTAGGTACAAAATCTATTCCGTGGCTTTCCATGAGGTTATGAAAAAACTTATCGCCAAAACATGACAGTATGAAACATTATGTATGAAATTTGAATTTTCAAATATGTATAAACCACTAAGAAAATGATGTAGTATTTTTATACTGTGATTATGATGAACATACATGTAATCACATAGGGGTCCTGAAAAGTTTGGTTTGTAATCGATTTAATTCGTTTCATGTTTCGTACTAACAGGTGGGTGTTTCATAAACCTGTTCGTAAGTTAAGAGCGACTTTAAGAACGACTGGTGATCCTTTCTTTTGGTAAATGTTATTCACCATTGGCGATGGTCTAGCGCGTAAGAAAGGTTCACCAGTCGTTCTTAGAGTCACTCTTAACTTACCTTACATACGAACAGCTTTATGAAACGGCCCCCTGTATTGATTTTGTATTAATACTTAGGAGTATAAAATGAAAATAGGATGTTAGCGCTATAGTCTGCAAAAGGGGTTGTAAACGCTTTCTGAGATCGCGTATTGTTGTTTTTATGAATTATATTTTTCTATTAACCATGAGTTAGCAAAATATTTGCATACTACGTTACACTAAATCATTTCAATACAAACCTGTATATTGGTATTACCAAAGGAGATTTTAAAAGTAAATTTGGGATGTTAACTATAATTAGAATATATTTTTTCAAACACAAATACAAACACCTTTTTTATTACTATTTTCATACATTATCTTTACCACTAACCGGGAGGTGAGTGGTTACCGATCATTAACATATTCCTCACACTAAATCATTTTAATCTCTATTCAATCTGATTTCAATGAGTTTCTAAATAAAGTTATAATATCCGTGAAGGTTGGAAAATATTTCTTTTTCGAACGTTTTATCCGATCATCTTCCTTTTTTTTGCTGTTTTAAATGTACATGTATCTTTTCCATCTACTTTATACTAGATAATTTGAATATCTATAAGGAAAATTCAACCTCAACAAAAAAAAAGTAAATTTAGGTAAAATGAGAAAAAAGTCAATTTCGTTCAAGCTTGTTATTGTTGTCAAATCTGTAAACATTGAACATTGTAAAAGTTCAAACAATAAAGAAAAAAAGTTAGTGAGGGATATCATTGACTCTCTCATTTGACTGTTTGGGGATTACTGAGCAAAACTGTAACATGTCATAACAGTTTTTATTTTCAATCCGAATTTGATAAAAATTTGTAAGGGTTGTGCTTGCTTGACTTTTCTATATTGATTCAAATCATCATTTTTGGGTGGGCTTGACCTTAAAAAAGAGAAAATAATAAATACAATGAAAATGGGTGTCTATCATTGCCATGGTTGGGTTTCCGCTTTAATAAATGTCATCGCTCCTCAAGGAATCCTGTAAGAATAATTATTTCAGAAGTTAATATGTGACCAATAAGAATAAGCAAGAAGAGAGACGTAAGGAGAGAGGTAAAGAGAGGGGGAGAGAGACAGGGAAACAAAGACACAAGCAGTGAAAAGACAGAAAAGGAAGGGAAACAGGGGAAAGGGGAAGAGAGGGAGAGAGACAGAAATAGAGACACATGAAACAAAATAGAGGGAAGAGACAGAGAGGGAGAGATGAAGAATCGGACGAATTTATTCAAGGAATGAGACAGAAAGAAAGTAATATAGGAGAGGGGAGATGGCAAATGAACATTCAGAGACAGAAAAGGAACACCAGCATGACCAGAGAGATAGAGAGAGGGGGAGGGGATAGTGAGAGAATGTGACAAGCAGAAAGGGGAGAGAGACGGGGGAGAGGGGGTTGTAGTGAAGTTGACGTATCTTATTCTCCGATCATCATCAAACCCACTTGGTCTACCATCAATGTGGTATAGTATTAGATTGGTACAACCATCCCTTGGTCTTAAATGTCATTTAGTCTAATGACCAAATTGGGTATAGCTTTCATTAAGTCTGTAGTACTTACATAATGGAAATGTGATCCATAATTAATTCATATAATGATATGCCATAAATGATGTTAGATCAAGTGGATATATAAGACGATATGGGAATGGCCAAACTCGACATCATACAAATGCTCAATTGGCTAAAATAACTTAGCCCAAAATGGTTATTTATACGGACTAGTGATAACACATTGAAGTATGAAACACTTTCAACTTGATTATGTGCTAAAATGATAGCAAAACCCATTGCTTTTTTTTCTTTCATGAATTTCGTAAACAGTAGCGGAAACCCCAAACAAGACATTTTGGAAAATCTAGGTAAAAACCCATGATTCTTCTTTTAGTCAAACCTGAATATGATAGTCTGTGACGTGAGCAATGTTTTTATAAGGAAAAATTAGATCACATATTCCAGGGTATGTATTCTCTTCATGCTAGATGATTTTCATGTTTCAAAAAAAGCATTCATCTTTAACAATAGAAGCCGCACAATCTCCTGATTTCAAGAGTAAAAATACTGTGAATGATTTGACAGACGATAAGAGAGAGAGAAAGAGAGAGGGAGAGGGGTGGGAGAGATGAGAGGTTGAGGTGACTGAGAGAAGACGGAGGGAACTAAAAAGCGAGAAATGCATTCATTGAATTATAAGTACTAGATAATAAATGATTGAAAGAGAGAGAAGGGGAGAGAGATCAGTGAAGAGGGAGAGATAGCGCGGGAAAGAATGATGTCGGAAGTGAGATAGGTGGATTTTCATTACAATTTTCATGATAATACGAAGACAACCTATCTTTAAAGTATGAAAGCAATTACATTATTGCAAGATGACGATAGAGAGCGATAAAACGTAAGCGTGCTGGAGTTGGTGCGCATGCACGATTGGGTGTGAGTGAATACGTGTAAGTGTGGGTTTGCGTGTGTGTAAAGGAGAGAGGGGGGGGGGGGCAGTGAGGAGAGAAGTTTAATAGCGTATAATGTGGGCTGTTATTTATGTATGCATTTTTATATGTGCATGTTGAAAAACCGTAATCAGTATCTTCTCTCTGAAATGTAACAAATTTCGATTATGATCCATCTATTTTTTTTTACTTCAAGACGCCAATGCAATTTCGAGGTCGGTTTTTCTCTGTCTCGAAAGATAGAAAGGTTTAGCATCGATAATCATCACCCCCCCCCCCCATCTTGTGCTTCCATTGACGAGTGGGTACTAAGTGCGACCGCGAGATTCCAAAAAGCACCCTCCACATGCAGGTATTTTCCATTTTCTGAAAATGTCCCCCCTTAACAAGTTTTGGCGTATGGAAGCCTACCCTTTAAAAGTATTGAAAACAAAACGATACCCTTAACAAGTATTCCCTGAATTGACCCCCTAAACACGTACAGCGATATTATTTTGTCACGGACATCGGCTTTACCTTTGCTTACATTGGGTTTCGTACCGTCACATCTCCAAAACCTCCCTGAAATCGGACTCTAAATACGTAGTGTTGGCCAGGGCACAGAGAATTTTCTTAATAAAGAATTTTAGTCTCGTTTTTTACCCATTCAAATTTGACGTAGCTCGCTTTAATAGCGAAACGTATACCACTTTTGTGAAAATTTTAGTGCTTTTGACACCCTTATCATGCTTCTTGCATACGTGACGTGCCGAATTTTGAGAACGAGATCCTTTTTACGTGTTACTTTGATCGCGCCTCGTATCCACTCGTCATTGTAAGTGGCCCCTGGGGTGCAAATATATATCAAAATGAATTTAGAAAAACGCACTTGTCATCCATGGCCACGTTTGACAGCTCAGTTTTTCGCGTTCGATCATGTGTGATGTTATTTTGAAAAAAAATATTTGATTTCAGATTTATACATTGTTATCACATACATTCATGGGCAATCTGAGCCAATGATCAGTAATAGGTGAGGGAGGGAAGAAAAAAGAGTAATGGAAGAGAGAAAGCTGGGTTGTATAATACCTGAATACACCCCCAATCCAAAACATACTAAATAGTGTCCTTTTGTCAAGAACACTATTCATTGGGGATCAGTTGTTGGTGCCACAGCAGCCAAATTACTAACGTGTACATGGTGTAGTCACATAACATCTAACGTCAGGCGCAATCTCATTTTTTGGTTTTTTTTTTGGGGGGGGGGTTGTTTTTCAGAAGGATTAAAGTGGTCTGAATTCTGAGCCTAGCATAGTACCTTGGACTATTCCATTGCGTGCCTAATTGACACACGATTGACATGATTTGCTACTCGTGCTAGGCTTGAAGCAAGATCCAAGACCTATTTGTTATTTGATCGTTAAAGTGTCACTCTGTATACTGCGTGACTAACCACATAACACGTATCTCCGACAATTAGAGTACAAAATTACATAAACAGCATAACTATTTATGAAATCTCGTTTTCCTCTTTACTAGCATATCAATTTGTTTGCGCTCCTTTTTTGCAGTGCGTAGCGTGTTAAATTATTTCCCTATGGAGAATAATAGAAAAATACGCCTTTTTTGACGGATTTGCTAAGATATCTCCCAAACGCGTCAACAAGATGATCTATCAAAACAGAATAGAAAAGAGCAGATTCTCACCTTGAACATGATATGATTTTCATTTAATTTTAGTCAAATTAAGTTCTGTCACTTTTGAGGTTTTTGGAACCTTTCTTGATGATTTTGGAAATTCATTTGTACATGAGCCAATGGGCAAGTGCAGGAAACTAAACGTTTGGTGCGACTTCACATTGTTGTAAAAAATATATATATACGTCACAATAGACCCTATCAAAAAAGACATTTTGCAGAAAATGCTGTAGATTGCGAATACTTAAGGATTATTTTGATTGGATAAAAAAAAAACCTCTGTCACTTTTCACATTTGCAAAAGCTTTTGCAATAATTGGTCACTATAGTTTGGCGGGTTCAGCCGATGGCATTGTGTGTACACAGTACACACGCATAGCGAGGCAACGCAACGCGTGAAGAATTTTGCACGTTTTCATTATTCATACAGCGACGACTGGAGTGTATGTTGGATAGGACCGTACCATTTTTGACCGGGGGGTGTGCCAATGAATGCAAGTGATCAAGAATAGTTACAAAACTGAAGGGAGTGAGAAAACAAGGAAAGTGAGAGGGAAATTTATGAAAACAAGTAATGCGAGGAAAATGACAAGAAAAGGAGAGAAAGGAGAAGAAGTGAAAACACGCAGCTGAGTGCGCTCACGATATGTAAGTTGAACACCCCTGCACTGCAATGTAGCAGCCCGCCACTATACACGTAGATTGCCTGCACCATAGCTCTATGCCTGCACGATGCGAAGACAGCGGCGCGTATTAGTGACTGTGCGTTAAACCTCCCATTTCTATGCCTTATAAAAGGAGCGTTTTTTGTACACAACAAATTGATATGTTGGAGGTACTAGTTCGGTAATATCCCATTAATGAAATATTGAGAATTTCATCTTGCTTCTATTAAATCAATGAACAGAATGAATTGAATAATTGACGTATTTGGTATTAAGCACTATTTCTATTGAAACAAGACTAATAGGTTTTTGGACAAGAAGCTTGAGAGTTCTTTTCTTATTAAAAAAAAGCACCGTGAGAGGGCCCGATAAAAGAAACGATATCAAATTCAAATTCTAACGATTGAACAAGGATACAATGGCACCTACATCTATGTTAATATTATTATTCTTTGGTCAGAACCACTGCTAGAATTAACCACGATGATTAGTTATACTGACCACGCAGAACGTGGTCAGATGAAATAACATAATTTGACCACGTTTCGTGGTCACGGTTTGATCGACGATAATAATACTAGTCATAAAAATTGGGTCATTTTTTGTCAGCATCAAGTAGAACTAACCACGATGATTATATTGCGACCAGTAGGCCTACACGCAGAACGTTTCAAATGGAAAATAATCATTCATGCTTAATGGTCATTTTGGATGACCCCGCACAGTGGCCAAAATGACCACATAGCATGGTTACATATTTGACCTAAACGTGTCAAATTGTAACCACACTTTGTGGTCATTTTGGATAAAGCGAGGGTTTCGGACTCCGGTTACCCGGGTTCGATTCCCAACTGGTGCGCTATAGTGCCCTTTGGTAATAGGCATTTATCCTCATTACCAGGTTCCTCGGAGAGGACCTTAAGCCGTCGGTCCCCTGGTTGCTTGCTCACAGGCATTCGTGCTCTCTTAGCAGTCTGGTAAAAACTTGGGTAAAAAGCTCGATAAAACATTAACATAACCCCCACACCGTAGGGTTAGCCAAAATGACCATATAATGTGGTTATATATGTCTAACCCAGTCATGGTCAAATTTTAACCATGCTTATAAATGGTCACTTTAATTTAGTGACCCCGCACAGTGGGATTAGACAAAAAGACCACGTAGCGTGGTTACATCGGGTTATGTCATGTTATGATATGTGGCTGCTAAGTGGTTGCTACGGGTTGCTTGGCTACGCGACATGAAACCAAGATGTAAGAACTACTACGCGCTCCGAGTCGTTGTTAAATAAACTTGATAATTGAGAGTTCGATGTAAATCTCAGTGATATAGGCCTACAGTGTCATTCCCCCAACGTAATATTACATGGTGGCAGCGAGCGGAACTGAACTCCTGTCAGAAATGTGAAATACTGGACATTTGACGGGGTTACCGGAACTTAAGAGTTGGAGGAATGGACCGTCTGCTGGACTGGAATGCGTGTGTCATGTGTATTGTGTAGCTGGACCGGACGTGGGATCGGGCTAGGCTAGCTGTACTACTACGGGCCATTGGATCGCTGATCGATTTGAGGTCACACGATCGGACTCGGAAGGGAACTCCCACAGTTTTGTTATAGGCTTCTGATGCAAGTAGGAGTGAACTGTGGTTTGCTGAAGTGAAACCTGGACTAGTGTAGACTGTAGTCTGGACAGAGTTGCCGGATCTTCCGCTGTTTCGACGTCGGATGATTGAGGACCGTGACTCGTGAGCACTTGTACGGTACTAGTACTAGGCCTACCGTAGTTTGGACTGAGTGAGGGTGAACGTTCGTTAGCTCGTCCTTGGGGAGCCGACGCGTAACGTTAGACCTGATTATTGGCTGATGACATGTACGTGTTATCGATACCGTGCGTTTGGACGAATTTTGCAGTTAGAAGTTAGGCCTAGCCTACTCGGATCTTGGGGAGAGTAGGCTATCGCTTTGGAGCTAAAGACGAGAGCTGAACATGTTCTAGTGAGTACAAACTAGTTCAATATTATTGATATTTGGACGCTTTGCTGGGCTCTTATTGTTTTCTTTTCGAGCAATTGTTATTTGGACCAGTCTATACTTGTTTGTGGATCTAGCCTATATTGATGGAAACTGTAGACTACATTTCTGGACCATTTGTCTTGGACCTGGTCTAGACCTAGATGAGTGGAGTTTTCATCATTTCCTGTTCTGGTTTTGGAATATGTTTAGCTGCTGAGACAGAGTGATATCCATTTCGTGATGCCCAAACCCTTTACCTGGTCATGCTGGTTGGACTGATTGTGATGTCGAGGACTAGGACTAGAGATCTAGGACTAAGCTGTGAATTTTTGGACCTGGTGAGTTGGACTCAGTTGTGGATTACAAAAGGACTCAATTGTAAATTTCAAATTGCTATGACTATGAGATACAATTGTTGTTTACAATTTGTGTATAATGTATGCTATGTTGAACAATGTTATTCTATTTCTGGATTGAGAATTAGCTCTTACAGCTGACAGGTCATTGCTGTTTATATTATACATTGAAATGTTCACTTTTTCATGATATTTATGTATTCCCGTTGCCAACGGGAGCCGGATATATACGGTTCCCTAAAACTTATTCATGTACGGGAGCCGTATATAGTCGGTTCCCAAAGGCTATTACTCGCATCCATTTGCAGGCTTTAAAAATACAATTTCATACTATGTTTCTGCCTTTTCTGTGTTATAATTACAATGTCCATTAATTAAACTACACATTCCAGAAAGTCATACGTTTTTACCTTTTGTTTCTATAGTTTATAAAGCATTATAAAACGAGTTATGCTTCGAAGAGAGTCCAATATTGGCGGACAGTGGGCATTGCCGCGATGGAAGCTTGATTTCAACGATTTTCAGTTTCGCAGAACCACGTATATACCGTAATCAATGAAAGTGAGGGAAAGCAATGGGAGCAGCGAAATGCAACCCAAAACGCACGCAGAGCTGCGTGCGCTGATATGATCAACGATACATGTAGATCGAAAACGATCGATACTTTATAAGATTGCTTGTGAGGTTTCAAAAAGTCTGGAGTTCGATCCCGGCCGCGGCACCTATGCCCGTGAGCAAGGCATTTAATCTACAATGCTCTTTTATCCTGCTTTCAAATAAATGAAAATGCTATATGCATTACTGCTAACTAGGTGTGCACTTCTTTTTTAAAAAATGAAGCTGTTGATAAAATATAGGAAGAAGAAAAATCATGGTTTCAGTTTATAACACATCGATTTTTGTTTTCTTCTTTCATTTAGGTGCATTATTTTGCCTCTTGAAAATGGCTGTCATAATATTCAACTTCATGAACTGATCAAGCTAGATCAAACTAGAAGAGAGTACACGACTTTAAGTTGATATCGATTTCTATAATCCTAAACAAAAAGTGTATACAGCTGGCTATTGAGAATACCTCGGATCGTACGTACACTCTATTTTGTTCTAACGATACGGATGTGGTAATTGATGGAGGCATGGCCCCCTTTCCTTTGAAAATCACAAAAGGGCATCCAGCGAAGGTCAATAAAGTTGCCACTTACTAACAATGTAAAAGAGTGACTTGAAAGGGAAGGATGTACGGATGAATTCACACTTTGTCAGTTTGGTTTAACACCAAAGAGTGATAAACGCCGTGACATAGGTATAATCATGCTAATGAAGACTAATATGTGTTATTTACGATGTACAAAGTATATGAAGCATGTTTTATCCATATCAGTAATCTCATATGAATTTTCGAAAAAAAAATCTAAGGTTTCCCCAATTGATTTTATTCTGATTGAGTATGTTATCGTGGTTTGGTTTGACCTGCATATAAAAAAAATGTGATGCGATAGGAATCCAGAGCATGGAGTAAATATGCATTCCATGGATATATTATTCTAGAAGATAGAGGGAATGAAAAGCAGAATATATTAAAATAAAATATTTATGTTTATGTCTGCAAACAGGCCTATAATGCTTTTCACGGAACAAATGATGTAAGCCGGGTAATGAATAAGTAGAGCGCCTTGATCACAATGTTTAGTGGATATTATATGAATTATTAATCATTATCATCATGCGGCTCGTTTAATTTTTTTTAATTGCTTGTTAGAAGGGTGCGAGAAAAACGGCATAAAGCATATTGTGATTCCATATACGTCCATTCAGTTATTTGTTTCATTTTTGGCCGTACTCCATAGAATATAACAGACGTTCAACTTTGATAAAGATAAATATGAGATAAAGCAATCAGTACATGAATTGATTAATAAAGACAATTAATTAATTAATTAGAGATAATATATATCACTTAATATGAGCTGGAATATGATATTTAGGCAGGCGAGAATGGCCTTTCTATGTATCTCTTTTGAAGCACGCTCTTCCTCTTACAGTTCTCTAATTAACTCGTTATATTTGTATTTTCATCGGAGCTCTTATGGATTGTTGGCTACAAGGAAAAAGGAAGTGGAGAAATAAAACATAAGAATTATTTTAATACATCGAAATTCTGTAAAGGTGAATGTACCGGGTGAGAAATTATATACACTTACGACATTTTAGAATTATACTTTGGCAATGCAGGTTATTATTTTCAGAGTCCTTTTTCATCTTGACGAAATTGGATATTAAAACAAACTGAACGCAGGAGATAATAATTTCCGAACGGAAAGTTCCTAAAATGTTAATCAAATCATATATTGTCCGAAAATTTGACAGTGAGTGTGGCGAAACAAATGGGGGGGGGGGGGGTTAAATGATGGAATATAATTTATATGCACTAGAATAAAAAAAAGGGTATAAAATATAGTAATGGTGTAACTTGGGTTGCGATTTCATTGCTGACCTCTATTCCCCCCCCCTTGTCAGAAAAAAAGTAAAGAAAAAGTAGCGCATTTATAGTCCCCTCCACCAAGAATTCCTTGGTTCACCGCCGATCTCTGACAACTAGATTACCAGCAAAACCGAAAATGTCTTTCTGGTCACACTCATTTTTTTTCCATTTTAAATTGTCCAACATATACTTAAGTTATTTTTCTTGCATTTTCCATGAATTACTAATCATTTGTTGATCATTAAATCCTTTGCACATAAATGTCAAGAAAATAACCACACACGTTCTAAACTAGTGAAATAAACTGAGAATTGAGTAAGTTCACAATAAATAAAACGGTTTGCAGGGACTTATTGTATATTCTTGGATAATGAAAGAAAGGCAGAATGTCTTGTTTTTAATACAATTTTAATTACTAGAATCATTTGATACATAATATTCATTTTTTACACAAATACATGGCAACGTCTCCGTTGGATTTTGAATTAAGGAAATAATTTGGAGGTTTTTGTTGAACATTTCTCGACGACGTATAAAATCTAGAAATCATTTGAAATTGATTATGGGCCGAATATGCCGGGCACCTATCCTAATGTAGGTTCTATTTTTTAGTATGGGTTGGGCTTGGAGGGCCGGGTTTGGACATATTTCTGTGATGACGAGAATATACTCAGAAGGGAAAAAATAGAGAGAGGGCCGGGGGGGGGGCACGGAACGGGAGATGAAGAAGAGAGAGAGAGAGCATAACCCACTTGTCTGCGCAGTGTTGTAGTACATTTTTTTTCGATTAAAAGCGCCTCGTATGAAATTGAACCCTCTCCCCCCCCTGCGTAAGCTACTGATTGAATAGAAGGGAAAAAGTAAAGGGAAAATAGAGGAGAGAGAGAATATAAGTAGAGGTTGACTAGAGGTAAGGGGATTAGAGAAAGTAGAGGGGATGGCATTCATGACAATAACAATAATATTTTTCAATCGAATTAAACTAATTTTTTTATTCTTTACATGTAAAATATTCAAATGTTTACATAATATCAATGATAACAATTATAAACATTACTATCAACACTAACAATGATAATAACAAATAATAAAAGAAAATATAACAATCGGATAATAAAAAAAATAATAATATTGATAATAATAACAACAATGGTTAAGATTATGAATATAATAATGATAAGACAAAGAAAAAGATAAAATAAAAAAGCAGACGAAACAGAAAAAAGATGAAGGGAGAAGATAATGGTGATCATGGGGGATGGGGTGGGCTAACTTAAGTAATTGGATGATAAATGATAAATAATCTTCATAATAATTGTCGTATACCACCTTTAATCGAGAAGATTATGATTTCTTGTTCAGAAATTATTACTTGTATGCATATAACGATATTTTGAAGATTCATGTTTTGGGGGGCATACTTTTAAAAGGAAATATCATATTCTTCATTTTTTTTTCATTTTGCATGAAGAGAAAAACAGAGAGAACAAAATTAAGCAAAATAGGACGACGGGAGTAAAAGAATGAGAATAGGTATAAAGAGAAGATAAGACGACGAAGAAAAAAGGCGAAAAAAAGAAGCACAAGCAAATTCATAACAAGAATAAATAGAAGGGAAATAGAAAGAGAAAACTTAGGAGATGGAGGAGGTGTAGGATTACACAATTATCAGTGAAGAAGAAGGAGGAGAAAATGAAAAGGGAGCATTATAAAAAAGGAAGAAAAAAACAAGGAGGATTTCATTTGCAAGAGGAAACAAAGCAAGACTATATCAAGGGAGAAGGGGGGGGTCTATAAATAGGAAGTATAAGAACAAAAAGATGAGACAGAGATCGAACAAAAGAAGAAAGGAAATGAGGATGATAAGATAAGAAGAATATCGAAAAAGAAGAATATGAGAAGAAAAGAAATGAGAATAATAATTTTGATAATAATAAGAAGATCGAAAAAGAAGAAAAGGAAGAAGAAAGGAAGGGAGAATATTATGATAATAGTAACATTATGAGAATATTATGATAATAGTAATATCGAAAAAGAAGAAGTCCAAGAAGAACTTCAAAACCCACATCACCAACAATACATTCTCAAAGAAGTCACTCTGTACGGACATAATTATAGCACTAAAGCGACAGGTGAGCTCTGAACTCCGTGCAGCCAAAACAGGAAATGAACTACGCATGCGCGAAAACTATCGATCGATCAATTCACTCATCGTGGATCGCACACACGCTTTTGTAATCAACGATCCAGCTCGCACGCACGGAACAATGGAGCTGTTCGAACTTGACATGGCCGGCTGATTAATCTCGTTTGGGGTGTTAGAACCTATTCTACTATGCCGTCGCGAACGGGTTATATTAGAGTATTTAGACATAGTAGACCTAAACCTCGGATGTGTCGAAGTCGGTAAAGTCGAAAATCTTGTTACTCGACGCAAAATAAATTAAAAGTCCCGATTTTTACATACCGGTATGTATATACATGTTAAATAAAATTGGATTTGCCGAAGTAAGGAGTTGAGTTTCGGCTGTGTTGATGCATTTTTCTCAGTCCCGAGGACTTCGACATATGCGAGGTTTCTTTGTACTCATTTGTTTTGTTAAAGAAAGCAATAATTGTAAATTCTTCGCATTTATGTTTGGAAATGAATTGCAATGAAAAATATTGTATATTAGGAAATTACAATAGGGCTAGGCAATCGCATAGGAGAAGGTACCACATAAAATTGCAAATTGGATGTAAAGATGGAATCTATGACATTGATTTATTTCAAGGGGTAGTACCCTTATGGAACAAACACAGTGTTACCACAGTGTGTTCACATAGTTGACTATGTGTAAACTATGTGTTAACTATGTGGTCACAGTGTTGTCACAGTGTGAGACTTCAGATCACATAGTTAATCACATAATTGCCCACATAGTTGGGTAACAAACACAGTGTTACCACAGTGTGTTCACATAGTTGACTATGTGTAAAACTATGTGTTAACTATGTGGTCACAGTGTTGTCACAGTGTGAGACTTCAGATCACATAGTTAATCACATAATTGCCCACATAGTTGGGTAACAAACACAGTGTTACCACAGTGTGTTCACATAGTTGACTATGTGTAAACTATGTGGTCACAGTGTGAGACTTCAGATCACATAGTTAATCACATAATTGCCCACATAGTTGGGTAACAAACACAGTGTTACCACAGTGTGTTCACATAGTTGACTATGTGTAAACTATGTGGACACAGTGTTAGACTTCAGATCACATAGTTAATCACATAATTGCCCACATAGTTGGGTAACAAACACAGTGTTACCACAGTGTGTTCACATAGTTGACTATGTGTAAACTATGTGGACACAGTGTAAGACTTCATATCACATAGTTAATCATAATTGTCCACATAGTTGGGCAACAAACACAGTGTTGCCACAGTGTGTTCACATAGTTGACTATGTGTAAACTATGTGGTCACAGTGTGAGACTCAGATCACATAGTTAATCACATAATTGCCCACATAGTTGGGTAACAAACACAATGTTACCACAGTGTGTTCACATAGTTGACTATGTGTAAACTATGTGGACACAGTGTTAGACTTCAGATCACATAGTTAATCACAAATTTTGCTCACATAGTTGGGTAACAAACACAGTGTTACCACAGTGTGTTCACATAGTTGACTATGTGTAAACTATGTGGTCACAGTGTTAGACTTCAGATCACATTGTTAATCACATAATTGCCCACATAGTTGGGTAACACAGTAAGTTCTTTAATCATACCCGAGAAAAATTTAACAAGCAAGAACAAGGGTCTTCAAGCTCGCGCAGGGCGGGGGGGGGGGGGAGCAGGGAGGAGTTGATTAATTGTTTGATGCACTATTCCCAATACAATCTCCATTTAGTTTTTAATTTACACTGAAATTTTGCCGGTAATTTTGATATTTGATGATTTTTTTATTTTCTTTTAAGATCATCATCGCAATGGATAAACTATCAGTAAAGGCTATAACGTTAATAGAGTTATAGATCTATACTAGATATCCGGAACTCTTCGGTAAATCTCGGCCTCGGAAATCTATTTTCGGCGAGGCATGCTAGCGCGCTAGTGTAATACATGTGCGTTTCAAATTCACTCGCTAAAGCTCACCGACGCCCGTTACAGTTTATCGCTTCATCCAATATTTACGCCCGTTAGAATCTGATCTTACTGCACTTTGTCTTAATCTTCTTGAATTGATAAGGATATCAACCATGTGCGTCTTAGTACACTGGGTGGAAACAAGGAACTGTTACTTCTAGCGATTTTGTAACAAACAAAAAGATGTCGGTCAACTTGGTGGACCCGAAGTTTGAGGGCCTGGTGGAGTCCGGAACCCCGCAGAGAAACGGCCGAAACATTGGCTGGGATGTGGAAGGCCAAGGTGTTAGTGGCCAGTGGTAAATATACATTATTATATCCTGATTTGTACCTAATATGTAATTATTTATGCTCTCCCTTTGTCCAGGGGTAATTGCCGAAGAACCGTATGTATATAGATCTATAGGCTATGTGGTGCTCGACTAGCCTGGAGGAGCCTGAAACTGAACATGCTGAAACTAAGTCATGATTTAATTTAGGCAGTGTATACAGCCACACGCGTGTGTCTTTACCATCCAGCCACACGCGTGTGGTTATATCCAGAACACCTATCTGTGGATACCGCCACACGCCGCCAGTAATAACAGTAAAACACGTATGTAGGTCTGACCGTCTATATCACGATCAAAATAACCTCATTTCTTCATTAAATTCTTACATTCTAAACCCCTTTGATATCCTTAGATCGTTTCAATTTCATTCTCACTGTCTTCTCTCCTTGCTTTTCTTGTCTTGTTACAAACGGTCGTCTGTTTAACAGCAAATTCTCTTTTTCTACTTGTGTCGATTCTGGCTTCCTTCGCGGTGGCAGACCCATACAGCGTTAGCGCAGCGCAGTGCAGTAGACATACACAGTTTGGGTTTCGTACGTACGCACGTACGCGCACATAGCCTAGAGTCAGTAGAGAATCGACACAAGTAGAAAAAGTGTGGAAATTTGCTATTTAACAGGCGGCCTTTTGTAACAAGACAAGAAAAGCAAGGAAAGAAGACGGTGAGAATGAAATTGAAACGATTTAAAGAAATCAAAGGGTTTAGAATGTAAGAATTTAATGAAGAAATGAGGTTATTTTGATCGTGATATAGACGGTCAGACCTACATACGGTACGTGTTTTACTGTTATTACTGGCGGCGTGTGGCGGTATCCACAGATAGGTGTTCTGGATATAACCACACGCGTGTGGCTGGATGGTAAAGACACACGCGTGTGGCTGTATACACTGCCTTTATTTAATTTAACCCAGGGAACTCCCGCCCGCTACGCGGGCGGGAGTTTCCTGACCTGGGTTACTATGAATTTAGCTCTACATAGTACTCTACGTAGTCGTAGGGTTACTCCCCACTGACGCCTGGGATCACGAGCTATATTCACCCACGTACTGGTACAAAACCTGAAACTTTCGCCCCCGAGATTTCTACTTTCCCTCTAAATCTAGCCCTAAAACATGTAGGCCTACCTGTCATGGGGTTCAACTTATTTTCCAAGTGAAGTAGATTACCGGGTGTAACATTTCTGCGATATTGATTTCATTTTTAAAGAAGAATTCATAAAAAAACGAATTTGCGTGCTGTCGCCAAGCGAAAGACAACGAAATCAAGATGGCGACATAAACACGGCCGTAAGCTCTTTCCATCTTTTCTACTAGCCAGGAGGCTTCTAAAGAGTAAAAAATCATTTACTAATACTATACTAACGTAGTCTTGAGGAAGCAATGATGATGATTTTTTTTAGATATGTCATATACTTCTTCATCATTGACGTCTTGACACTCTCTCCATAGTGTCTTAAGCGAAGGACCAAAACAAAGATGGATTTCCCTAGAAAAACAGGCGTAGGAAGATGTAAGAATGAATAGAATTCTTGTGATTTTGGTTTAAAAAGATGGATTTTCTAGGGAAATCCATCTTTGTTTTGGTCCTTCGCTTAAGACACTATGGAGAGAGTGTCAAGACGTCAATGATGAAGAAGTATATGACATATCTGAAAAAAATCATCATCATTGCGTCCTCAAGACTAATACTAACGTATCTTATGGTGTGTTTATGCTTCCATTGCGAGGACAGAATCAGCGATTTCAAACGTCGATTCAAAACGCCGATCGTAAACGTGGTTCTGGGAGTGCTGTTTATGCTTAACTTTTCAGAGCATATGATCTCCAGCTGGCTTCGCATCGTAAAGCGAGGTCAAATTGGGCGCGCCTTTTTTCAAAAGTTTTTTTTTCCGATTGTTGTTTTTACGTAGAGATAACAAGGAGCAATACGACTGTATTTGCCCGCGGATTTTCATCTCACCGGAATCATGTACCAAATGACGTCATTTAAACACGTTTATGATCGTGGTTCTGTTTATACTTCCCCAGAAAGCCTGATTCTGGTCAAACAACGTTTACAAATGCACCTTTTTGTGAGTTTACGATCGGCGTTTTGAAACAGCGTTTAAATGAAAGTACATGTAAGCATGGACGCAACCGTGTTTTGGACTAATCACGTTTGGAAACGCTGATTCTGGCCTGAAAAGTGGAAGCATAAACACGGCCTTACTCTCACCTAGCCAGGCGGCTTCTAGTTCTAGAGAGTAAAAATCAGTTACTAACGTAAGGTTACTCTCATCCGAAGCCAGGTCTTCCTTCTCATTGACCCACACGACGGAAGCCAAACCACCTGAAACTTTCACCCCCAAGATTTCTACTTTCCTTAATAGAAAAGATCTAGGCCTAAATCATGTACATTGAAAAAACTTCATTTCCGACATTTCTACGCTCTCGTTATTTTTGAACAAGAATTCATCAAAAAAAATGAGAGAAATATTGTGAAAAGACGGAAGAGACTTGCCCGATGTTTACGCCGCCATCTTACTTCCTATTGTTCTTCGCCAACGTTACCCGACGCACGCGTCTATGAGAAGGAAGACCTGGCTTCGTATGAGAGTAACCTTACGTTAGTAAATGATTTTTACTCTCTAGAAGCCGCCTGGCTACTCTCACCCACGTTACGCGACTCAAGCGTCCATATCGTGGGTGAAGAACAATAGAAAACAAGATGGCGGTGTAAACATCGGGCAAGTCTCTTTTTTTTTCATGACAATTTTTCATTTTTTTAATGAATTCTTGTCTAAAAATAAAATCCATAGCATAGAAATGTCGGAAATGAAGTTGTATCCCAGGTACATGATTTAGGGCTAGATCTTTTAGAGAGAAAGTAGAAATCTCGGGGGCAAAAGTTTCAGGTTTTGGCTGCCTACATGCACATGTATACAATAGAAGCCCTGGCTTCGTATGAGAGTAAGTTACGTTAGTAAATGATTTTTACTCTCTTGAAGCCTCCTGGCTAGACTGGATTAGCATTACATCGGCTAATTAACAAATTTGGGGACAAATTTAATGATGTGAAAGATTCTTACTAGTTTTTAAATAATAATTATCTTATTAAGATCTACTGAAAAATATGTCTACAACTCAAAATAGTTTGTGTGTACAGAATTCAGATAAAATTATTTACGTCTATAACTTAAAAACTGGTGTCTGAATTCTGATTTGATAACTTGTCTATACTCTGTAGTAATAATTCTAATAATGCTAAAACCCCATTTTTACAATGCATTTCATAAATGGCTCTTTGAAATTACTCTGATTATTTATGTCTGTCCTTAATGTGCCTGTCCCTTACAGAAAAAAAGCTGATGTACTAAAGAAAGAGAAGGAGTTCCTAAACACCGCAACCAGAGTAGATGAGGCTATGGATGAGTCTGATGCCACAGATGAGGACATGGAGGATGAGGCTTCAACCTCAAAACAAGATGTGAGAAAGAGGGTACGTTGAAACTTTACATTCAACTTAAATTTTTAAGACGTGCATGGATCAGGAAATTTTGAAGCATACTAGCCAGGAAATTTAGTCCAAAGTGATAAGTGTTTACCTGAAGCAGGCCAGACTTTATTCTGTGATTTGCAAAAAAAAAATGACTTATACATAACTTGATATCGCTGCCAGTGGTGATTCAAAAAATTGCTCTTAAATTTCTACTTGAAAAAAAAAATTGATGGAATTGGAAAGTATTGGTGGTACTACTTCAATAAAAGAAAATTCATTAGAAAAACTAAAAATAATGATACACTTATGAATTTTGTCTGGATTGCTAGTCTAGATACAGAATTGCATTGGATTTGCACATGACCGCGTAACCAGGTGTCGCAAATTTGCACTCAGAAGATATGCGAGACTTAAATGTGAGTGGCGCGGCACGGTCACCCCAAAAAATCGTAGCTGGATGGTCTTGAAAAATGTTGAGCGGGGGAGGGGGGCTACATTAAATTTTAATTTTTAAAATTCTAAACATATTCCATATCTGTTCATATTTTATTTCCATTTTTGGTTGCAGGTTGGGAAAGCTGACAGATCTGCTATGGCAGAGCTTCTAAAGAAGAAAAAGACTGAAGACCAGCGGAACCATAAAGGTCAGTTTATAAGTTTATTATTTACGGCAAGATTCTGTGGCCAATTAAATGAAAAATCATGACCAGAAAACAAAATTCTCATATGTCCAGAAAGAGTATCTTCTCCAGAGCATTGCATTCATGCTTTTGGTGCAAATAGAATTTTACATCACAACAAAGAATACCTCTTAATTATCGAAGGTTAAACATATACCACATAAAAATTGTATCTGAAATTATGATGGAGTAGATGCTCTTTCAGGACATACATCTATATGAGATGAGAGTTATGTTTTCCGGACATGCTTTTTCACTAAATTGGTGATTTTTTTAAATGTTAAAGTTTTTTTCTGACTCTCTTGGTATATCATTGTAGGATATTGGCACTCTAAATGGATGAATTTCCATTGCTAGCCCTGGCATATCAACATTCACAAATAACACTGTGTCTCACACACGGATTTGCGTTATGGTAAATTCTAGTAGAAGGGGCTATGAATTGATGTGTCTGAGGATATATCCACCGCAAAAATAAAAAAATCACTTTCAATTTTTGAAAAAATTGCATTTTGGCCAATTCATATCGTCTGTGATGTCATAAAATCATATTCTAAAAAAATCTCTGTTCTTTAATGATATTTATCAAACCTTCACTGATATATTTCTCAATTTTTTTTTGTTTCTTATTACAACCAATTATTCATCAGGGTGAACTTCCCCTTTGATAGCTTTTACATTTTCTTGTGTATTTTGCCAAGAATGATTCTCTGCGTGAATCTACAAATGAATTCAGAATATCACAATTACTGTAAATAGGAAGATGCTCTGTAATTTCTCATATTACCAAGCTTGTCAATAATTTCAAGGCGGAGGGTTAGGGTGAATCTCCCTGAAAGAGAAACTACATGTACTAGAATAGCACAGTCTCTCCAAATGGTAATCTACGGTGAAAATAAGTTTTTGATGTGGAAACAAAAACAAACTAACAGAAAACGGAGGAAAAGGACACCGACTTTGATTTGAATCTACGTAACCATAGAAAACATTTTAATGTTTTAAGTAAGTGATTGATCTTCACAAATGTCATGTCATTTTACATTTTACAATGATGCTGCCTGTCACCGGTACAATTTCTTCCAGAGTGGCGGACCAAAAAAATTAGAAATTCACAGAGTCAAAGGCTTAGACAATCAACCAGTTTAAGAACTTAATTTCCTTTAAGTCACTTCCTTGTCATTTCATAAGATATTTTCAATCAAGTAGGACTATAGAAATAAGATTACCGAGCCTGAAATCTTGATTTTCTTGCTTTAACTTATCCGCCCCTAATATTATAATCCTGTTTCATGGGTATGCATGGTTTTTTTGTTGTGTTTGTGACTCTTAGATACTCCACTGCAGCTGAGTAACCAACAGTCACAAACAGACGGAACTTGACTTGGCTTTAATTAATATTTATATATGATGTAGAGTCTTTGATAAAAGTTTGAGACTTTGAGCCAGTTTTTGTGTCCTTTCATTTTCTTATATTCAGCACACACAACAAGCATGACAACAATTTCCCTGCACTTCCACGGGCCAAGTACGTGCACGCATGGGCCAGAAGCTGAAAGATGTCCGTGCATCTCGAAGACGTGCAGAAAAGCAGGTTTAAGTGTGATACCTTTTTTTTGTTTGGAAATAAGCCTTAATATTGCCTCATACGAGTCATTAAAAAACCCATTTTATTCTGATTATGGGTATATATTACACGAAAATGTCTTTCATGTATTATGACATGTCTGCTAATACAGCCAACTCAGGTTTATATAGTGTGTGCTTTCAAAATTTATCATGACATGCCAACTCCTGCTTTATCACCTTGTGATATTCATCAAACTCAGATTGATATATTTTTATATTTATACTATGACAAATCATTTTCTTGCCATGTGCCTTCCGTTTGATACTGTTTCCAAGTTCCAACTAATACAAAGGAATACTTATATGCAGCTATATGGACGCTAGTGTATGCACTTCATGCAAGAGATTTGTGGACATTTTTTGGCTCTTGTTCATATTTTTCTGATATTTGTATATAGGTGTGAAAAGGCAAAATATATGCAAAGTGTTCTTATTTTTGAAAAATAAATGTTGGTTACTTGTTCCTGTTTCGAAATTTCACAACTCTCTGTGATGGTAGGGATTTGCTTTACTACATGTATAGGCGTTGCTTTTCCGACTACGGCGGCGTCGTCAACATTGAAATCTTAACCAAGGTTAAGTTTTTGAAATGTCATAACTTAGGAGTTAGGAAGTATATGGACCTAGTTCATGAAACTTGGACATAAGTGTAACGAAGTATCACTGATCATCTTGCATGAGTGTCCAGGTTGAATGATCAAGTTCATTTAGGGTCTAAGTTTTTTTTATGTCATAACTTTAAAAATATAAGGGCCTATTTTATGAAACTTGTACAAAAGTTAAATTGCTGATAATCTTACATTAGTGTCAGCCTGTCAGGTCACATGATCAAAGTCAAAGGTCACAGCACTGAAACCTGAACTGTTAATTTTTTTAACTGTCATCATCATGATCCTATTTCATGAACTTGAACATAAGGGTAATCAAGTACCACTGACAATGAGTTTCAGGTCACATTGTCAAGGCCAATGATCATTTATGGTCAATAAAATTTGACCATGTTTGGTTATCAAAATTGAAATCTTTAACCAAAGTTTTTGAGATGTCATCTTAACTTTGGAATTTTATCGACCTAGTTTAGGAAAATTGGACATGAGTATTTAAAGCCTGTGTATAGCTTTGGTAAAGGGTCAATAATGTGATTGATAATCGAATATCATCTAATATGGCAGTCTTACTGAAGCGTAGAGACCGTTAGATATTTTTCCAACTGCACTTCTCTGAGAAAATTTCAAATATTCAAATCTTGGATATATAGCGCCCTCTCTCGGCGATGCTTGTTTTAAATTTAAAAAATGGGCATTCAAGCGCTTATTTTATAAATTTAGTGATGAGATATCCAAAAGTTACAGACAAAGAACATATCTTGAAAGTTTAAGCCCATTCCATGATTTGGAATAGGATTTAATTGAAAGACAAAAACGCACAGATATTTTAATTTGATCGGGTGACCCGATCAAGTTAAATTTCCATGTAAAATTGCAAAATTTATCCTGTAAAACACATTTTCATTTCATATCCTCCACATCATAACTGTTATAGGGCATATCCATTCATATTAGCTAGCAATGAATTGGAATAGTGATAGGTGCATTTTGGTGGATTTACCAAAACTATACACAAGCTTTAAGTTTCACTTATCATCTTGCATGAGTTTTAGGTCACATGATTAAGGTCAAAGGTCACTTAGGGTCAATGAACTGTGACCATGCTTGAGATATTTTTTTAAATGTCATAACTTTGAAAGATTATGGATCTGGTTCATGAAACTTGGATATAAGGGTAATCAAGTATCATTGATAGTCTTGCACTAGTTTTTAGTCAAATGATTAAGGTCAAATGTCATTTAACTTTGACTATGTTGGGAGTAATTTAAGAAATGTCTTCATAACTTTGAAGGTAAACTTGAACATTAGGGTAATCAAGTATCACTGTTTTTATTCAAAGTCAGCATTGTTGCTATATTGAATTGCGTGACGCAGGCGAGACTGTCAGAGGCGTTCCACTTGTTTTTTTTTTTCAAGTAACCTTTTCTTTTAAGGTTAAACAGGTTATTTTAGTTCGGTGTTTTCATCACTTGTAACCTTGCAAATCTTGTTTTGAATGAAGATACTTGCATTTGAATGAAAGAACAACCTCAAAGATAAATTTGTCAGAATATAGACTCATAAATGTTAGATACCTTAAAGGGGTACATATCAAAATAAATATAGTAAAATCCACCAAGCAAAACGCTGAAAATCTGACAGCAAATAGTGAAGTTATAGAATTTCAAGCTTAGCAATATTTTGTGAAAATAGTCATATGCAAGTCATCATGAATGTGCAATAGGTTGACTAATGATGTCATGTCCCCACCTTCCTTTTTCTTATTTTATTTAATAAAATCATGATCATTTCATATTTTCCTACATGTGTACACGACATGTCTCCCTTGTAACAAAATAAGTTGGCACAATGATTTTCTTACAAACTAAATAGGTTGTCAATCTAATTTTTGTAATTATATTTGGTGACAAAATTTGACTAAATATAATTTTTTGAAATAAAATACAAAAGATTACGTGGGGATATCATCAGCTTGCTCATTGCATATTCATGAAGACATGCATAGCACTGTTTTGCCCTAGTAATGCAAAAGTTAAAAATGTAATGACTTTGTCATCCTTGTCAGATTTTTATGAAATTTTCAGTATTTTGTTTGTCTCATTTTACTTTATTTGTTAAAATTGTATTATGTCAGCCTGGAGTACCCCGTTAATATGTTTACATTTAAGAAATATTTCATACCAGGCTTGTTTTCCCAAACAATTTCATTCCACAACGTATGTTTACTTGTGAAAATCGAGGAGAAAAATTCATGTTTGTATTCACTGTGCTGGTATTTATGACCCAGTTATTTTCATGTTGCTTTTATTTTATTACTGTTTATTAAACTGAACGAAATGAATTTTTTCATTTTTTATTTCTAATTATATTTTCTCGTGTCTTGTGGATTGCTCTCCCTACTCTTCAGATTGGGACCAAAGCACAATGTCTACCATGATACAACCACCCAAGTACCTACAGCCAGTGACAACAGACAAATTCTCAAATCAATTATGTAGTGATCAGGAGGATGGAAATTTTTAGTGTTGAATTTTTTTTTCTTTTATTACAACTGGGTATGCAAAATGATGAAAGATATATTCTAAAATTTGATTTGAATTGGTGACACTATTATTAGCTTCCACTCCTATTGAGATCAGCACTAATTGGCAATGATGGTATACTTTTGTGGTCAAGATTGCGGGACACTGTGCTTCGTTCCAGTTGGCCTGTGTTGCAGTGGTCTACATGGTATGTGCTGCATGGGTATGTAGTGGACTGCATGTGGTAAATGAGCTAGTGGCACATGCATACCACAGTTTGGTGGATTGTGTAGTCAATGTCCGTGTGGTGGACTGTGTGGTAGACATCACAGTAAGATGAGCACCATAGTGTGGGGGACTATGTGGTGTATGTCATAGTGTGGGGGAGTATGTGGTGTATGTCATAGTGTGGGGGACTATGTGGTGTATGTCATAGTGTGGGGGAGTATGTGGTGTATGTCATAGTGTGGTGGACTCTGTGGTATATGTCATAGTGGGGTGGACTCTGTGGTATATGTCATAGTGTGGTGGACTCTGTGGTATATGTCATAGTGTGGTGGACTATGTGGTATATGTCATAGTGTGGTGGACTATGTGGTATATGTCATAGTGTGGTGGACTATGTGGTGTATGTCATAGTGTGGTGGACTATGTGGTGCATGTCATAGTGTGGTGGACTCTGTGGTATATGTCATAGTGTGGTGGACTCTGTGGTATATGTCATAGTGTGGTGGACTATGTGGTTGATGTCATAGTGTGGTGGACTATGTGGTGTATGTCATAGTGTGGTGGACTATGTGGTGAATGCCACAGTGTAAAGGACTATGTGGTTATAAACGTGTGGTACACAGTGTGTTTAATATGTGTTTCGGACTATGTGGCGACTGTGTGGCAACACTGTGTTACACAGTGTTGTAAACACAGTGTTACCACACGTCCCAAAATAATATATTAAACACATGTGGTACACGCTGTGAACACACTGTGGTACACACTGTGGTACACACTGTGTTACACACTGTGGTACACACTGTGGTACACCCTGTGTTACACACTGTGGTACACACTGTGGTAACACTGTGTTTGTTCCATAAGGGTACAGCTGTTGACTGGCCAAGTTTTAGTAATAAAAACCTGCACGATAACATTACAAACTTAGTATTATGCTGTTAAAGTATAGAAAATTACGTAAGATTATTTGACCAGCATGTTATCATTTAAAAGAACCATTAAAATACAAGAGAGCGCTATCCAAAAAGAATTTTTAAACTTTGTTTTGATACAAAATTATACATTTGATTTTTTCTTCAATAATGATTAAATATATATAGTAATCAACAACTTTTAAAACCTCTTAGAAAATGTTCAAAAAGTTCTTGTTCTTATTTTTTTTAAAGCCTAATAAATCTTAGGGCCCAGATTTATTACGATTGGGGATACATGCATTTATCAATATTTCAGCTATTTATGAACTTTTCTGACAAAATAAATTTTGTTCTGTCATTAAAATTGAATTTTCCTTGAAATTTGCAACTCAGTTTTTTGTTGCCTCGCTAAAGATGTGAGTTGTCCAGAGCCTTCTCTACCAAAGCTGAACTACCCCTTTAACGTTGTTTTGGTGAATACATAAATCAAATGTTAATAAAATGTTTTTAATGAAATGTTTTACAAATATTCACAATATATGTTGGAATAATATTTTTATAACGTATTGTGAGAATCTCGGGGTAGGTCCTAAGCCACTCTGGCCTCTTGTTTTTTGTATGCAGTCGTTTCATTCGATTTGATATAGATAGTTTATCAAATTGCTGAAAATGTATTTATATTAATTGATTTATGCGTTGAAGCTTTGTTCTATTTTGTAATGGGAATATTGGATCGGCATAATTTGTTTCTATACTTGTACATGTGATTTGAAATGTGTAGGATATGGGGGTGCACGATTGGGTAAAACAGATATCATTAATTTCTGCCTTAATCATTGCAATTATTTCATTGTCATCCTAACTTCAAACATATGCCCCATAATAATGCAATATTAATTAACTATTTGTTAATTGTTTTGCCATTATTTAAAAGAATATATGCAAATTGTTGAATTTCACTTGATTTCGTGTGCATACTGTATGTCATTTGTTATCCACATTGTCATAAATAACCATGTTTTCGTGGCTATAGCAGGGCTGTGGAATGGCCACATTACGACCACGTTTCGTGGTTAGGAATAATAACCACGTCCGAAGGGTTATCTAATAGCCACGCAACGTGGTTAGGACAGAACCATGCACGTGTGAACATGACTGAACCACGAGTTAAATGATAACCACGTTACGTGGTCATTTTCGGTAACCACTCGAGGCGTGGTCAATTTGACCACGTGCGTGACGTGTGCATAGTTGACGACGCGTGCGTGGTCATGCGCGGTCACAAAATTGTGACCACGCAATAACCACGCTTCGTGGTCATTTTCGGTAACCACTCGAGGCGTGGTCAATTTGACCACGTGCGTGACGTGTGCATAGTTGACGACGCGTGCGTGGTCATGCGTGGTCACAAAAATGTGACCACGCAACGTGGTTATAGGACAGAACCACGTTTGGGGTTAAAGTTATAACCACGCTTCGTGGTCATATTGGGCAACCACTTGCTGCGTGGTCAATTCAACCACGTACGTGACGTGTGCATAGTTGACGACGCGTGCGTGGTCAAAAACGACCACGTTTTGGTCGTTTTTTAACCACGCATTTTTAAGAGTGGTCATTCTAACCTTCAGCTAGTAACTTAATAGTATCAATTTCTTATACAATTTTGTAGGTTTGAACATATAATTTCAAGTCAACTCAGTCATTTTACCCCACTGTCACTAAAATTGATATAATTGTGGCCATATTGTATCAACATTATTCAACATTTTGTAAACTGTTAAGGACTGTCTTAAATAGAAATCTATACTCATTGAATGAGCCGAATGATCCAAAGAGAGAAGGCCTAAAAAACGTATCAAAACAGACAAGAAAACAAACCAAACATGTATGGTGGGCATGGTGGTGAGGCCTCTGCTAAAGAAAAATTGTCACAAATATTTCATATATTTCTTTACTGATAAACAACGTACCTTGCATGTTGTAATCTATTTTCATTTCATTATTATTATATTCATGAAGTGCAGCAGTGCCTTTCATTCATTTCTTTGCTCATGGCATTACTTTATCAAACTATGTATTCAAGCATGTCAAATGATTCAGTTGTGAGCGTGCAGTGGTTCTACATGCCACGTCACTAGATAAGTTCATTGGCACAACTATCATAATAGACTCCATGTTAGTTGCCAGACTTACTTACAAAATGTACCTTTGAATTATTTGTTTTGTTTCTACAAATTGTCAACTATCGGAGATTTAACCGACTCGGCTAAACCTGTGACTTACAAAGGTAAGAACATCACTTTTGTGTTAGTTTGATAGTGTTATCGTGTTTTTGATGTGATAGAATGATAATTGTAATTGTAAAGAGTACGTGATTTTGGTCACAAAAAGAAGCACATTTTTTGTAAAAAACGAATATTAGAAAATAATGTATGAGTTTAAAAAAAAGGTACGCGTACTTGGAACTTTAAATGTAAGTGAACAGTAACCCCGCTACCCCCCCCCCCCCCCCCCCCCTCCCCTTGGCTTTCTCTCTCTCTCTTGCATACTATTTATTTCGACAAGGGAGTTTTTTCTGATAAAAAGATATTGTATATTCTATTAGGCCTCTTGCTTTTTGCGATATCCAATCTCTCTCTCTTCCTTTTCTTTACAGCTCACATCCTCACCTTCCTTTATTTTTTTTCACAATGGCGTCTGAATTAAGCTCTGTAAAAGAGGGAGCTGTTTGTGAAGAAGCCGACTGTGAATCGATTACTGACGTCACGTTCTACGTGAAGGAGAAGAAAGAACTCTGTCATGACTGTGCCTTGAAAAAAGAATGCATCGGAATAGCACGAAGAGGTGGGCTTAACATGTACTGTGAGAAACATGATAAATTAATTGATCTATATTGTAAGACCCATGGCATCCCTTTATGTGTCTCTTGCACTCTAATAGATCATGGGCAACAGCAATGTTTGAAACAAGACGTAGAGGACGCACTCCCGGAAATCAAAGCCTCTCTCGGCATCCTCAGCAAAAAGGTGATCGACAGATTAGAGATGCATGGAATCAAAGGCATTGAGATTCGTCACACCAGACAATTCGCAGACGAACATTTGCAAAAAATTCAGAACGACGTTGATTCCGTAATCGAAATCGCGATCGAAAAAGACACAGCAAGAGAAAGGGAAGATGCTGATAAGATCGACAAGGAAGTTAATGGGGAAAATGAACAAATTCAAAAGGAGATTCGAAAGCTCCAGGATAAGATTCACGAAAACAATGAGAAGCGAGAGAAGCGGCATGAAGAAAATCGTTCAATTGCAGAGAAAAGACGAAAGTCGATAAAAGATAAACAGTGCATTCTTCATGCTGACATTCAGAAGATCGCTCAAGAGATCGAAAGAAAGATTGGAGAGCTTGAGAAATCGTGGCAAGACGACACCAAATCAGCAGAGAAAGCAAAAGAGACACTGGACAAAGTTCTTGAAGACGATAAAACTATTGTCATAGATGGACATCGTGTGCATGCATCAGTGAGTGAGGAACTAAAGAAGCAACTGAATGAGGGCGAGGTGAAAGAAATAAATCGTGTTGTATCAGGTGTGAGGTTTGTGAAGGGTGTTGGGAGAGAGAAGTATGATGGAAGAATTGATGGGTATGATGGAGAGTGGAAGCTCATTGATACAATCAATGTCAGAGATAAAATCAGATACCCGTATATTGTTGGATGTATAGATGAAGATAAGGTGATGATCACAGATTTTAATATCGGTGGAACACATACCTACATGTTAGATTTGAACAGCAAAACCACACAGAGAGTGATCAACGGTAGTGATACATCATGTATAATCTCATGTGCAGTACAGAATGATGACAAGATAGTATGTGGTAGATACATCAAAGGTTGTACAGGAGACAGTCTACCTGGGTGCATCAGTGTATACGACAGACAGTGGAATCATATCAATGACGTCACAATACCAAGAAACACGACGCGTACTGATGCAGGGGTGCGCGTTGCAATCGATCAGGATGGGATGATCATCGCTGCTGAAATTGGTCAGTCTATGATATACGTCATCAACCCAGCTAATGATGAGATTATCAATACCATCACGTGTAAAGAGAAGATAGCAATGTGCGATGTGCTGTCATCAGGTCACATCATCGCTCAACCCTGAATAGCAGATCGCAGAGCACTCATCATTGACAGAGAGGGTGATCATAGGGAAATCCCCCACAGTGATGTCATCTTGAATGTGTGTGTTGATCGTATGACAGACGACCTCTACGTCGTGACATCAGATGATGAGAACAAGACGTGTGTGATTGATCAGGTGATGAGTGAGGGTGATATGAAGAAGAGAAGAGTAGCATCATTCCCTTTATCAACTAGACTGGGGAATAGATTCAATCATCTTCTCACATCTCGAGTGATGATGACGTCATCAGGGAATATGATTGCATGTGATGGAGATAATATTCTCATATTCAAAAAGACATTCATCCTCTAGATCCATGACGGATGAATCATTATACCGAACAAACAAATGAAATTGGGAATGTTGTTAGATCTTACCATTGTGTGCTTTCAAATCGAAAAGAAAAAAAATAATGAAAACACAAGATTCATTGTAATTCATGGTTTCTTTATGGGTAAGCTTCGTATTCATAATGGAAACCTGTCAGGGATATGCTATTTTACTGTATACGTTGTGTCAGAATATCTTATACCAGACTACGCTGTTGCTTTCTTGGCTTGAGTAAACATTAATATAGGTTTTCCCGTCCAATTTCGTACTTAGTGCATGCAAAAGTAAAGATAGGTCATTGAATTTCGCACGCAGTGCATGATAAAGTATGAACAGGTCATTCAATTCATTAGATAGGGCAGCCAACATCACCAGTCGGCATTCAAATTCGCTATAGTGCGACCAAAATGTCCATTTGGCATTCATGATCGATTTAGAGCAACCAAATCCGCCCCTCGGCGTACGAATTTGTACGTAGTTCAACCAAGTTCGCCCGTGAAACCCCCTCGAGCTATGCTAGGGCATTCAATTTAGCCATTGTGCATCCAATTATACAATTTGTGTATGCAATTTAGCACACCTATTTGTTTTATAACTTTCTCATGTTTATTTTCTTCAATTTTATGAGCTTACTGCAGTCAGTGAAACAAAAAATAAATATCGGATGGCTGAATATTTTCATTTTTGTCATTTTCACCATCTCTTCGATATATGCATTGACAAGAGACATAAACATAGAATGTATACAATATCATAATTTTCTTGTTTCATATTTGCGTTTAATATTTTTTTTATCTTGCATCTATTTCATATGACTTTAATCATTTGAAACAATAATATTTTCATTATAACTTAAGACATTGACTACGGTTTTCTTACCTTATACAGTGCGCATCCTGTCAAAAAAAATTTACACTTTGAAAAAACCTTGAGAATTGAAAAAATATACAACGTGTGGGTAATTTTTCACATATAATCTTATGTTTGGGTCTCTATCCAATAAAAGTTAACGTTTTGACAGAATGTTACACTTGAGTGAGCACTGTCCATTTTCGTAAAGCTCGCAGAAATGCTTTTCACGTTGTGTCAAGGGGAAAGGGCGAAATGAAACTTACCCTGCGAAACATTTCTTACACATTTTCCCTGCTAGTATCCCATAATTAGTTACCATCTGGAATAAAATTATTGGAAATGGTTTTTTGACTGATTTTAGTAGGTATGGATGTCAATATTTACCAAACAAAAGTTAGGAAGAATACGGGTTAGGAAAAGTGTTTTTTTTTTCAAGGTCAAAGGTCAATGACCTTTTTAAATATACTGTATCATGGTATCTCCCACATAAAATACGACAAGTTGGTGATCATGGTGTCAAAATGCACAGATTCTTACCAGAAGATAAAAAAAATCAAATCAAGTACCTACAATGCTCATTCACCGATGAAATTCAAGGTCAAAGCCTTTCAAAGGTCAATTACCTTTTTTTCCACTATATACCATATATGGTATAGTGATACCTCTAAGATGAAAATGCACAGGTTGGTGATCTTGGTGTCAAAATGCCGAGGTTCTTACAGGAAGATCAATTAAAATGAAATTAAGTCCCCAGAATGCACATTAACCAAAAACATTCAAGGTCAAAGCCTTTCAAAGGTCATTGACCTTTTTAAAAACATATACGGTATACGGTATAATGGTATATCTGATACGAAAAGGCGCAGGTTGGTGATCTTGGTGTCAAAATGCACAGATTCTTACAGGAAGATCAAATCAAGTGCCTACAATGTTTGTTCACCGATGAAATTCAAGGCCAAAGCCTTTCAAAGGTCAATGACCCTTTTTACATTATATACCATATTTTTTTACAATGGTATCTCTGAGATGAAAAGGCGCAGTTTGGTGATCTTGGTGTCAAAATGAACAGATTCTTACAAGAAGATCAAATAAAATCAAATAAAGTACACACAGTGCTCATTTACCAATGAAATTCAAGGTCAAAGCCTTTCAAAGGTCAATGACCTTTTTAGCATTATATACGGTATGATGGTATCTCTGAGATGAAAAGTCGCAGGTTGGTGATCTTGGTGTCAAAATGCAGAGGTTCTTACAGGAAGGTCAAATGAAATAAAATCAAGTACCCAGCATGCATATTAATCCATTAAGTTCAAAGTCAAAGACCTATTTCCATAGGCTATATATTGTATAATGGTATCTCTGAAATAAAATGCTGCATGATGGTGATTTGGTGTCAAAAAGCAATTTTTGCAAGAAGATGAAAAGGCACAAAATAATCATAAAGAATTAACCTTCACCTTTGATATCCAAAGTCAATTTATGAAAGGTCAAAAGTTAATAAATATTTATACATCCATGCATGTTTCCCCCCCCCAAAAAAAGATATTGATTCATTATATTCACATTTTATTTGTGAATTATAGAAAGATACCTATTTGTAATGAAAACTTGGATGTTTAATATTTTCACTCCGAAATAAGGATAAATAATGGCCATGGAAAATATACTTAAGGGTTAGAAGTCAATTATCTATATCAATAACGTTAGGGAATTTATGTAAATAGGTCGATAACTTGATAACTTCATTGTAGTGATTCTAATGGGAAAAAGACTGACCTCCATGGAAAATGAACACAAATTTAAAAGTTGATTCCTTGACCAATGATGACGTCAAAATACAAGTTCGAGGTGAAATCGATATCAAATAGCACTTTTTGATATATATTGTAGTAATGCATTTCCAAAAGTGTAACAAAAATCATGTATAATCTAAAATGGTGAAGTTGTCTAAAGTAGCAGCATTTACATATGCATTTTATAAATCTAAATCAATGTACTAATTTTCTGTAGAAATAGGTCACTAACCTCAATTGCTACAATCAATACTATAAACTATAACTTTATCTGTAAATGAAAAGGATAACCCCTAACCCTAATGGCATGCATCATCTAAGAACATTTTCATATAGCCAGGGACAATGATGAAGAATTAAAATAAGGCAATCATTAGAACTGCAGCTTTTGTCATAGTAAATGAAGTTAAGTGTCTCATCTTCAGCAAAGAGTTATTAAACTCTTGAAAACCTTCTGACATTTTCAGGACTTTGATCTGACCCTTTCAACGTTCTGTCAAGGGATATCAGACCAGGGGCCCGTTTCATAAAACTGTTCGTAAGATACGAATGACTTTACGCACGACTGGTAACCCCTTCTTGTGCTAAATGATCTCCCTATGTAACTGATTTAGCACAAAACAGGTTCCAGTCGTGCGTAAAGCTGAGTGTAACTTTACGAACAGCTTTATGAAACACCACCCAGGGTCTACATAATTACTGATATGTTGCATAGCTTGATTCTTAAGAACTGGAGCTGTAGGAGTTTTGTTAGGTCAATGGATGTGTACTTTTAAGCTATTATCTCCTTTTGAATTTCATTACTATGCATGATAACAATCAGTTTTTCTGGACCAAATAATGATCCTTGTACACACTCATACCTAGTAGAAATAGCATCATGGGTGACGTACGGCAGAGAGCAGATATGAAGTCTTGTCTTGCAACATTAGCATCTCAAGAGATTCTGGCAGCTCGCAATGAATGGTCATTAATAATAATACGGGAATTCATCTTTGTTGAAGTTGATATACATGCAGCTCTAATGATGGCCTTCACTTCATTATCATCCCTCTGCTGTTTGAAAATGCTCTCAGATGATGCTAGCTGTGACATGAGAGTTAGACCTATCCTACCCATATTCAGAAGATTATTGTACAAATCTTTGCATTTTGGCACCAAGATCACTAACCTGCGGTGTTTTATCTCAGAGATACCATTATTATTATCTAATGTCAAAAAAGGACATTGACCTTTGTCTTAAGGTGAATGTGCATTGTCGATACTTAATTTCATTTTATTTGATCTTTCTGTAAGAATCTGTGTATTCTGACACTAAGAACACCAACCTGCGCCGTTTTATCTTCGAGATACCATTATATAATATGTTATATAATGTACAAAAGGTCATTGACCTTTGGCCTTAAATTTTATGGGTGAATATGCATTTTATGTCCTTAATCTTATTTTATTTGATCTTCTGATCAGAATCTGTGCATTTTGACACTATGATCACCAACCTGCGCCTTTTCATCTCAGAGATACCATTATACAGTATGATATCTATATAGTGTAAAAGGTCATTGACCTTTTGAAAGCTTTGACCTTGAATTTTATTGGTGAATGTCCATGCTAGGTACTCACATTTATTCTATTTTACCTTCTTGTAAGAATTAGTACATTTTGACACCATGATCACTAGCCTGTACCTTATCTTCTCAGAGATACCATTATACAGTATGGTGATATAATGTAAAAAAGGTCATTGACCTTTGAAAGGCTTTGACCTTGAATTTTATCGGTGAATGTGCATGCTAGGTACTTAATTTTATTTTATTTGATATTCTGGTAAAAATTTGTGCATTTTGACACCACTATCACCAACCTGAGCCTTTCCATCTCAGAGATATCATTATACAGTATATATGAAAAGGTCATTGACCTTTGACCTTGAAAAAAAAACACTTTCCCCAATCCGTTTCCCTCCTAACTTTTTTTGGTAAATGTTGTCACCCATACCTACTCAAATCAGTTCAAAAAACATTTCCAATAATTTTATTCCAGATTGGTTATTTTGAGGTCTAATACTATGCATCTTTAGTCAATTGAAATGAACAGGGTATATTGAAGCATTAGTAAGCACAACATTTACCCTTTTTTGTGCCAGCTGGATCTGAGGACATAACTGCATCTGAACAAAACTTTCTATCAGACATCTCCAGCTCTCTTCATTAAGTTTCTATCCTTTAAATTGGGTTTATATTTCGTTTTTCATTTAATTCTTGTTTCTCCATACTTTTCCCAAGCTTGACAATGATTAACAAAAGGTAAATCAAGTCTGAACCATTTCATGTAAATCACAGTTCAGTGTAGAGCTATTATCGTCACGATGGCCTCGGTGTTGGGGGGGATGGGGTGCAATGCTCTCTTCGAAGTGTTTTGGGCTAGGAAACAAGTTTTGAAAAGGTAAAAGATATCTTCAAATCAGTTTCACTGGCTAAATTCCGCATGTTCTTCATGATTAAGGTCTACTTTTATTCGCATTTATATTTCAAAGTTCTGCGCAAATAATTTTTCACTAACTTTTCAAAAGTAAGTGATGCTCACTCAAGCGGATTCATTTTTTGACAGTTACATGTACATCGTCATTTGCTTAAATGGATCTTTACCAATGTTAAAATGTGGAAAAATCTTCAGGATATTGCAAATGTATGATTATACAGGATTATTTCTAAGTGTAAACTTTTATAGATACGCACTGTATAATTCTTTTTAACCTTTTATATTCTTTAAAAACCATAATAACTAAATGTATATACGTAATATGACAAAATAATTTCCTAAATAAGCAGGCCACTGCTTCTATGTAATTTACATTATTTTTTACAAGCATCTGTAAAGAATAATGTACATTGTCCAGTGCAGTTTTATGAATGGTCACTGGTGGCACACATACTGCAGGTTGAGAAAAACAAGCGAAGAATTTTTGAATATGTATTACAAGTCATGTAAATACAGTGCTAAATTGAATGCACTAGTTATGAACATGGATACCCAATAGCGAAATTGAACGCTCTGTCTTCAGTCACGTGACCTCCGGTGTTAACTTGAGTGCACTATGACGAATCTGATTGATGTTTTTAGAGTTTTGATTGCCCTAAAGCTAAACTGAATGCCCATTATGAATTTTTGACTGCCCTATGACGATTTTGAATGACTAGTTTGAATTCTTGGTTGCTCTTTAGCGACAATGAATAAACTATTTTAATGCACTAAGAGTGAAATAGAGCGGGAAAACCTATATTAATTATGTCTGCATAGCAGCTCTTTTATCACTATACCCGTGCATATTTCATTTGAGTTCAGTTCCGTATTTAATACTGAGCACTTATTCCCCAATTTTATGTAATCATGCCGGTAAAAAAAATATCCTTTTAATAGTCCATTGCGTGTATTATAGCTACCAAGGTCTTATCACGCTAATGAAACAATAATTGTTACTCTAAATGAATGTTCAGTAATATCTTGATTCAGTAATGAAAATTAACATTACATGAAGCGTTATACCCCTTTATAGATTGAAACTGTACCTTTGACTCCTTTCAACGCGTTATATTAAATTATAATTGTTCTCATAATAACATGAATAATGTTGCGATTTAAGAGAGGATCGTGGTCACGTTTGCTGTATCTCGATGCGCATTACATCTAAACATTGCTTGCTTGTTTGTATATTTTCACTTCCAACATTAGATCAACATAAAAAAAACGAAGTATTTTGATATGGTTAGATACGAAATAGCCCCTGAAATGATCTCGATCATGATATGTTTATGATCACTTGGATTTACCGAGAGAGGGGGCTGTTGCAATGATTACAATACATTTTGGTTAATTGCACTTTGTGCTAAAAAACAATGCATTATACATAACTATAATAAGCAGTAATGTATAACTTCACAATTGAGACTTGGTAACCAAAATATGCCAGTATAGTGTATATTTACCAATGGGATCTGTTGTTACCAGAATGCGCATTTGATGGTGATTTTGGTCAAGTATAGCTATGTTTTGTTTTTCTTTGGTCCATTACAGGATAATCTTTCATTATTGCTTTTTGCTTCTTCAAGAGTGAAACGGGAAATCTAATTAAAATGATGACTGGTTTGATTTTGAATGTCCATGTGTATAAAAATTATTGTGTTTTTGATGAACAGTTGCATATTTATGATAAACCATTCAAGTAGTCAATGGCTGCTTTGCTTGCTAGAATGTTCATAAAAATTATGTTCATTTACTATTTAGTTGCAGGCGCATTAAAACGATAACTGCAATTTGTTGGATTTCTTTCATTTTCATCCTAACGGAAATGGTTTTATAATGCTTTGTGTAATCGAAACTGGTTTGCTTACATCTTTTCTTCCCAAGAATCAAAATGAATATCTGCAAGAGTTTAACAGAAGACTTTTTTTTATTGCTGGTAGTTTTTATATCAACAGATTCATATATATAAAGATTGATTCATTCGCTTTAATAAACATGATCAGTTAGATGTTTGTGGTAGACTGATGTAAATACGTTTATTTCAATACTATATCGGGCAGTGACTGTGTTGCTGTAAATTTATGTTCAATCATTATGTATGAATGACAAGGGGAATTATTATGTTGGCAGGCGCATTGTTATGATTACTTAAATAACTGAAATCGGTTAGATTTGTATCGTTTCCACGCTTGTAGAAATTATTTTTATCAATGCGTTGTTCATTCAAAATTGGTTTGACGTCAACTTTTCATCTGAATAATGTAAATGAACTTGATTGGGAAAGATGATCAAAACTTAATTGGGAATATGGGATGTATGCGATAGTTGTTTTTTAAACGGTTTATCCAATCATCTTTTGATGTTTTTATGTATCATATTTTGATATTAACCACAAATTATAAAAGATCATTTGTACATACTACAACTAAATCATTTGAATATCTGAATCTACTGTAAAAAAACACCATGAAAACATTTTTAGAGCTTTGTATTATTTGTTTATTTACAAGGATAATGCTTTACTTACACTGTATACTTCTATTTACTCTCAATTACTGTAGTGCATTTAAAAGGTGATTCTGATATAGTCTAAAATGATTGCTAGTATAATCTTTTGAAACATAGGGCCTATATATTGTAGATGCATTTGCTTGAAGGAGATTATTCTGCCTCAATTGGTGTATAAACTGCTGTAAATATGTTTTTTGTTTTCTAAATACCGCCTCAGACTCTTTATCTTGTCTAACTGAATATATAATTTAAATTTATAAACTTCATTCATTTGACACGAATATTTTGTTTTATAATACATCCAATTCAATTCAATCTTTGTATCGCAAATGAAATAAATATACAAAGAAACATCAAGTGTGAGAAAATACAAAATCAAATGCGTGGCTTCCCATGAGGTTATGAAAAAACCCTGTAAGGCTGGGTCGCCAAAACATGACATCATGAAATATTGTGTATGAAATTTGAATTTTCCAATATGTATAAACCAGTAAGAAAATGATGTAGTATTTTTATACTGTGACTATGATGATTATACATGTAATCACATATGGGTCCTGAAAAGTTTGGTTTGTAATCGATCAAATTCGTTTCGTGTTTCGTACTAACAGGTGGGTGTTTCATAAACATGTTCGTAAGTTAAGAGCGACTTTAAGAACGACTGGTGATCCTTTCTTTTGGTAAATGGTAAACACCATTGGCGATGGTTTAGCGCGTAAGAAAGGTTCACCATTCGTTCTTAGAGTCACTTACCATACTTACGAACAGCTTTATGAAACGGCCCCCCTGTAATGACTTTGTATTAATACTTATGAGTATTAAATGAAAATAGGATGTTAGCGCATTAGTCTGCAAAAGAGGTTGTAAACGCTTTCTGAGATTGTCTATTGTTGTTTTTATGAATTATATTTTACTATTAACCATGAGTTAGCAAATGTCTGCATATACGTTACACTAAATCATTTCAATACAAACCTGTATATTTGTATTACCAAAGGATATTTTCTATGAAAAGTTGGGATGTTAGTGATAATTAGAATATTTTTTTTTTCAAACATAAATACAAACACCTTTTTTTATTATTATTTTCATACATTATCTTTACTATTAAGGTAACCGAGTTACTGATCATTAGCATATTCTTCATACTACTTAACTTAAGAAAAAACAAATCAATTTTGTTTAAGCTGGTTATTGTCAAATCTGTAAACATTGAAAGTTGTAAAATGTCAAACAATAACAAAAGAGAAAAGTGGGTGAGGGATATTATTGACTCTCTCATTTACATCACTGAGTTATTATTTTACATGTAAGCATATGACTGTCTTCGGAAAAACTGAGAAACTGTAACATGTCATACCTTTTTTTTATTTTTTATCCGATTTTGATAAAATTTGTAAGCGTCATGCTTGCTTGACTTTTTTTATAATGATTCAATTTATTATTTTGGGTGGGCTTGACCTTTAAAAACAATTGATAAAATGAAAATGGAAAATGAAAATGGGTGTCTATCATTGCCATGCTTGGGTTTCCGCCTTAATAAATTTCATCGCTCCTCAAAGAATCCTGTACTGCTGTAAGACTAATTATTTCAGAAGTTAATATGTGACCAATAAGAATCAGCAAGAAAAGAGATGTGCAGAGAGAGCTAAAGTGAGGGAGAGAGAGACGGGGAAACAAAGACACAAGCAGTGAAAGAGACAGAAAGGAAGGGAAACAGGGCAGGAGGGGACGAGAGGGAGATACAGAAATATAGACATATGAAACAAAATAGAGGGGAGACGGAAGGGAGACACAGAGAGAGAGATGAATAATCGGACGAAATTAATTCAAAGAACGAGACAGAAAGAGAGTAAAATAGGGAGAGGGGAGATGGCAAATGAACACTCAGAGACAGAGAAGGAACACCAGAGAGATAGATAGAGAGGGGGTAGTGAGAGAATGTGACAAGCAGAAAGGGGAGAGAGACGGGGGAGATGGCAAATGAACATTCAGAGACAGAAAAGGAACACCAGAGAGATAGATAGATAGAGAGGGGGGGGGGGTAGTGAGAGAATGTGACAAGCAGAAAGGAGAGAGAGACAGGGGAGATGGCAAATGAACATTCAGAGACAGAAAAAGAACACCAGAGAGATAGATAGATAGAGAGGGGGGGGGGTAGTGAGAGAATGTGACAAGCAGAAAGGAGAGAGAGACGGGGGAGAGGGCAAATGAACATTCAGAGACAGAAAAAGAACAGCAGAGAGATAGATAGATAGAGAGGGGGGGGGGGTAGTGAGAGAATGTGACAAGCAGAAAGGGGAGAGAGACGGGGGAGATGGCAAATGAACATTCAGAGACAGAAAAGGAACACCAGCATGACCAGAGAGAGGGAGAGAGGGGGAGGGGGATAGTGAGAAAATGTGACAAGCAGAAAGGAGAAAGAGAGACAGGAGAGGGGGGTTGTAGTGAAGTTGACGTATTTTATTCTCCGATCATCATCAAACCCTCTTGGTCTACCATCAATGTGGTCTAGTATTAGTTTGTTACAAGCATCCCTTGGTCTGAAATGTCATCTAGTCTAATGCCCGGATTGGGTATAGCTTTCATTAAGTCTATTATCTGTTGTACTTGCCTAATGGAAATGTGATCCATAATTAATTCATATAATGATATACCATAAATGCTGTTAGATTAAGTGGATATATAAGACGATATGGGAATGGCCAAACTCGACATTACATAAAGTGCTCAATTGGCTAAATAATAACTCAGCCCAGAATGGTAATTATACGGAATGGTGATAAAACATTGAAGTAACTTGACTATGTGCTAAAATGATAGCAAAATCCATTTCTTATTTTTTTTTTTTTGCTTTCATGAATTTCGTAAACAGTAGCGGAAACCCAAAACAAGAATACATTTTGAAAAAGCTAGGTAAAACCACATGATTCTTCTTTTAGTCAAACCTGAATAGGATACTCATGAGTAATGTTTGTATAAGAAAAATTAGATCATTTTATTCCAAGGTTTCTATTCTCTTCACGCTAGATGATTTTCATGTTTCAGTAAAAGCATTTATTGTTCACAATAGAAGCCACACAATCTCGTGATTTCAAGAGTAAAAATACTGTGAATGATTTGAGAGACGATGAGAGAGAGAGGGTGGGAGAGATGGGAGGTCGAGGTGACTGAGAGAAGAGGGGAGGGAACTAGAAAGCGAGAAATGCATTCATTGAATTATAAGTACTAGATAATAAGTGATTGAAAGAGGATAATTGAAATAGAGAGAAGGGGAGAGAGATGAAGAGTGAGAGAGAGAGAGGGTGGGAGAGATGGGAGGTCGAGGTGACTGAGAGAAGAGGGGAGGGAACTAGAAAGCGAGAAATGCATTCATTGAATTATAAGTCCTAGATAATAAATGATTGAAAGAGGATAATTGAGAGGGAGAAAGAGAGAGAGAAGGGAAGAGAGATCAGTGAAGAGGGAGATAGCGCGGGAAATAATGATGTCGGAAGTGAGATAGGTGGATTTTCATTACAATTCCCATGACAATAATACGAAGACACCCTATTTTTAAAGTATGCAAAGCAACTGCATTATTGCAAGATGACGATAGAGAGTGATAAAAAGTCAGGTGTGCTGGAGTTGTTGCGCATGCACGATTGGGTGTGAGTGAATACGTGGGTGGGCGTGTGTGTAAAGGAGAGGGGGGGGGGGGGCAGTGAGGAGAGAAGTTTGATAGCGTAGATATGTGGGCTACTTTTTATGTATGCATTTTTATATATGCATGTCGAAAAAAGCGTAATCAGTATCTTCTCTCTGAAATGTAACAAATTTCGATTTTGGTCCATCTTTTTTTTTTTTTTTTTTTGCTTCAAGACGCCAATACAATTTTGGGGTCGGTTTTCTCTGTCTCGAAAGAGAGAAAGGTTTAGCATCGATAATCATCCCCCCTCCCCCCTTCTGCACCGATACAAAGAGACACACATAACTGTTTTTTGTGCTAAAATTGCGCGGGGCACTTTCATTGTCGAGTGGGTACTAGGCGCGATCGCGAGTTTCCAAAAGCACCCTCCACAGGTATTTTCAATTTTCTGAAAATGTCCTCCTTAACAAGTTTTGGCATATGAAAGCCTGCCCTTTGAGGCCCGAATTCTCGAAGGGTTGCTAACTTAGCCCGTGGTAACTAAGCCCACTGGGCTAAGTTAGCCACCCTTCGAGAATTCGGGCCTTAATAAGCAAAACGATACCCTCAACAAATATTCCCTGAAATGACCTCCTAGACATGTACAGCAATATTTGTCACGGACATCGGCTTTACCTTTACTTACATTGGGTTTCGTACCGTCACATCTCCGATACCTCAAGCAAATCGGACCGTAAACACGTAGTGTTGGGGCACACAGGACTTTCTTCATAGAGAATTTTAGTCTTGCTTCAGTTACCTTCCCAAATTTGTCTTTAAACACGTAGCTTGTTTAGCGAAACACTTACCCCTTTTTGAGTATTTAAGAGTTTTTGACACCCTTATCATGCTTACTGCATACGTAACGTGCCAAATTTTGAGAACGAGATCCTTTTTACGCGTTACTTTGGTCGCGCCCGGTATCCACTCGTCATTGGAAGTGGCCCCGGGGTTCAAATATATATCAACATGAATTTAACAAAATGCATTCTGTCATTCATGGTATCAACATAATAAGGCAACGTTTGCCAGCTCATTTTATTTCGTTCGATCATGTGTGATGTCATTTAAAAAAAAATATTTTATTTCAGATTCATACATTGTTATCAAATACATTCATGGGCAATCTGAGCCAATGATCTGTAATAGGTGAGGGGAGGGAAGAAAAAAGAGTAATGGAAGAGAGAAAGCTGGGTTGTGCAGTAGACCAAAAGCTTCAGTCTCTGTATTTTGGTTGTTCCGCTGAACTGCGTTGGCTCCACTCACCATACATAGACTGAAAAGCTGCGGGGTCCGTGGCTACAGACAACGTATAGTGAACTAGCGTTTTATAGATCGCGATTTAAAACTGTTTTTTGAGTGAAAATTATGACATACATTATCAGGGAAATACAAACAATTTAAGTAATTGCATACCTTGGACCGAGATATAAAAAAATCCACTGGATGATTGAGAAATCTTCATCTAAGCCATTTTCTCCTGACCTGACGGTTTATCTTACAAGTTGCCATCTTGAATGACGTCATTATCGCTAATGTCTCGATATATCGCGATTATAACTATTATCGTTTGTCTTCGTGAGTGTATCTTATCGTATTATTGCCTTGCTGGTGGAATGCAATATCGATATCACATTCGTACATTGTTGACGCCCTCTCCGTTCGTTTGTAAATATTTCATAGTTTGGCTGCCATTTCGACCTGTTTTCCTGGGTCGTACTCAACTAAACATCGGTAAAGTATCATTTTCATGCATTTTCATCTATATCGTTTAAATAATCTGAAAATAGAAGAATCAAATATTTTCCATATTTAGTTTTCACATCCTTAGATTGTAACTTCGATGTGAAATATTACACCAAAGTTTGGACTCTGGTCGGACAAAGGTGCTGGTGTTATAACGAATGGGAGCCCACACGGACACTTTACCGTCGGTAAATGGGGATTACAGTAAAATGTCAGAAATGGTTGAATAAATCCCCAGAAACGACGGTTATTCCTGTCTAGGTTGTGTAATACCTGATTTCTTTTTACATGTAATTAAGAATAAAAGAGACCTTCCGAATACACCCCCAATCCAAAACATACTAAATTGTGTCCTTTTGTTAAGAACATTATTCAAGGGGGATCAGTTGCTGGTGCCACAGCAGCCAAATTACTAACGTGTACATGGTGTAGTCACATAACATCTAACGTCAGGCGCAATCTCGTGTTTGTGTTTTTTTTTTTTTTTGGGGGGGGTAACTTGTTTCAGAAGGATTAAAGTGGTCTGAATTACGAGCCAATCATTGTACCTTGGACTTTTCCATTGCGTGCCTTGACACACCGTTGACATGATTTTGTAACTCGTGCTAGACTTGAAGCAAAATCCAAGACCTATTTGTTATTTGATCGTTTAAGTGTCACTCTATATACCGTGCGACTAACCATATAACACGTATCTCCGCCAATGAGAGTACAAAATTACATAAACGGCATAACTATTTATGAAATCTCGTTTTCCTCTTTACTAGTTGAAGGTACTAGTTCGTTAATATCCCATTAATGAAATATTGAGAATTTCATCTTGCTACTATTAAATCAATGAACAGAATGAACTGAGTAATTGACGTATTTGGTATTAAGCACTATTTCTATTGAAACAAGACCAATAGGTTTTTGGACGAGAGGCTTGAGAGTTCTTTTCTTATAAAAAGAGCACCGTGAGAGGGCCCGATAAAAGAAACGATATCAAATTCTAACGGTTGGACAAGGATACAATGGCACCTACACCTATGCTAATATAATAGAATATCAAGGAACAGATTGAACCGAAGAATTAATGTAGTTGGTAATTAGCACTACTTTTATTGAGACAAGACTAATTGGCATTTTTTCATTCGGACAAAGGCTGGAGAGTTCTTTTTTCTTTAGAAAAATGATAAACATCACCATGAGAGGGCCCGATAAATGAAACGATTCCAAGTTCAAATTCTAACGATTGGACAAGGATGCAATGCCCCCCCTAATAATAATCATGACAGCATCTGGGTCGAGAGTGGCAAAGTGTGGATTAACGCCTTGCCTAAGGACACTAGACCACGGTGGGATTCGAATAAACGACCCTCTGTTTTAAAGGTGAGAGTCAGAACCACTACACCACGGCTCTTCCCGACACTTCTGATACCCGAGTTATGAGATTCAAATTATTGACCCTTTCAAAAAGCGATAGACGGATATTTAGACGTTAGAATGATTTGATTGCTATCTAATTTCTTACCTTGATGATGGATCCACCCCTTCTCTTCAGAGGCATAGCAGGATCAAGACCAATTCCCCCCCCCTCCCCATTGCTGCATAAATCTTTTATTTCAGTTTGAATAATTATGCTACATATTATAAGCTTGATACAGTAATTATTAATTCCTTGGTGTGATTAGTAAACCATTTAACCTTTTGAGGTGCCACGACCATCTACTATATATATCCTTGTATATCAATTCTCTTCTCTTTCTTTTCTACACCTACTACTAGTAGTAGTACTAGTAGTAGTAATAGTAGTACACTAGTAGTAGTAGTAGTTGTAGTTGTAGTAGTAGTGTAGTAGTAGTAGTAGTAGAAGTAGTAGTAGTATTAGTACTTGTAGTAGTAGTGTAGTGGTAGTAGTAGTAGAAGTACCTCTTTACTTCTCTTTTCCTTCTTCTTCTTATTTTTCCTTTTCTCTTTCTTCTCATTAGTATTACTAATATTACTACTATCATTTTCTTCATTTTTCTTCTTGTTATTTTTTTTCTTCTTTTTCATGTTCTGTAGTTACTTCTGTATTTTTATTTTTCTTCTTCTACTATTTAATTTAGAAGGGCTTAAAGTTGAATGTTGAAATTCTAGGCTTATACTTACATGTCATTCTAACCTTCAGCTAGTAACTTAATAGTATTAACTTTTTATACACTTTTGTAGGTTTGAAATATAATTTCAAGTCAACTCAGTCATTTACCCCACTATCACTAAAATGATACTTGATATAATTATGGCCGTTATGTATAAACATTATTCAACATTTTGTAAACAGTTAAGGACTGTCTTCAAGAGAAATCTAAACTCGTTGAATGAGCCGAATGATCCAAAGAGAGATGGTCTAAAGAAAAGATCAAAACAGACAAACAAAAACAACCAAACGTGTATGGCTGGCATGGTGGTGAGGCTACTGCTAAAGAAATAGTCCAAAATATGTCATACATTTCTTTCCTGATAAACACCGTACCTTGCATGTTGTAATCTAGTTGCATTTCATTTTTATTATATTCATGAAGTGCATCAGTGCTATTCATTTATTTCTTTGCTCATGGCATTTCTTTTTTCAAAATATGTATTCAAGCAGTCAAATGAATCTGTTGTGAGCGTGCTGTGATTCTACATGCCACGTCACTAGATAAGTTTATTGGCACAACTATCATAATAGACTCCATGTTTGTTGCAAGACTTACTTACAAGTTGTACCTTTGAACTTATTTTTTTGTTTCTACAAATTGTCAACCATCGGAGATTTAACCGACTCGGCTGAACCTGTGACTTACAAAGGTAAGAACATCTCTTTTGTGTTAGTTTGATAGCGTTTCCATGTTTTTGATGTGATGTAATGATAATTGTATTTGTAAAGAGTGCGTGATTTTGGTCACTTTACGTGTTTTGTAAGAAGCACATGTTTTGTAAAAAACGAATATCAGAAAATAATGTGTGAGTTTAAAAAAAGGTACGCGTACTTGGAACTTTAAATGTAAGTGAACAGTAACCCTGCGAACAGTAACCCTGCTCCCCCCCGCCCCCCGCTCTTCGCCTGATTCTCTCCCTCTCTCTCTCTTTCGCATTCTATTTATTTCTGCAAGGGAGTTTTTTCTGATTAAAAAATATTGTGCTATCTATTATGCCTCTTGCTTTTTGCGATATCCAATCTCTCTCTCTTCCTTTTCTTTACAGCTCCCCATCCTTTATCTTCCTTTAATTATTTTCACGATGGCGTCTGAATTCAGCTCAGTAGTAGAGGGCGCTGTTTGTGAAGAAGCCGACTGTGAATCGATTACTGATGTTATGTTCTACGTGAATGAGAAGAAGAAGCTCTGTCATGTACTGCGCCTGAAAAAAGAATGCATCGGAATAGTACGAAGAGGTGTACCTAATTTCTTATGTAAGGATCATGACGAATTATTTGTTTGTACTGCAGAACACATAACGTAGCATTATGTTATTCGTGTGCATCGATAAATCATCGCCAACAACATTGCGTTCAAGAGGATATCATGATCGCACTGAAGAACAATAGAGATCTCAGCATCCTAAAGAATATGGCAAATGATAAATCAGAGTTATGTCGCATCTATGGGAATGAGATTCATAAGACCAGACAACCAAAGACGAACATCTACAAACTATTCAGAATGATGTTGATTCCGAAATCGAAAACGCGATCGAAAGGGACAGAGCCAGGGAAAAGGAAGATGCTGATAAAATCAATAGCGAGATTGATGGGGAAAATGAAGATTTTCAAGATGAGATTCGAAGCTCCAGGAGGAGATTCGAAAGCTCGAGGATAAATTGAAATAAACAATGAGAAGAGGGGGAAGCGGCATGAAGAAAATCGTTCGATTGCAGAGAAAAGACGAAAACCGATAATTGATAAACAACGCATTCTTCATGGAGACATTCAGAACATCGCTCAAATGATCGAGAGAAAGATTGGAGAGCTTGAGAAATCATGGCAAGACGACATCAAATCAGCAGAGAAAGCGAAAGAGACACTGGACAGAATTCTTGAAGACGATAAAAATATTGTCATAGATGGACATCGTGTGCATGCATCAGTGAGTGAGGAACTAAAGAAGCAACTGAATGAGGGTGAGGTGAAAGAAATAAATCGTGTTGTATCAGGTGTGAGGTTTGTGAAGGGTGTTGGGAGAGAGAAGTATGATGGAAGAATTGATGGGTATGATGGAGAGTGGAAGCTCATTGATACAATCACGTCAGAGATAAAATCAAATACCGCGCATTGCTGGATGTATAGATGAAGATAAGGTGATGATCACAGATTTTAATATTGTGGAACACATACCTACATGTTAGATTTGAACAGCAAAACCACACAGAGAGTGATCAACGGTAGTGTTACATCATGTATAATCTCATGTGCAGGTACTGAATGATGACAGATAGTATGTGGTAGATACATCAAAGGTTGTACAGAGACAGTCTACCTGGGTGCATCAGTGTATACGACAGACAGTGGAATCATATCAATGACGTCACAATCCCAAGAAACACCACGCGTACTGATGTAGGGGTGTACATTGCAATCGATCAGGATGGGATGATCATCGCTGATGAAGTGGGTCAGTCTATGATATACGTCATCAACCAGTTAATGATAAGATTACCATCACGTGTAAAGAGAAATAGTAATGTACGATATGCTGTCATCAGGTCACATCATCGCTCTACCCGGAGAAGAGATCGCAGAGCGCTCATCATTGACAGAGAGGGTGATCATAGGGAAATCCCCCACAGTGATGTCATCTTGAATGTGTGTGTTGATTGTATGACAGACGACATCTTCGTCGTGACATCAGATGATGAGTACAAGACGTGTGTGATTGATCAGGTGATGAGTGAGGGTGATATGAAGAAGAGAAGAGTAGCATCATTCCCTTTATCAACTAGACTGGATACTAGATTAAGTCACCTTGTCTTTTCTCGAGTGATGATGACGTCATCAGGGAATATGATTGCATGTGATGGAGATAATATTCTCATATTCAAAAAGCGATTCATCCTCTAGATCCATGACAGATAATAATACCGAACAAACAAATGATATTGAGAATGTTGCTACATCTTACCATTATATGCTTTCAAATTGAAAAGAAAAAAAACAATGAAAACGCATGATTCATTGTAATCCATGGTTTCTTTGTGGGTAAGCTTCATAGTCATATTGAAAACCTATCAGGGTTATGCTCTTTTATTTTACTCATTGTGTCAGAATATCTTATACCAGACTACGCCGTCGCTTTGTTGGCGTATTAAAGTAAACATTAATATTAATTATGTCTGCATAGCAGCTCTTTATTACTAAACCCGTGCATATTTCATTGAGTTCAGTTCCATATGTTAAATTGAACAGTTAGAATGTTCCACATTATGTAATCATGCGGTTAAAAAAATTGTCCTTTTCATAATAGTCATCGTGTGTTTTATAGCTACCACGGTCTTATCCTGCTAATGAAACAGTAGTTGTTACTCCAAATAATTGTTCAGTGATATTCAGCTTTTTTATCTAATTACCATGTGAATATGTGCTTCTGCAAAATTCAAGCAGGATATTTAAATTATAATTTGAATGTCCTTGTGTATAAAGAGTAAATTGCTTTTAATGAACAGCTGCATATTTATTATTTGTTTGACATGTTCCATTCAAGTAGGCCTGCATCAATGACTTGCTGAAATGTTTATTAAATTTTTGTTTAATTACGATTTAGTTGCAGGTGCAATAAAACGATAACTGCAATTTGTGGATTTTTTTAAATTTTCATCCGAACGGAAATGGTTTTGATAATGCTTTGTGTAATCGAGAGTATCTTGATACATTATTTCTTCTTAAGAATTAAATGAATATCTGCAAGAGTTGAACAGAAAATTGTCGCTGATTGCAGGTCGGTTTTTATATCAAAAACATCCAGATACATAATTGATTCATTTGCTTTAGAAAACATGATCAGTTAGATGTTTGTGGCAGACTGATGTAAATACGTTTATTTCCATACTGTATCGTGCAGTGACTGTGTTGCTGGAAATTTATGTTCAATTGCGTATTAATGATGCAGAAAATCATATATTCGCAGGCGCATTATTATGATCACCTAAAGAACTGAAGTCGGTTAGATTTGTATCGTTTTCCAAGCTTAAACAAATTATTTTTATCAAGTCTTTGTTCATTCAAAATTGTTTGACGACATCTTTTCATCTGAATAACGTAAATGAACTTGATTGGAAAGATAATAAACACTTAATTGGGAATATGGGATGTATGCGATAGTTGTTATTTTTTTAAACGGTCTATCCAATCATCCTTTGATGTTTTCATGTATCATATTTTACTTTTCACAAAAAGTTATATAACATGTATAAGATCATTTGTACATACTACAACTAATCATTTGAATATCTGAATCTACTGTAATAAAAAAAAACACCATGGAAACATTTTTAGAGCTATGTATCATTTGGTTCTTTTCAAGGATAATGCTTTACTTATACTTCTATTTACTCTCACTTAGTGCATTAAAAGGTGATTCTGCTATAGTCTAGAATTTATTGATTGCTGGTATAATTTTTTTAAACACAAGGCTTATATTTTAGATGCATTTGATTGAAGGAGATTATTCTGCCTCAAATGGTGGATAAACTGCTGTAAATATGGTTTTTGTTTTCTAATACCGCCTCAGACTCTCTATCTTGTCTAACTGAATTATAATTTAAATTTATAACTTCATTCATTTGACAATAATATTTTGTTTTTATAATACATTCAATTCAATTCAATCTTCAAATCGCAAATAAAATAAGAATACAAAGAAACATCAAATGTAAGTAGGTACAAAATCTATTGCGTGGCTTTCCATGAGGTTATAAAAAACCTGTAAGGCTGGATCGCCAAAACATGACAGTATGAAACATTATGTATGAAATTTCAATTTTCAAATATGTATAAAGCAGTAAGAAAATGATGGAATATTTTATACTGTGATTATGAAGATCTATACATGTAATCACATAGGGGTCCTGAAAAGTTTCGTTTGTAATCGATGAAATTCGTTTCATGTTTCGTACTAACAGGGGGGTGTTTCATAAGCATGTTCGAAAGTTAAGAGCGACTTTAAGAACGACTGGTGATCCTTTCTTTTGGTAAATGGTAAACATCATTGGCGATGGTGTAGCGCTTAAAAACGGTTCACCAGTCGTTCATATAGTCACCATACATACGAACGCCTTTATGAAACGGCCCCCTGTAATGATTTTGTATTAATACTTAGGAGTATAAAATGAAAATAGGATGTTAGCGCTATAGTCTGCGAAAGGGGTTGTAAACGCTTTCTGAGATCGTCTATTGTTGTTTTTATGAATTATATTTTTCTATTAACCATGAGTTAGCAAAATGTCTGCATATACGTTACACTAAATCATTTCAATACAAACCTGTATATTTGTATTACCAAAGGAATTTTAAAAGTAAATTTGGGATTAGCGATAGTTAGAATACATTTTACTCAAACACAAGTCCAAACACCTTTTTTATTTTTATTTTCATACATTATATTTACTATTAACCGTGATGTAACCGAGTTACTGATCATAAGTATATTCTTCACTCTATTTAAGTTTAACATCTTTTTTATCTACTTCCAAAGATTTTCTAAATAAAGTTAAAATATTAGTGAAGGTTGGAAAAGTTTATTGAACGTATTATCCGGCATTCTTTCTTTTTGCAGCTGTTTTAAATGTTTCTTTTTCATAGACTTTATATTAGATGATTTTAATATCTTAATCTGCTTAATCATGTTAAAGGAAAAGTCCACCCGAACAAAAAAGTAGATTTACGTAAAATAAGAAAAAGCAAACAAGTCAATTTCGTTTAAGCTGGTTATTGTCAAATCTGTAAACATTGAAAGTTGTAAAATGTCAAACAATAATAAAAGAGAAAAAGTGGGTGAGGGGTATCATTGACTCTCTCGCTTGCATATCACTGAGTTATTGTTTTACATGTAAGCATATGACTGTCTTCGGAAAAACTGAGAAACTGTAACATGTCATACCTTTTTTTAATTTTTTATCCGATTTTGATGAAATTTGTAAGCGTCATGCTTGCTTGACTTTTTTATAATGATTCAAATTATTATTTTGGGTGGGCTTGACCTTTAAAAACAATTGATAAAATGAAAATGGGTGTCTATCATTGCCATGCTTGGGTTTCCGCCTTAATAAATTTCATCGCTCTCAAAGAATCCTGTACTGCTGTAAGACTAATTATTTCAGAAGTTAATATGTGACCAATAAGAATCAGCAAGAAAAGAGATGTGCAGAGAGAGCTAAAGTGAGGGAGAGAGAGACGGGGAAACAAAGACACAAGCAGTGAAAGAGACAGGAAAGGAAGGGAAACAGGGCAGGAGGGGACGAGAGGGAGATACAGAAATAGAGACATATGAAGCAAAATAGAGGGGAGACGGAAGGGAGAGAGAGAGAGAGAGAGAGAGAGAGAGAGAGAGAAAGAGAGATGAAGAATCGGACGAAATTAATTCAAAGAACGAGACAGAAATAAAGTAAAATAGGGAAAGGGGAGATGGCAAATGAACATTCAGAGACAGAGAAGGAACACCAGAGAGAGAGAGAGGGGGGGGGTAGTGAGAGAATGTGACAAGCAGAAAGGGGAGAGAGACAGGAGAGGGGGGTTGTAGTGAAGTTGACGTATTTCTATTCTCCGATCATCATCAAACCCACTTGGTCTACCATCAATGTGGTCTAGTATTAGTTTGGTACAACCATCCCTTGGTCTTAAATGTCATTTAGTCTAATGCCCAGATTGGGTATAGCTTTCATTAAGTCTATTGTACTTACATAATGGAAATGTGATCCATAATTAATTCATATAATGATATGCCATAAATGCTGTTAGATCTAGTGGATATATAAGACGATATGGGAATGGTCAAACTCGACATTACACAAAGTGCTCGATTTTCTAAATAATAACTCAGCCCAGAATGGTTATTTATAGGACTAGTAATAACACATTGAAGTATGAAACGCCTTGCAACTTGATTATGTGCTAAAATGATAGCGAAACCCATTGCTTTTTTTTCTTTCATGAATTTCGTAAACAGTAGCGGAAACCCCAAACAAGAATACATTTTGGGAAAGCAAGGTAAAACCCCATGATTCTTCATTCTGTATTGTGACAAAGTCTAACCTGAAGAGGATAGTCTGTGACGTGAGTAATATGTATAAGAAAAATTAGATCACATATTCAAAGGTATTCATTCTCTTCATGCTAGATGATTTTCATGTTTCAATAAAGCAATCATCTTTCACAATAGAAGCCGCACAATCTCGTGATTTCAAGAGTAAAAATACTGTGAATGATTTGAGAGACGATGAGAGAAGGAGAGAAGGGGAGAGAGATCAGTGAAGAGAGAGATAGCGGGGAAAGAATGATGTCGGAAGTGAGATAGGTGGATTTTCATTACAATTCCCATGACAATAATACGAAGACACCCTATCTTTAAAGTATGAAAGCAATTGCATTATTGCAAGATGACGATAGAGAGTGATAAAAAGTCAGGTGTGCTGGAGTTGGTGCGCATGCACGATTGGGTGTGAGTGAATACGTGGGTGGGCGTGTGTGTAAAGGAGAGAGAGGGGGGGGGGGGGCAGTGAGGAGAGAAGTTTAATAGCGTATATGTGGGCTACTATTTATGTATGCATTTTTATATCTGCATGTTGAAAAAACGTAATCAGTGTCTTCTCTCTGAAATGTAACAAATTTCGATTTTGATCCACGTTCCCCTATGCCTGCCCTCGACCGGATACTGACTAGTGATAAAAGTCTAAAACGCTTTGCCACTTAATTATGTGCTAAAAAGATAGCAAAATCCATTGCTTATGTTTTGCTTTCATGAATTTCGTAAACAGTAGCAGAAACCCCAAACATCTATACATTTTGGAAAAGCTAGGTAAAAACCTATTTTGTCTTCTTTTAGTAAAATCTGAATAGGATAGTCTGTGACGTGATTAATATTTGTATACGAAAATTACATCACATAATTTCATGGTGTTTATTCTATTCATGCTTAGAAGCTTTTGATTTATTCAATATTCATTCATTAATTTACAAAAGAAGCGACACAGTCTTGTGATTTCATGAGATAAATACTGCGAGTGATTTGAATGACGATGACAGGCGCGCCGGAATCACATTTCTTTTTTTTTTTTTTTTTTGGGGGGGGGGCAAAATCCCGAAGGGGGCACAATATTTTTGACAGTGTGAGATACCGAAGCGATCGAGCGGGAGAGGCTGTGGAACCCCTGTTGCACCCACAAATGTAATAACGCCCACAAATGTAATAACGCCCACAAATGTAATAACGCCCACAAATGTAATAACACTTTACCCACAAATGTAATAACGCCCACAAATGTAATAACACTTTACCCACAAATGTAATAATTTTGATCGCCCACAAATGTAATAATGACTTTACCCACAAATGTAATAAATTTGAAGGGATTTTTGGCGAATCCGTTCTAAACTAAAATCCTAAAGTAATACGTTCATATAGCACAAAAGTGCAAAGTCTTTCTTTCAGACCGGGTTAATAAAACATCAAAGTACAAGTCCAAGTCTTTCTTCCAGACCCGGTTGTTTCAAAAATTATAATATAAATCCAAAGTCTTTTTTCCAGACCCGGTTGTTTGAAAAAATATAATAAAAGTCCAAAGTCTTTTTTTCCAGACCCGTTTGTTTCAAAAATTATAATATAAATCCAAGTCTTTTTTCCAGACCCGGTTGTTTCAAAAAATATAATAAAAAGTCCAAATCTTTTTTCCAGACCCGGTTGTTTCAAAAATTTATAATATAAATCCAAAGTCTTTTTTCCAGACCCGGTTGTTTAAAAAATATAATAAAAGTCCAAAGTCTTTTTTTCCAGACCCGGTTGTTTCAAGAATTTTAATAAGTCCAAAGTCTTTTTCCTGACCCTGTTATTTCAAAATTTATAATATAAGTCCAAACTAAGATACGATAATGATATTCCTGTGGAAAAAATGGGAATCGAGCTTAGTCTTTTCTCCAGACCCGGTTACCTGTTATTTAATAATAATAATAATAATAATAATAATATTATTATTTAAACATTATGAATAACAGTTTAAAACAAGTATAAAGACCCCATAATCTTATTAATGCTGGATATATAGCGTAGTCTTTCAGCCCGACCATTTTTTTCTTCAACAAAAAAAAACGCTAATAGTAAGAATTAAAAAAAATCAAAGTTTAAGACCAAACAAACCTTCAACCTAAGAACCTGTTTTAAAAGAGGCTTAGAGTGTTGTCTTTATTCCAGACCTAACAGTTACGAAAAAAAATCTTCTAACATAAGACCTTATATTCTTATTCTCGTGGAATAACACGAGTTTTAAAACGTACTCTTTCCTCCAGACCCGGCTATTAAAAAAATAACTGAAAAACTTCGAATCTAAGACCAAATTTCCAAAGTTTCACCCAGTAAAAATACGTCTTTTAAAAATAATACTACTACTCCTACAAAACATTGTAATAACGCGTGGGTAAAGCAGACATCCTTTCTCCAGACTTGGTTACTATTTGAAAAATAAAATAGTTTTTACAAATATTCTAAAACGAATACCCAATAATCTAATTACTGTGGAACAACATGAAGACCGATTGTCGAAGATCGACTTTCCTCCAGACACAATTATTTCAGGAATAAAAAATCAATAAAACTCAACCCCAACAACGAATCTAAGAACCAACAATCCTTCAAATTAAGACCATGCATGTAGAAAAGCACACGTTTAGAGCGTTGTCTTTATTCCAGACCCGGTGATTTAAAAATGATTTAAACTATCCTAAAAACAAAAGACTCATATTCTTATTCTTGTGGAATAACACGAGTATTATGCTTAGTCTTTCGTCTGGACCCGGTTATTTAAAAGATAAAGAGATATTGAAAAAAAATGACAGCTGAGACCAATCTTCAAAATTAAACCCACTTAAAATGCTTGGGCTTAGAGTGTTGTCTTTACCCCTCACCGACGTATATTATAACTTTTGAAACGACCGGGTCTGAAAAAAGACTTTGGACTTGCATTATAATTTTGAATATAACCGGGTCTGGAAAAAAGACTTTGGACGTATATTATAATTTTGAAAAACCGGGTCTGGAAAAAGACTTGGACTTGTACTGTAATATTTCATTAACCGGGTCTGGAAAAAAGACTTTGAACTTTTGTGCTATATGAACGCATTACTATGGGATATTAGTTTAGAACGAATTCGCCAAAAATCACTTCAAATTTATTACATTTGTAGGTAAAGTCATTATTACATTGTGGGTAAAGTGCATTATTACATTTGTGGGTAAAGTGTTATTACATTTGTGGGCGTTATTACATTTGTGGGTAAAGTGTTATTACATTTGTGGGCGATCAAAAATTATTACATTTGTGGGTAAAGTGTTATTACATTTGTGGGCGTTATTACATTTGTGGTAAAGTGTTATTACATTTGTGGGCGTTATTACATTTGTGGGCGATTATTACATTTGTGGGTGTAACAACCCCCCCCCCCCCCCCCACGGTAAGGATTTGTTTAAAAATGGAGTATATAAGTTGGGTTTCTAAGAGCATTCAAAAATAAATTTCTTGAGAATTAAACAGTCTTGGAGTTCTTTTGCTCCTGTTTCCTCCCTTCTGAACCAGTCTGGTGTTTCATGATCAGGGTCGCAGTTCCAGCAAATTCGAGCCTTATTGCAACGAAATTGTTCACAATTTTTCAAAACCAAGTAATATAGGCTTTTAAAGACTTTAAGATGACAAACATGACCGTACGCAGCGGGGGCCGCGATCGAGAGGCAAAATTCACCAAAAGTGTGCACAAAATCCTTCAATTTTATTCTAGAAAATTTTCAAGCTCCCCATTACAAACCCCCTTGCTCTTAAGTTTCTTCGAAAATTTAGGTCTTGCAGCCCCACCCACTCCGGATTTTTATTTTTTTTCTTTTTCAAACGTCCATGAATAACAAAAGCTGGGATGAACCAGAGAACATAGCTGCCATCTCGATGTGATTAGTAACAGGTATTGGGAAGAAGTTTTGGATTCTAAAATACATAAGTGCTATATCATAGGAGCTGAAATAGTATCAGACAAAACGCCTTCCAATCATGCCAATGAAAGGAATAGAGGAAAATACAGGCTGTAAAAAATTTTCTTAAGATTTTTTTATAGTAGAGCAGTACTGTAACGCTTATGTTTTTCTTTTATATTCTTTATTTGCATTTTTATTCATATCTCGGATGATATGAGTCCGGTCAAGAAAACACTTTCACAAATGATTTTATTTTTTTTCATGTCTAAACATTATCTCAAGTTGCTTTCGAGTGGGATTCACCATTTTCACAAATTATAAATTATAATCCTCTACACATGATTATTCTGCGTGTAATTTTCTGATAACATGTCTATATTGAGTTGAAATGACCTTGGTATTTTTCATTTTTGACAATGGAAATGACAATTTTCAGTCAGAAAGTGCCTTCGTTTGCTTTTGTCCTTAAATAATTTATCAATTTTCTAATTTCAGGGGGGCAAAATCTCCTTTTGCCCCCCCCAATTTTTTTTTTTGGGGGGGGGCAAGTGCCCCCCCCCCCTGCCCCCCCCCCCCCCGCTTCCGGTGCCCTTGGACGATGAGAAAGAAAGGGTGGATGGAAGCGACATAGAAAAGAGGGAAGGGAATTGTCAAACAAGAAAATGTTCTTCTTTTTTTCTATTTTTTATTTTATTTTAATTGTGATTCATAATAATATAATTCATGATTGTAGGAAGCCATTTGAAAGAGAAAGAGAGGGAAAGAAAGAGAAATGTAGAGACAGAGGTGAACCGAGGGGAGAGGGGGGGGGGCAGAGGGGTTGTAAAGTTGCCGTTAAAATGTTCCTAACCGATTGTGAAAAGATAAACATGTTCGCTTGAAAGCGACACTACAAATACATATTTTAAAAATGTAATCACTGAACTGAAAAAAAATCATCAGTTTGAGAACGAGTGAAAAAAGTGTGGTTGGAAATCACTCTGGCAAATTATCGGGATGAATCCTATAGAGGACGTACTAACTATATTCACAAGCATCATGAAACATGGATATTATTATAATGATCATTAACCGACACGACAGTAGACTTCAATCATGTCAAAGTACTAGCGTAGCTGACGGAGGAGGTGGTGGGAGGGTGTACCCTGACATAATCGTGATGGCCTTTCTCCGTTTGTAATTTCTGTACGAACTGTGTCAGGTTCGCCACTGACTGAATTTATCGTTATTTCTAATAAACATGGAATAAAAATATGAAATAAATAGATAAAAAGTAGATGAATACATGAAAAAAATAATCGGATAGATAATTGTAAACTCCCTATTGACCATTAGAGAATCACCATGGAGAGTAATAAAAACGTTCGAACTTTCCACACTTATTCATTTCGTACCCATTCCATCCCCTCTTTCATTAGAATTAACCTCATCATCATCCAATCTCATTTTGCTTTAATATTATAAATAACAAATCGTAACGCCGTAGCGTCCTGAACTTTGAAGCATGATATAAAATCATTTTATTTGTTTATTATTGTCTTATATTCTTGCTTGCACAAGAATTTTGTCTTATCTTCTTCGCGTACTTTGGTTTACATAAGTGTTCTGCTCATATATATTTTAATCTCTAAAAGGAGGAGGAGAAACAAAAAAGGTAATACAGGACAACCCCCCCCCCCCAAACCAATCTGTAACTTTTATGATCCTTCAGCATGAAAATACCATACAGAGGTATTTTTTTTCGATTAGTTTCATATGAACGTGTGCATACATTGTCTTTACTATCAGCTTCCAAACCATTCTCTGACGTACAGGCCTAACAAAAGATAAGAAAATCAAAGAGGAGGCACTTGATATAAATTCGACTCTCTTCATACACGGGAGCTTTTTTTCCAGCATGTATCTTCATTATTTAAATTCGGGCATTATTTCAAAACCTCGTTAATATCTTCACACAACGATGACAACGTTGCACGTACATAAACCATTTATGCTCTTTACCAATGATTTAGGAGCAATTTCGTTAATGGCACACATGTATGTAGGTTAATCACTGATATGAAATAAAGATGATAGCGCCATCTATCTAGAAATAATCGATACCGAGTTGCATTGTTAGTTGTGTTATTACACCGGTTTAGCTCGAGCTGCCCCCGCACCCAAAATTTGGTTGAGTGCAACACAATATTTTAGTTCTTGCTGGAGGAAAATACGTCATGACTGGGTTTGAACCCACGTCCCTCTAATTGAAAGACGAGAGTGGAAACCACTAGACCACCCCCCCCCCAGAGAAAAAGAGGAAGAGGAACCATGGAAAGAGGGTTTGGGGCAACGTCTCTAAGATTTCTTTATGTGATATGAAAATAAAACAGGACAAGAAGGAGGAAATAAAAAGGGGAAAAGGAAGAAGCAAGATTGTTTTTAAAGATAGGTGACTGGACAAGAAGGGGGGGAGACAAAAAGGTAATTAAAACATAAATGGCTGGACATCTATAACCCAAATTGCTTGAAAAAAAATAATTTCAAAAATATCATCAGCTCTTGGGGGCTGTTGAACGTCTTTCTCCTACCATTTAATTGCCATGACGACCCCACCCCATCCCCTATACGGTTTTTTTTTTACATTCTACCCTTAGCCCACTAATTTACCTCTCTTTTCTGAGATAACGACACTATCAAAAGGGCTTGTTTATTGCATTTATGTCATGTAAATATATATGAATATTGTTATCTCTAATATTTACACACTCTACCCTCAGCCCACTAATTTACCTCCTACATGTCCTACCAAGATTATGACAATGTCCAAAGGGCTTGTTTATTGCATCTAAATCATGTTCGACGATACTAATATTTATTATAAGTTTTGATATATTATATTTATACGTGAAGAGTATGCGCACCTTTGACATTGATAGTTAATAAGATTGTGCATTACGAAATAAATTGTATGCAAATTAAGATTAAACAGACGTCAAAGTGCAATATAAGGTTGAGCGGTATGATCATGTCATCGTGAAAGTATCTCGGGGTGTTGTCAGCCTTTGCTATTTCAACAGGCGTTGGAAGAACCAACTATCCGCAATTTCAGATCGGATTTACATAAGAAAAGGGTAAGAATAAATCTTAAGTGTATGCGTTATTAGCATTTAGAATAATTATATTCGAGATTGCAGTAATAACGATAACGTGCCTTTGTATATCGCGATCCATCTAGAAATGTACCATTTCGAGGCGCAGACGAGAAAATAAAGAATGCGAGAGTTTTTGGACGAGTGTCTCAGTGTCAATAACTGGTAGTAAAGATAAGACTTAAGTATAATTTGAGCATTCCTTTTGATGAAATGATTCTTGAATTTAATGTTTAGTAAGAGAAGGTGCTCCTGCAAAGAAAGCTCACTCACCCTAACATACTCTTGTTGTTGTGTAATAGAATGTCTATTCACTGTTAAGGGCTAATCATGTGGGGTCTTACGAAGAAGCTGGGGCCCGTTGCATAAAACTTTTTACCAGAGAAAACTCAGGTTGTTTTTACCGGAGTTTTTGGCCTGTGTTAAACTCAATGGCAGAAATCAGACTAACCTTAGTTTTCAGTTTTTACCAGATTTTTCTCAGGTTAAAAGTTTTATGCAATAGGCCCTGGTGTCATGGTCTGAGCTGATGATGTGTATTAGGCAGATCTTGAAACATGTTGATGCAACTCCATCTACAAAGCTTTTCAAGTGAACATCATGAACATGGGCATATACTACCGTGCTAATAAACTCGACTGTTATACTGTAATGAAACTATATTTCGGTGCAAGTTTTATCGATATGAAAAATATCAAAATAATTATCCAAAATATCCGAAACAACTAAATAGAATGTAGTGATGGCAATGTAGGTATTACACCCACCTCTCTCTCTCACGCACACACACCTCTCCCCCTCTTAAAAGTACTGCAAGATCTCGCACATCCGAAAGGAAGAAGACGTTACATTCATATACATAGTCATGTATATTATTTGTTTGATTATTTTTTCTTCTTAAAATTGCAATTAGCCAATATGCTCCTGCTACCCGCCTTCTTTCTTCTTTCTTTCCACTTAGTGTACTGCACTCCTCTGTCCCTCCTGTCTCACCTTCACCTCTCTTATAATATCGTAAAAGTAATATTTTCTCACACGATCCATCAGTTACGTTTTTCTCAAGTGCACGACATTTTTTTGTATTTATTTTTAAACAAAATTATCATTAAGACCCAATATTTATTTGTTGTAAATTTTGTAATGCACTGAGAAATCTCTTCAACACAAATGCCTCTTTCCATTCATACTTTATGCGTCATTCAGCAGATCTTCACCAATATCTTCCAAAAACTGAAATCACCCAAAATTCTTTACGTTGTAGAGGAATTATTAAGCTGTGGAATCATTTGAATAGTGATATTAAAGGAGAATGAAACTTTTGGAACAAGACAGCTTGTGTGAAAACAGAAAAATCAAAGAAACAGATCAACGAAAGTTTGAGAAATAAAATAATAATGAGAAAGTTATGCGCATTTGAATATTGCGATCACTTATGCTATGGAGATCCTCAAATTGGCAATGCGACAAAGATGTGTGATATCATTCGTGAACAACTCTCCCCATTACTTTAGTATATATTTCCCTTAAATTGCCCCTTTTATCACATATATCAGTTGCTCATGTGTTCTTTCTATATAGAAGGGCGTGTAATACATATTTTTAAAGAATACATCATGGATAAAGAGTTTGTATCACCATAGAAAAAGCAGGAAGAGACATTTTGAGGGTATTTTATAGTCCATCAAAGGGAAAGTTGATCACATGTGACATTACACATCCTTGTCACATTGCCAATGGGAGGATCTCCATAGCGTTAATGAATGCAATACTCAAATGTTCATAACTATCTCATTATTTGTCCGATTTTTCTCAAACTTTCTTTGTTCTTATTCTTTCATTTTTCTGTTTCGACACAAGCCTACTTATTTTAAAGGTTTCATTCCCCTTTAAACAAAGTAAAACTTTGCATGACTTTAAAAAACTCTTAAAAGTTGAATTTTCCGCTCAGTATAAAACTCCTGCCAATAGCACACTGTAGGTCATTTTGATTTATAATTATTACTTCTAGTTTACTTGTTTGTTTATTTCCCCTATATTAGCCCATTGTTTCGTTTATTTCTTTCTTTTTTTGTATATTGTATTTCAATGTTATTTCTTGTTCACTCTTTATGTATGTATTATATTAATTTGTATTTAATTGTACCTGGTGTTGCCCCACCCACAGTTTTTTAATGAAAATTTATAGGGGCTGCCAATCCCATGTTTGTATCTAATTTGTATATACCTGTATTTTTATGATCGATTGACTGATTGAAATAAATTTTTAATTGAAGTAAGGTGCTTGCCTCTTATACAAGCTTTCCATTTTTCAGCAAGTCCCTCCGTCTTACTTTTAATACAAATGTCATTTGAGATATCTTTATTTAATGAATTGTGTTCATTAATTCTATAATAATACATATTATATTTTTGCTTGTAGCATTTCCAACCTTGTTATGTTATGTTTATCATATTATGAACAATTGTGAAAAGGAAATAAATCAATCTAATCAAATCTGAATATACAGTTTTATCTGCAGAATGTAAAATAGGGAGGGGCGGAGAGTAATCAATAACGAGGAAATAAGACACGTTATCATTCCCTTCTTAATTCATTTTCTTTCCTTTTACCGTTTTTGCTTATACGCTCTTTATATTTTTTTTCATGAAACACAGTTTTTGTTTTCCAGTTTAGCTTATCCTTTTCCTTATCCCTTCTGTAGGTAAAACATTGATCACTATGGCGTCTAAGTTCAGCTCAGTAGAAAAGGGCGCTGTTTGTGAAGAAGCCGACTGTGAATCGATTACTGACGTCACGTTCTACGTGAAGGAAAAGAAGAAGCTCTGTCATGACTGCGCCTTGAAAAAAGAATGCATCGGAATTGTACGAAGAGGTGCACCTAATCTCTTCTGTGAAAAACACGAGAAAATCATGGACTTGTACTGCAGAACACATAACGTAGCATTATGTTATTCATGTGCATTGACAGATCATCGCCGAGAACAGTGCGTTCAAGAGGATATTATGATCGCACTGAAGAAAAATAGAGAAGATCTCAGCATCCTAAAGAATAGGGGCGATTGATAGATCAGAGTTATGTCGCATCTATGGGAATGAGATTCATAAGACCAGACAAGCCAAAGATGAACATCTACAAAATATTCAGAATGATGTTGATTCCGAAATCGAAAACGCAATCGAAAGAGACAGAGCCAGGGAAAAGGAAGATGCTGATAAAATCAATAGCGAGATTGATGGGGAAAATGAAGATTTTCAAGATGAGATTCGAAAGCTCCAGGAGGAGATTCGAAAGCTCGAAGATAACATTGAAAAGAACAATGAGAAGAGGGGGAAGCGGCATGAAGAAAATCGTTCGATTGCAGAGAAAAGACGAAAGCCGATAATTGATAAACAACGCATTCTTCATGGAGACATTCAGAACATCGCTCAAATGATCGAGAGAAAGATTGGAGAGCTTGAGAAATCATGGCAAGACGACATCAAATCAGCAGAGAAAGCAAAAGAGACACTGGACAGAATTCTTGAAGACGATAAAAATATTGTCATAGATGGACATCGTGTGCATGCATCAGTGAGTGAGGAACTAAAGAAGCAACTGAATGAGGGTGATGTGAAAGAAATAAATCGCGTTGTATTGGGTGTGAGGTTTGTGAAGGGTGTTGGGAGAGAGAAGTATGATGGAAGAATTGATGGGTATGATGGAGAGTGGAAGCTCATTGATACAATCAACGTCACAGATAAAATCACATTCCCGCGTATTGCTGGATGTATAGATGAAGATAAGGTGATGATCACAGATTTTATTATTGGTGGAACACATACCTACATGTTAGATTTGAACAGTAAAAGCACACAGAGAGTGATCAACGGTAGTGATACATCATGGATAATCTCATGTGCAGCGCTGAATGATGACAAGATAGTATGTGGTAGATGCATCAAAGGTTGTACAGGAGACAGTCTACCTGGGTGCATCAGTGTATACGACAGACAGTGGAATCACATCAATGACGTCACAATACCAAGAAACACGACGCGTAATAATTATGCATGGGTGCGCGTTGCAATCGATCAGGATGGGATGATCATCGCTGCTGAAAATGGTCAGTCTGTGATATACGTCATCAACCCAGCTAATGATGAGATTATCAATACCATCACGTGTAAAGAGAAGATAGTAATGTACGATGTGCTGTCATCAGGTCACATCATCGCTCAACCCTTTAAAAGAGATCGCAGAGCACTCATCATTGACAGAGAGGGTGATCATAGGGAAATCCCCCACAGTGATGTCATCTTGAATGTGTGTGTTGATTGTATGACAGACGACCTCTACGTCGTGACATTAGATGATGAGTACAAGACGTGTTTGATGGTGATGGGTGAGGGTGATATGAAGAAGAGAAGAGTAGCATCATTCCCTTTATCAACTAGACTGGATAGAAATAATAGATTCAATCACCTTGTCATATCTCGAATGATGATGACGTCATCAGGGAATATGATTGCATCTGATGGAGATAATGTTCTCATATTCAAAAAGCGATTCATCCTCTAGATCCATGACAGATAATAATACCGAGCAAACAAATGATATTTTGAATGTTGCTACATCTTACCATTATATGCTTTCAAACTGAAAAGAAAAAAAACCAAATGAAAATGCATGATTCATTGTAATTCATGGTTTCTTTATGGGTAAGCTTCATATTCATATTGAAAACATGTCAGGATCATGCTCTTTTATTGTGCACGTTGTCTCAGAATATCATATACCAGACTACGCCGTCGCTTTGTTGGCGTGAGTAAACATTAATATTTATTATGTCTGCATAGCAGCTCTTTATTACTGTACCCGTGCATATTTCATTTGAGTTCAGTTCCATATGTAAAACTGAACAGTTAAAATATTCCTCATTTATACCATCATGCCGGTTAAAAACATATCCTTTTAATAGTCCATCGCGTGTTTTATAGCTGCCACGGTCTTATCCTGCTAATGAAACAGTATTTGTTACTCTAAATAATTGTTCAGTAATATCTTGATTCAGTAATGAAAATTACATTCCATGAAACGCTATACCCATTTATAGATTGAAATTGTACATTTGATTCCTTTCAACGCGTTATATTAAATTATAATATTGTTCTCATAATAATGTTGCGATTTTAGAGAGGATTGCGTGGTCACGTTCGCTATACCTCGATGCGCATTACATCTAAGCATTGCTTGCTTGTTTGTATATTTTCACTTCCAACATCAGATCAACATAAACCAACGAATTGTTTTGATGTGGCTACATACGAAACAGCCCCTGGAATGATCTCGATCATGACATGATTATAATCACCTGGATTTACCGAGAGAGGGGGCTGTTACAATGATTACGATACATTTTGGTAAATTACACTTTGTGTCTTGCACAAAAATAGGGGGCCTACATTGTACATAACATATAAGCAGTAGTGTATAACTTCACAATTGGTAATTGGTAATTAAAATATACCAGTATAGTGTACATTTACTAAACGGGGTCTGTTGTTAACAGAATGCGCATTTGATGGTGATTTATTACATTTTGGTCACGTATACATTGTACCTATGTTTGTTTTTGTTTTTTGGGGGGTTCATTACAGGAAAATGTTTTGCTTAATGCTTTTTGATCTAATTACTATATGAATATGTGCTTCTGCAAAATTCAAACAGGATATTTAAATTTTAATTTGGATGTCCATGTGTATAAAGAGTAAATTGCTTTTAATGAACAGCTGCATATTTATAATATTTGTTTGACGTGTTCCATACAAGTAGGCCTGCATCAATGACTGTTTTGCTTGCTGGAATGTTTATTAAATTTATGTTCAATTACGATTTAGTTGCAGGTGCAATAAGACGATAACTGCAATTTGTTGGATTTTTTAAATTTTCATCCGAACGGAAATGGTTTTGATAATGCTTTGTGTAATCGAGAGTATTTTGACTACATTATTTCTTCTTAAGAATTAAATGAATATCTGCAAGAGTTGAACAGAAAATTGTCGCTGATTGCAGGTCGGTTTTTATATCAAAACATCCAGATACATAAAGATTGATTCATTCGCTTTAATAAACATGATCAGTTAGATGTTTGTGGTAGGCTGATGTAAATACGTTTATTTCAATACTATATCGGGCAGTGACTGTGTTGCTGGAAATTTATGTTCAATTACGTATGAATGATGAAGAAAATCATATATTCGCAGGCGCATTATTATGATCACCTATAAAGAACTGAAATCGGTTAGATTTGTATCGTTTTCCACGCTTAAACAAATTATTTTTTATCAATTCTTTGTTCATTCAAAATTGCTTGACGACATCTTTTCATCTGAATAACGTAAATGAACTTGATTGGGAAAGATAATCAAAACTTAATTGGGAATGTGGGATGTGTGCGATAGTTGTTGTTTTTTAAACGGTTAATCAAATCATCTTTTGATGATTTCATGTATCATATTTTAATATTAACCAAAATTATAGAAGAAAGATCATTTGGACTACAACTAAATCATTTGAATATCTAAATCTACTGTAAAAAAACACTATGGAAACATTTTTAGAGCTTTGTATTATTTGTTTATTTACAAGGATAATGCTTTACTTATACTTCTATTTCCTCTCACTTAGTGCATTTAAAAGGTGATTCTGCTATCGTCTAAAATATTTTTATTGATTGCTGGTATAATTTTTTGAAACACAGGGCCTATATTGTAGATGCATTTGCTTGAAGGAGATTATTCTGCCGCAATTGGTGTATCTGCTATAAATATGGTTTTTGTTTTCTAAATACCGCCTCAGACTCTTTATCTTGTCTAACTGAACATATAATTCAAATTTATAAACTTCATTCATTTGACAAGAATATTTTGTTTTTATAATACATTCAATTCAATTCAATCTTTAAATCGCAAATAAAATAAGAATACAAAGAAACATCAAATGTGAGTAGATACAAAATCTATTCCGTGGCTTTCCATGAGGTTATGAAAAAACCTGTATGGCTGGATCGCCAAAACATGACAGTATGAAACATTATGTACGAAATTTCAATTTTCAAATATGTATAAACAGTAAGAAAATGATGGAGTATTTTTATACTGTGACTATGATGATCCTACATGTAATCACATAGAGGTCCTGATAAGTTTGGTTTGTAATCGATTTAATTCGTTTCATGTTTCGTACTAACAGGTGGGTGTTTCATAAACATGTTCGTAAGTTAAGAGCGACTTTAAGAACGACTGGTGATCCTTTCTTTTGGTAAATGTTATGCACCATTGGCGATGGTCTAGCGCGTAAGAAAGGTTCACCAGTCGTTCTTAGAGTCACTCTTAACTTACCATACATACGAACAGCTTTATGAAACGGCCCCTGAAATGACTTTGTATTAATACTTAGGAGTATAAAATGAAAATAGGATGTTAGCGCTATAGTCTGCAAAAGGGGTTGTAAACGCTTTCTGAGACCGTCTATTGTTTTTATGAATTATATTTTACTATTAACCATGAGTTAGCAAAATATTTGCATATACATTACACTAAATCATTTCAATACAAACCTGTATATTTGTATTACCAAAGGAGATTTTTAAAGTAATTTTGGATGTTAGCTATAATTGGAATATATTTTTTCAAACACAATCCAAACCCCTTTTTAATTATTATTTTCACACATTATCTTTACTATTAACCGGGAGGTAACCGATTTACTGATCATTAGCATTATGCTTCACACTACTTAACTTTTACATCTTTTTAATCTGCTTTCAAAAGATTTTCTAAATAAAGTTAGAATATTAGTGAAAGTTGGAAAATACGTCTTTTGAACGTATTATCCGGTGTTCTTTCTTTTTTGGCTGTTTTGAATGTATCTTTTTCATATACTTTATATTAGATAATATCTAAATCTGCTTAAACATGTTAAAGGAAAAGTCCACCCCAACAAATAAAGTAGATTTACGTAAAATGAGAAAAAGCGAACAAGTCAATTTCGTTCAAGCTGGTCAAATATAAATAATAAAAGAGAAAAAGTGGGTGAGGGATATCATCGACTCTCTCGTTTGTTATTATTTACATGTAAGTATATGACTGTTTTCGGTAAAAACTGAGAAACTGTAAGCATGTCGTACCTTTTTTTTAAATTTCAATCAGATTTTTATAAAATTTGTAAGCGTTATGCTTGCTTGACTTTTCTATATTGATTCAAATTATTATTTTGGGTGGGCTTGGGCTTTAAACAACAATTGATAAAATAAAATTGGGTGTCTATCATTGCTATGCTTGGGTTTCCGCTTTAATAAATTTCATCGCTCCTCAAGGAATCCTGTAAGACTAATTATTTCAGGAGTTAATATGTGACTAATAAGAATCAGCAAAAGAGAGACTTGCAGAGAGAGGTAAAGAGAGGGGGGGTAGAGAGACAGGGAAACAAAGACACATTGCAGTTAAAGAGACAGGAAAGGAAGGAAACAGGGCAGGAGGGGACGAGAGGGAGATACAGAAATAGAGACACAGGAAACAAAATAGAGGGGAGAGTGAAGGGGAGACAGAGAGAAAGAGATGGAGAATCGGACGAAAATTATTCAAGGAACGAGACAGAAAGAAAAAAATAGGGAGAGGAGAGACGGCAAATGAACATTGAGAGACAGAGAAGGAACACCAGACAGATAGATAGAAAGAGAGGAGGAGTGGGGATAGTGAGAGAATAGGGACAAGCAGGGCCGTAGCTAGAGGGGGTATGGGGGGTGTGACACCCCCCCCTCCCCCCCCAACATTCATCGCAGTCGGCAAAATCATGTACCAGTCGGCAAAATTGAGGAAAGGGGAGAAAAAGAAAGAGGGAAAGAAAGGAAGAGAAAGGAGAGAGGGGAGAAAAAGAAAGAAAGAAAGAAAAAAAAAGAAAGAAAGAAAAAATGAAAGAAAGAAAGAAAGAAAAAGGAAAGAAAAATAGGGATACTAACTTCGAAGAAGGTTGCGACTTATAGAATAAAGACAACCAGTTGGCAAGTCCATGGCCAAGTCCATGTAGCCAGGCTTAGAGCCCTGCTAGTCAGCCAAATACAAAGGACAAAATCAGATGGAGCTATAATAACACACAAAGTAAGCCCCCGGTCCTCGCCCAATATAAACAAGCTTGTAAGTTTGCAAATTATACCACAATTATTGACGATTTAACGAACACATTAGTTTTGTAAAATTAGAGGCAAGACTAGTTAAAGAAATATGGGATGGGATGAATTTTCAAGGTTTCATTTGAATAATCAAAGCCAAAGTATAGTTGGCAAATTATAAAGGGGGCCTATTAAAGTGACAGAACACTTTGCAAACTACCAGTCAGCAAAGTGATGTACAAATACTGCCCCGTTTCAGATCTGAAAAGAACCGAACACAAGACTTAAAAATCTAGTAACTCTGCAGTTGGCAAATTCATGAAGACAAGTCTACAACTTGTAGACTTGTCTACTTCTCTCCCCATCGGCTGGTCCCCCCCCCCCCCAAAAAAAAAAAAAAAAACGGAGAAAAAGAGGGAGAAGAAAGAAACGTAGTGGGAAAGAAGAAATTATTGTACATTATAATGTTATATTATGTTATGTTATATTACATTATTTTTTTCATAATTTGACCCTAACCCTATAACTTCATGAATTCCTAAAATCAGCCTTAAAATGTCTCTTTTTCTAATCTAAATATCAAAAATTTTCAGCTCGCGCTTCGCGCTCGCATCATTTGATTAGTGAAAAACGTATAGTCTTAGTAGATTCCCGCAAACAAGCCTAAGAATGCCCCTCTTCAGATCTGAATTTCTTATATCTTCAGCTCGCACTTTGCGCTAGTGAGATGCGTATGATAATCATGATAGCTTCTCCAAACTGAGATTAGTAATAATAATAATAATAAAAAACAGTACTTGTATAGCGCATATCACAATTATGAATAATGTCTCTATATGCACTTCCAAAGGACTTGGATACTATGACTATGACTACAAAAACTCTTCATGTGTTTGGATGTGATTCTAACAAAATCAGCAATCGCTTAGCACTCGCATTCATTAGATGACTATGGTGAGATATGTATACTTTTAATGGATTCTAAAAAAAAAGAAATAGTCCTGAAAATGTCCCTGTTTAGGGTCAATATATACATAATTTTCAGCTCGTATTTGGCGCTCGCATCATTTTGTTATCGAAATAGATAAGATCTTCGTAAATTCCTACAAAAAAGACTTAAAATGCTTCTCTTCAGGTCTGAATTACCTAAATTTTCAGCTCGCACTTCGTGCTCGCAATATCTCGTTAGTCAGATGCGTATTTTAATCATGATTACAATGACTACAAAAAGTGTTTGATGTTTAATGACAAAATCAGCAAGCACTCGGCACTCAAATTAGATGAGTATGGTGAGATTAGTATTCTTTCATTTGATTCCTAAAAATGGTCTTTAAGCTTTCTCTGTTTGGGGTCAATAAATACAAAAATTTCATCTCGCACTTCGCACTTGCATTGTTCGTTTAGCGAGAAAGATAAGTATTTTTATTTTTTTAAGAATTGCTATTATGTCCCTTTTTAGGTCTAAATATAAAAAATTTTCAGCTCGCGCTTCGCGCTCGCATCATTTCCTCAGTGGGGGTACATTACATATTCGTTTAGTGGCACAGTCCTTAAAATGTCTCTGTAAGGTCAATAGGTCTATACGTGGCAATTAAGCACGCTTTGCGCGCTCACCGAGTGACTCAACATTTTTGCCAGTGCCCCCCCCCCATGGCGTGACCCACGGTAGCCACATTAGGGTAAATCATTATACTGCGAGTTAGCAACTACGGCACACTATAGCCTTTCTATTTTGATCCAAAATGTTTATTTTTACAGTGCAAATATCTTTGTTTATCTTTGTATAATTTACCTTAAAGTATTCACCAAATGCCACTAAGTCAATTCTAAAAATTCACTCTTTTTACATGTTATTATTGTAGGGGGGGGGGGCACATACCCATCAGACTCCCCCTGTGCTCACGTTGGCGCTGTCACACCAAATTTAGTTGGCAAATTTTAGCTGGTACACCCCCCAACAAAATGCAACAAAATGCTTCCTGTACGTGACGTGCCTAATTTTGAGAACGAGATCCTTTTTACGCGTTACTTTGATCGCGCCTGGTATCCACTCGTCATTGTAAGTGGCCCCCGGGGTTCAAATATATATCAAAATGAATTCAACAAAACGCACTTGTCACTCATGGTATAAACATAAAAAGGCCACGTTTGCCAGCTCAATTTATCGTGTTCGATCATGTGTGGTGTTATTTTGGAAAAAAATATTTGATTTCAGATTTGTACATTGTTATAACATACATTCATTGGCAATCTGAGCCAATGATCAGTAATAGGTGAGGGGAGGGAAGAAAAAAAGTTATGGAAGAGAGAAAGCTGGGTTGTATAATACCTGATTTTTTTTTACATTTAATTAAGAATAAAAGAGACCTTCCGAATACACCCCCAATCCAAAACATACCAAATAGTGTCCTTTTGTCAAGAACATTATTCATTGGGGATCAGTTGTTGGTGCCACAGCAGCCAAATTACTAACGTGTACATGGTGTAGTCACATAACATCTAACGTCAGGCGCAATCTCATATTTTTCTTGTTTTTTGGTTCTTTTTAGGGGGGGGGGTGTTTTTCAGAAGGATTAAAGTGGTCTGAATTATGAGCCTAGCATAGTACCTTTGACTATTCCATTGCGTGCCTTGACACACCGTTGACATGATTTTGTTACTCGTGCTAGGCTTGAAGCAAGATCCAAGACCTATTTGTTATTTGATCGTTAAAGTGTTACCGCGCGACTAACCATATAACACGTATCTCCGACAATAAGAGTACAAAATTACATAAACGGCATAACTATTTATGAAATCTCGTTTTCCTCTTTACTAGTTGAAGGTACTAGTTCGTTAATATCCCATTAATATAATATTGAGAATTTCATCTTGCTACTAATAAATCAATGAACAGGATGAACTGAGTAATTGACGTATTTGGTATTAAGCACTATTTCTATCGAAACAAGACCAATATGTTTTTGGACAAGAGGCTTTAGAGTTCTTTTCTTATTGAAAAAGCACCGTGAGAGGGCCCGATAAAAAAAACGATATCAAATTCAAATTCTAACAATTGGACAAGGATACAATGGCACCTACACCTATGTTAATATAATATTAAGAATATCAATGGATAAAATGAACCGAAGAACTGATGTAGTTGGTAATTAGCCCTACTTTTATTTTATTGAGACAAGACTAATTGGCATTTTCCATTCGGACAAAGACTGGATTTCTTTTTTCTTTCTTTAGAAAAATGATAAACATCTCCATGAGAGGGACCGATAAATGAAACGATTCCAAATTCAAATTCTAACAATGGGATAAGGATGCAATGGCCCCTAACGATATTCATGACAGCATCTGGGTCAAGAGTGGCAAAGTGTGGATTAACGCCTTGCCCGAGGACACTGGACCACGGTGGGATTCGAACACACGACCCTCTATTTTCAAGGCTAGAGTCAGAACCACTACACCACGGCTCTTCCCGACACTTCTGATACCCGAGTAATGAGATTCAAATTATTGACCCTTTCAAAAAGCGATAGATGGATATTTAGATGTTAGAATGATTTGATTGCTATCTAATTTCTTATAATGGATCCACCCTTCTCTTTCGAGGCATAGCATGATCAAGACCTACCACCATTACCCCCCCCATTGCCAATGATTGCTGCATATTATCTTTTATTTCAGTTTGAATAATTATGCTACATATTATAAGCTTGATACAGTAATTATTAATTCCTTGTGTGATTATTAAACCATTTAACCTTTTGAGGTGCAACGACTATCTACCATCATATATATCCTTGTATATAAATTTTCTTCTCTTCTTTTCTACACCTACTACTACTTGTAGTAGTAATAGTAGTAGTAGAAGTAGTAGTAGTAGTAGCAGTAGCAGAAGTACTTCTTCACTTCTCTTCTTCTTCTTTTTCTTTTTCTTCTTCTTCTTATTAAGTATTACTATTATTACCATTATCATTTTCTTCATTTTCTTCTTTTTATTCTTCTAGTTTTTGTTTTTCTTCTTCATCTTCTTCTTGTACTACTTCTTTTATTTTTATTTTTCTTCTTGTACTATTTGATTTAGAAGGGCTTAAAGGGGAATGTTGAGTCACTCGGCTTCTCCTTACATGTCATTCTAACTTTCTATATAATTTTGTAGGTTTGGATATATCATTTCAAGTCAACTCAGTCATTTTACCTCACTGTCACTAAAATGATACTTGATATGATTATGTCCGTTATGTATCAACATTATTCAAAATTTTGCAAACAGTTAAGGACTGTCTTCAAAAGAAATCTATACTCATTGTATGAGCCGAATGACCCAACGAGCATGACGAGAGATGGTCTAAAAAGATATCAAAATAGACAAGAAAACAAACCAGACATGTATGGTGGGCATGGTGGTGAGGCTACTGCTAAAGAAAAATCGTCAAAATATTTCATATATTTCTTTACTGATGAACAACGAACCTTGCATGTTGTAATCTAGTTTTCATTTCATTATTATTATATTCATGAAGTGCATCAGTGCTATTCATTTATTTCTTTGCTCATGGCATTACTTTATCAAACTATGTATTCAAGCATGTCAAATGATTCAGTCATGTCAGTTGTGAGCGTGCAATGGTTCTACATGCCACGTCACTAGATAAGTTCATTGGCACAACTATCATAATAGACTCCATGTTTGTTACAAGAATTAGGTACATCCAAGTTGAACTGATATTTTGTTTCTACAAATTGTTTATTATCGGAGATTTAACCGACTCGGCTAAACCTGTGACTTACAAAGGTAAGACCATCACTTTTGTGTTGGTTTGATAGTGTTATCGTGTTTTTTATTTGATAGAATGATAATTGTAATTGTAAAGAGTGCGTGATTTTGGTCACAAAAAGAAGCACATTTTTTGTAAAAAACGAATATTAGAAAATAATGTATGAGTTTAAAAAAAAGGTACGCGTACTTGGAACTTTAAATGTAAGTGAACACTAACCCCGCCCCCCCCCCCCCCCCCCTCTCCCCTTGGCTTTCTCTCTCTCTCTCTTGCATACTATTTATTACGACAAGGGAGTTTTTTCTGATAAAAAGATATTGTATATTCTATTAGGCCTCTTGCTTTTTGCGATATCCAATCTCTCTCTCTTCCTTTTCTTTACAGCTCACATCCTCACCTTCCTTTAGTTTTTTTCACAATGGCGTCTGAATTAAGCTCTGTACAAGAGGGCGCTGTTTGTGAAGAAGCCGACTGCGAATCGATTACTGACGTCACGTTCTACGTGAAGGAAAAGAAAAAACTCTGTCATGACTGCGCCTTGAAAAAAGAATGCATCGGAATAGAAAGAAGAGGTAGGCTTAACATGTACTGCGAGAAACATGATAAATTAATTGATCTATATTGTAAGATACATGGCATCCCTTTATGTGTCTCTTGCACTCTAATAGATCATGGGCAACAGCAATGTTTGAAACAAGACGTAGAGGACGCACTCCGGAAATCAAGGCCTCTCTCGGCATCCTCAGCAAAAAGGTGATCGACAGAATAGAGATGCATGGAATCAAAGGCATTGAGATTCGTCAGACCAGACAAGCCAAAGACGATCGTTTGCATACAATTCAGAACGATGTTGATTCCATAATCGAAATCGCGATCGAAAGAGACAGAGCCAGAGAAAGGAAAGATGCTGATAAGATCGACAAGGAGATTGATGGGGAAAATGAAGAAATTCAAAAGGAGATTCGAAAGCTCCAGGATAAGATTCACGAAAACAATGAGAAGCGAGAGAAGCGGCATGAAGAAAATCGTTCAATTGCAGAGAAAAGACGAAAACCGATAAAAGATAAACAGTGCATTCTTCATGCTGACATTCAGAAGATCGCTCAAGAGATCGAAAGAAAGATTGGAGAGCTTGAGAAATCATGGCAAGACGACACCAAATCAGCAGAGAAAGCAAAAGAGACACTGGACAGAATTCTTGACGACGATAAAAATATTGTCATAGATGGACATCGTGTGCATGCATCAGTGAGTGAGGAACTAAAGAAGCAACTGAATGAGGGTGAGGTGAAAGAAATAAATCGTGTTGTATCAGGTGTGAGGTTTGTGAAGGGTGTTGGGAGAGAGAAGTATGATGGAAGAATTGATGGGTATGATGGAGAGTGGAAGCTCATTGATACAATCAATGTCAGAGATAAAATCAAATACCCGTGCATTGTTGGATGTATAGATGAAGATAAGGTGATGATCAGAGATGCACTGATTGGTGAAGGACATACCTACATGTTAGATTTGAACAGTAAAACCACACAGAGAGTGATCAACAGTAGTGATACATCATATATAATCTCATGTGCAGTACTGAATGATGACAAGGTAGTATGTGGTAGATACATCAAAGGTTGTACAGGAGACAGTCTACCTGGGTGCATCAGTGTATACGACAGACAGTGGAATCACATCAATGACGTCACAATACCAAGAAACACGACGTATACTGATGCAGGGGTGTACGTTGCAATCGATCAGGATTGTATGATCATCGCTGCTGAAGTGGGTCAGTCTATGATATACGTCATTAAGCCGGTTAATAATGAGATTATCAATACCATTACGTGTAAAGAAAAGAAAGTAATGCGCGATGTGCTGTCATCAGGTCACATCATCGCTCTACCCTTTACAAGAGATCGCAGAGCACTCATTATTGACAGAGAGGGTGATCATAAGGAAATCCCCCACAGTGATGTCATCTGGAATGTGTGCGTTGATCGTATGACAGACGACCACTACGTCGTGACATCAAATGATGAGTACAAGACGTGTGTGATTGATCAGGTGATGAGTGAGGGTGATATGAAGAAGAGAAGAGTAGCATCATTCCCTTTATCAACTAGACTGAATAAAAATAATAGATTCGACCATCTTGTCTTATCTCGAGTGATGATAACATCATCAGGGAATATGATTGCATGTGATGCAGATAATATTCTAATATTAAAAAAGCGATTCATCCTCTAGATTCATAACAGACGAATCATCATACCGAACAAGCAAATGATATTAGAAATATTGTTACATCCCACAATTTCATATTTTCAATTCATAAATTTGAAAAAAAGTAGTAGAAAAACGGACGCTTTTTATTATTCCCCTTGGTTATGGGTATGCTCCATAACAAGAAACCTATCATCCTCCCCTTATTATTATATGAAGATACTTTACACTAGATTACTTTATTTCAGTTGTTTGAGTGAACATTGTTATATATATATTGACAGCAGCTCTTATATACTCTATTTCACCCTTTCTTGTTTCAATGTTATATCTTGTATACGCCCTGCATGATATTACATTATAAATAAAGCTATTTTAAAACATCCTTATATCATGTATTTTGTATTAGATGTGTGTATAATCGTAACCTTTTTTGAATCAGTTCTTGTTACTTCACATCAATATTCAGCGTTTTGTTCTTATTCATCACTAAAATGTATTTTAGCTCAGTTGGTAGAGCGGGGGATTCGTATTCCGGTGACCCGGGTTCGATTCCCACTACACTGTAGGTGCGCTAGTGCCCTTTGGTAAGGCATTAATCCTCAGTACCAGGTCCTTCGGAGAGGACATTAAGCCGTCGGTCCTCTGGTTGCTTGCTTACAAGCATTCATTCTTTCTTAGCAATCAGGTAAAATCACCACCAATCATAAAATGCAAAAAAATGTATTTACACAGGACTGTTTTTTCTCTTATGCCAGGCTGTAAATAGGTAAACTATTATAGAAGGGTTACCTTTACTCTGGAACATATTTTAGCACTTCAAATTTACTTTTATGAATATCAAAATTATATATTTCTCATCAATAACACTAAAATTCAGTTTTTAGAATTTATACATCACAGATGAACACATATGGGCCAAAAGACTGAACCAGTCAAGACTTAAACGGTCATGCGCATTCAAATTATTTGGAATCACATGTGCACTGTATACAGACTGAATCTGTGGATACGAGCGAATGCATAACGATATTTCAAATCATGTTGCTTTTATATGTTGCGATTTTATACGTCACAAAATAATGTCATTTATCACTGTCCTTGAAATCATACTTCTTGCATATGATTATATATCCGTATGTAAATAGCCTGCTATTGTGTACATTTAACGCCTTTGAAAAGAACGTGCATATACTGTCTTAAATAATAACAATTTTCATATCTTGTGATTAATTTGACAGAGAGAGAATAACCGTTGATAATGGTCATTTTCCATGTATCTAAATGCGCGCTATCTTGAATAAGTAATGTTTTGATATATCGCCAGGTTTGGGCCCGTCGTGGTCTAGTGGTTGTGATTCTCGCTCTTTAAACAGAGGGTTGTGGGTTCGAATCTTATCCACGCACGTTTTCCTTCAGCATGAATGTTATACACTCTGTGCTGCACTCGATCCAGGTGAGGTGAAAGCGTGCCGGCAGGATTGATTCCTTGAATGCACGGAGCGCCAGAGATGGTAGCTCGAGCTAAGGCCGGGGTAAAAGCGCTTTGTATCCTCAGGCAAAAAGTGCTACATGTATATAAATCCAGTTACTATTATTACTATTAGTCGTCATCATTATATCATGTATTCTGCACCACGTGTATTATAGCTATGGTAAAATAATTAATCAGATTTTGTTACTTTTGTTACTTGAGATGAATTTACATTAATTGTTATTCCTGTATAGTTCCATGTACATGAAGTGTTTTTCTCTAATGAGAGGAAGAAGAAAAACTATTCTAAAAATCGACGGCTTCATACTCTGAGTTGCAGTTTACTTTTTTCCTGACTCTTATATGAACAACAACAACAAAACTCTTATTACCATCAGTGAAACGCATTCTTTCGTGGAAAGTTTGGATATTATGTAAAAGTGTGTATACAATATAGACTAAGCCTGTGCACACTTGACGGCCTTACGACATGTACGAGAAGACACAAATTATTTCATGTCATACATTACTTTCATTCGTTCTGATTCGATTAAGGATATCGGTCACGTTTTATGTATCTAAATGTGCATTGCCTTCAGCATGTAATTTCAGTTTCTTCATACGTTTTAATTTCAAATACCATATGGAAACATTTTCACAAAACAAAGAATAATGATACCATGGACCCTACCAGTTCCAGTAACCTGTCGTGCTAGACATTGCTCAATAGGCATGATAGGACGTTTGCTACGTTGCATTCTGAAATTGACAAAGAATTCACCGGATTTTACCGAGAGGGGAAGCTATTAAGATTCATTTTGGGAAATTGCTCATTGCATTGTTTGAGACCATGAATTCATTTTTATAATGTAATCGATTCTTTCTAGGGGCAATGCTTTGCTGTAAGTTACTCTATCCATAAGTGTTTCTGTGAATGTAAGACTTACAATCGATTGCTAGTATGTTTATTCTGTGAAACATATATGAATTCACAATTTTGCTTTCATTAAATTGTTTAATTCCGAAGTTGATACAAAATGCTGTAAATACGTTTATTAATACATATGAACTTTCATATCAGTTTAGCTTTCTTAGTTCATAACACATTCATTTCTAATTATGATTGTACGAACGATTGAAATATGATTCAGTTGCAGGAATTTGATGAGCATTTCTACTAAGGGGTCTTAAAGCTTTGTTTGTAATCATTGGTTATGGTTGAAACATTGTTTTATGCCAACTCGAATCCTTTTCATTAATTGTTTAGTTATTCAAAGTTGATTTGATTACAAATATTTTATTTGAGAACGTGAATGAACTTGGTTTGGAAACAAGATGTTCAAAATAAAGTTGAGATGTTGGTGATAGTTTGGAATGTTTTTCTTTTCTTTCAAACGCATTATCCGATCATCGTTTTTTTTGGCTGTTTAATAAATTATACACAATGTATTACAATTTAACGGGAGTTAACATATTATTGGCATATATCTGCTTTGATACTAATAAGAAAAATCATCTTGGCGTTTATCATTGTCATGTGAAGATTTATGTTTAAATAAAAAATTTTCACGCATCATAGATTCCTGGTAGACAATTTTTTTTCAGGAGTAAACACGTGACCAATACAAATCGTCAGGAAGAGAGACATGCAGAGAGAGAGGGGGGGGGGGGGGGTAAACAGGGAAACAGAGACACAAAAAACGATACAAAGGAGAGATGGAAAGGGAAAACAGGGAAAAATGAAGAATTTATGAAAAAATAGAGTGAAAGAGACAGAAAGGAAGGGAAATGGCAAAAGACGCCAAGAGATGCCAAGAGAAGAATTTTAGGAGAAAGACAGAAACAGAGAAGAAACATCAGAGGAATAGAGGAATGGACAGAAAGGGGAGGGGACGGGATGAATGAACGAAAGTGAAAGAGAGAGACAGAAATAGAGTTTAGTGAAAGGAGGTGGGTAGTTGACGGTTATTATCCGATCACCACGTTTAAAGGAGAATGAAACCATTGGAACAAGATAGCTTGTGTGAAAAAAGAAAAATCAAACAAACAGATCAACAAAAGTTTGAGAAAAATCGGACAAATAATGAGAAAGTTTTGAGCATTTGAATATTGCAATCACTAATGCTATGGAGATAGCAAATTGGCAATGCGACAAAGATGTGTGATGTCACTTGTGAACAACTCTCCCCATTACTTTAGTATATATTTCACTTAAACTGCCTCTTTTATCACGTCTATTAGTAGATCATGTGTTTTTCTATAGGAGGGCATGCAATACATATTTTTAAAGAATACATCATGGATAAAGAGTTTGTATCATCACAAGAAAAAGCAAAAAGAGACATTTTGAGGGTATTTCATAGTCCACCAAAGGGAAATTTGTTCATCAGTGACATTACACATCATTGTCGCATTGCTGATTGGAGGATCTCCATAGCATTAGTGATTGCAATATTCAAATGTTCATAACTTTCTCATTATTTGTCCGATTTTTCTCAAACTTTCTTTATTCTTATTCTTTGATTTTTCTGCTTCTACACAAGCCTATTTGTTCCAAAGGTTTCATTCCCCTCAAAGGTTTAACCCACTTAGACTACATTCAAATTGCTCTAATGGTTGTTTGGTCCAATCATCACATATTCTTAAATGCTATTTAGTCTAATGTCCATACTGGTTGTAATTTCCATTTAATTGCCAAATGAATATTTGATTCATAATTATTTGATTTAGTTATGTACCCTCAATGATGTGGACCAAGGGAATATTAAACGATTATGGGAATAGCCTCCCGTGAGATTAGACAAAAAGTGGTAAATGAGGTAAATGTTAACTTAGCCCAGAATGGTTATTGATATTCCGAGTCTCGACTTAGAAAGAGTTGTGATTGATATCACCTATTGAAGTCCATTAATGTCATTAGTTACATACAGGAAAATTGTCTCTTGAGTTTGTAAACAAATAGGAGCGAACTGGATTGTCAACACAAGATATATCAGACATATTAAATAAATATTTTGAAGAGACGTGGGTTTTAGGTGTTAATATTGCTGACTTTCCATCGTTGTAGTTGGTCGGATCAGGGTCCCGTTGCAGAAAGAGTTGCAATCAATCGCAACTCTAAAAATCACGCGCAATTTGATTTCGACCAATCAACAACGCGCATTCGGGACTTGCGCATGATTTTTAGAGTTGCGATTGATTGCAACTCTTTCTGCAACGGGCCCCAGATCAAAACTCTTTGTAAGACGGGGCCCTGTCTGTAGATAAACTAGGATTTCATGTTATTATGATGAGGATTAATTTATTTCGTTGATTTGAATGAATTTATTTCATTCACATAATTACTTGACAAGGACCAACTATCTAACAATAAAAAAAGAAAATAAGATAAAGAGGAAAGTGGACCAAGTGGTTGAAGCGAAGGCAGCATCCACCAGTTGAAGGCAGCGCGAAAAAAGCCATCCGTTTAGTGTTAGTTCTTGACTTAACCATTGGGATGATGGCACTACTCTTCTGCGCATGTCCATGATTATAGTGACATAAATCTTTCACTCGGGATTGGTATTTATTGCTTTGATTGGTTAATTCAAGGGCGCTAAAGGTTATTAGAACAACTGATCTACACAGCGTTGACCACGAAATGCCTCATTTCCATCTCGGCTCACTGAAATGGATTTTATCATTACAGAAAGAGAGGCCTACCCTGCAGTATAAAATAAATAAAACAAAATAAATAAATAAATATAATAAATAAATAGGAAGAGACCATTTCTTCATTGTTGATTTTATATTTGAACATTACCATTTCATTCAACAATTTTTAAAAGTTTACCCACCCCTCCCCCACCCCACCAAGAAAAGATAATAATAAATACAAATAATAGAATAATAACAATTAATAATAACTAGCATAACGCTGATTATACTGTCACTTTTTAGGTCTGAATATCAAGGGTTTTTTTGCTCGCGCTTCGCGCACACATTATTTGATCAGTGAGATACATATCCATTTTAATGGAATTATCCTTAATATGTATCTGTTAGGTCAGTATACCTGGCTTCGCGCGCCCACTAAGCGACTCGTTTTTTTTGCCCTGATGCCGTGACACAGGGTACACCATTGGTGAGCACACAGTAAGACACTGGGACAATGACCCGTATTTTGCTTGCCGCGTTTTACTTTGACTACAGTCCAACTCCAAACATATCACAATTTTGATTTTCTTTTGAGTTTCTTACATTTAGTATGCTCTTTCGGATAGATAAATGGATTTTATTAAAACATCATGTCTCGCAGTACAAACTGAAATGAACATGAATTACAGATTAAAACAATTACAAGACAATAAGCAATATAAAGTATTAGCATAGGAATTTAAATTAAAATTAAGGGGTCACTGTCGCAGTGCACGTAATTTCGGCAAGGATAAATATATATCCAGGCATCCCAAATGGGGTACCTGTAGAAAATTAACTTTGAATACAATCATCCAAAGTGCACAACGAAAACGACCCTGTAAATACTTGACATGAAAAAAATGCTAAGTTCTTACTTCGGTATAACAAGGCATAAATTAAACTAGATTCGATTATATACGTGATGGATACAGTTATCTTATTTATCATTCCGACGGAGGAAGCATGATTTGAGAGTCAAGTGAGTTGATGATTGAACCTCTATAGACCAATTTCACAACGTGAGAGGGCAGCAGACTGGTCGCCATGCTGCGGTGGGCGAATCAACTTTTATAGTACACAAGTCAATAGGGCATTTGGTACATTCGTTCGATTTTTTTTTATTTTGTAACAATTGAGCAGATTTCTTGTAAGATTCACAATGAGCATTAATCGGAGAAGTTCAGGTCGCAGCTGTGCTGTGTTCAATTGCCACAACAATTGGAGAAAGCTTCAGGATTGGAAGCAAAGTGAATGTGAAATTCACTCGCCTTGGACTCATGAAGCCAGTTTGTGTGTGAAGCCGTACTCCCTGCATAGGTTTCCAGGCCGTGATGAAGGAATGCGTCGCCAGTAGATAAAAAAGAGGGAGGAAGGGGAAGAGAGGGCCAGGGCCCTGTTTCATAAAAAGTTGCTATGATAGCAACTCCTGCTGGAACGGTAACTACCATGGCAAAAGTGAGAATTCTGCTTCCTGATTGACTTTTATAATAAAAATTGCCATTCCAGCAAGAGTTGCTATCATAACTTTTTTATGAAATGGGCATTCTCACTGTTACCATGGTAGTTAACGTTCCAGCAGGAGTTGCTATCATAACAACTTTTTATGAATCAGGGCCCTGGCCCTCTCTTCCCCTTCCTCCTTTCTCCTTCCTCTCTGTTTTATTCTCTTGCCTTGCCCCCTCCTTTTGGATACTTATAGGCCTGCATAAAATGTGGTGGTGGTGGTTTTTTGTGGGGGGAGGGAGGGGGGTTTATTTGATCATGCTTAGATGGAAATATCAGTCCCCCTCTCTCTCTCTCACTACCCCCCCCCCTTCTCACTATTCCCCTCTCCCTATCCCCCTCCTCTCACACATACTCTCATCCTCTCTCTCATCCTCTCTCTCTCTCTCTCACTCTATGTCTCGTTCACTCTCCCACTACTCTAACACAATTTACTAGCAACAAGAAGTGAGCTCCCTGATGAAAACCAACAGCGATTCTTGGTCATCATCAACTCACTTTTACTGACAAAACTAAGGGGAAAAAGTAGCCAAAGTGCAAAAATTCATCATACCTTCATCGGTCAGATATGGCCATTGTCTTACATCGTCTACCCAGGTGTCCATGCGTTATTTTATTGATTTATGATGAAGTTAATGACACAATATCAGAGCTTATCTGTAATCTTTCATTGAATTTGTACACAGAGCCAGTCGCGGTCAGCGCACTTGCACACCGCAGCAATGGCGTCGCCGATAGAGGGCCAAATACATAAACCGGCCGTGAAATTGGTCTATACTGTTAGACAGTTAAGGATTACTGGCTATCCAGAGTTTAGCCACAACTTTAAAAAAAACGACGTCAGAATAAGTCATCTGTGTTCTTTCCAACATGGGATATTAGCCCATGTGCATAAAGATGAATTTCCCCTTTCTGAATATTCTTTGATCTTCTACTAGATTCAGGAAACAATAAAAGGGAAACAAGGTCGCAGAATTACCTTCATTTCTTCTCGTTAGATTTAAAGAATTTCGAAATCTCATGACGCATTTTCTAGTTGATCGAAATATACAGTGCGTCCCAGAAAAAACGAAACCGAGATTTAACGATGATTTATCATAACTTAATCATATATAAATAAAATAGACAAATTACCTACCAATGTAAAGCGTAGAATCACCTCATTCATCTGGTATTACTTAGATTATTCCTCATTCACGCATAAGTGAGCAAAACAATGCGAAAAAGAATGTCAAAAACTCATTTGGCGGGGGTATATATCTGTATTTCAAAAAGAAAATCACATGACTAAAAATATCAATATCTTTTCTTTAATACCTTAATCACAGAAAATGGTCAAGAAGTAAAAAAGCTGTGATCCCTCGAAACAATGCTTGTATTTCCATAATTTTGTTAAATAAAGGTGTTTTTTACCGGTTTCCCACAGAAGCTATCGCACGGTAACAAAAGTCTTGATGCGTGGCTGATCGTCAACAAAACGGAGTATCGAGTGAGTTTGACTAGCCTGTAAAACCTCTTCATTTTATGAAATTATTGAAATTCAAGCCCTATTTCAAATAACTAGAACTTTGTTATTTCTTGACCATTTTCTGTAATTGACGTGTCAAATTAAAGAACAGATATATCACTTTTTGAAAATGTGGTTTTCTTTTTAAAACCCAGATAGGGCCCGCCAAGTTACTTTTTGGTGTCCCCTTTTCAAATTGTTTTTTCCCCGCGCTCACTCATGCGTTAATGAGTAAGAATCTAAGTAATTTTAGATAAAAGAGGAGATTCTAAGCTTTACAATGGTAGGTCATTTGTCTATTGTATTTGTGATTAAGTTATGATAAATCATCGATAAATCTCGGTTTCGTTTTTTGTGGGACGCGCTGTACATATTTCATGTCTTCACAGTCATGAAAAACATATTTTATTTATTCGCATGCGTTATGTGCATCATGTTTACATTTATGTAAAGGCCAATGCATGTACTGGCTATTAATTTGGAGAATTGGACTCTGCCCTCAGCTATATACATTAGAAATGTTGATACTGGCACTTCCGCCATTGCCTTCATTTCAGCTACAGTATGGCCCAAGCATCCGGGTCAAGTCCAAAGTCACAAGGAAAAGGGAAATTACACGATGCAAAGCTTTTGTACAAATTTCCTTGAATATTCAAAGTCAATGCTGTTGTATTAACGAAAAAGTATGCAACTTATTTAATCTTCCGGTACGAAAACATAAACAAACCTAGAAAAGTATACATGTTTCATGCTGTGATTTGGGTTCCAGATTAAGTAAAAAAGAAGACTTTTTGTCAACCCAAGAAAGAAGATTTGAATTTTCAATTGGTAGAATTTGTAATTATTCAAATCCTTTTATTATGTGAAACATATTATGTTATGGTACCTGTAAAAGACATGAATCCTATTTTCAAGGGGTTATTGAATATTTCACCAAGTTTATGTGCTTGACAGGACAAACAGCAAAGGATTCATTTCTTTTAACGGCAATGGTGTATTGAGTCATTTTTTTTATGGTGGGGGGGGGACACCCCAAGCCCCAACCCATCAGTATGCCACTGTTCAAAGGAACCATAACCTTTGTAGCACACAATCAAAGGATTTGAAAAAAAAACACGTTTTCCCATACTTCGGTTTTGAAAAAAATTGTTCTTGCCTAAAGAAGGAATTTTTAATTCTAAAACATAACATATTAAAGGAACTGCAGAACAATTCAAGCCAATAAGTAGATTTGGAAATAAATTTTGACTGCGTAATTCGGAAACTATGGCGAAAGTAATAAAAAGGTTAAGAGGAAGTCTGCTGATTAGCAAGAAGTCCAACCATAATATTTTTATTTTTATATAAGGCGTATTGGCTGAAATTTATGAAAAGTGACGCGAGTGAGCGAAACGAGTGGCTAAATTTTGACATATTCATGACAAAAATCTAATTTCGTGATACATGTTTATTTGGATGTAATATTCAAGAAAGACAATGAAGAATCTTCTCTTAATTTTCTTTCCCTTTTTTTCTTGGTAATTTTTGTTCAGTCTGACAATTGTAACACGATTGCCATTTTGAGGATGTATACAGTTTTGTAATTCATAAATCAGATCAGAGATATACATGTGGATCATGGGAGGGGAAAGGGATGGAGTCGACCGCCCTTTCCCTCCCCTACTGTAATAAATTGTTGGAAGGCAAACATATCGATTCGTCGGCATGCTTTTGACTACTTAAAACAATGTATGATGCGCAATGCTAATATGTGATTACTTTTTCTAATTATTTTTTTTCTTGTTTTAAGAAAGCACTATGAAATCAATCACCTTGGCACAACAATACTGTTGAAAATTAATGTTTAAATGAAATGTATATATTAAACGTTTTGATTAAATATTCGAAATTGTAATTTTTCGGCAAGCAATTTGTATTGCGATTTGTTGCAAAAAGCGGACAAAAAAATCTGTTATTTTTTTCCCCCCCTCCTCCATTCCGCAACATGGATCGTCTCCCGTCCTTATTTTTATGCTCTAACTAATAACTCTTAATAATACATTGGAAATTAAAAATCGTTTTGTAATTTTGGTTGAGTCGAATATTCAAAACAAAAGGCCTTATACATAATAGACAAAGGGAAGTCATGGCCGTCTTGAAAACATAGTCCTCAGTCGAATTAATCGGTGAAAGTTTCGAAAGCTGCACACTATGAATACGTTCCGGTTTTATTGGGAAGTGCCCCTGACCCGTTGACGTCACACTTAGAAAATATATTCATAATATAATCAATGATGGGCATGTTATTGCATTTTCATCACATGGGCATGAATTGAGAATATCACTTCTTTAGATATGATGTATTATTAAATGAAATGAAGTAGTATTATTTGATCCTTTGAGTATGTTTTGGGGCTATTTTATTAGTTGCCCATGAATACCTTTAAACACATTCGGCAAAGTATTTAAGTATTTTGGGTTTCAGACCCCCTTTCGAGAAAAAAACCGCGGACAATTTTATATTTAAACAAATCTCACGTTTAACACACGAGCCTATGGATAAATACCTTTAGTAGTGTGTGCTCCTGTAATGCATATCATTGCGACATCACGGAGTCAGGGCAAACCCTTCACTCAAGATAAGGGTCTGAATGTGCAGCCTACTCAATCCTTGTGTAACATGACCGTTTGTACTCTTGTAAAATCATAAAATCAGTCTCCTACGCTCTCCTGTACAATCAATCTCCTAAGCTCTCCTTTAATTAAACTAAAATTATTAAACTGAAGATAGGGTGAACACAGAATAAATCAGAAGTTAACAAGATGAAGTCCAGATCAGCACTGACTTTACTTTCCAATCTTATCTTCTGCCAATGTACCCACATTGGATAATCATAGAAATCAACCAATCAAATACAAGGAAAATGGTATGAACTGTAAAATGAACTCACCCTATTTAAAAATAAGGACCAATCAGAGAATAGAGAAGGGTGATCATGAGTTAAACTGAATCCTAATGAGAATTAAACAATAAGACCATGTGGAGTGGAAAGCTAAAGGAAAACCAGGAAGCATGACTGAGGGGAAACTGAATGAAAGAATGAAATGCAATGAACCTGTGTTGCTATGTGAGATGTATTGTGGAGATGGAATGAAAGATGAGATAATGACAATGTATGGATTGTGAGGATGGAAAGAAGGATGAGAGGAGTTGGAATGGAAATAAACAAGTTGAATGTAAACAATAAAGTATGGAAAGCCAAATGTAAGAGTACAGCAAAATGTACTGTTACACTTGTGTACTAAAGGCTCTCGCGTGGAGGCACACTTGCTGATCAAAGTTCAAATCAGGGTCTGTGCCTGCAGACTAGAGTCAGTAAGTGCAGTCATAACTTTCACCTTTTTTCTCCTTTATCAAATAGACTTGCGAAGCGAATCATTCGTGAATGTTAAGTCCATAGTCGAAACATCCCTCGAAGATCATTGGCACAACAAGTCGCCATTTTACTGGTATCATGATCTGCTTTCAATTTTCAAGTCTTTTTATTTACCTCTCAATCATTTTCTTGTTTAATCTTCAGGTGAGCTATAATTTCGGCTGACGAAGGTAAGGACTTCACATTTTTGTGTAATGGTATTATTGATTTTTGCTGCATGCGATTGATATATTAGAGTTTTTTTTTATTTCAACACGGATCTTTTTAAATTAATAAAACAATTTTAGGATAGTAATCGAATACATGGCGCTTTCGGGAGAGAATAATAATTATGATAATGATAATAATACTACTCATATTGATGATGGTAGTAATGATTATGATAACGATTATGACAAAAATAATTATGATATGCACATCCAGGTCGGTCACAAATGAGGCGACTAGTGACATCACCAACTCGCCATTGCCTTTGTATTACATTAATTACTGTATGAAACATTATTATTTTTTCCCCGTCATGTGAAACAAACATTTATTCATCCATAAACATGTGGAATAACCATTTCCTAACATTTGCATGGTTCTATCAAAATGGTCTTCATTATAAAATATATATACAACTGAAAAATATTATCACTCGAACATTAAAAAACAAAGGAAATGGTGAGTTGTAATTGACTCTCATTTGCATATCACTGGGTTGTGCGTATAACTCTTTTGTGAGAAATACATATCTTTCTGATTTTAGATGATCCGATTTTGATGAAATTTTCATCGTTCTGCTTGTTTAATTTTGCTTTCTTTAATGATTCGAACCAAAAGAGGCCTGCAATTTTACAAGCTTGCTTTTATGTAGGTCCAATCATATTTCTTTGACTTAAATTAAGCTTTTACCTTATAACTCGACTGATTGTATCTTTAACAGAATATTATGTTATTGCATACTTCTTGGTTGTTTATAATTTAATACTTATGTATGATTGTTGCTGCTTTATTTCAATGTCAATGAGAAAGATAAAAATGAAAAATCAATGTTGTCATGGGGTCGACTTGGGGTCAAATAAATATACACAGGGTTTCAAACATAAGCATTGTAACGCTAAAACTGCCCCCCCCCCCCCCTTCCCCCTCTTTCTCCCCCACTCGCTCGGTCCTACCTCTTTTTCTCTCCCTTTTCTCGCACGAGTTTTTCTTTTTTATAACGGTTTACACACATGTATCTAAATTTAATTAGATTGTCATTTCCTTGTATTCCTTTCTTTCTCTCTCAAAACTTTCTGTACAGCTTTCACCCAGATCTTCCTTTGACTTTTATTAGGATGGCGTCTGAATTTAGCTCGTTAGTAGAGGGCGCTGTTTGTGAAGAAGCTGAATGTAAATCAGTTACTGACGTCACGTTCTATGTGAAGGAGAAGAAGAAGCTCTGTCATGACTGCGCCTTGAAAAAAGAATGCATTGGAATAGTACGAAGAGGTGTACCTAATCTCTTATGTAAGGAACATGACGAATTAATACGTTTGTATTGCAGAACACATAACGTAGCATTATGTTATTCATGTGCATCGATAGATCATCGCCAACAACAGTGCGTTCAAGAGGATATCATGATCGCACTGAAGAAAAATAGAGAAGATCTCAGCATCCTAAAGAATAGAGCGAGTGATAAATCAGAGTTATGTCGCATCTATGGGAATGAGATTCATAAGACCAGACAAGCCAAAGACGAACATTTACAAACTATTCAGCGTGGTGTTGATTCCGAAATCGAAATCGCGATCGAAAGAGACACAGCCAGGGAAAAGGAAGATGCTGATAAAATCGACAAGGAAATTGATGGGGAAAATGAACAACTTCAGAAGGAGATTCGAAAGCTCAAGGATAAAATTGAAAAGAACAATGAGAAGAGAGAGAAGCGGCATGAAGAAAATCGTTCAATTGCAGAGAAAAGACGAAAGCCGATTACTGATAAACAACGCATTCTTCATGGTGACATTCAGAAGATCGCTCAAGAGATCGAGAGAAAGATTGGAGAGCTTGAGAAATCATGGCAAGACGACATCAAATCAGCAGAGAAAGCAAAAGAGACACTGGACAGAATTCTTGAAGACGATAAAAATATTGTCATAGATGGACATCGTGTGCATGCATCAGTGAGTGAGGAACTAAAGAAGCAACTGAATGAGGGTGAGGTGAAAGAAATAAATCGTGTTGTATCAGGTGTGAGGTTTGTGAAGGGTGTTGGGAGAGAGAAGTATGATGGAAGAATTGATGGGTATGATGGAGAGTGGAAGCTCATTGATACAATCAATGTCAGAGATAAAATCACATTCCCGTACATTGTTGGATGTATAGATGAAGATAAGGTGATGATCACAGATAGGAACTTTGGTGGAACACACACCTACATGTTACATTTGAACAGTAAAACCACACAGAGCGTGATCAAAGGTAGTGATACATATATAACATCATGTGCAGCAGTGAATGATGACAAGATAGTATGTGGTAGATACATCACAGGTTGTAGAGGAGACAGTCTACCTGGGTGCATCAGTGTATACGACAGACAGTGGAATCACATCAATGACGTCACAATACCAAGAAACACGACGCGTACTGATGTAGCGGTGCGCGTTGCAATCGATCAGGATGGGATGATCATCGCTGCTGAATCGGGTCAGTCTATGATATACGTCATCAACCCAGCTAATGATGAGATTATCAATACCATCACGTGTAAAGAGAAGATAGTAATGTACGATGTGCTGTCATCAGGTCACATCATCGCTCGACCTTCACCATCTGATCGCAGAGCACTCATCATTGACAGAGAGGGTGATCATAGGGAAATCCCCCACAGTGATGTCATCTTGAATGTGTGTGTTGATCGTATGACAGACGACCTCTACGTCGTGACATCAGATGATGAGAGAAAGACGCGTGTGATTGATCAGGTGATGAGTGAGGGTGATATGAAGAAGAGAAGAGTAGCATTATTCCCTTTATCAACTACAATGGGGAATAGATATCACCTTACCGTATCTCGAGTGATGATGATGTCATCAGGGAATATAATTGCATGTGATGGAGATAATATTCTCATATTCAAAAAGCAATTCATCGTCTAGATCCATGACAGATGATAATACCAAAGAAACAAATGATATTGGGAATATTGCTACATCTTACCATTATATGCTTCTTAAAAAAACAACAACGCATGATTCATCGTAAATTCATGGTTTGTTAATGGGTCAGCTTCATAGTCATAATTGGAAACCAATCGGGGATATGCTCTTATATTGTACACGTTGTGTCAGAATATTTTATAAAAGACTACGCCGTTGCTTTCTTGGATTAATTAATATTTATTTGAGTTTAGTTTCATTTATGCTAATTGTAATACTTAGCACTTAAAATGTTCCCTAATTTTATGTAATCATGCCTTTAAAAATATCCTTCTAATAGTCCATCACGTGTATTTTAGCAACTAATGTCTTATCATGCTAGTGAATCAGTAGTTGTTACTTAAAATGAATGCTCAGTGATATCTTGATTCAGTAATGAAAATTGAAATTACACGAAGCGCTATACTCCTTTATACATTGAAATTGTGTTCTTTTGACTCCTTTGAAAACACGTTAAACGTTCAAATTATAATTGATCTGAGAATAATGTTGCGATTTTAGAAAGGATCGTGGTGACGTTCGCTGTATCTCGATGCGCATTACATCTAAACATTGCTTGCTTGTTTGTATATTTTCGCTTCCAACATCAGATCAACATAAACCAACAAAGAGTTTTGATGTGGCTACATACGAAACAACCCCTTGACATGATTAAAATTACCTGGATTTACCGAGAGAGGGGGCTGTTACAATGATTATTTTTGCTCTTGCAAAAAAAAAAAATCAGGGGGCCTACATTGTACATAACATGCAAATATAAGCAGTAGTGTATAACTTCACCATTAGGACTTGGTAACCAAAATGTACCAGTATAGTGTTTATTTACTAAACGGGATCTGCTGTTACGAGAATGCACATTTGATAGTGATTTATTCCATTTTGGTCATGTGTAGCTATGTTTGTTTTTGGTTTTGGGTTCATGAAAGGGAAATGCTTTGCTTATTGCTTTTTGATCTAATTACTATATGAATATGTGCTTCTGCAAGAGTCAAACAGGATTTTTAAATTTTATTTTGAATGTCCATGTGTATAAAGATTAAATTGCTTTTAATGAACAGCTGCATATTTATAATATTTGTTTGACATGTTCCATTCAAGTAGGCCTGCATCAATGACTGTTTTGCTTGCTGGAATGTTTATTAAATTTATGTTCAATTACGATTTAGTTGCAGGTGCAATAAGACGATAACTGCAATTTGTTGGATTTTTTAAATTTTCATCCGAACGGAAATGGTTTTGATAATGCTTTGTGTAATCGAGAGTATTTTGACTACATTATTTCTTCTTAAGAATTAAATGAATATCTGCAAGAGTTGAACAGAAATTTGTCGCTGATTGCAGGTCGGTTTTTATAATAAGACATCCAGATACATAATTGATTCATTCGCTTTAATAAACAAGATCAGATAGATGTTTGTGGTAGGCTGATGTAAATACGTTTATTTCAATACTATATCGGGCAGTGACTGTGTTGCTGTAAATTTATGTTCAATCATTATGTATGAATGACAAGGGAAATTATATGTTGGCAGGCGCATTATTATGATCACCTAAAGAACTGATATCGTTTAGATTTGTATCGTTTTCCAAGCTTAAACAAATTATTTTTTATCAATTCTTTGTTCATTCAAAATTGTTTTGACGACATCTTTTCATCTGAGTAACGTAAATGAACTTGATTGGGAAATATGATAAACACTTAATTGGGAATGTGGGATGTATGCGATAGTTGTTGTTTTTTAAACGGTTTATCCGATCATCTTTTGATGTTTTATGTATCATAGTTTACTATTAACAAAAAGTTATGTAAGATTATTTGTATATACTACAGCTACATCATTTGAATATCTATATCTAAAAAAACATGGAAACATGTTTGAGATAAGTATTGTTTGGTACTTTACAAGGATAATGCTTTTCTTTTCTATTTACTCTATAACTTACTACATTCATAAATGATTCTGCTATTGTAAACAAAATATCAGGGGATTGCTGGTATAAACTTTTTTACACATAACCTATATAGTAGATGTATTTGCGTGAAAAAATTATTCTGCTGCATTTTTTTGAACAAACTGATGTAAATATTTTTTTTCTTTTCAAGATACCGCCTAATAATCTTTATCGTGCCTAATTAAATTTCTAGTTTAAATTAATGAGTTTCACTTGACAAGAATATTTTGTTTTATACATAATGATAACATGGAATATTGTTATAAATTCTAAGTTATAACTTCTGAAGGTTTCCATGGCGAAGAAAAATAGTGTAGTAGATTTCACGGTACACCATGTATGTTTCTTTGGCAAATGTTGGTCCTGAAAAGGACCACCCAAATCTAAGTTTTCAAAAATGTGTGAACCACTATAAGACAATGATTTAGTATTATAAATATGATGAACATACATGTAATCACAAGGGGGTCTTGACCAGTTTCGTCTGAAATCGATTAGATTCGTGTCAGTTTTCATGCTACCTAAAATGATATTGTATTGTAAAACAAAAATAGAACGCGACCGCAATAGTCCGAAAAAGTGTTGTAGATGGTTTCTGCGTTCATCTTTTTAATGTTTCCATGTATCATATTAGTTAGCAAAACATTTGCACATAGACGTTTCAATAAATCATTCCAATATCTACATGTATAGCGATAGATATATTGTAACTTCTTTTTTTCAAACGCAAGTCCAAGTATTGTTAAAATTATTTTCATACATTTTCTTTACTATTAACCCGGAGTTAACCCGGTGACTGATCATTAGCATATTTTTACACTAAATCATTTCAATATCTATTTAATCTGCTTCCAAACGATTTTCAAATTAAAGTTCAAATATTAGCAGGGGTATGAAAATAGGTTTTTCGAACGTATTATCCATTTTCAAAGCTTTTTTAATGTATCGCTTGTATATATACTAGATAATACGTTACACTAGATAATTAAAATATCTAAATTTGCTTAAAGGACAAGTCCATCCTCAAAAAAGTAGATTTACATAAAATGAGAAAAATCACACTAGTCAAGTTCAGTCAAGGTTATTGTTATGATAATTGTTGGCAAATCTCTAGATATTGCAAATTTTATAAAGTCAGGCAATATAAAAGAGAAATAGTGAGTTAGGGACATATTGACTCTCTCATTTGCATATCACCGAGTTAAGCATTATGACTGTTATGCGGGAAAAATAACGAAACTGTAATATGTGATATAACTTTCTTATTTTAATCCGGTATTAATAACATTTTAGCGCTTTGCTTGCTTGGCTTTTCTCCATTGATTGGGGGTGTTGGGCTAGACCTTTAAAAAATATTTAAGAAAATGAAATGAAAATTGGTGTTTGTATTTGTCATGAAGAGTTTTCCGCTTACATTATATTCCATCGCTTCTCAGAGAATCATGTAAGACTAATTATTTCAGAGTTATCACGTGACCAATGAGAATAGAAAGAGAGAGGGAGAGAGAGACGGGGAAACAGAGACACAAGAAGTGAAAGAGACAGAAACGAAGGAAAAGAAGGGGAGAGACAGAAACATGAGATAACATTATAGAGGGGAGTGAGGATTAAAGGGGACACAAAGACACAAGAAGTGAAAGAGACAGAAACGAAGGGGAGGAAAAGAAACAGAGAAACATGGGATAAATTTATAGAGGGGAGAGGGGATTAAAGGGGACACAAAGACACAAGAAGTGAAAGAGACAGAAAGGAAGATAAACAGTGGGGGAGAGGGAGAGACAGAAACAGAGAAACATTAAATGCAATTATAGAGAGGAGATGGGATCAAAGGGGATCAGAGACACAAGAAGTAAAAAAGACAGAAATGAAGGAAAAGAATTGGAGAGAGAGAGAGACAGAAACAGAGAAACATGAGATAGCATTATGGAGGAGAGACGGAATTAAAGGGGACGCAGAGACACAAGGAGTGAAAAAGACAGAAAGGAAGAGAAACAATGGGAAAGAGGGAGAGACAGAAACAGAGAAACATGAATGGAGAGGGTAGATGAAAAATTTGACGAATTTTTTTAATGAAAGAGACAGAAAGGAAGGGAAAGAGGGAGGGGAGGGGGAGACGACAAATTGATGTAAAAAATTGAATGAAAGGGACTGAAAGGAAGGAAAAGGGCAAGAGAGGCCGAGAGATGAACATTCAGATACGGAGAAGAAACACCAGAGAGAGAGGGAGGAGGGGGAGAAAAGGAAAGAATATGACAGTGAGAGTGAAAGGGGAAAAGAGAAATTTTAGACCGAGAGTGGGATAGAGAGAGACAGAAATACAGAGAAAGACAGTGATGGAAATTGACAATATGGAATGGAAGGGTGAGGAGGAGAGAGGGATTGCTAGGAGAGGGTGAAGGGGCATGGTAGGAGGCACTTGTTAACCATGGACCTATAGTCTACTGTCGAATTGCTCCAAAGGCCATTATCTAAATCTCATTCTTACTAGGTTTAGGTGTAATAGTCTTGTTATATCTGAACTTGGATCGGAAGAATGGTTTGATTGATTTAAATTTATTTACAAATTAGAACAAGAAATCACTTTAATATGATTAAATATTAGTCAATAAATCAGTAAATGAAATAAAACTGATATAGACCGAGTGGTTGGAGATCAAGTGGCCTTTACAAGTTATACAGGAATTACCTTGACCTCTCCTTGTGAACATTAATCAAAGTTGGAAAATGAATAGCACCAGTGGCGTACCTAGGATTCTCCACAGGGGGGGGGGGGCAAAACATTAGCCAAACAAATTTGACAAGCAAAAGAAAGGTTCTTTAATCACAAATAAAGAATTTCGTACCAGATAAGAAATTGGCAAGCAAAAAAAAAAACAGGTCTTCAAGCTCGTCAGGGGGGGGGTCTTCAGAGGGGGCAGGGATACGTCCTTTGCATGGGTTGTTGTTCGTCAGCCCCCCCCCCCCCATACGCTATTGAATAGCACAGTTGTCATGGTTACGACATTTTAAACGTTATTATTTTGGCAAAAAGGTTATGTCTTCATCATCAATATAGTACACAAAGCAAGCTGACAATGACATATTCCGATTTACTCATTATTTGTTATTGTGTGTATTTTATAGTATGTATTTGATTAAATGAATTATATATTGATTTAACATATTATCATGATATTAAGTAATAACAGATAAAATGCATAACAATATGCATTAGCCTACTTAAGGAATATTTATGACAGCATGGATGAAACTGTTTACTTAAAATTTTACTACACCTTAAAATTCAATAATTTCGTTATTATTTTTTTTCAGAATTAGATGACAGCTTCAATATTTTCTTCAATGAATTACTCTATTAATTTAGATATAATCATTTTAAAACGGAGGGCCTATTTTTTTATAACTTGTATAAAGTTAACACAACAATAATGAAATAGTAATCATCATAACAATGACATTTTATTTGCCCATGGAAGCCATTTCAGTTATAAAACCGCTTCACAAGCAGTCCCTGCATAAGGTAGTTATTATTACCCTTCTCCAATCTAATTGCTGAGCGCTAAGCAAAAAAGGCAAAACGTCCCATTTTTGTAAGTCTTTCGTTTGACTCTGCCGGGGATCGAACCCACGACTTAACGTCGCTCTACCACTGAACCAACATGCCCTGTTAAACCTTCACCCAACGCTCTAAACTTATGCTTCATACAGGGTCTTGGTTGTTGGGTCCAAAGCCCCTTTTACACCTTCACGGAAGCAACACGGATCATCCCGGATTGTAAATCCGGGGTCATCCGTGTACAGTCCGGGACTACCGTGTACACTCCGGCTAACTCATCCGGCGCCATCCTTGATGTACCGGCATGTTCGGGAGAAAAATTGAACATGTTCAATTTTTCAACCCGGAGTACACGGACTGATAATCATCCGTGTTCATCCTTGTAGCCTCCTTGTACATCCGTGTAGCTACCGAATGCATCAGGGAGGCTCCTTGTAAGAACCGGGTGATCCTTGTTGATACCGGCTTTATCCGGGTCAAATGTTTGTATTGTTTGGGTATATGAATAATAGTCCGTATTCATAACCAAACACGAGCATGCTCCAGATGCTGCAAAAAAGGGACGAAACTTCATTCTAGCCAGTACAGAATGTGAGCAACCGTGAAGGTCCGTGTAAAGACCCAGTAATATCCGTGATCATCCGGGTATTCCGTGTTGGCTCCGGGAGCATATCCAACAGGATCCCTATTGCTACCTTGCCTATCCTTGTAGACTCCGTACTTTTCCGTACATATCCGTGTTAATAACCAGTTAACTCCGTACTCACTCCGGGAATGCTAGGAAAATACACATTTGGCACCCCGGATCATCACGGACTGATGATCCGTGTTGCATCCGTGAAGGTGTAAAAGGGGCTTTAGATTTAATTGTTTAATAACCGAAACTGATGGAAAGACTCCGCACTTTGGCAAAATACACCTTCACGGAAGCAACACGGATCATCCCGGATTGTCAATCCGGGGTCATCCGTGTACAGTCCGGGACTACCGTGTACACTCCGGCTACTCATCCGGCGCCATCCTTGATGTACCGGCATGTCCGGGAGAAAAATTGAACATGTTCAATTTTTCATCCCGGAGTACACGGACTGATAATCATCCGTGTTCATCCTTGTACATCCGTGTAGCTACCGAATGCATCCGGGAGGCTCCTTGTAAGAACCGGGTGATCCTTGTTGATACCGGCTTTATCCGGGGTCAAATGTTTGTATTGTTTGCGTACATGAACAATAGTCCGTATTCATATCTAGACAAGACCAATATTGGGAGAATTTGAATTCAAGGAGCATTTTGGGGTAAAAGTTGGGAACCGGTCTATTTCACCTAATTTGAAGGTGCTGAATCTAATAAGACCGGTTCCCGAGCCAATTTTTTAATGTCTTGACCACCTAATTTGCATAAACAAAATGGCTGCCAAATTGACCATTTAAAATCTTATTTCTACAATATTCTTTTATAATACTCGCTTTCATCGACATGGATACTGCAAAATCCTGCATACTGTACCATTCGGGAAAATTTGTTATTTCTGTTTGCGGCTAATTAATTATGCAAATTTATGCATATTTTGCAATATTATGTATAATTTGATAATTACACCTAAAAAGTTTATCATTTTGGGTACAAATAGCATTTGTATCATTATGATAATTGTTTGGCCCTTATTTAGGTCAATTTTCTATGTATTTTATCGTCAGAATACTTGCCTAATGCACTTGATATATACATACATACATACATTTAATATTTATATCGCGCTTTTCCATGTAAACATGCTCAAAGCGCTTTACAGTATCATATTATAATTATGTTGAATATTCTGCTCTCCAAGTGCTAACAATATTAATCAAATGGATATTACAAAGAAAATAAATAGGTCTTTAGTTTGTTTTTGAATAATTGCAGTGAAGGACATGAGCGGATGTTGATATGGAGATTATTCCAAATATTGGGACCTGTGAAACCTATGCATTGTTGACATTTCTTGGAGTTCATTCTTGGGACTTGTAAAAGAAAAGGGTCTGTTCTAGAACGTAATGAATATTGACTTTGTTGAACTGGAGAAAACAGACATGATATGTATTGTGGTGTAAGGTTATTCATGGACATGTAAACAAGCAATGCAATCTTCTATGTAATTCTCTTTCTTACCGGTAACCAATGAAGTTCTTTGAACAAAGGAGACACGTGATCATATTTTCTAGCCATTGAAATAATATGAGCTGCACGATTCTGAATTCGTTGTAGTCTATCTAAGTCGGAAACATTAATATTAATCAAAAGAGAATTTGCATTATCCAGACGGCTTAAAACCAGTGAGCGAACTGCATGATGGCAAGCCTCATACGTCAACATTTTCCTGACCCTAGATATATTGTATAAATGAAAATTAAGTGTTTTACATAGGGAATTTATTTGATGAGTCATCGTCAGTGACGAATCAAATTGAACACCTAAAGTTCTGACAGATTCGGCAGGTTCAATGATAGCATCACCAATTAACAAATGAACACGGTCAGATAAATAGTGCCTAAGTTTCGGAGAAATTATCAAAAGAGACTCTGTTTTTTGTTCATTCAATAGTAACTTATTTCTTATCATCCATTCATTAATTTCCTGAACACATTTCTCAATCAAGGAAATGGCATTGCGAAAACTAGTTTGAGATTTGGGATCAAAAGAATAGTATAACTGAACATCATCAGCATATAAATGAAATTCAACACCATTGTTCCTCAGAATGTCCCCAAGTGGTCGTAAATACAAAGTAAATACAAAGTAATATATCCCAGTACAGAATGTGAGCAACCGTGAAGGTCCGTGTAAAGACCCAGTCACATCCGTGATCATCCGGGTATTCCGTGTTGGCTCCGGGAGCATATCAAACAGGATCCCTATTGCTACCTTGCCTATCCTTGTAGACTCCGTACTTTTCCGTACATATCCGTGTTAATAACCAGTTAACTCCGTACTCACTCCGGGAATGCTAGGAAAATACAAATTTGGCACCCCGGATCATCACGGACTGAGATCCGTGATGATCCGTGTTGCATCCGTGAAGGTGTAAAAGGGGCTTACACTACTTGTGGGTGATTACAATCGTTTACATTTGTGGGTACCAAAAGTGCGTTATATTCACATTTATGTGAAAAGCAACACCCCCCCCCCTGAGTTATGCCCGTGTGATTGACGTTGATGAAGAGTGAGTAACAATCAGAAACGGCTGTCGACGTGGTCATCGCTTAATATAAGAGGCGATGTTGTATCAATGATGTACATGTAACATCCGGCGAGATCAGTCAATATCAAAGACACTAAGATTTGAAGAATTGGGGTTCGGATCTGAACATGATATATCATTAAACAGATGATGGTCAATTTAGAAGAGTCCAAGAATGTGATTCAATTTCATGTGTTACGCTCTTACGGTAAAATGAAGATTAGATTTTCGACAGCTAGTTCTTCACTGAGATGGAACCTTTGCAATCTTCATAAAAAATCCTTACTAAAAACCATTTGATAAAGGTGTAGAAATATTTCTCCAAAACAATGGGCTGTTTTACCCCGTCCTTTACTTTATCCCGTTAAAGTTATTAAAAGGTTTTATTATGAATAATTATATTTCCAGTCCCCATGAGTGTATGTAAGAAAGAGAGAATGAGTGCATAGGGGAGGGGGGGAGATAAACTAGAGATAAAAAGAGATTGAGGGAGAGAGGGGGTTGTGAAGTTGACATGTTCCTTACCGATTGTGTAAAAAAAGACAGGCTAAACTCCAAATACATATTCACCGATCTGAAAAATCACAAGTTCGAGAACGAAGGAAAATCATGAAAATAGTGTGGTTGGAAATCACTCTGGCAAATTATCAGGATGAACCCCCTATAGAGGGCGTATATTTACAAGCATCGAGCCGACACGACAGCGGACTTCAATCATGTCAATAGTACCAGCGTCGCTGAGGAGGAGGGGGTGTCCCTTGATATAATCGTGATGCCCTTTACTGTTTGTAATTTTTGTACGAACTGCGTCAGGCACGTCACTGACTAAATTTATCGTTATTTCTAATAAACATGGAAAAAAAACTAAACTAAACTAAACTCCAAATACATATTCACCGATCTGAAAAATCACAAGTTCGAGAACGAAGGAAAATCATGAAAATAGTGTGGTTGGAAATCACTCAGGCAAATTATCAGGATGAACCCCCTATAGAGGGCGTATATTTACAAGCATCGAGCCGACACGACAGCGGACTTCAATCATGTCAATAGTACCAGCGTCGCTGAGGAGGAGGGGGTGTCCCTTGATATAATCGTGATGCCCTTTACTGTTTGTAATTTTTGTACGAACTGCGTCAGGCACGTCACTGACTAAATTTATCGTTATTTCTAATAAACATGGAAAAAAAACTAAAAATAAATACATTATCACTGGTACATGAATGCATGAAAAAAACTAAATGGATAGGTAATTCAAACGTTTGTAAACTCCCTATTAGCCATTTGAGGATCACCAAGTAAATCGAAACGTTTAAACTTTCAATTCATTTCATAACCCATTCCATCGCCTCTCAATTTTATGTTGCTCTAATATTATACAAATAAATCGTAACGCCGCGGCGTCCTGAACTTTGAAGCATGATATAAAATAATTATTATTATCTTGTTTTTGCTTGCACGAGAGCTATATCGTCTTCGTGTACATTAGTTTATAGAAGTGCTCTGCTCATCGATAGTTTACTCTCTAAAAGAAGGAGGAGATACAAAAAAGGTAATACAAGACAACCCCCCCCCCCAACTAATTTCTTACTTTTATGATCCTTCAGCATGAAAATAACATATAGAGGCATTTATTTTGTCATTGCTGAAGGAAAAAAACATCATGGCTGGGTTTTGAACCCACGTCCCTCTAATTGAAAGACGAGAGTGGTAACCACTAGACCACCCCCATCCCTCCCTCCCAGAGAAAAAGAGGAAGAGGAACCATGCAAAGAGGGTTGGGGCAACGTCTCTAAGATTTCTTTATGTGATATGAAAATAGAACAGGGCAAGAAGGAGGAAATATAGAAAGGGGAAAATAAGAAAGATTTAATTAAAGATAGATGACTGGACAAGAAGGGGGAAGACAAAAGGGGAAATGAAATATTTTTATTAAAGCATAAATGGCTGGACATCTAAAACCCTAATTGCTTGATAAGAAAAATAATTTCAAAATATCGTCAGCTCTTGGGTGCTGTTGCCCGCCTTTCTCCCACCATTTAATTGCCATGACGACTAACCCCCTCCCCCAGACGGATTTTTACATTCTACCCTTAGCCCACTAATTTACCTCCCTTTTCCGAGATAACGACTCTACCCAAAGGGCTTGTTTATTGCATTTATGTCATGTAAATATTTATATTTCTATCTCTAATATTTACACACTCTACCCTCAGCCCACTAATTTACCTCTACATGTCCTACCAAGATTACGACAATGTCCAAAGGGCTTGTTTATTGCGTCTAAATCATGTTCGATGATATTAATATTTATTTTATTTTTTATATGTTATATTTATACGTGAAGAGCTAGTACACACCTTTGACATTAATAGTTAATAAGATTATGCATAACGAAATAAATTGTATGCAAATTAAGATTAAACAGACGTCAAAGTGCAATATAAGGTTGAGCTGTATGATCATGTCATCGTGATAGTATCTGGGGGTGTCGTCAGCCTTGGCCATTTCAAAAGGCGTTGGAAGGACTAACTACCGGCAATTTCAGATTGGATTTACATTAAAAAAGGGTAAAGTGTATACGTTATTAGAATTTAGAATAATTGTAGTTGATATTACAGTGATAATGATAACATGCCTTTATATATCGACATCAATCTAGAAATATCCCATTCCGAGGCGCAAAGGAGAAAACAAAAAATGAGAGAGTTTGGCCCTGGAGTTTGGATGAGCATGATGAGTGAACTAGTGCCAAGAACTGTTAGACCAAATAAGACTTTTAGTTTAAGCTCGCTTACCATTACCTACACTCGTTGTTGTATAATATCAGAGAAAGTCTATTCACTATTATAGGGTTAATCATGTGGGGTCTTACGAAGAAGCTGGTGTAATGTTCTGAGCTGACGGTATGGAAGGCATGACAATTAAGATCTTAAAAACCTTTTGGTGCAACTCTATAAGGTTTCGAAGTGAACATTGGCATAATTGTCATAATAGTGTCGTGACTGACATAAAATTGTAAAACTGGATTATTATTCTGCAACGAGGGTATAATTTGATGCAAAAAAATAATTATCTGAAATCATTAAAAACTCCTTGCATGAAACAATCGAAAAAGAATGTAGCATACAATATGTCAATGTAGGTACTACACCCATCGCACCCCTCCCTCCCACTCCCTCCCTTTATCGTTCTCGCTGTAAAGCTCTCTCTCCCTCTCAATATTGCTGTTTTCTCGATAACAGTGCATCAAATAACTGTTATCTGATCAATTAATATCGTATTATGCGTATTAGGCTTCTCGCCCCCAATCCTATTTCTCTTTCTACCATTTCTTTACAGCTCCCAACCTTAACCCCCTTTAAATTCTCTTCACGATGGCGTCTAAACTCAGCTCAGATGAAGAGGGCGCTGTTTGTGAAGAAGCTGATTGCAAATCGATTACTGACGTCACGTTCTATGTGAAGGAGAAGAAGAAGCTCTGTCATGACTGCGCCTTGAAAAAAGAATGCATCGGAATAGTACGAAGAGGTGTACCTAATCTCTTCTGTGAGAAACATGAGAAAGTTATGGATATGTACTGTAAGACGCATAGGGAAGTCTTATGTCTTTCTTGCGCTGTGATAGATCATCATGAAAAACCTTGTGTACGGCAGGACATAGAGGACGCACTACGGGAAAACAAAGCAAAGCTCACCATCCTTCAGAAAGCAGTGATGGACAAATTGGAGCTATTACAAGCTTATGGGATTGAGATTTATCAGGGTAAACAAGTCCCAGACGAACATTTTAAAACTATTCAGAATGAGGTTGATTCCGAAATCAAAGAGGAGATCGAAGCAGACAAAGCCAAGGAAAAGGAAGATGCTGATAAAATCGACAAGGAGGTTGATGGGGAAAATGAGCAGCATCAAGAGGAGATTCGAAAGCTCCAGGATAAAATTAACCAGAACAACGCGAAGAGAGAGGAGAGACACAATGAAAATCGTTTAAATGCAGAGAAGAGACGAAAACCGATAATTGATAAACAGCGTATTCTTCAGAATGACATTCAGAACATCGCTCAAGAGATCGAGAGAAAGATTGGAGAACTTGAGAAATCATGGCAAGACGACACAAAATCAGCAGAGAAAGCAAAAGAGACACTGGACAGAATTCTTGAAGACGATAAAAATATTGTCATAGATGGACATCGTGTGCATGCATCAGTGAGTGAGGAACTAAAGAAGCAACTGAATGAGGGTGAGGTGAAAGAAATAAATCGTGTTGTATCAGGTGTGAGGTTTGTGAAGGGTGTTGGGAGAGAGAAGTATGATGGAAGAATTGATGGGTATGATGGAGAGTGGAAGCTCATTGATACAATCAATGTCAGAGATAAAATCACATTCCCTTGCATTGTTGGATGTATAGATGAAGATAAGGTGATGATCACAGATAGGATGATTGGTAGATTACATACCTACATGTTAGATTTGAACAGTAAAACCACACAGAGAGTGATCAACGGTAGTGATACATCATATATATTCTCATGTGCAGTACTGAATGATGACAAGATAGTATGTGGTAGAGGCATCACAGGTTGTACAGGAGACAGTCTACCTGGGTGCATCAGTGTATACGACAGACAGTGGAATCACATCAATGACGTCACAATACCAAGAAACACGACGCGTACTTATGTAGGGGTGTGCGTTGCAATCGATCAGGATGGGATGATCATCGCTGCTGAAGAGGGTCAGTCTATGATATACGTCATCAACCCAGTTAATGATGAGATTATCAATACCATCACGTGTAAAGAGGAGATAGCAATGTGCGATGTGCTGTCATCAGGTCACATCATCGCTCAACCCTCTACAATAGATCGCAGAGCACTCATCATTGACAGAGAGGGTGATCATAGGGAAATCCCCCACAGTGATGTCATCCTGAATGTGTGCGTTGATCGTATGACAGACGACCTCTACGTCGTGACATCAGATGATGAGTACAAGACGTGTGTGATTGATCAGGTGATGAGTGAGGGTGATATGAAGAAGAGAAGAGTAGCATCATTCCCTTTATCAACTAGACTGGAGAATAGATTATATCACCTTGCCGGATCTCGAGTGATGATGACGTCATCAGGGAATATGATTGCATGTGATGGAGATAATATTCTCATATTCAAAAAGCGATTCATCCTCTAGATCCATGACAGATGAATCATCATACTGAACAAACAAATGATATTAGAAATGTTGCTATATTTCACCATTGCATGTTTTCAATTTCAAAATCTGAAAAAAAGTATTAGAAAGACAGACGATTTTTATCCATTTCCTTGGTCATGTTGGTTGTGGGGATGCTCCATGTCTTTAGAAACATCATACCCCCCTTACATTTTACATGTTTGTATGAAGATACTTTACACTAGACTACTATCTTTTAGTTGTTTGACTGAACATTGTTTGAAAGCAGATCTTTTGTACCCTATTCCACCCTTTCTTGTTTCAATTTAAGATTTTGTATAAGCCCTGCATAATATTACAGTATAATTACAGCCAGGTTAAAGCATCATCATGCGTACCATTTTACGAGTCTGTTATTGTTACTTTACATGAATGTTTAGTTTGTTGTTCTTCTTCATCATTTAGACTTATGCCGGGGCGAACATAGGGGATCTATTCTAAAAGAGTTACCTTTACCATGTTTACTCTGAATCATTTTTTAATACTTTAAACATGGGCGGAAATCCCAGGGGGACATTTTTCTTTTTCTTTTTTGCTTATCAAATGTTCCAGCCTCTGGTACCCCCTAATACATTTCTCATCAATCTCACTAGGATTAATTTTAATTATTTTTTGCTAGTGTTTTTTTTAAATATATAAATTCATTTGCTTTCATGAAAGTGTTCAGTTCCAAGGCTGATAGAAACTGCGCTAAATGCGTTTCTTAATACCTCTCAAGTTGTATAACTGTATTGCTTGCTAAATTCAAGGACCTATACTAGCAAGTGCTAGTAGATCCACGCTTAGTTAAAAAACATTTATGTTCAATTATGATTGTATGAACGATTGAAAATGATTTAGTTGCAAGAATTAATTATTACAAAGGGTTCATGAATACTTTGTTTATAATCATGGGTTATGTTTGATTCTTTTGTTCATGCCAACTGAAATCCTTTGCACTTATGCTTTGTTTATTCAAAGCTGATTTGATTACATATTTTACTATTGAGAACGTGAATGAACTTGGTTTGGAAACAAGATGCTCAAAATATAGTTGACGTGCAGGGCGTCAAATTATTTTTTCTTCCTCAGGAGCAAGTTTTGAAGCTCAAAGTTTCCTCAATCAGCTGGTAAAAAACAACCACTTGTGGTTGATTTTTCATAATCAACATTATTCTGAAATGTCTACATTTTTGCGCATTGTGGAGAAAGATACAACATGAGTTACATATTCACATGGTTGTACTGTTACAAAGTCACCCCAATAATACTTGATAACTTATGTATAGACTTTCAGTACTCACTTTGGCTTTGTACTGTTACAGGTAGTGCATATAATTGAGCATCTAAATGGATGAAAGATCCATTCCCAATCAGAAACTATAAGTTTAATGATGGAGTTGGGTCGTTTAGACCTAGAGGTACAATACACATTTCCAGCCTGGACGTTAGGACTTCTTACTGATACAAACTTACAGTATTTATTCTGTACTGCTTTATGCTTAAATAGACCTTGCAATTTTGTACAGTTGTAATCGTATGTATTGTGTACTGCTTTTTTTTCAAAATATGAAAAATGAAATTCATGATGATACATGTAATAAATCTCAGCTTTTCAAACACAAATTAGCTTACATGATACATTTGTACATGTCATATAAACTAGCTTATGCTTATTATTACATGATACATAATATCGGATATATATATCAGAATCTCAAGTATCAATTGATAGATAAATAACATTGTTTTGCGCCTATACTCAATTTCCACACTCAGACCTGTCCTCACCTCACTGGCACTGTGCAAGTGCAAGGTAAAATATGTATAAAAAATCCAGAATAAGTGTGCTCAGTATTACTGAATTACTCTGCTACGTTTTGCAAGCTAGTCTAGACGTAACTAAATGAATGAAAATATGGCACTTTTTTCTAAGTCTCACTGGCACTGTGCAAGTGCAAGGTAAAATATGTAAAAAAAAATCCAGATTAAGTGTGCTCAGTATTACTGAATTACTCTGCTACGTTTTGCAAGCTAGTCTAGATGTAACTAAATGAATGAAAATATGGCACTTTTTTCTAAGTTTTCTCTTTTCTTCTTTTTTCCTCCTCCTCCTCTTCCCCTTTCTTGCCTTCCTCTTTTCTTTCTTTTCCTCTTCCTCTCCTTCCTTTTCCTCTTCTTTTTTTCTTCTCCCTTTTCCCATTTTTATTTTTTCTCATGAAGGCACAATTTCCTCAATTTCTTCTGTTGCTTCCTGGGAGCGGTGCTCCCCGCTCCCGCACAATTTGACATCCTGGTTGACGTGTTAGCGATAGCTTGAAAATCTGTTTTTTTTTCACACGCATAATCCGACCATCATTTGCTGTTTAGCGTTTATAATTGTCATGTAAAGGTTTCTGTTTGAATAAAATTTCATCACGCATCATAGAATCCTGATAGAGTAGTTTTTTTTCAGGAGTAAAGACGTGACCAATAAAAATTGACAGGAAGAGAGGCAAGCAGAGAGAGAGAGAGAGAGAGAGAGGGGGGGGGGGGGGCAAAAGGGGAACATAGACACACTAAACGAAACAAAGGCAAGTTGAAAAGGGGGTGGCAGAGAGATATATGACGAATTGATGCAAAAATGGGGTAAAAGAGACAGAAAGGAAGGGAAAGGGCAAGAGACGCCGAGAGATGAACTTTAGGAGAAACACAGAAACAGAGAAGAAACTTCACAGAGTTAAAGGAAGGGATAGACAGAGGAGGGGAAGGGATGAATGAAGGAGAGTATAGCGAAGGGAGGGTGGGAAGCTGACGGTTCTAATTAAATGTAACCCAATGGGCTTACCTTAAATTTGGTCTAGTACATGTTTGGTCCAATCGTCACTTGGTCTTAAATGTCATTTAGTCTAAATTCCAGATAGGTTGCAGTTTTCATGTAATTCATTATTTGTCGTAGTTTGCCAAATGAATATCTTATTCCTAATTATTTCATTTAATCATATACCCTAAATGGTGTCGACCAAGTGGATATAATTATTATATAGCATACCGTGAAATTAGACAAAAACTGGTAAATGAGGTAAATGTAAACTTAGCCTAGAATGGATATTGATATTCTGAGTCTCGACTTAGAAAGAGTTGTGATTGATGTCAATATTGAAATCAATTAGTGTTATAATTTTCACACATGAAAACTGTACAACGTACCGTGAGTTTGTAAACAAATAGGAGCGCATATTGTCAACACAACGATGCATGTATTCGTAAATATCAAAGAAACATTTTGAAGAGACATTAATTTCACGTGTTGATGTTGCTGACTTTCCATAGTTGCAGTTGGTCGCAACTCTTTGTTAGACGGGGTCCTGTTCGTAGATAACCCAGGATTACATATTACGTATTATGATGAGCATTGACTTGATTTCATTATTTCGAGGGTATTTAATGTGTTCACATTATCATTTAACTAACATACATGTAATTAACATGAAAAAATGAAGAGCTCACTTACAAAAGGGGTTAGGTCCATTTTTCATCAAATTAGATTTTTATGTATCAATGTATAGATTTTTAGTAGCTCTATAATACCAAAGAAAAGTTGAAATTACTATTCAAAATTGAACTAAAATGGCAAAGAAATATCACTTTTTTCATAAGGGGTTAGGTCCATTTCAGCTTAGTTGCAAAAGGGGTTAGGTCCACATCTATATTTTTTTAGAAAAGAATATCTTAGAAAACATGAAGACAGGTACATTTTTTATACCCAATTTTATGTTCTCATGTTGGGGTATCATGGAAATTCAGTTTCGCATAAAAATATTGCAACATGGGGAATTAAAAAAAAAAAAATTTCTTGGAGTGGACCTAACCCCTTTTGCATCCAAACTCTTCTGAAGAACTCATTTGTGAAAAGGGGTTAGGTCCATTCTTCGTAAATTTTATGGTTCTCTGTCTCTAAACCTCTACATTTTTAGTCACTCTCATGATACCAAAGAAAATTTGAAATTCAAATTAAAACGTCAATGAAGGTGGCAAAGAAAAATAACTTCTTTATTCAAAAGAAATTGGATTTTTTTTTCAGTTTACTTGCCAAAGGGGTAAGGTCCACAGTGTTATTTAAAAAAAAAATATGCATGAAAAAATTAAAGACAGGTAGATTTGTTTTTTATACCCAATCTTACGTTCACATGATAGGGTAGTACATCATTACAATTTAGTTTCTCACAAGAATATTGCAATGAGTGAGAATAAAAACATGTTTTTCTCGGAATGGTCCAAAGTGGACCTAACCCCTTTTGCAACTAAACTCTTTAAATATCAAATAATAAAATAATGAATGAGACCAAGTGGTCGTAGACGATACTTGACGATATCGCCCCAAACAGATATCTTTAGTTTCAGCGTTTTAGTTCAGGCAACACACCACTAACTATCCATAGGCTCATGTGCTAAACATGATAATTGATAAAATCACAAAAATAAGTGTTTATACGGCCACGATTCATACCTTTGTCACTTAGAAATAATAAAATATCCTTCATTTTCTAATAATATGATGGTATGTTTATCAGTTCGGGGAACTAACAACGTCCCTATTAAATACTAAAGAGATCAAATGATACTACTTTACTTATCTGAAGCAGTAATAGTCATACTTCATGTGAATGTGATAGAAATGTATCAAAAGTGTATCATGGATTTTACATGAATTAATTTCTATGAATGACGTCATTTTACGGATACGGTCCAAGGGAACTCCCCTGTATGATCGGAACCTAGCGGTGTGCGGCCTTCACCTCCTGTAAAGTACACCTTTGCGCATGTCTTTGATTGTAGTGACGTCGATGTTTCATTCGGGATCGGTATTGGTTGCTCTTTTTAAAATCCAGACATTGAGAACGCTAAAAGTTATTATTAAATATGATATATGCAGCACTCTAAAAACAAAATATTTAACTTAACATTTGAAAGGTTGGAGGAGTGACAAGATTTTCTAATTGTTGCATTTACCACTTTAAATGGTTCTACCCAACATTTAAGATGTTGGATATAGCTTTATACAAGGTTGGATTAACATTTGGAAATGTTGATTTAACACTGGAATTTTTAAAGTGTGCGTAGATCACGAATTGCCTTATATTCTCCTCAGTTTAACTGGTCAGAGTGCATCTTCATTATTATGCTGTAGATGACTTACCTGATCGTTAAGAACACATATAGTTTCTACATTCGATTCGCAGACTTACCATCAGACAAGTAACCAACCATGGCACGCACCAAGCAGACGGCTCGCAAATCTACCGGAGGCAAGGCTCCCCCAAAGGCAGTTGGCAACCAAGGCGGCCAGGAAGAGTGCTCCAGCCATCGGATGCGTTAAAAAACACAATTTTCTTTATTTGTTAATTTTATGTTCAAACAGTATCATTTTTCATCAATTTAAATGGGAGACATTTTGTTGTGTTTTTAACCAAATTGAATACAATCAGTAAGATATTGCTATTAATTGACAAGCCTCGAAAATATTTTTTTTAGAAGAAAACATATAGGCCTCCGCGTGGAAACAAATATTTGTATGGGCCTAGGTGCGCTCCCCTATGCCTGTACCCCCCCCCCCCTTCTTGCGTCTGGATACAAACAAGTGATAAAACATTGAAGTCTAAAATGCTTAGCAACTTGATTATGTGTCAAGTTATAGCGAAATCAATTGCTTATGGTTCTAGGAGGGGATTCACATATGGAAGCTTAAAAGTGCCACCGAGATGTTGAGATAATTATCTCGGGAAGTCGACATCTTGATAGCAAAGGATAAGATGACGAGATCCCAGATCTCATCATGTCGACATCTTTAAGAAGAGATGATGAGATGACAAGATCCTGGATCTCATCATGTCAACATCTTTAAGAAGAGATGATGAGATGACAAGATCCCGGATCTCATCATGTTGACATCTTGTAGAAGAGATGATGAGATGACAAGATCCCGTATCTCATCATGTCAACATCTTTTGGACGAGATGATGAGATGACAAGATCCCGGATCTCATCATGTTGACATCTTTTAGAAGAGATGTTGAGATGACAAGATCCCGGATCTCATCATGTCAACATCTGTTAGAAGAGATGATGAGATGACAAGATCTCGGATCTCATCATGTTGACATCTTTTAGAAGAGATGTTGAGATGACAAGATCCCGGATCTCATCATGTCAACATCTTTTAGTAGAGATGATGAGATGACAAGATCTCGGATCTCGTCATGTCGACATCTTTCAGAAGAAATGGTCAGATGACAAGATCTTCGATCCATGATCATGTCATCTAATCATCTCTTCTACAAGATGTCGACATGACGAGATCCGAGATCTTGTCATCTCATCATCTCTACTAAAAGATGACGACATGACGAGATCCCGGGATCTTGTCATCTCAACATCTCTTCTTAAAGATGTAGACATGACGAGATCCAAGATCTTGTCATCTCATCATCTCTTCTAAAAGATGTTGACATGATGAGTTCCGGGATCTTGTCATCTCATCATCTCTTCTAAAAGATGTTGACATGATGAGATCCGGGATCTTGTCATCTCATCATCTCTTCTAAAAGATGTTGACATGATGAGATCCGGGATCTTGTCATCTCATCATCTCTTCTACAAGATGTCAACATGATGAGATCCGGGATCTTGTCATCTCATCATCTCTTCTACAAGATGTCAACATGATGAGATCCGGGATCTTGTCATCTCATCATCTCTTCTACAAGATGTCAACATGATGAGATAATTATCTCAACATCTCGGTGGCACTTTTAAGCTTCCATATTCACACGCTCGCATTTTGCTTCATATCTGTGATCAATCGAGTGACGCGTCACTCGATTGATCACAGGAACGCGTGTGAATGCAAAATAGCGAAAATGCGCAACTCGAGGTGTTTTCCAGTGACGATATTCTAGAATGGCGAAGCAGAACAGCCATGTAAATGCTTTGACCTCCAAAAGTATTTGTAATTATTATTGTCGTCTTACTTTGGTATGCTCTATGTGATTAGTTAAAAAAATAATATTGACGAGGAAATGTTTGAGAATAAATGCTTTGTAGTACACATGGTACACGAAACATAGTGTATCGTCATGACTTGCGTGAATAACGTTTAGGGTATTTGTTTGTTTGTTTGTTTGTTTTTTTGGGGGGGTCTTTATATTTCTGTTTGCATTTTTTTAGGGTTTGGCCAATTGTTATTTGATTCAATGTCACAAGAACGCAAATTCATTCAAATTAGGGCCTACATTATAAAGTGCGTCCCAGAAAAAAACGAAACCGAGATTTAGCGATGATTTATCATAACTTAATCATGAATAAAATAAACAAATGACCTACCAATGGAAAGCTGAGAATCTCTTCTCTCAATTGGTAGTACTATTATTCCTCATTCACGCATGAGTGAGTAAAAGCAATTCGAAAAAAAATGACAAAAGCTCATTTGGCGGGGGTATTTGAATTTCAAAAGGAAATCACATGACTAAATAATTCAATATCTGATCTTTTCTTTAATACCTTAATCACAGAAAATAGTCAAGAAATTAAAAAGTAATGATCCCTCGAAACAATGCTTGTATTTCCATAATTTTATTAAATACACGTGTTTTCACCGGTTTACCACAGAAGCTATCGCACGGTAACAAAAGAGTTAATACATGGCTGATCGTCAACAAAACCGAGTGTCGAGTGAGTTTGAACGCTAGCCTGTAAAACCTCTTCATTTTATAAATTTGTTGAAATTCAAGCCTTATTTCAAATAACAAGAACTTTGTTATTTCTTGACTATTTTCTGTAATTGAGGTATCGAAATAAAGAGCAGATATTGAACTTTTTAAAAATAAGGATTTCTGTTGAAAACCAGATACGGTCCGCCAAGTGACTTTTTGGTATCCCCTTTTCAAATCGTTTTTGCGCACTCATGCGTGAATGAGAAATAATTTTAGTAATAGCAGATGAAAGAGGAGATTCTATAAGCTTTTTCCATTGGTAGGTCATTTGTCTATTTTATTTATGATTAAGTTATGATAAATCATCGCTAAATCTCGGTTTTGATTTTTTTTTTCTGGGATGCACTGTATATATACATTAAAAACATTACAAAGACCATTCCCTAATTCGTACGGCGTTTTTTTTTTTTTGGGGGGGGGTCGAATAATACGAACAACTTAGTCATTTTTACGAGCATCGTTAGGATGGTTTTAATGTTGTCTGTCGACCCTACACGAGATTGTATGAATATCAGGTTTATGATTATAATGAAACGGTATGAAATCTTTAATTTCTCTAACGCATGGTACTTTCGATCTACAAACTGCCGCCTTAATGAATTAAGCAATAGGACAAATCGATTAATATTGGAACCCACAAATTCTTCTTTCCTTTGGTGTTGACCTCAATCAAAATGAGCGTGCGTGCATGAGCGTGCGCAGAAATGGGGGAATCCCCGAGTGGGAGGTCACTGGGAATTCCCACTAGTATACATGTAGTCTTAGATTCGGGCGCTTTTAGTTTTGCGTGGGTTCTGACAACATTGATTTATTTCGCTTCATATCTTTTAATACTTTGTATGGCTTGCAATTTACAATTAAAAGCTTTTTAAGTTGGATACTTTAACCTGACAAGTCCAAGATATCCACTTACGGTGAAGCTTTTGATATAACAACTATATATATAGTGTTACTATCGCATAAAGCTACATGTGCACGGATCTATGTTGTCAGGATGTGCACAATTTTAGTCCGATCTCCAACAATACACTGCTCTATGCGACTCCAACTTGAGGTCCAGTGCACAACATTGACTGGGTTGTTCCTCGGTAGTAAAACCGGAGGTGTATCATTTTAGATATTGGTAAGTAATTCCAAAATATACATCTTGATCTACATTCCTGATTCAATGAGTATTTTTTGTATAGTTATATGTTCTTACTTCCAAGCATGGAGCTATCTGTTGATGGCTCCATTTAATTCCAACTATTCCTGGTTAGCCATATGTTTTTCTTTAACATAGCAGTAGTAGAGAGTAGAAGAAGTAGAGTAGTATATAAGTAGAAGTAACAGCAATGCCTAATAGTAGTAGTAGAAGTAGTAGTAGTAGTACTACTACTAGTAGTGCAACTTTAACTACTACTACTACTATACTACTCCTAGCAATAGTAATATTAGTAGTAGAATTAGAAGTAGTAACAGTATAGTAGTATTGAAAGGAGTGTAGTATTATTGTTATTAGTAGTGTTCGTAGCATTCATAGTACTTTTTTTACGAAAGTAGTAAGTAGTTTACTTCAAGAATCCGACGGGTGCCACTTGGGCACCCTTGGGCTTTTCTTTTAAATTGAGGTCCTAGGCCACGCCAACTTCTTCTTTACACACCTCTTAAATATGATTTTCATATTCTACGAAAGAAACATGTCATGTTTGGTTCCAAATTAAAGCTAATGAAAAATCAAATGCAAAAATCACTGTGCATTTAAATCACGCAGTTTTCAATTAGAGGTCATTTAAGGTCATAAAATGACAAATTGCATTAAAAATGATACACATAAGGCGAAAAATATCGTGTTTTAATACAAGCTAGGTACTATGTGCATTATTGGCTTAAAATTAAGTTGACAATCTACATATCAATTCCATGGGTGCGACCTTGGCATTTTGAGGATTTTTTTCTGACTTCATAAACCACACAAACTTTCCTACATTCCTATTTTATTGAGCGGGATAAACATATCATCTGTGATATCAAATTATAGCAAATGCAAATTCAAATCCATATATACGAATCACATCGCATTTAGATTGCGTTCCGACCAATTAAAGGTCATTTAAGGTCATGAAAGTTCAAGTTAGGCCACAGATGTAAGCAATGCAACATATAGTGCGGACTTTCCCATGTTTGGAATAGTTACAAGTTGAGCATTAAATGTATTTTTGGCTGATAGTAATGTTGAGGACATGTATATTTAGAATCTCTCTCTCCCTACGTGTGTCTGTCTGTTCATCTATCTATGTCTGTCTGCCTCCCTCCCAGTCACACACACTCTCTCTCACCCTCTCTTAATATCGGTCAGCCTATTTCTTCACTCTCTCCTCCATCCTCTAATTTGTATTCTTTTGTTTTCTTCTTTGTTTCGTATTTGCGTGTCTTTAATAGTGCATGTCGTACCGTACTTCTGTCACCATCATATTTCCATTTCCATATCATTTCATTTTTTCTTTAAGATATTTTTCCTATTATATTTATCACATTTTACTTTCACAGTATATAATATTTTATATTTGTACAATCGAATGAATTTCCACATTTCATTAACAGTTATTACTTAGCCTTTACTCAATAGCTTAAAACAAATTATTTCTTCAACTCGCTTTAAGGGATCCACGCTCTACAGTCAATGCGTCTTAGTGGATCCCCTCCTTTCCGTACACGTTTAATACTATATTATACAAGCTTTTATTATAAAATTATGTTGAGGTAAAATTAATCTTGTACTCATACTTTGACTTTTATCTGTATTTGATTTATATTTGTCATGGAAATGAAATAAACTCCTTGAATCTTGAATCTGACAGGGACAACTTCGTTTTCTGACCGTCCTTTTCACATAGGTCATTTTCACATAGGTCAGCCTCTTAATTCTCATTAATCTCTTATCTAGCATGTCTAGTATACGAAATTAACATATACCCTATGGTATCAAACTAACGCTTATGGAAAATGGAATGTACATTTATACAAAAATAAAACACATGCCAAGGTCACCTTTCATGTCATTTAGGCTCATGAAAGGTCTAAAGAAGGCGGGAGTTTATCAGTACTTACAAAAGTGTAAAATTTTTTTTTCTAAATAACCTACACAAGTGTGATATTTTACACCATATCCTGTTATATTCCTCTCTCATCTGGCATCTGTCCCTTTCCTCTTCGACCATGTCGACCAGATGCTCGTCCGATTCCCCTTCCTCAACAATCTCGACTGCATGTCTCTACCTAACCTGTATACTATATATTATAAATATAAATGGTATTGGCTTCCAAAAGAAAAACAAAGTTAAGTTTGATTTTATCAATTTAGAATTTCATTTTTGGAATAAAAAAAATGTAATGGATGGGAGAAATAAGAATTTGTCCGGACAATATTAAGGGTTCATTAAATTAAATGACCTCCCTGATTAATCGTGGATGCAGTCCATATGATGTCGATGAAAAAATTGTGACAAGTCGACTGAAGTAGCGGGTCTCCGATGACCTTGAAAACTGATGACGTAGAATGACGTGTGTCGGGGGTTATCGGAGATCCACGAAGTCTGTCGAAGAATGGCGTCACCAAAGTCTAGGCGCTTTCGACCTGTCGCATGACGTCAAGCAGAACTTAAGCAGAACTCAGGGTTGAAAACTCAGGACATTATGGTCTTGGCTCAGGGCTGACGAAAACTGAAGACATCTATTGGTGTAGCCCAAAAATAAAATGGATGTCCTTGGTAACAGCTCCCTGACCGAAGGACCCTTGAAAATTAAAATAAATTCCCATTGTCTATAATGACAAAAACTAGTTTGTAAATTTCAATGATTTATAAATCATTTGATCAATACATGTCTTTCATATAATTTAATAAGCATCAAAAGATTATCTAGATAGTATTAATTCATTAGCATAAATGTATCAATCCTTGAAAAATTGACATAAATTCACTCCTGGAAAATATTGAAATACAACCATTTCATCACTGCTTTATTATTTAAAGCCGGAAAGTGATAAAAAAGCTCACAACGTACAATTATGCCTATTAAAGTTAAAGAAAACAAGCTGATTGAATTATTACAACAAAATCTGGATCAAAATTCAGTCAAAATAACCTTTTAGATTGAAGAATCTAATAATTCTCCTTTTTTAAGCTGAAATATACTGATAAAATATAAAATAGACTCACATCATTATGGGTAGTAAAAACTCCAAAATTAATTAAAACTGTGTGTCATTTCTTGCTTGCTCCTCAGAACACAACCTCTCTCAAAGAGTAACAAAGTGAAAGTGATCCTACTCTCTGTGCACGGCAATTAGGTGCACTGTCATGACTGTACAATCAACAGACCTCGGGCGGGTCTTGGAATGTTAAGTGTTTATTCCACCTGTTATTAGAACCTGGACCTAAACAAAAGAACCTGCAAGAGCTGAATGCATTGTAGCCCTTTCTATTTAAAGTAATTAAATACATTGGTTTTCATTACACAACTCAATCGATAATATTGCCATCACAAGACCAAGATGAGTAATTTATCATTAACTTTTTTATTTAGATTATCTACTCTATTTAAACACAACTTTCAGGATTACACCATCAAACATTTTTTCCTGTTAACATTTTCTATGTTAAATAAACAAATTTTAGAATTTGGCTTAAGTGCGAGAGAAAAAAATTGCTTGCATGCCTGCATGCATGGCGGGCATGGTGGTGAGGCTTCTGCTAAAGAAAATCGTCACAAATATTTCATACATTTCTTTACTGATAAACAAGTACCATGCATGTTGTAAACTAGTTTCATTTCATTATTATTATATTCATGAAGTGCAGCAGTGTCTTTCGTTTATTTCTTTGTTCATGGCATTCCTTTTTCAATATGTGTTTTCAAGTATATCGATATAGTTTTGGGTGTACAGTGACTCCACACATTCTCTCGGTAGCTCTCTCTCTCTCTCTCTTGTTTAACTTATATGATATTTTTCCAAATGCGTCTTGCCCTCAATCCTACTTTTTATGCCCTTTCTTTACAGCCCCCAACCTTGAATCCCTTTAAATTCTTTTCACGATGGCGTCTAAACTCAGCTCAGATGAAGAAAGCGCTGTTTGTGAAGAAGCCGACTGCGAATCGATTACTGACGTCACGTTCTATGTGAAGGAGAAGAAGAAGCTCTGTCATGACTGCGCCTTGAAAAAGGATTGCATCGGAATAGCACGAAGAGGTGTACCTAATCTCTTCTGTGAGAAACACGAGAAAATCATGGATATGTACTGTAAGACGCATGGCGAAGTTTTATGTCTTTCTTGCGCTATGATAGATCATCATGAAAAACCTTGTGTACGGCAGGACATAGAGGACGCACTACGGGAAAACAAAGCAAAGCTCAGCAACCTTCATAAAGCAGTGATGGACAAATTGGAGCTATTACGAGTTTATGGAATTGAGATTCATCAGGGTAAACAAGTCCCGGACGAACATTTGAAAACTATTCAGAATGACGTTGATTCCGAAATCGAAGAGGAGATCGAAAGAGACAGAGCCAAGGAAAAAGAAGATGCTGATTTAATCGACAAGGAGGTTGATGGGGAAAATGAACAACATCAAGAGGAGATTCGAAAGCTCCAGGATAAAATTGACCAGAACAACGCGAAGAGAGAGGAGCGACATAATGAAAATCGTTTAAACGCAGAGAAGAGACGAAAACCGATAATTGATAAACAGCGCATTCTTCAGAATGACATTCAGAACATCGCTCAAGAGATCGAGAGAAAGATTGAAGAGCTTGAGAAATCATGGCAAGACGACACCAAATCAGCAGAGAAAGCAAAAGAGACACTGGACAGAATTCTTGAAGACGATAAAAATATTGTCATAGATGGACATCGTGTGCATGCATCAGTGAGTGAGGAACTAAAGAAGCAACTGAATGAGGGTGAGGTGAAAGAAATAAATCGTGTTGTATCAGGTGTGAGGTTTGTGAAGGGTGTTGGGAGAGAGAAGTATGATGGAAGAATTGATGGGTATGATGGAGAGTGGAAGCTCATTGATACAATCAGAGATAAAATCAAATACCCGCATATTGCTGGATGTATGGATGAAGATAAGGTGATGATCACAGATTCAAATACTGGTGGAACACATACCTACATGTTAGATTTGAATAGTAGAACCACACAGAGAGTGATCAACGGTAGTGATACATCATTTATAATCTCATGTGCAGCACTGAATGATGACAAGGTAGTATGTGGTAGATGCATCACAGGTTGTACAGGAGACAGTCTACCTGGGTGCATCAGTGTATACGACAGACAGTGGAATCACATCAATGACGTCACAATACCAAGAAACACGACGCGTACTTATGCATGGGTGCGCGTTGCAATCGATCAGGATGGGATGATCATCGCTGCTGAAACGGGTCAGTCTACGATATACGTCATCAACCCAGCTAATGATGAGATTATCAATACCATCACGTGTAAAGAGGAGATAGTAATGCGCGATGTGCTGTCATCAGGTCACATCATCGCTCGACCCTGGATAATAGATCGCAGAGCGCTCATCATTGACAGAGAGGGTGATCATAGGGAAATCCCCCACAGTGATGTCATCTTGAATGTGTGTGTTGATCGTATGACAGACAACCTCTACGTCGTGACATCAGATGATGAGTACAAGACGTGTGTGATTGATCAGGTGATGAGTGAGGGTGATATGAAGAAGAGAAGAGTAGCATCATTCCCTTTATCAACTAGACTGGGGAATAGATTCTATCACCTTGCCGAATCTCGAGTGACGATGACGTCATCAGGGAATATGATTGCATGTGATGGAGATAATATTCTCATATTCAAAAAGCGATTCATCCTCTAGATCTATGCAGCGTTCTCGCCAGTGTATAATACGCATGGTGCAAACACCATGCGTGCGGAAATGGAGACCAAGTGGAACCATGCGTAAAATTTCAGCGACATGCGTGGAAAAATTAAATGGAAATATTCATTAGAAAAAAATACACTCCCTGAACTCATCTTAGTGATATCAACGTAATTTATCGGGTTGCGCCGAAGTCCCACCAACTTAAGACCACTTACAGGCCTCCTACGCCACGGCTAGGAAAGTGGCAAGGCGCCCAGCTAGCTCGCGGCTGCTCGCTACGGTTCTCCTCCCGACTCCCTGGTCCTTTCATCCATGACCCAACTCACTGCAGACATAAAAACCACACACACAAATTCTCTCCCCATCATCACAAGATCAACTCACTGCAAACATTATACACACACAGGACACAACGCAAGCACATGTTTGACCGTGGTTTGACCCTGGCAATTGTTTCTTCGAAGTGATTGTTTATAATTTTTAGTGCTGTGATGAGAGAGTGATTTCCGTGCTTGACTGATATCTGATTTGATTTAATCCAAGTTTGAATGTGTGGTACTTGGTTTACTTGAGGTCTGTATGTTTACTGTTTAGTATTTTTAGCCCATTATTTGTCAAGAAAGATCTGCATTCGTGTCCAAATACAATGTAAAAAGATAAAGTTTTTGTAGAACTTTCGTACAATTCTGAGAAAAGTAATTTTATCATAAAATATACCTGCAAGCCTGCAAATGTGAAGTTGAAATTATTTAAATGATGCATTTAAAAAAAAGACTATCCATCATGAATGCCGTCCAAAGCCTCTCTTTGCAATTAAATTTACCCTGACCTAATTTCTCACTACAGGCCATGTAGCAGCCAAACCTAACACAGAATGAAAAGGGCGGCAATCTTGTAACTCCCCCACCGCAAGAATATCAGATTTCCAAACATGTGCTTCTCAAGATTGTGCAATACTAACGGAGACAAAGAAAGTTATGTAAACAACTCGCGGAGGGTTGGGACTAGTCTTTGTTTTCAGTCACTTAAGAAAATGGCAAACTGGATAAAGGTGAAATACATCATTAAAAACTGATTGTTTGGAATGAAAAGACTAAGATTAAAGGAAATATGACTGAAAAATATCCATAGTTCAATCGCTAATTTCATTACTGACAGAACAATAATATGTGTTTTATTAACTTCTGGTCAATATTCCAATATGACAAGACTCCCATTTAAGACTAGCGAGCAAATGATGGTGGGGGGGGGGTTCTGGAATGAAAACCCCCCCAAAAAAACCTCACACAAGTCACACACAAATCCCTATGTACTTTGATGATACAATCACAAGTGTTGCTTAACGCAACGCACGTGCTCTGTACTGGCTTTGCACAGTCACAGAAATACACACAACACACACGATGCATCACGGCACACACTGCAGGCTCCAAGCAGAGAGTTTGTCCTCTGCTCGAAGTAAATCATTCTGTCAGCTCCAAATTCCATGTTTTTTCTATCTCAGTGCTTGGATTCGGCGCTGGCTCCCAAGTCTACTGAACGGCAAGTATCTGTGCATTTATGTGCATTTGTGTGGGCTTAAAAATACGCCATAATGGGGCTTCCTCAGCGTCTCTATTTGATGAAAAGGCCGTCGCTTCCGCGCTCCGCTCCGCTCCCGTACCCACCCCCCAGGAGTGGCAGCACAAGTCCCCGACATGCGTGATTTTTTTTCTGGCGAGAACGCTGGATCTATGAGAGATAAATCATCGTACTGAACAAACAAATGATATTAGAAATGTTGCTATATTTCACCATTGCATGTTTTCAATTTCAAAATCTGAAAAAAAGTATTAGGAAAACGGACGATTTTTATCCATTTCCTTGGTCATGTTGGTTGTGGGGATGCTCCATATCTTTAGAAACATATCATACCCCCCCTTACATTTTACATGTTTGTATGAAGATACTTTACACTAGACTACTATCTTTCAGTCGTTTGACTGAACATTGTTTTTGTACACTATTCCACCCTTTTTTGTTTCAATGTAAGATCTTGTATAAGCCCTGCATAATATTACAGTATAAATACAGCCAGGTTATAGCATCATCATCCGTACCATTTTACGAGTCGGTTATTGTTACTTTACATGAATGTTTAGTTTGTTCTTCTTCATCATTTAGACTTATGCCGGGCGTACATAGGGGATCTATTCTAAAAGAGTTACCTTTACCATGTTTACTCTGAATCATTTTTTAATACTTTAAACATGGGCGGAAATCCCAGGGGGACATTTTTCTTTTTTTTTTTTTGCTTATCAAATGTTCCAGCCTCTCGGGTACCCCCTAATACATTTCTCATCAATCTCACTAGGATTAATTTTAATTTTTTTTGCTAGTGTTTTTTTTTAAATATATAAATTCATTTGCTTTCATGAAAGTGTTCAGTTCCAAGGCTGATAGAAACTGCGCTAAATGCGTTTCTTAATACCTCTCAAGTTGTTTAACTGTAATGCTTGCTTAATTCAATGACCTATACTAGCAAGTGCTAGTACATCCACGCTTAGTTTTAATAAAAAAAACATTTATGTTCAATTATGATTGTATGAACGATTGAAAATGATTTAGTTGCAGGAATTAATTATTACAAAGGGTTCATGAATACTTTGTTTATAATCATGGGTTATGTTTGATTCTTTTGTTCATGCCAACTGAAATCCTTTGCACTTATGCTTTGTTTATTCAAAGCTGATTTGATTACATATTTTACTATTGAGAACGTGAATGAACTTGGTTTGGAAACAAGATGCTCAAAATATAGTTGACGTGTTAGCGATAGCTTGAAAATCTGTTTTTTTTTCACACGCATAATCCGACCATCATTTGCTGTTTAATGTATTCTATTTACCTATTAACCGGGAGTTAAGAGATGAATTGCATATTATCTGCTTTTATAATAATAAAAAATCATCTTGGCGTTTATAATTGTCATGTAAAGGTTTCTGTTTGAATAAAATTTCATCACGCATCATAGAATCCTGATAGAGTAGTTTTTTCAGGAGTAAACACGTGACCAATAAAAATTGACAGGAAGAGAGGCAAGCAGAGAGAGAGAGAGGGGGGGGGGGGCAAATGGGAACAGAGACACACTAAACGAAACAAAGGCAAGTTGAAAAGGGGGTGGCAGAGAGATATATGACGAATTGATGCAAAAATGGGGTAAAAGAGACAGAAAGGAAGGGAAAGGGCAAGAGACGCCGAGAGATGAACTTTAGGAGAAACACAGAAACAGAGAAGAAACTTCACAGAGTTAAAGGAAGGGATAGACAGAGGAGGGGAAGGGATGAATGAAGGAGAGCATAGCGAAGGGAGGGTGGGAAGCTGACGGTTCTAATTAAATGTTGAAATTACTATTCAAAATTGAACTAAAATGGCAAAGAAATATCACCCTTTTTTCATAAGGGGTTAGGTCCATTTCAGCTTGCAAAAGGGGTTAGGTCCACATATATTTTTTTGGAAAAGAATATCTTAGAAAACGTGAAGACAGATACATTTCTTTTATACCCAATTTTATGTTCTCATGGTGGGGTATCATGGAAATTCAGTTTCGCATAAAAATATTGCAATATGGGGAATGAAAAAATGATTTTCTTGGAGTGGACCTACATGTATAACCCGTTTTGCATCCAAACTCTTCTGAAGAACTCATTTGTGAAAAGGGGTTAGGTCCTTTTTTTGTAAATTTTATGGTTTTCTGTCTCTAAACCTCTACATTTTAGTCACTCTGATGATACCAAAGAAAATTTGAAATTCAAATGAAAACGTAAATGAAAGTGGCAAAGAAAAATATCTTCTTTAATCAAAAGAGATTGGATTTATTTCAGTTTACTTGCCAAAGGGGTTATAGGTCCACAATGTTGTTTTAAAAAAATATGTATAAAAAAATCGAAGACAGGTAGATTTGTTTCTTATACCCAATCTTAGGTTCACATGATAGGGTAGTACATCATTACAATTTATTTTCTCACAAGAATATTGCAATAAGTGAGAATAAAAACATGTTTTTCTCGGAATGGTCCAAAGAGAACCTTACCCCTTTTGCAACTAAACTCTTCAAATATCAAATAATAAAATAATGAATGAGACCAAGTGGTCGTAGACGATAGTTGATGATATCTCCCCAAACAGACATCCTTAGTTAAAGCGTTTTAGTTCATTCAACACACCACTAACTATCCATAGGCTCATGTGCTAAACATGAGAATTGATAAAATCACAAAAATAAGTGTTTATACGGACAGGATTCATACCTTTGTTACTTAGAAATAATAAAATATCCTTCATTTTCTAATAATATGATGGTATGTTTTTCAGTTCGGGGAACTAACAACGTCCCTATTAAATACTGAAATGATCAAGTAATACTACCTTACTTATCTGAAGCAGTAATAATCATAATTCATCTTAATGTGATAAAATTTCTCAGAAGTGTATCATGGATTTTACATTAATTTATTTATATGAATGACGTCATTTTACGGAAGCGGGTGAGGGGAACTCCCCTGCATGACCGGAACCTAGTGGCGTGCGGCCTTCACCTCCGGTAGAGCATTCCTCTGCGCATGTCTTTGAGTGTAGTGACGTCAATCTTTCATTCGGGATTGGTATTGGTTGCTCCCTTTAAAAATAAGATATTGAGAACGTGAAAAGTTATCAAATATATCATACGAAGCGTAGATTACGAATTGCCCTATTTTTATCTCAGTTCACTGGTCAGAATGCATCTTCATCATAACAGATGACTTAACCATCGTTAAGAATGAACAAAACTTATTTTAATTGCTAATTTATATTTAAACAATATCAATTTTCAACAATTTGAACGGGAGGCACTTTGTTGTTGTGTTCTTAAACAATAAAATCAGTGAGGAATTGCTATTTGACAAGCTTCGGAAGTGATTTTTAAAGAAGGAAACATATAGGCCTAGGCATGGAAATAATTATTTGAAGGAATGAAACTTTAGGTCGTTCCCCTATTCCTGTCACCTCCCCCCCCCCTTCCGTGCCTGGATACGGAATAGTGATAGAACATTGAAGTCTAAAACGCTTTGCAACTTGATTCTGTGCCACTGTCATCCATTGCTTATGGTTCTTGGAGGGGATTCACACGTTCGCATTCTGCGTCATTCGAACGTATATTCGAGTGTTGCGTCATTCGAATGATTAATCGAATGACGCAGTTTGAGCGTGTGAATGCAAAACAGCGTAATTTGAAATGCGCAAATCACATGATGGTACCGAGGTGTTTTCCAGCGACGACATTCCAGAATGACTAAGCGAAACAGCCGTGTGAATGCTTTGATTCAAAAACTTAATTCTGGGGGCGGAGCTTAGGGTGACCTGTCAACCACTTCCGCAGAAAACCCAGCCATTTTCTGCTCTGTTGACAAATTTTAGCGATTCACGAGTGATTGACGGAGTGCCAAAAAGAAGCCACACCTCTTCTTATCGGTGCGAATCGTGAAGCCGCAGAATTCCCGAATCCTTCTGAGCCATGTGAACGGAAGATGATTCTAGTGTCAAATACAATTCGGCATTGTAATTAAGTATTCAAATGACGCAAAATGCGAGCGTGTAAAACCAGGGCCCTGGGAATGTTTTTTATGGGAAGGGGTGCTGAGTAAGTAAATTTGACAAGTAAAAAAAGTTGATTTTTTTTCTCGAAATCGGCAAAGGTCGTTTCAGTCCCAAGAAAATTGACAAGCCAAAAAAAAAAAAAAAAAGTGGAATGCCTCTGCGCTCTCACCTGCATCACGCGATTCAATATAGATCAGTGCTGACTTTGAAAACTACTATAACTCGCACAAGATGTACAGTGATACTTGGTTACTCTTATTTTCACGTTTTATGAATAAGATCAATACACTTACAGAGATATGATGGTAATTCAACAAATACCCCCAACGTGGCCAAAGTTCAATGACCTTACATGACCTTTGACCTTGATCATGTGACCTGAAACTCGCACAGGATGTTCATTGATACTAGATAATTCTTATGCCCAAGTTTCATGAGTCAGATCCATTAACTTTCAAAGTTATATTGGTAATTCAACAGATACCCCCATTATGGCCAAAGTTTATTGACCTTTGACCTTGGTCATGTGACCTAAAATGCGCACAGGTGTTCAATGATACTTGATTACTCTTATATCCAAGTTTTATGAACTAGACCAACATACTTTTAAAGTTATGATGATAATTCAACAAATACCCCCAATTTGGCCAAAGTTTATTGACCCTATATGACATTTGACCTTGATCATATGACCTGAAACTTGCACAGGATGTTCAGTGTAACTTGCTTACTATTATGTTCAAGTTTCATGAATCAGATCCATAAACTTTCAAAGTTTAATATGATGGTCATTCAACAGATACCCCAAATTCGGCCAAAGTTCATTGACCCTAAATGACCTTTGACCTTGGTCATGTGACGTGGACTCATGCAGGATGTTCAGTGATACTTGATTAACCTTATGTCCAAGTTTCATGAACTAGGTCTATATATTTTCTAAGTTATGATGACATTTCAAAAACTTAACCTCAGGTTAAGATTTTGATGTTGATTCCCCCAACATGGTCTAAGTTCATTGACCATAAATGACCTTTGACCTTAGTCATGTGACATGAAATTTAGGAAGGATGTTCAGTATTACTTGAATAATTTTATGGCCAAGTTTCATGAACTAGGTTCATATACTTTTTAAGTTATGCTGGCATTTCAAAAACTTAGATTTAGGTTAAGATTTGATGTTGACGCCGCCGTCGGAAAAGCGGCGCCTATAGGTTCATATACTTTCTAAGTTATGCTGGCATTTCAAAAACTTAGATTTAGGTTAAGATTTGATGTTAACGCCGCCGTCGGAAAAGCGGCGCCTATAGTCTCACTATGATATGCAGGTGAGACTAACAAAAAAGGGGGGGTTCAATACAAAGTGTTTGTCTTTTTACATACATTTTTTTTTTATTTTACACACCTACCAGAATTCCAGGGGTGCTGCCTATGGAAAATAATACACGCAGCACCCTCTGTGAAAATCCCCCAGCACCCCGCTTCCCAGGGCCATGTGTGAACCCCCCCCCCCTTGCTTTCATGAATTTCGTATACAATAGCGGAAGCAAAAAAACATTTTGGGACAGCTCTCTAATGATTCTACATGCAGTACCGTGTCAAAGTCAAGCCTATTATCTGAAATAATATCGTCAATGACGTGAGTAATGTTTGTATAGGGAAAAATCAAAACACGCATTCCATGATGTTTATTCTATTCATCATGTTCATGCTTCAATGATTTTCATGTTTCAATAAAAGCTCTCATTTTATACATTAGAAGCCGCACAGTCTCGTTATTTCAAGAGTAAAAACAAAGTGAATGACTTCAGAGAATGATGAGAGAGAGAAAGGGTGAGAGAGGTGAAAGGTCAAGGTGACTGAATACGATAAAAAAAAGAGAATGGAACTAAACAGCGAGAAATGTATTTTTTATCATTACTATTTACTACTAATAATACATGATTGAAAAAAGAGAGGCTGAGAGAGACGAAGAGAGAGAGAGAAAAATAGGAAATGGATCTGTCGGGATTGAGATTAGTATGTAGATTTTAAAAATCAGAGGTCAAGTCCATCTCAGAAAATGTTTAATAAATACAGAAAATCAGACAAGCATAATGCAGAAAATTTTATCAAAATCGATGTAAAACATGTAAATTAAGAAAGTTACGACATTCTAATTTTTTGCTAATTTTTCAAAAAATGGTTATTTGCACAATTTAGTAACATGCCTAGTAGAGAATCGATAGAGTGTCCCTCACTCTCTATTTCTTTTTTTATTGTTTGAACTATACACTATTTACATTTTTACCGATTTGACAAACGGACCAACTTGACTGAACCATAAAATGTTAATCAATGGTAATTCCAAATATTCAGGGAGAAATAAAACTTTGTTTCACAGGGCAATGAAGAGAAAATGAGAATATGTCATATTTAATATAATAAAAAACAATAGAAATAGTGAATGAGTGATGTCATCAGTTCCGTCATTTGCATACCGTCCAGGATGTGCACATAACTGTTTTGAGAAATTAAGCAAAACTTCAAAATATTATAACATTCTTAGTTTGAATCCGATTTCGATGAAATTTTCAGTGATATGCTTGTTGCATTTTCCTCCTTTTATTCAAATCAACTTTTTGTTGGGGTGGACTTGTCCTTTAATGAATATAATGGCAGACCTATTTTCTGACATTATAAATCGTTGCATTATAGTAAGATGACGAGTGACAAAAATACACAGTCCGTGTGTTTGTGCGAGGGTGTGTGGATGTGGGTGGCGCATGCGGGTGTGTATGTTGTGTGCGTGAAAGAAAAACAATAGAGGGCAGTTTCTGCTGTCTATCTTCTTATTTTCCTGACCTGCTATTTTCTGTTTCCATGACCTCTTATTTCTTCTGGCACGTATTATCGTAAATATCAGAGCGGTTATAGGGCAGACATTCAAGATCAAGTTCAACCAAGAAAAATGAGTCGAAAACAAAATGAATAGAATAAAATGAAATTTAATTTTGCACTGGATATTTCATTTAAAAAAATACTTTTATTTTACTTTTAATTCGACCCTATTATATATCATTCCTCCATACACTTTCACATTCTATGCGGTTTAATGGCGTAATTTGAGGCCATCGGTTTATTTTTGAAATTGTAAAGTCTTGATGTGTATTGGCGAAGCCCATATCGGTAATCCTTTATTTGAAATTTAACAAATTACGAAAGTAATCTGTCTGGTTTTACTTCAAGACGCTATTGTATTTTCCGGGTAGGTCGTTTCGCATTCTCAAGAGCTTAACAAAATATAGCATTGATTAACAGCACCCCCACCCCACCCCCGCACACACATGCACCCTCACCGGTAAAAGTGCATTGACACCCATGACTAATGTGATCTTTAAATATTATTTGAACAAAAAGCCGGCGATGAACTTTGTCAAACGTAATAAGGTAAACTTTGCAAGCTCGATTTATTGCATTCGATCAAGTGTGATGTTATTTTGAAGTACATTTGATTTCGGATATCTGCATACATTCATAGGCAGTCTGTGTCAATGGTCGGGAATAAATGTAAAAGAGGAGAGTGAAGGGAAGAAAGAAGAGCGCGTACAAGGGGAGAGAGACCTACCGAATGCACCCCTAAACACCCGGCGGCTCTTATTGGGGCCCTTGTTGTTGGTGTCGCTGCAACAGACTAACGCGTACATGGGTCCGTTGCAGAAAGAGTTGCAATCAATCGCAACTCTAAAAATCATGCGCAACTTGTTTTTCAACCAATCAAAAGCACGCATTTTGGACCTGCAACTGATTTTTGACTTGCGTTTAAACGCAAACATAGTCATGATAGTACGTACCACGGGCTAATCCATTGCATGCCTTGAAAACGTTGGAACGAGTAATTTGCAACTCGTGCTAGGTTTGCAGCACGATCCAAGACCGTTTGTTGGTTTGAACATGGAGCTATTAGACATGGTTTAAACGTACTCTAAAAGTTTATGTTGAAGCACTAGACATATACTTACATGCCATTTTAATGTTCAGTCAGTAAGTTACTTATGCAATGTTATTGGTTTGGATATATTCCCGAATAATCAAGTCAACTCAGTCCTTTTACCTCACTCTCGTTAAAATGATACTTGATTATGTCCGTTATGTATCAACATAATTCAGCTTTTTGTAAACAGTTAAAGATTGTATTTGAGAGAAATTTATACTCATTGGATGAGCCAAATGACCCAAAGAGAGATGGCCTAAATACGTATCAAAACAGACAAGACAACAAACCAAACATGCATGGTGGTCATCACATGGATATACTCAAATAAGACTCAGCCAAACTTGTGCCATTCAATATCAGACTATGTACAATTCATTTCAGTGAAATTTGATTTGTTTACAGAATCAGAAATTTAAAAAAAAATCTATCAAATGAAGATCATGAGAAAACAAATACATTGCAATTTTTCAACTATATTACTCGTTCCAACTTCAAATTGATCCTGTCTCGAGACATCCAAAATAAATATAATTCTTTACAACTAAATGATCCTTTGTTCGACCGATTTCAACGTTTCATTTTTCCACTACATCATAAAAAAGATCTTGGTTTGTTTTTCCAGATCACAACTTTCTTCCTTATAAGGGATCCTGTACTGATCCACTCATAACCAACTAAATAACATTGGAATATAATATACTCAATATTCAGAATAACTTCTTCGACACTAACAACATATCGATAGATATCATTTCATTTTCACTTATTTTGCATTTCCAGTTTGCCCTTTTACAATCGAACACCATAACTTTAGATATAACATCAACTTCACTTCTTGTATCATCAACGTTTTCCTAAAACTATTTTCTTATCTTTATTATCATTATTTATTTTTCTCATCATTTAACTCATCTCAGAACAAACATCACCTGAAGACCTTGTACTGATCCATCATAAAAAAATCAACCGACAATTTGCAACATCAGTCAAGGACTAAAACAAAACGAACAATATCAATTGAAAATTCTCACCGTCTATTTAACAAAATCAGTATCCAAATCGCTGAACTATTTTGTCCCTCAGAAAATATATATCTTTTCAGTGTACATTGTTCTATCCAACATGTCTTCAGTTCGACATCAAATTATCAAATCGTAGGCCTATACGTCATTATAGCCGACCGTATGTCTTGCCAACTTGGGTTCGGTTACTCTCGGTGACTAGCGGCGAATCTCGACATCCTCCGGCGACATTCGACTCCTCTCGGCTCCAGTGGCCATTTAGTCTGCGGGGAAACACGTCCCACCTCGGTACCATCTATAAATTGAAATAAAACGATAACCTTTCGACAATGTATTCTAAAATCTAAAACAATTTTGTTTTTCAATTGCAGATATCTAAATCAATATTCAATCACACAAACATCCAAATTCAAACTTCTCTGAATTTACTATCATGATTACAAACATTTATTCATTTCACTGTTCAAACTTTTAACTACCTACTAGCATCAGCTTAAAAATACATTTTCAGAATTACATAAGTTTATACCAATATAGGAAAATGCATGCTAATTTTCCACAAAACTTTCACAATATATCTGACATCATATCATCTTTAACATGTCATTTTTCAATAAAAAAAGAGACTGAAAAGTCATTAATCTTCCACAAAACTTTCACAATATATCTGACATCTTATCATCTTTAGCATGTCATTTTTTTTAAATAAAAAAGAGAATGATACGTCGTTTCTTCACTCACCGATAAGTTCAGCAAAACGGGCTTAATATTGGTTTTATGTATTCTAACCTCATGGAGGTAGTAAAATTTAGCAGCTCAAATATCAGGAAAATATAGCTGCTCGGAGGTAAGCTTTTAACAGGTAAGTAAAATGTAATGAATTTTCTTCTGGCTGGCTCGAAAAAAACTGCACGGACTGTGTGCCCACCAAAGTAAGGAGATGATGTGTGCCAAAAAAGCTAAATGGAAGGCTACTGAACACTTACTCTTGTCCAGAAAAATCCAAAGCAGCTGGTCAAAACTATTGGATCCCTGCCTGGGACAAAAAGGAAACTAAAGGGACCTATCCAGGCAAGACAGAGAAAGATTACGCCCTGGAAAAACTTTTTCAATTACCAAGTCATCGATGGTAACCTAAATTAAAGAAGCACTGCTCATTGAAAAGAAAAAGATTCTTGTCTCTTTGCTACCTTGGCTCGAGTACATGGTTAAATTGTGTGGGCTAAAACGGAAAAATTAATAAATAAAACAAAATGCATTTTCAATGTGACTGTCATGGTGGTGAAGCTATACTGCTAAAGACAATCATCAAATTTCATACATTTCTTTACTGATAAACAACGTACCTTTCACTTTGTTACTTTAGTTTCATTTCATTATTATTATATTCATGAAGTGCAGCAGTGTCTTTCGTTTATTTCTTTGCTCATGGCATACTTTTTCAAAATGTGCTTTCAAGCATGTCAAATGATTCAGTTGTGAGCGTGCAGCGATTCTACACGTTACTAGATAAGTTCATAGGAACAACTGGACTACATATTGGTTCAAAGATCTACTTACAAGTTAAACATTTAACATGTTTAAAGTAGCTTTTTTCGACCAAAAGTTGTCAATTATCGGATTTTTTTTCAAGTCAGCTAAAACTTTGACGTGCGAAGACAGGAACATCACATATTAGTGTAAGTTGAACATTAGTATTGTGTTTTTGATGGAAGGATTTATGTGGATTTGTGAACACGGAAATGAGATTGTTTAAACATGAATTTTAACCAGTGCGTGATTATGGCCACATTTGTATGTTGTTTTTTGGTGAGAATATGAAGAAGGTATATGTAAAAGGAAAATATTGGGACAGATGTAATTGAGCCTTCAAGGGTAAGATAAGTGAAGAGCGCTCTGTGTCCTCCTTTCCCCTCTTTCTTTCTCTCCCTCTTTTTCTCTCTGTAGCTCGCTCTCTCTCTCTCTTGCGGTTTTCCTATTGCAATGTATAAAATAACATTATCTGATAAATTAACATTGTGAGATTCCCTATGCCAATCGCCCTCAATCCCATTTCTCTTTCTGCCCTTACAGCTCCCACCTTAACACCCTTTAAATTATTTTCACAATGGCATCTAAACTCAGCTCAGATGAAGAGGGCGCTGTTTGTGAAGAAGCCGACTGCGAATCGAGTGCTGACGTCACGTTCTATGTGAAGGAAAAGAAGAAGCTCTGTCATGACTGCGCATTGAAAAAAGAATGCATCGGAACAGCACGAAGAGGTGTACCTAATCTCTTCTGTAAGGAACATGACGAATTAATACGTTTGTACTGCAGAACACATAACGTAGCATTATGTTATTCCGATGCATTTACAGCTCATCACGAAAAACCTTGCGTACGGCTGACTATAGAAGACGCACTACGGGAAAATAAGGCAAAGCTCACCATCCTTCAAAAAGCAGTGATGGACAAATTGGAGCTATTACGAGTTTATGGGATTGAGATTCATCACTGTAAACAAGTCCCAGACGAACATTTGAAAACTATTCAGAATGAGGTTAATTCCGAAATCGGAGAGGAGATCGAAAGAGACAGAGCCAAGGAAAAAGAAGATGCTGATAAAATCGACATGGAAGTTGATGGGGAAAATGAACAGCATCAAACGGATATTCGAAAGCTCCAGGATAAAATTAACCAGAACAACGCGAAGAGAGAGGAGCGACACAATGAAAATCGTTTAAACGCAGAGATGAGACGAAAACCGATAATTGATAAACTGCGCATTCTTCAGAAGGACATTCAGAACATCGATCAAGAGATCGAGAGAAAGATTGGAGAGCTTGAAAAATCATGGCAAGACGACACCAGATCAGCAGAGAAAGCAAAAGAGACACTGGACAGACTTCTCGAAGACGATAAAAATATTGTCATAGATGGACATCGTGTGATTGCATCAGTGAGTGAGGGACTAAAGAAGCAACTGAATGAGGGTGAGGTGAAAGAAATGAATCGTGTTGTATCAGGTGTGAGGTTTGTGAAGGGTGTTGAGAGAGAGAAGTATGATGGAAGAATTGATGGGTACGATGGAGAGTGGAAGCTCATTGATACAATCAATGTAACAGATAAAATCAAATACCCGGGCATTGTTGGATGTATAGATGAAGAAAAGGTGATTGTCACAGATTGGAAGATTGATGGACACACCTACATGTTAGATTTGAACAATAAATCCACACAGAGAGTGATCAACGGTAGTGATACGTCCATTATATACTCATGTGCAACGCTGAATGACGATAAGATAGTATGTGGTAGATTCATCAACAGTTGTACAGGAGACAGTCTACCTGGGTGCATCAGTGTATACGACATACATTGGAATCACATCAATGACGTCACAATACCCAGGAACACGACGCGTACCGGTGTAGGGGTGCGCGTTGCAATCGATCAGGATGGAATGATCATAGCTGCTGAAGGAAGTCAGTCAATGATATACGTCATCAACCCAGCTAATGATGAGATTGCCAATACCATCACGTGTAAAGAGAAGATATTAATGTACGATGTGCTGACATCAGATCACATCATCGCTCGACCTTTACCACCTGATTGCAGAGCGCTCATCATTGACAGAGAGGGTGATCATAGGGAAATCCCCCACAGTGATGTCATCTTGAATGTGTGTGTTGATCGTATGACAGACGACATCTACGTCATGACATCAGATGATGAGTACAAGACGTGTGTGATTGATCAGGTGATGAGTGAGGGTGATATGAAGAAGAGAAGAGTAGCATTATTCCCTTTATCAACTAGACTGGATAGAAAGAAGAGATTCAGTCACCTTGTCTTATCTCGAATAACGATGACGTCATCACGGAATATGATTGCATGTGATGGAGATAATATTCTCACATTCAAAAAGCGATTCATCCTCTAGATCCATGACAGATAATTATACCAAACAAAAAGTGATATTGGGATGTTGCTACATCTTACCATTATATGCTTTCAAATTGAAAAAAAAAAACACACACAATGAAAAAGCATGATTCATTGTAATTCATGGTTTCTTTATGGATAAGCTTCATATTCATATTGAAAACATATCAAGGTTATGCTCTTTTATTGTACACGTTGTGTCAGAATATTCTATACCAGACTACGCCGTTGCTTTGTTGAATTGAGTAAACATTGATATTAATTATGTCTCCATAGCAGCTCTTTATCACTATACCCGTGCATATTTCATTTGAGTTCATTTCCATATGTCATATTGAACAGTTAAAATGTTCCCCTTTTATTTAATCATGCGGTTAGAAAAATCCTTTTAATAGTATTGTTTAACTTTGTGAGCAGCCGATTTAAAAAATTCTCAAACAAGATGAAACATGTGTACAAGTGCATGTATTAGAACTAATAAACCCTGAAAACAACCATTATTGAGAATGAAAGGCTAAAACTACAAGGCAAACCCCGATTTTGTAAATGGGCGTCTTATAGACGCCTAAATAGTACACGTAAGTGTATGGGATGAAATTAAGATGGTGTTTCCGGTCACTTTATATTTCAATTTTTGAAGCACTAAATAATTATTTTTGAACACAATTTTTTCTGGGCTTCATTTTTGCAACATATCACAGACACAGGTGACAAGTGTGACCTTCTAGCTCAGATTTTTTAAAAGTCAAACCAATGTTAACCAATCACTTTAATAGTCCATCGCGTGTATTATAGCTACCAAGATATTATCATGCTAATGAAACAGTAGTTTTTACTCTAAATAAATGTTCAGTGGTATCTTGATTCATTAATCAAAATTAAAATTACAGGAAGCGCTATATTCCTTTATAGATTGAAACGGTGTACTTTTGACTCATTTGAAAACACGATATATTATTAACCATGTAAAATCATTATTATTCTCATAATATTGTTGCGATTTTAGAGAGGGTCGCGGTCTCGTTTGCTGTTACTCGATGCGCATTACATCTAAAAATTGCTTGCTTGTTTGTATATTTTCACTTCCAACATCAGATCAGCATAAACCAATAAAGTGTTTCGATGTGACTACTTACGAAACAGCCCCTTGAATGATCTCGACCACGACATGATATAAAACTGAATTTACCGATAGAGGGGCTGTTACAATGATTACGATACGTTTTGGTAAATTGCATTTTGTGCTCTTGCCCACCCCCCCCCAAAAAAAAATGCATTACACATAATATGAAAGCAGAGGGACTTGGCAACCAAAATGAACCAGTTTAGTGCACATTTACCAAACGGGATCTGCTGTTACCGTAGTGCGCATTTGAAAGTGGTTTATCACATTTTGGTCACGTATAGCTATGTTATATTTTCTTAGGTCCATTTACAGGATAATGTTTTGCTTATTGCTTTTAAATCTAATTACTATATTAATAGGTGATTCTACAAGAGTGAAACAGAAAAAAATAATAAAATATGATGGCTGGTTTGATTTCGTATGTCCATGTTCATAAAGATTGCTTTTAATTAACAGTTGCGTATTGTGATAATTTTTTAACACGTTTCATTCAAGTAGGCCTATGCCAGCAATTGTTTTGCTTGCAAGAATGTTCATAAAATTTATGTTCAATCATGATTTAGTTGCCGACGCATTAGAAGAATAACTGCAATTTGTTGGATATCTGAAATTTCTATTCTAGCGAAAATGGCTTTAATATTGCCTTGTGTAATCGAGACCGTTTTGAATACATCTTTTCTTCTTAAGAATCTAAATGAATATATGCAAAAGTTTAACAAAAAATGTTTCGCTGATGTCTTGTCGGTTTTTACATCAACACATTCAGATAAAGATTGATTCATTCGCTTTAAAAACATGATCAGTTAGATGTTTGTGGTAGACTGATGTAAATACGATTATTTCAATACTATATCAGGCAGTGACTGTTTTGCTGGAAATTTATGTTCAATTATGTATAAATGACACGGACGGAGGAAATTGTGTATTCGCAGGCGCATTTATTATAATCACCTATAAGATCTAAAATCGGTTAGATTTCTTTCATTTTTCATGCGTACTGAAGTTATTTCTATCAATGATTTGTTTATTCAACATTGTTGTGACTACAACTTTTCATCTATAAAGAATGTAAATTAACTTGATTGGGAAAGACGATTAAAACTTAATGGGGAATATGGGATGTTTGCCAAAGTTGTTGTTTTATACACGATTTGTTGTTTTCATGTATCATATTTTACTATTAACCAAAATTATAGAAAATCAATTGTACATACTACAACTATATCATTTTGAATATCTAAATCTACTGTAAAAAAAGCCATGGAAACATTTTTAGAGTTATGTATGATTTGGTTCTTTACACGGATAATGCTTTACTAATATTTAATCCAACTTGGTAGATTTAACAGGTGATTTTGCTTTAATATATAGTCTAAAAATATATTGATTGCTGCTATATTTTTTTTTAACATGGACATAATTTTTTAACATAATATTGTAGATGCATTTTCTTAAAGGAGATTATTTTGCCGCAATTGTTGCATATTTTTTTTGCAAATAAGATAAAAATGCAAAGAAACATAAAATGTGAGTAGATACACAATCAAATGCGTGGCTTTCCATGAGGTTATGAAAAAATCTGTAAGGCTGGGTCGCCAAAACATGACAGTATGAAATATTATGTATGTAATTTGAATTTTCAAATATGTATAAACCAATAAGAAAATGATATAGTATTTTTATACTGTGATTATGATGATCATACATGTAATCACATAGGGGTCCTGAAAAGGTTCGTTTGTAATCGATTAAATTCGTTTCATGTTTCGTACTAACAGGTGGGTGTTTCATAAACATGTTCGTAAATTAAGAGCGACTGTAAGAACGACTGGTGATCCTTTCTTTTGGTAAATGTTATTCACCATTGGCGATGGTCTAGCGCGTAAGAAAGGTTCACCAGTCGTTCTTAGAGTCACTCTTAACTTACCTTACATACGAACAGCTTTATGAAACGGCCCCCTGTAATGATTTTGTATTAATACTTAGGAGTATAAAATGAAAATAGGATGTTAGCGCTATAGTCTGCAAAAGGGGTTGTAAACGCTTTCTGAGATCGCATATTGTTGTTTTTATGAATTATATTTTTCTATTAACCATGAGTTAGCAAAATATTTGCATATACGTTATACTAAATCATTTCAATACAAACATGTATATTTGTATTACCAAAGGAGATTTTTAAAGTAAATTTGGGATGTTAGCTATAATTGGAATATATTTTTTCAAACACAAATCCAAACACCTTTTTTATTATTATTTTCATAAATTATCTTTACTATTAACCAGGAGGTAACCGATTTACTGATCATTAGCATATTCTTCACACTACTTAACTTTAACATCTTTTTAATCTGCTTTCAACAGATTTTCTAAATAAAGTTAGAATATTAGTGAAGGTTGGAAAATAATTTTTTGAACGTATTATCCGATATTCTTTCCTTTTTTTGCTGTTTGAAATATATCTTTTTCATAAACTTTATATTATAATTATAACATCTAAATTTGCTTAAAGGAAAAGTTCACCCAACAAAAAAGTGGATTTTCGTAAAATAAGAAAAAATAAACAAGGCAATTGCGTTCAAGCTGGGTATTGTCAAATCTGTGACCATTGAAAATTGTAAAATGTCAAACGATAATAAAAGAGAACAAGTGGGTGAGGGATATCATTGACTCTCTCATTTGCATATCACTGAGTTATTATTTTACATGTAAGCATATGACTGTCTTCGGAAAACTGAGAAACTGTAACATGTCATACCTTTTTTTTATTTTTTATCCGATTTTGATAAAATTTGTAAGCGTCATGCTTGCTTGACTTTTTTATAATGATTCAAATTATTATTTTGGGTGGGCTTCACCTTTAAAAACAATTGATAAAATGAAAATGGGTGTCTATCATTGCCATGCTTGGGTTTCCGCCTTAATAAATTTCATCGCTCCTCAAAGAATCCTGTACTGCTGTAAGACTAATTATTTCAGAAGTTAATATGTGACCAATAAGAATCAGCAAGAAAAGAGATGTGCAGAGAGAGCTAAAGAGAGGGAGAGAGAGGCGGGGAAACAAAGACACAAGCAGTGAAAGAGACAGGAAAGGAAGGGAAACAGGGCAGGAGGGGACGAGAGAGAGATACAGAAATAGAGACATATGAAGCAAAATAGAGGGGAGACGGAAGGGAGACACACAGAGAGAGAGAGAGATGAAGAATCGGACGAAATTAATTCAAAGAACGAGGCAGAAATAAAGTAAAATAGGGAAAGGGGAGATGGCAAATGAACATTCAGAGACAGAGAAGGAACACCAGAGAGAGGGGGGGGGGGGGGGTAGTGAGAGAATGTGACAAGCAGAAAGGGAGAGAGACAGGAGAGGGGGGTTGTAGTGAAGTTGACGTATTTCTATTCTCGGATCATCATCAAACCCACTTGGTCTACTAGTCGATTTGACAGTCTCATAGGCTCAATACACCAACCTAGAAATGTTCTTTCCGATGAAGTTTTTTTCTTGATTCGTGTTCCTAAGGGGTCCTAGAACAAATTCAGCTTGGTTGCCAAAAGTTGCCGTTTGGGCAATTTTGCCAATTTGCATAAATCCAAAATGGCCGCCAGATGCCATCTTGAAAACCTAACTTTTGAACCCCTGTCCACAAAAGGATGAGTAATGACTTGTTTTAGGGGTTTAGAGATGTGTAGAACTGATTTCTGTAATCTTTTTTGCAATATAAGGTCATCTTCAGGTCAAATCCAAGATGGCCGCCATATGCAATCTTGAAAAATTGACTTTTGTTCCCCTTGCCCAAGAATGACGAGTAATACCTCTACTTAGGGGTTTTGGGGTGTGCAGAATCCATTTCTGCTTTCTATTTTGCAATATAATGTCATCTTCAGGTCAAATCCAAGATGGCCGCCATATGACACCATCTTGAAATATCAATTTTTGAACCCTTTGCCCAGAATCATGCATAATAACTCTATTCATGAGTCATTAGGTATGTTGATTCAATTCATGTAGTTATTTTGCACAAAGGATAATCTTCAGATAAAATCCAAGATGGCCGCCAACCGCCATCTTGAAAAATTACTGTCTGAGGCTTATACGTGTTAGAACTAATGTAAAGGGATTTCAGTAAGATACTCATTTCTTTTATTAATTCTCAAGTTTTTGTCCCAGAATCATGAATAATATCCCTCTTTTCGTGAGTTATTTGGTATGTTTATTCAATTTCTGTTCATAATTTTGCAATGTAGGATCATCTCCAGGTCAAAATAATCCAACATGACCACTAAACGCCATATTAAGAAAAAAAAAATACTTCCGATACTATTGAACCTTGAAGAAGTGCTGTCCCTAATAAGGTTGTTGTTATGTATTGGAGCTCATGTAAGGGGATTTCAGTGAGAATGATTCATTCTTTTAATCACTCCATATTTAGTTCGAGGTCAAGTCATGTCTAAGATGGTCAGATGGTTGATAGATTTCGTCATTAACCGATTACTTTAGAATTAAACCATTCAAGGTTTGGGCTATGATTTCGCGAGTTTTGTCCCTTTTTTATTTCTGTGCAACCATACTTTTCCAGTGAAATGACTTTAAAGTTTTATTTGAATTAAAAAGTGATTTCTCCGTATTTTTTTTTCAAAAAAATTGATCTAATTATTAACTTCCTTTATAATTATTATTGGACTTTTCCTCCTGACAAGAGCCATTGACTTGGTCAGCGGGAGTGCACTCTTTAGCCTCCTGCAGAAGATAGGCTCCCCAAGACTGTTCCACGGTCAGGATTGTTCTCATTCGTGAAATGTTTTACGGAAACGATGTAGCCCCTGCCTCTCAAGAAGTGGGAGTACAAGACCTAGTCATACATAACAGCTGCCTATCTTGTGCATGTAAGGGGTTTTAAACATCCATCAGACTTTGAGACAGTCAGAAATCCTGATAGACTCAAGACACCGACTGTCCTCCAGATATGTATATCAACAGTACACACTCGTCTGGTTATGGTGGACTCCTCACCTACCTTGGACCGACTATATGTCTCTTGTCCCCTTTCACAGGACAAGCATATAAGCATCAGGATTGTAAAATCTGTCACAGTCATGGCCAAGCCCCTGCAAGGAAGTAAGTCCTGGAAAACGTACGCCGACCAAGAAAAGTGGCTAAACACCTTCCATGTCAGCTGCCTCGGACGTATCATGCATGTTAAATGGCAGGACAAAGTGAAAAATACAGAGGCCCTTCAGCGTACGTGCTGGCATCAAAAGCTTATTCTCGCTCCTTAGTCAAAGGCACCTAAGGTGGTTGGGGCATGTTTGCCCCATGAAACCTTGGCGAATCCCTTCTTGGATTCGCCAAGGTAAGGTAAGCTGTGTGATTGGTCTCACCCCATCGATAGATCACACCTCCGTTTTAAAGACACATGCAAATATGACATAAAACTTGCCGGCATAAACACTAACACTTATGAAGGTGTAGATGATAGTCGCCATCCATTCTATGGAGAGCTACTAAGTACAGGGGTCAAGACGTCAGAAAATAATCGGAATGCTAAATTGGCAGACCAAAGGCCTAGGAGGAAGGCTAGGGCAGCATCTCTATATAAACGTGTCTCAGCGCCATCCTCCTTCATCTGTAAAAAATTGCTCTAGAGACTGCCACTCTAGAGTGGAGCTCTATAGTCACTCTCGAAAATGTAAGGCCTAGCGCTACACCATCGTCTTTTAAGGCGAACTGATGCCTACCAATCATTGGACACATTGATTTAGAAAAATAATATTGATAAAACACTTTCAAATTGATATAAGACCCTAAAAGCCTCTTCGGTACAAAGGTATGAATGGACCTTAAAAAAATACACTCGAAATGGATAGCCCAAACCTAAAGAGGATTCATTCTAAGTTGAGCAATTAATGTTGAAATGAACTTGAGAATTAATAAAAGAAATGAGTATTCTTACTGAAATCCCTTTACATTAGTTCTAACACGTATAAGCCTCAGACAGTAATTTTTCAAGATGGCGGTGGCGGCCATCTTGGATTTTATCTGAAGATTATCTTTTGTGCAAAATAACTACATGAATTGAATCAACATACCTAATGACTCATGAATAGAGTTATTATTCATGATTCTGGGGCAAAGGGTTCAACAATTGATATTTCAAGATGGCGTCATATGGCGGCCATCTTGGATTTGACCTGAAGATGACATTATATTGCAAAATAGAAAGCAGAAATGGATTCTGCACACCCCAAAACCCCTAAATAGAGGTATTACTCGTCATTCTGGGGCAAGGGGAACACAAGTCAATTTTGCAAGATTGCATATGGCGGCCATCTTGGATTTGACCTAAAGATGACCTTATATTGCAAAAATGATTACAGAAATCATTTCTACACATCTCTAAACCCCTAAAACGAGTCATTACTCATCATTTTGTGGACAGGGGTTCAAAAGTTAGGTTTTCAAGATGGCATCTGGCGGCCATTTTGGATTTATGCAAATTAGCAAAATTGCCCAAACGGCAACTTTTGGCAACCAAGCTGAATTTGTTCTAGGACCCCATAGGAACACGAATCAAGAAAAAAACTTCATCGGAAAAAACATTTCTAGGTTCGGAAAATGTCAAATCGACTATACCATCAATGTGGTCTAGTATTAGTTTGGTACAACCATCCCTTGGTCTTAAATGTCATTTAGTCTAATGCCCAGATTGGGTATCGCTTTCATTAAGTCTATTGTACTTACATAATGGAAATGTGATCCATAATTAATTCATATAATGATATGCCATAAATGCTGTTAGATCTAGTGGATATATAAGACGATATGGGAATGGTCAAACTCGACATTACACAAAGTGCTCGATTTTCTAAATAATAACTCAGCCCAGAATGGTTATTTATAGGACTAGTAATAACACATTGAAGTATGAAACGCCTTGCAACTTGATTATGTGCTAAATGATAGCGAAACCCATTGCTTTTTTTTCTTTCATGAATTTCGTAAATAGTAGCGGAAACCCCAAACAAGAATACATTTTGGGAAAGCAAGGTAAAACCCCATGATTCTTCATTCTGTACTGTGACAAAGTCTAACCTGAAGAGGATAGTCTGTGACGTGAGTAATATGTATAAGAAAAATTAGATCACATATTCAAAGGTATTCATTCTCTTCATGCTAGATGATTTTCATGTTTCAATAAAAACATTCATCTTTCACAATAGAAGCCGCACATTTCCGTGATTTCAAGAGTAAAAATACTGTGAATGATTTGAGAGACGATGAGAGAGGGAGAGAGGGGGGAAAAAGATCTGTGAAGAGAGAGCGGGGGAAAGAATGATGTCGGAAGTGAGATAGGTGGATTTTCATTACAATTCCCATGACAATAATACGAAGACACCCTATCTTCAAAGTATGAAAGCAATTGCATTATTGCAAGATAAAAAGTCAGGTGTGCTGGAGTTGGTGCGCATGCACGATTGGGTGTGAGTGAATACGTGGGTAGGTGGGTGGGCGTGTGTGTGTAAATGAATGAGGGGGGGGGGGGGCGGGCAGTGAGGAGAGAAGTTTAATAGCGTATATGTGGGCTACTATTTATGTTTGCATTTTTATATCTGTATGTTGAAAAAAAAACATAATCAGTGTCTTCTCTCTGAAATGTAACAAGTTTCGATTTTGATCCACGTTCCCCTAAGCCTGCCCTCGGCCGGATACTGACTGGTGATAAAAGTCTAAAACGCTTTGCCACTTAATTATGTGCTAAAAAGATAGCAAAATCCATTGCTTATGTTTTGCTTTCATGAATTTCGTAAACAGTAGCAGAAACCCCAAACATCTATACATTTTGGAAAAGCTAGGTAAAAACCTATTTTGTCTTCCTTTAGTAAAACCTGAATAGGACAGTCTGTGACGTGATTAATATTTGTATAGGTAAAATTAGATAACATTTTTCATGGTGTTTATTCTATTCATGCTTAGAAGCTTTTGATTTATTCAATAAATTCATTCATTAATTTACAAAAGAATCGCCACAGTCTTGTGATTTCATGAGATAAATACTGCGAGTGATTTGAATGACGATGGCAGGCGCACCGGAACACTTTCAGTTTTTTTTTTTTTTTTTTTTTTTTGGGGGGGGGTAAAATCCCGAAGGGGGCACAATATTTTTGACAGTGTGAAGATACCGAAGCGATCGAGCGGGAGAGGCTGTGGAACCCCCCCCCCCACACACACACACAAACGGTAAGGACTTTGTTTAAAAATGGAGTATAAAAGTTGGAATTCTAAGAGCATTCAAAAATAAATTTCTTGAGAATTAAACATTCTTGGAGTTCTTTTTGCTCCTGTTTCCTCCCTTCTGAACCAGACTGGTGTTTCTTCATGATCAGGGTCGCAGTTTCAGCAAATTACGAGCCTTATTGCAAACGAAATTGTTTCAAACCAATGTAATATAGGCCTTTTAAAGACTTTAAGATGACAAACATGACCGTACGCAGCCGGGGGCCGCCGATCGAGAGGGCAAAATTCACCAAAAGTGTGCACGAAATCCTTCAATTTTATTCTAGAAAATTTTCAAACTCCCCCATTACAAACCCCCTTGCTCTTAAGTTTCTTCGAAAATTTAGGTCTTGCAGCCCCACCCACTCCCGGATTTTTTTTTTTTCAAACGTCCATGAATAACAAAAGCTGGGATGAACCAGAGAACATAGCTGCCATCTCGATGTGATTAGTAACAGATATTGGGAAGAAGTTTTGGATTCTAAAATACATAAGTGCTATATCATAGGAGCTGAAATAGTATCAGACAAAACGCCTTCCAATCATGCCAATGAAAAGGAATAGAGGGAAATACAGGGCTGTGAAAATTTTCTTAAGATTTTTTTTTTTATAGTAGAGCAGTACTGTAACGCTTATGTTTTTCTTTTATATTCTTTATTTGCATTTTTATTCATATCTCGGATGATATGAGTCCGGTCAAGAAAACACTTTCACAAATGATTTTATTTTTTTTTCATCTCAAGTTGCTTTCGAGTGGGATTCATCATTTTCACAAATTATAAATTATAATCCTCTACACATGATTATTCTGCGTGTAATTTTCTGATAACATGTCTATATTGAGTTGAAATGACCTTGGTATTTTTCATTTTTGACAATGGAAATGACAATTTTCAGTCAGAAAGTGCCTTCGTTTGCTTTTGTCCTTAAATAATTTATTAATTTTCTACTTTCAGGGGGGCAAAATCTCCTTTTGCCCCCAAAAAATTTATTTGGGGGGGGGCAAGTGCCCCCCCCCCCCGCTTCCGGTGCCCTTGGACGATGAGAAAGAAAGGGTGGATGGAAGCGACATAGAAAAGAGGGAAGGGAATTGTCGAACAAGAAAATGTTCTTCTTTTTTTCTTTTTTTTAATTTTATTTTATTTGTGATTCATAATAATATAATTCATGATTGTAGGAAGCCATTTGAAAGAGAAAGAGAGGGAAAGAAAGAGAAATGTTGAGACAGAGGTGAACCGAGGGGGAGAGGGGGTGGGGCAGAGGGGGTTGTAAAGTTGCCGTTATAATGTTCCTTACCGATTGTGAAAAGATAAACATGTTCGCTTGAAAGCGACACTACAAATACATATTTTAAAAATGTAATCACTGAACTGAAAAAAAAAATCATCAGTTTGAGAACGAGTGAAAAAAGTGTGGTTGGAAATCCCTCTGGCAAATTATCGGGATGAACCCTATACAGGACATACTAACTATATTCACAAGCATCATGAAACATGGATATTATTATAATGATCATTAACCGACACGACAGAGGACATCAATCATGTCAATAGTACTAGCGTAGCTGAGGAGGAGGTGGTGGGAGGGTGTACCCTGACATAATCGTGATGGCCCTTTTTCTGTTTGTAATTTCTGTACGGACTGGCGGCGGAAGCAAAAAATTTTAGGAGGGGACAACCCAAAAAATTTTGACAAGCCAAAAAAAAAAGGTTCTCAACCCTAAAATTTTAGGGGGGACGTAGGAAAATAAATTGACAAGCAAAAAAAAAAAAAAAAAAAATAAACAACAAATTTAGGGGGGGAACGTCCTCCCCTCCTCAAATTTAGGGGGGACACGTCCCCCCCCCCCCCCCCCCCCCCTTCCGCCGCCTATGGTCAGGTATGCCTCTGATTGAATTTATCGTTATTTCTAATAAACATGGAATAAAAATATGAAAATAAATGAATAATCACAGGTAGATAAATACATGAAAAACAAATGGATAGGTAATTTAAACGTGTGTAAACTCCCTATTATCCGTAAGAGGATTACCACGGAGAGTAGATAAAAACGTTCGAACTTTCCATTCTTATTCATTTCGTTACCCATTCCATCCCCTCTTTCATTTATACCTCATCATCATCCGATTTCATTTTGCTTTAATATTATAAAAATAAATCGAACAACATCGCGGCGTCCTGAACTTTGAAGCATGATATAAGATCATTTTATTTGTTTATTATTATCTTATTATTGCTTGCACAAGAATTTTGTCTTATCTTCTTCGTGTACATTGGTTTATATAAGTGTTCTGCTCATATTTATTTTAATCTCCAAAAGGAGGAGGAGAAACAGAAAAAAGGTAATACAGTTTAAACCCCCCCCCCCATCTGTAACTTTTATGATCCTTCAGCATAAAAATACCATATAGAGGTATTGTTTTTTTTTTCATTAGTTTCATAATAACGTGCGCATACATTGTCTTTACCATAAGCTTCCAAACCATTCTCTGACGTACAGGCCTAACAAAAGAAAAGAAAATCAAAGAGGGGGCACTTGATATAAACTCGAGTCTTTTCATACACTGAGAGTTTTCTCAGCATGTATCTTCATGATTTTGATTCGGGCATTATTTCAAAACCTCGTTAACATCTTCACACAACGAGGACAGCGTTGCCCGTTCATAAACCATTCATGCTCTACCAGTGATGTAGGAGCAATTTCGTTAATGGCACACAATGTAGGTTAATCACTAGATAGATGGCGCTATCATCTTTATTTTATATCAGATATAAAATAAAGATGATAGCGCCATCTATCTAGAAATAATCTATACCGAGTTGCATTGTTATTTTCATTATTACACCGGCTTTAGCCCGAGCTGCCCGAGCACCCAAACTTGGTTGAGTGCCCCGGTTGAGTGCAGCACAATGTGGGTAGAGTTCTTGCTGAAGGAAAACACGTCATGGCTGGGTTTTGAACCTACGTCCCTCTAATTGAAAAAACGAGTCGTAACCACTAGACCACCCCCCTTCCCCCTCCTCCTGAGATGAACAGAGGATGAAGAACCATGCAGAGGGTTGGGGCAACAAAAAGATTTTTTAATGTGATATGAAAATAAAACAGGACAAGAAGGAGGAAATAGAAAGGGGAAAAGGAAGATTGTAATTAAAGATAGATGACTGGACAAGAAGGTGGGAAGACAAAAGAAAAAAAATATATAAATTGCTTGACATCTATAACCCCAATTGCTTGATAAGAAAAAATAATTTCAGAAATTTCGTCAGCTCTTGGGTGCTGTTGCCCGCCTTTCTTCCACCAGTTAATTGCCATGACGACCCCACCCCCTATACGGATTTTTTTTTACATTCTACCCTTAGCCCTCTAATTTACCTCCCTTTTCCGAGATAACGACACTATCCAAAGGGCTTGTTTATTGCATTTATGTCATGTTAGTATATATTTATATTGCTATCTTTATTTACATATTCTACCCTCAGCCCACTAATTTACCTCCTACATGTCCTACCAAGATTATGGCAATGTCCAAAGGGCTTGTTTATTGCATCGAAATCATGTTCGATGATATTAATATCTATTCTATTTTTGATATGTTATATTTATACGTGAAGAGTACGCACACCTTTGACATTAATAGTTAATAATATTGTGCATAACGAAATAAATTGTATGCAAATTAAGATTAAACAGACGTCAAAGTGCAATATAAGGTTGAGCGGTATGATCATGTCATCGTGATAGTATCTGGGGGTGTTGTCAGCCTTTGCTATTTCAACAGGCGTTGGAAGAACCAACTATCCGCAATTTCAGATCGGATTTACATAAGAAAAGGGTAAGAATAAATCTAAAGTGTATGCGTTATTAGCATTTAGAATAATTATAATCGAGATTGCACTAATAATGATAACATGCCTTTGTATATTGCGATCCATCTAGAAATGTACCATTTCGAGGCGCAGACGAGAAAATAAAGAATGCGAGAGTTTTTGGACGAGTGTCTCAGTGTCAATAACTGGTAGTAAAGATAAGACTTTAGTATAATTTGAGCATTCCTTATGATGAAATGATTCTTGAATTTAATGTTTAGTAAGAGAAGGTGCTCCTGCAAAGAAAGCTCACTCACCCTAACATACTCTTGTTGTTGTGTAATAGAATGTCTATTCACTGTTAAGGGCTAATCATGTGGGGTCTTACGAAGAAGCTGGGGCCCGTTGCATAAAACTTTTTACCGGAGAAAACTCAAGTTGTTTTTACCGGAGTTTTTGGCCTGTGTTAAATTCAATGGTAGAAATCAGACTAACCTTAGTTTTCAGTTTTACCAGAGTTTTCTCAGGTTAAAAGTCTTATGCAATAGGCCCCTGGTGTCATGGTCTGAGCTGATGATGTGTATTAGGCATGGCAAGATCTTGAAAACATGTTGATGCAACTCCATCTATAAAGCTTTTCAAGTGAACATCATGAATATGGGCATATACTACCGTGCTATATAATAAACTCGACTGTTATATTATAATGAGACTATATTTCGGTGCAAGTTTTATTGATATGAAAAATATCAAAATATCCATACACGAAACAATTAAATAGAATGTAGTGATGGCAATGTAGGTATTACACCCCCCCCCTCTATCTCTCTCTCACGCACACACACACCTCCCCTCTTAAAAGTACTACAAGATCTCGCACATCCGAAAGGAAGAAGACGTTACATTCATATACATAGTCATGTATATTATTTGTTTGATTATTTTTTCTTCTTAAAATTGCAATTAGCCAATGTGCTCCTGCTGCCCGCCTTCTTTCTTCTTTCTTTCTACTTAGTGTACTGCACTCCTCTGTCCCTCCTGTCTCACCTCCACCTCTCTTATAATATCGTAAAAGTAATATTTTCTCACACGATCCATCGGTTACGTTTTTCTCAAGTGCACAACATTTTTTTGTATTTATTTTTAAACAAAATTATCATTAAGACCCAATATTTATTTGTTGTAAATTTTTTAATGCACTGAGAAATCTCTTCAACACAAATGACTCTTTCCATTCATACTTTACGAGTCATTCAGCAGATCTTCACCAATATCTTCCAAAAACTGAAATCACCCAAAATTCTTTACGTTGTAGAGGAATTATTAAGCTGTGGAATCATTTGAATAGTGATATTAAAGGAGAATGAAACTTTTGGAACAAGATAGCTTGTGTGAAAACAGAAAAATCAAAGAAACAGATCAACGAAAGTTTGAGAAATAAAATAATAATGAGAAAGTTATGCGCATTTGAATATTGCGATCACTTATGCTATGGAGATCCTCAAATTGGCAATGCGACAAAGATGTGTGATATCACTCGTGAACAATTCTCCCCATTACTTTAGTATATATTTCCCTTAAATTGCCCCTTTTATCACATATATCAGTTGATCATGTGTTCTTTCTATATAGGAGGGCGTGTAATACATATTTTTAAAGAATACATCATGGATAAAGAGTTTGTATCACCACAAGAAAAAGCAGGAAGAGACATTTTGAGGGTATTTTATAGTTCATCAAAGGGAAAGTTGATCACATGTGACATTACACATCCTTGTCACATTGCCAATGGGAGGATCTCCATAGCGTTAATGAATGCAATACTCAAATGTTCATAACTATCTCATTATTTGTCCGATTTTTCTCAAACTTTCTTTGTTCTTATTCTTTCATTTTTCTGTTTCGACACAAGCCTACTTATTTTAAAGGTTTCATTCCCCTTTAAACAAAGTAAAACTTTGCATGACTTTAAAAAACTCTTAAAAGTTGAATTTTCCGCTCAGTATAAAACTCCTGACAATAGCACACTGTAGGTCACTATGATTTATGATTATTACTTCTAGTTTACTTGTTTGTTTATTTCCCCTATATTAGCCCATTTCGTTTATTTCTTTCTTTTTTGTATATTGTATTTCAATGTTATTTCTTGTTCACTCTTTATGTATGTAATTTGTATTTAATTGTACCCGGTGTTGCCCCACCCACAGGGTTTTTTTAATGAAAATTTATAGGGGCTGCCAATCCCGGCTCGGTGTAAAAATGGCAGAGGTAAAAATGGCAGAGGTAATAATGGCAGAGGTAAAAATGGCAGAGGTAAAAATGGCAGAGGTAATAATGGCAGAGGTAAAAATGGCAGAGGTAATAATGGCAGAGGTAAAAATGGCAGAGGTAAAAATGGCAAAGGTAAAAATGGCAGAGGTAAAAATGGCAAAGGTAAAAATGGCAGAGGTAAAAATGGCAGAGGTAATAATGGCAGAGGTAAAAATGGCAGAGGTAAAAATGGCAGAGGTCATAATGGTATAGGTAAAAGAGTCTTCAACCCCCATGAAAAAAAAATCAAAAAGCCCCCGCATGTAAGCCCTACATAGATTAACTAAGAAAGGTTTTAAGAAAATGAAAATAATGGAAAGGGTGACATTCTTAAAATCATAGATAGATCGTCTGCACCAAATTGATAATCTTTTAGAATATCCTATTTTTTCTGGACTCTCATGGCCTTCTCATGTCAAATCGCTGTATTAGTATTCAATTTGAAGCACACTCTTGATCGCAATTGAACTTAATTCATTGCAGGGGAAGTTTAAAAGTCATTGTAGAATAGCAGAAAAAAATAAAAAGATAATGCACTGTGAAAAAAAGAGTAAATTTACGTTGGTCATTTTTTTGTTGGGTAATATATACGTTGGTTATTGTTTTGTTGGGCATTATGTGCCCAATACTTAGGCAAATTTTTACTCTGCCGCTGCCAAAATACAGATGTCCAATTGTTGGGCTAGTAATTGCCCTGCTGAGTGGTAAATGTTGCGAAACTTTACGATCACGAGTTGCGCTTGCAGCATGCTACACACGGTCGATAAGATATGGAGGAGCTTCTAGATGACTGGGGGCTGGGGAGCCTCGCTGAATCTTTCATAGATGAGTTGCTTAAACGTTTTTTTAATTTTTTTATTTTGGACTTTACGTTAAGCATAATTTGTAAGGAATTTGTCAGAATAGGCCTACATGCATGACATATATCTGACGCTGTTTTGTTTTTGCTTCACTCACTTGAGATATGCACTTGCACTTGTATGCAGCGTTATTGTGCATGCAAAGCACTTTCGGATAAGGTCTCCGGATCGACACGGACCAGGTACACGAAGTGAGTGTAGGCCTTGCCCAGATGTTGGGTTAATAACTTTATTAAAAAGCTGGGCAAATTAATGTCCCCCAAAATGTAGTTCAAAATATTACCCAACAGTTGGGCACATTAATGCCCCAACAACGTTGGGTAAAATATTGCCCAGTAGTTGGTAGGGTTGACTATCGGCCCAACGTTGGGCAAAATATTGGGTAAAATATTGCCCAATTTTTTCACAGTGTGGTGAGGGTTTTAGGAAATCAATCAAAGATTTAAAAAGCTATACTTTTATATTTCAATGGTGACGTCATTTGCGAGCAGCTTTCCCATATTTGGTGTATAGAAAATATTAATGAAATGTAATTTTCTAGAAAAATCCAAAAAAAAAAAATTATCTTCAGTTTATATCAAGCGACAAATCATTTCACTGACGCTCCTGAAATATTTTTAAAGCAATTATGAACCATTTTTAGTGCATAAAATGTCATGGGGCAGCTTCCCATATATGACGTCAAACCCTTTGGGAACCTGGCATCCACTTGGACTAGCTGCATTGAGGTATTGCTCTATAAAGACTGAACAATAATTGTATCATTTACATTTAACGTATCACATTAATCAGGGGCAGATCCAGGATTTTCCAAGGGGGCACATTTTCCTGAAAAATGACATGCAAAAAAGTTTTCCGCCTACTAACTCGTAAACAAAATAAATAGCAAGCAGAAAAGGGTCTCGCTTTAAAAAGGGGGCACACTTGAGTTAGCATATTTGCTAAGATTTTAATAATTACTTCTCAAGGGGGGGGGGGGGCCACGGGCCAGCTGTGCCCCATGGATCAGCTAGTGACATCACTCACTGGCGGATCTATTCATCATGATCCATCATGATATGGAAATTAAAAAAATACTTTTATTACAGAACGTTCAGTTATTTTTTTAAATCCAGTTTAAATTATGAAACTAGTTCGACGTAGACCCGAACTTGGTCGTTTCAGAGGGTTAGTGGCTGCACACATTGGTGTTTACATTTAAAAATCGTTGGGTTTGTATGTAAAGCGTTGTTCTGCTTACGAGCTTAAGATCCTTTCATCATGCAGTCACTAATGAAATCATTTTGGCAAGAAAATGATTGAGTTTAGATCTTAAATGATGAATAAACAACATAATATTTAATCAGTTTTTATAGCCCATTTCGTCGACAAGAATCCGGTCATGGATGATAATCATAATGTAGCCTATCTTTATAATTTTTACCTCTGCCATTTTTACCTTTGCCATTTTTACCTCTGCCATTTTTACCTCTGCCATTTTTACCTTTGCCATTTTTACCTCTGCCATTTTTACCTCTGCCATTTTTACCTCTGCCATTTTTACCTCTGCCATTTTTACCTTTTGCCATTTTTACCTTTGCCATTATTACCTCCGCCATTATTACCTCTGCCATTATTACCTCTGCCATTTTTACCTCTGCCATTTTTACCTGGCACCGCCAATCCCATGTTTGTATCTAATTTAATTGAAGTAAGGTGCTTGCCTCTTATAAAAGCTTTCCATTTTTCAGCAAGTCCCTCCGTTTTACTTTTAATACAAATGTCATTTGAGATATCTTTATTTAATTAATTGTGTTCTTTAATTCTATAATAATACATGTTGTATTTTTGCTTGTAGCATTTTCAAACTTGTTATGTTATGTTTATCATAATGAACAATTGTGAAACGGAAATACATCAAACTAATCGAATATGAATATACAGTTTTATCTGCAGAATGTAAAATAGAGAGGGGCGGAGAGTAATCAATAACGAGGAAATAAGACACGTTATCCTTCCCTTCTTAATTCATTTTCTTCTCTTTTACCGTTTTTGCTACGCTCTTTATATTTTTTTCATGAAAAACACAGTTTTTGTTCTCCAGTTTAGCTTATCCTTATCCTTCTCCTTATCCCTTCTGTAGGTAAAACATTGATCACTATGGCGTCTAAGTTCAGCTCAGTAGAAAAGGGCGCTGTTTGTGAAGAAGCCGACTGTGAATCGATTACTGACGTCACGTTCTACGTGAAGGAAAAGAAGAAGCTCTGTCATGACTGCGCCTTGAAAAAAGAATGCATCGGAATTGTACGAAGAGGTGCACCTAATCTCTTCTGTGAAAAACACGAGAAAATCATGGACTTGTACTGCAGAACACATAACGTACCATTATGTTATTCATGTGCATTGACAGATCATCGCCGAGAACAGTGCGTTCAAGAGGATATCATGATCGCACTGAAGAAAAATAGAGAAGATCTCAGCATCCTAAAGAATAGGGCGATTGATAAATCAGAGTTATGTCGCGTCTATGGAAATGAGATTCATAAGACCAGACACGCCAAAGACGAACATCTACAAACTATTCAGAATGATGTTGATTCCGAAATCGAAAAACGCGATCGAAGGAGACAGAGCGAGGGAAAAGGAAGATGCTGATAAAATCAATAGCGATATTGATGGGGAAAATGAAGATATCCAGGATGAGATTCGAAAGCTCCAGGAGGAGAGTTCGAAAAGCTCGAGGATAAAATTGAAAAGAACAATGAGAAGAGGGAGAAGCGGCATGAAGAAAATCGTTCGATTGCAGAGAAAAGACGAAAACCGATAATTGATAAACAACGCATTCTTCATGGAGACATTCACAACATCGCTCAAATGATCGAGAGAAAGATTGGAGAGCTTGAAAAATCATGGCAAGACGACACCAAATCAGCAGAGAAAGCAAAAGAGACACTGGACAGAATTCTTGACGACGATAAAAATATTGTCACAGATGGACATCGTGTGCATGCATCAGTGAGTGAGGAACTAAAGAAGCAACTGAATGAGGGTGAGGTGAAAGAAATAAATCGTGTTGTATCAGGTGTGAGGTTTGTGAAGGGTGTTGGGAGAGAGAAGTATGATGGAAGAATTGATGGGTATGATGGAGAGTGGAAGCTCATTGATACAATCAATGTCACAGATAAAATCAGATACCCGCGTATTGCTGGATGTATAGATGAAGATAAGGTGATGATCAGAGATGCACTGATTGGTGGAACACATACCTACATGTTAGATTTGAACAGTAAAACCACACAGAGAGTGATCAACGGTAGTGATACATCATGTATAATCTCATGTGCAGTACTGAATGATGACAAGATAGTATGTGGTAGATACATCACAGGTTGTACAGGAGACAGTCTACCTGGGTGCATCAGTGTATACGACAGACAGTGGAATCACATCAATGACGTCACAATACCAAGAAACACGACGCGTACTGATGTAGCGGTGCGCGTTGCAATCGATCAGGATGGGATGATCATCGCTGCTGAAGCTGGTCAGTCTATGATATACGTCATCAACCCAGCTAATGATGAGATTATCAATACCATCACGTGTAAAGAGAAGATAGTAATGCGCGATGTGCTGTCATCAGGTCACATCATTGCTCTACCCTATACAAGAGATCGCAGAGCGCTCATCATTGACAGAGAGGGTGATCATAGGGAAATCCCCACAGTGATGTCATCTTGAATGTGTGTGTTGATCGTAAGACAGACGACCTCTACGTCGTGACATCAGATGATGAGAGAAAGACGTGTGTGATTGATCAGGTGATGAGTGAGGGTGATATGAAGAAAAGAGTAGCATCATTCCCTTTATCAACTAGACTGTATAAAAAGGATAGATTCAATCACCTAATCGCATCTCGAGTGATTATGACGTCATCAGGGAATATGATTGCATCTGATGGAGATAATATTCTCATATTCAAAAAGACATTCATCCTCTGTATAGATCCATGACAGATAATAAGACCAAACAAACAAATGATATTGGAATGTTGCTACATCTTACCATTATATGCTTATATGCTTTCAAATTGAAAAGAAAAAAACACAATGAAAACGCATGATTCCTTGTAATCCATGGTTTGATTGTGGGTACGCTTCATATTTATATTGAAAACCTATCAGGATTATACTCTTTTATTGTACACGTTGTTTCAGAATATCTTACTAGTATACCAGACTCCGGCGTCGCTTTGTTGGCGTGAGTAAACATTAATATTAAGTGTGTCTGCATAGCAGCTCTAAATTACTGTACCCGTGCATATTTTATTTGAGTTCAGTTCCATATGTTAAATTGAACAGTTGGAATGTTCCACATTATGTAATCATGCCGGTTAAAAAAATTGTCCTTTTCATAATAGTCCATCGTGTGTTTTATAGCTACCACGGTCTTATCCTGCTAATGAAACAGTAGTTGTTACTCCAAATAATTGTTCAGTGATATCTTGATTCACATTACATGGAACGCTATACCCCTTTATAGATTGAAATTGTACCTTTGACTCCTTTCAACGCGTTATATTAAATTATAATTGTTCTCATAATGTTGCGATTTTAGAGAGGATTGCGAGGTCACGCTCGCTATACCTCGATGCGCATTACATCTAAGCATTGCTTGCTTGTTTGTATATTTTCACTTCTAATATCAGATCAACATAAACCAACGAATTATTTTGGTGTGGCTACATACGAAACTACCCCTGAAATTATCTCGATCATGACATGATAATAGTCACCTAGATTTACCGAGAGAGGGGGCTGTTACAATGATTACAATACATCTAGGTAAATTGCACTTTGTACTCTTGGCAAAAAACATACCACTTTATATATAAGCAGTAGTGTTTAACTTCACAATTGGGACTTGGTAACCAAAATGTACCAGTATAGTGCTTATTTACTAAACGGGATCTGCTGTTACCAGAATGCGCATTTGATGGTGATTTATTACATTGTGGTCATGTATAGCTATTTTTGTTTTTGTATGTATAGCTATTTTTGTTTTTGTATGTATAGCTATGTTTGTTTTTGTTTTTTGGAGTTCATGAAAGGGAAATGCTTTGCTTATTGCTTTTTTATCTAATTACCATGTGAATATGTGCTTCTGCAAAATTCAAGCAGGATATTTAAATTATAATTTGAATGTCCTTGTGTATAAAGAGTAAATTGCTTTTAATGAACAGCTGCATATTTATAATATTTGTTTGACATGTTCCATTCAAGTAGGCCTGCATCAATGACTTGCTGAAATGTTTATTAAATTTTTGTTTAATTACGATTTAGTTGCAGGTGCAATAAAACGATAACTGCAATTTGTTGGATTTTTTAAATTTTCATCCGAACGGAAATGGTTTTGATAATGCTTTGTGTAATCGAGAGTATTTTGACTACATTATTTCTTCTTAAGAATTAAATGAATATCTGCAAGAGTTGAACAGAAAATTGTCGCTGATTGCAGGTCGGTTTTTATATCAAAACATCCAGATACATAATTGATTCATTTGCTTTAGTAAACATGATCAGTTAGATGTTTGTGGCAGACTGATGTAAATACGTTTATTTCCATACTATATCGTGCAGTGACTGTGTTGCTGGAAATTTATGTTCAATTGCGTATTAATGATGCAGAAAATCATATATTCGCAGGCGCATTATTATGATCACCTAAAGAACTGAAGTCGGTTAGATTTGTATCGTTTTCCAAGCTTAAACAAATTATTTTTATCAATTCTTTGTTCATTCAAAATTGTTTTGACGACATCTTTTCATCTGAATAACGTAAATGAACTTGAATGGGAAAGATAATAAACACTTAATTGGGAATATGGGATGTATGCGATAGTTGTTATTTTTTAAACGGTTTATCCAATCATCCTTTGATGTTTTCATGTATCATATTTTACTTTTAACAAAAAGTTATATAACATGTATAAGATCATTTGTACATACTACAACTAAATCATTTGAATATCTGAATCTACTGTAATAAAAAAAACACCATGGAAACATTTTTAGAGGTATGTATCATTTGGTTCTTTTCAAGGATAATGCTTTACTTATACTTCTATTTACTCTCACTTAGTGCATTTAAAAGGTGATTCTGCTATAGTCTAAAAGAATTTATTGATTGCTGGTATAATTTTTTTAAACACAAGGCTTATATTTTAGATGCATTTGATTGAAGGAGATTATTCTGCCTCAAATGGTGGATAAACTGCTGTAAATATGGTTTTTGTTTTCTAAATACCGCCTCAGACTCTTTATCTTGTCTAACTGAATATATAATTTAAATTTATAAACTTCATTCATTTGACAATAATATTTTGTTTTATAATACATTCAATTCAATTCAATCTTCAAATCGCAAATAAAATAAGAATACAAAGAAACATCAAATGTAAGTAGGTACAAAATCTATTGCGTGGCTTTCCATGAGGTTATAAAAAAACCTGTAAGGCTGGATCGCCAAAACATGACAGTATGAAACATTATGTATGAAATTTCAATTTTCAAATATGTATAAAGCAGTAAGAAAATGATGGAATATTTTTATACTGTGATTATGAAGATCATACATGTAATCACATAGGGGTCCTGAAAAGTTTCGTTTGTAATCGATGAAATTCGTTTCATGTTTCGTACTAACAGGTGGGTGTTTCATAAGCATGTTCGTAAGTTAAGAGCGACTTTAAGAACGACTGGTGATCCTTTCTTTTGGTAAATGGTAAACATCATTGGCGATGGTGTAGCGCTTAAAAACGGTTCACCAGTCGTTCATATAGTCACCATACATACGAACGCCTTTATGAAACGGCCCCCTGTAATGATTTTGTATTAATACTTAGGAGTATAAAATGAAAATAGGATGTTAGCGCTATAGTCTGCGAAAGGGGTTGTAAACGCTTTCTGAGATCGTCTATTGTTGTTTTTATGAATTATATTTTTCTATTAACCATGAGTTAGCAAAATGTCTGCATATACGTTACACTAAATCATTTCAATACAAAACTGTATATTTGTATTACCAAAGGAATTTTTAAAAGTAAATTTGGGATTAGCGATAGTTAGAATACATTTTACTCAAACACAAATCCAAACACCTTTTTTATTATTATTTTCATACATTATATTTACTATTAACCGTGATGTAACCGAGTTACTGATCATAAGTATATTCTTCACTCTATTTAAGTTTAACATCTTTTTTTATCTACTTCCAAAGATTTTCTAAATAAAGTTAAAATATTAGTGAAGGTTGGAAAAGTTTATTGAACGTATTATCCGGCATTCTTTCTTTTTGCAGCTGTTTTAAATGTATCTTTTTCATAGACTTTATATTAGATGATTTTAATATCTTAATCTGCTTAATCATGTTAAAGGAAAAGTCCACCCGAACAAAAAAGTAGATTTACGTAAAATAAGAAAAAGCAAACAAGTCAATTTCGTTTAAGCTGGTTATTGTCAAATCTGTAAACATTGAAAGTTGTAAAATGTCAAACAATAATAAAAGAGAAAAAGTGGGTGAGGGATATCATTGACTCTCTCGCTTGCATATCACTGAGTTATTGTTTTACATGTAAGCATATGACTGTCTTCGGAAAAACTGAGAAACTGTAACATGTCATACCTTTTTTTTATTTTTATCCGATTTTGATAAAATTTGTAAGCGTCATGCTTGCTTGACTTTTTTATAATGATTCAAATTATTATTTTGGGTGGGCTTGACCTTTAAAAACAATTGATAAAATGAAAATGGGTGTCTATCATTGCCATGCTTGGGTTTCCGCCTTAATAAATTTCATCGCTCCTCAAAGAATCCTGTACTGCTGTAAGACTAATTATTTCAGAAGTTAATATGTGACCAATAAGAATCACAAGAAAAGAGATGTGCAGAGAGAGCTAAAGTGAGGGAGAGAGAGACGGGGAAACAAAGACACAAGCAGTGAAAGAGACAGGAAAGGAAGGGAAACAGGGCAGGAGGGGACGAGAGGGAGATACAGAAATAGAGACATATGAAGCAAAATAGAGGGGAGACGGAAGGGAGACACAGAGACAGAGATGAAGAATCGGACGAATTTATTCAAGGAATGAGACAGAAAGAGAGTAATATAGGGAAAGGGAGATGGCAAATGAACATTCAGAGACAGAGAAGGAACACCCGAGAGATAGAGAGAGGGGGGGGGGGGGGGGGGTAGTGAGAGAATGTGACAAGCAAAAAGGGAGAGAGACGGGAGAGGGGGGTTAGTGAAGTTGACGTATTTTTATTCTCCGATCATCATCAAACCCACTTGGTCTACCATCAATGTGGTCTGGTATTAGTTTGGTACAACCATCCCTTGGTCTTAAATATCATCTAGTCTAATGCCAAAATTGGGTATCGCTTACTTGCCGAATGGAAATGTGATCCATAATTAATTCATATAATGATATACCATAAATGCTGTTAGATCAAGTGGATATATAAGACCATATGGGAATGGCCAAACTCGACATTATACAAAGTGCTCAGTTGGCTAAATAATAATAACTTAGCCCACACGGTTATTTTTGCTTTCATGAATTTCGTAAACAGTAGCGGAAACCCCAAACAAGAATACATTTTGGGAAAGCAAGGTAAAACCCCTTGATTCTATACTGTATTGTGACAAAGTCTTACCTGAAGAGGATAGTCTGTGACGTGAGTAATGTTTGTATAAGAAAAATAAAATCACATATTCCAGGGTATTTATTCTCTTCATGCTAGATGATTTTCATGTTTCAATAAAAGCATTCATCTTTCACAATACAAGCCGCACAGTCTCGTGATTTCAAGAGTAAAAATACTGTGAATGATTGGAGAGACGATGAGAGAGAGAGGGGGGAGAGAGGGGGGGGTGGGAGAGATGGGAGGTGGAGGTGACTGAGAGAAGAGGGGAGGGAACTAGAAAGCGAGAAATGCATTCATTGAATTATAAGTACCAGATAATAAATGACTGAAAGAGGATAATTGAAAGAGAGAGAAGGGGAGAGAGATGAAGAGAGAGAGAGTGGGAGAGATGGGAGGTGGAGGTGACTGAGAGAAGAGGGGAGGGAACTAGAAAGCGAGAAATGCATTCATTGAATTATAAGTCCTAGATAATAAATGATTGAAAGAGGATAATTGAGAAGGAGAAAGAGAGAGAGAGAAGGGAAGAGAGATCAGTGAAGAGAGAGATAGCGCGGGAAATAATGATGTCGGAAGTGAGATAGGTGGATTTTCATTACAATTCCCATGACAATAATACAAAGACACCCTATCTCTAAAGTATGAAAGCAATTGCATTATTGGAAGATGACGATAGAGAGTGATAAAAGTCAGGTGTGCTGGAGTTGGTGGGCATACACGATTGGGTGTGAGTGAATACGTGTGTGGGCGGGTGGGCGTGTGTGTAAGAGAAGGGGGGGGGGGGGCAGTGAGGAGAGAAGTTTGATAGCGTATAATGTGGGCTATTATTCACTATTATTCATTAAGCACCCTCCACAGGTATTTTCCATTTTCTGAAAATGTCCCCCCTTAACAAGTTTTGTCGTATGAAAGCCCACCATAAAAAAGTTTTGAAAACAGAACGATACCCTTGATAAGTACTCCCTGAACTGACCCCCAAGGCACGTACAGCAATATTTGTCACGGATATCGGTTTTAACCTTTACATTGGGTTTCGTACCGTCACACATCTCCCACACCTCGCTCAAATCGGACTTTAAACACGTAGTGTTGGGGCACAAAGGACTTTCTTTATAAAGAATTTTAGTCTTGCTTTTTACTTTCCCAAATTTGTCTTTAAACACGTAGCTTGTTTAGCGAAACGTTTACCCCCTTGTGGGGTATTTAGAGTTTCTGTCACCCTTATCATTCTTACTGCATACATGTATGTAACATGCCAAATTTTTAGGACGAGATCCTAGGCGCGTTACTTTGGTCGCACCCGGTATCCACTCGTCATTGGAAGTGGCACCCGGCGTTCAAATATATATCAAAATGAATTTAACAAAATGCACTTTGTCTTCATGGTATCCTTACTATAATTTGGCTAATCTTGTGTGTCCTTCCGTTGTTTGAAGCAGCTTTTCTCCGTGGTTTTCCACTCAATCGAGCTGGAATTTTTCTAAACATGGTTAAAATTGTTCACAGATTGTCATGAGGGGGGGTTGTTTGTGTATTTTGGTCGCATTATTCAAAGTTTTTTTTTACAATTCATAACTTTTTGGCATTCCTTTTCGCAGCCTTGAGTATAGCTTCGAAGTATTCCCAGTCCCTTTTACCTCTCTCGGGTCAGCGAAATACAAAGCACGGTAATACGGTAGGTCTCACAGGCCTAATTCATTCCCCATAGACTCATGTGTTAAATTGGCACTTTAAAAAATTCATAAGAAATAAGGATGAAATTCGGGGGTCGAATGTTTACTACCAGTGGATAGGATTTATATCTGGCAATCCATATCTGACCAGAAAAGGGTCCCTCGACCGGCTCATTTTAAAAATAAATTGGCGTGTTTGAAGACACCGTCGGGTGGAGCAGATTCATCACCTCAAACAGCAAAATAGCCCTAATCCTTCCGCCAGTCAAAATATAGTCCAAAATTGGTGATATTCTTCCCAATTTGGGAAAAAGAAGTTCAGTAATTACCAAAAATAGAATCAGTGTTAGATGGACAATCATATGCATACACTTTGTCAATCAGCCATATCAAATTAAAAAAAATAGCAATGGGTTGGCTCGAATGAATATCTAGGGCCTGCCACTAGTGATTAGGCCCGTGAGACCTGTATTATATGGCACATGAAGGTTTCTTTTTAATTTACCTTCCTGGCTTTTCTTTAACATCTGTACACTCACTTTATCACAAAGAAATGCATGAAATATACAGATGTGTTATGTAATGACCATTTTTAATGTTACTCCTAATGTCTAGTGCCCTATGGATGTACACACATCCTACATGCCTATATGTAGCTCAACAATGGATGCAATGTAGGGCCCAAATCCTATAATGCAAATTGTAGATATGAATAGTGTGCATATGTGGATTCAAGATCTGCCCAATATAAATACCAGATTCACATGAGTTAATGAGATAATAAAAAGAAATGAGAATCAACATACAAGCACACTATACATTCACATCTTCCTATGACAATTAAGGCCCAAGCCAGGGTGTAAGAGAGAGAGACACACAGGGAGAGAGGGGATTAGATGGCTTGTATTCTAAATGGATGGGGGCTAGTCTGCTAGAAGTCAGTTACAGTTGAACAAGATAGCAGTAGAACTCATTATCAGCCCCCCCCCCAATAACTATGCTTTTCTCAACCCCCCCCCCCCCTTCCCTCTTGAATCCACCACTCTTCAGCCAAATTCTAAAGTTTTCTCTTCTCATTCCCTTCCCCATGAACCCATTTCACAAGTGCAATTGATGCAAGGCCTAATCTAATGTGTACTATATATTGTGATGGGTGCTATACACGATTTACAGCTAGCACGCTCGTCGGTATACGAAAACACACAACATGCAAGCAACCCCAGTCCCAGACCCAGTGACACGCACAGCGGCTACACAGCCTAGCCTAGGTACACAAACACAGAGTTACTAATAACAACTTGTTACCTGTTATACCCCCATGTAGCCTTGTATATAGCCATGAAGTTCAGTTTTTGGACCTCTTGATGATTGAAACATGTATACTAGTGAAATCACCTGCTACTGAAGAGTTGGGCAGGTATTTAGTACTAGGGAATTCCCCATGTAATAGGCTATGGTCAAGGTACTTACAGGTCTCACAGGCCTAATTCATTCCCCATAGACTCATGTGTTAAATTGGCACTTTAAAAAAATCATAAGAAATAAGGATGAAATTCGGGGGTCGAATGTTTACTACCAGTGTATAGGATATATGTCTGGCAATCCATATCTGACCAGAAAAGAGTCCCTCGACCTGCTCATTTTAAAAATATATTGGCGTGTTTGAAGACACCGTCGGGTGGAGCAGATTCATCACCTCAAACAGCATAATAGCCCTAATCCTTCCGCCAGTCAAAATATAGTCCAAAATTGGTGATATTTCTTCCCAATTTGGGAAAAGGAAGTTCAGTAATTACCAAAAATAGAATCAGTGTTAGATGGACAATCATATGCATACACTTTGTCAATCAGCCATATCAAAATAAAAAAAAATAGCAATGGGTTGGCTCGAATGAATATCTAGGGCCTGCCACTTGTGATTAGGCCCGTGAGACCTTATATGGCACATGAAGGTTTCTTTTTAATTTACCTTCCTGGCTTTTCTTTAACATCTGTACACTCACTTTATCACAAAGAAATGCATGAAATATACAGATGTGTTATGTAATGACCATTTTTAATGTTACTCCTAATGTCTAGTGCCCTATGGATTTACACACATCCTACATGCCTATATGTAGCTCAACAATGGATGCAATGTAGGGCCCAAATCCTATAATGCAAATTGTAGATATGAATAGTGTGCATATGTGGATTCAAGATCTGCCCAATATAAATACCAGATTCACATGAGTTAATGAGATAATAAAAAGAAATGAGAATCAACATACAAGCACACTATACATTCACATCTTCCTATGACAATTAAGGGCCCAAGCCAGGGTGTAAGAGAGAGAGACACACAGGGAGAGAGGGATTAGATGGCTTGTATTCTAAATGGATGGGGGCTAGTCTGGCTAGAAGTCAGTTAAAGTTGAACAAGATAGCAGTAGAACTCATTATCAGCCCCCCCCCCAATAACTATGCTTTTCTCAACCCCCCCCCCCCCCCTTCCCTCTTGAATCCACCACTCTTCAGCCAAATTCTAAAGTTTTCTCTTCTCATTCCCTTCCCCATGAACCCATTTCACAAGTGCAATTGATGCAAGGCCTAATCTAATGTGTACTATATATTGTGATGGGTGCTATACACGATTTACAGCTAGCAGCGCTCGTCGGTATACGAAAACACACAACATGCAAGCAACCCCAGTCCCAGACCCAGTGACACGCACAGCGGCTACACAGCCTAGCCTAGGTACACAAACACAGAGTTACTAATAACAACTTGTTACCTGTTATACCCCCATGTAGCCTTGTATATAGCCATGAAGTTCAGTTTTTGGACCTCTTGATGATTGAAACATGTATACTAGTGAAATCACCTGCTACTGAAGAGTTGGGCAGGTATTTAGTACTAGGGAATTCCCCATGTAATAGGCTATGGTCAAGGTACTTACAGGTCTCACAGGCCTAATTCATTCCCCATAGACTCATGTGTTAAATTGGCACTTTAAAAAATTCATAAGAAATAAGGATGAAATTCGGTGGTCGAATGTTTACTACCAGTGGATAGGATTTATATCTGGCAATCCATATCTGACCAGAAAAGGGTCCCTCGACCGGCTCATTTTAAAAATAAATTGGCGTGTTTGAAGACACCGTCGGGTGGAGCAGATTCATCACCTCAAACAGCAAAATAGCCCTAATCCTTCCGCCAGTCAAAATATAGTCCAAAATTGGTGATATTTCTTCCCAATTTGGGAAAAAGAAGTTCAGTAATTACCAAAAATAGAATCAGTTTTAGATGGACAATCATATGCATACACTTTGTCAATCAGCCATATCAAAATAAAAAAAATAGCAATGGGTTGGCTCGAATGAATATCTAGGGCCTGCCACTTGTGATTAGGCCCGTGAGACCTGTATTATATGCACATGAAGGTTTCTTTTTAATTTACCTTCCTGGCTTTTCTTTAACATCTGTACACTCACTTTATCACAAAGAAATGCATGAAATATACAGATGTGTTATGTAATGACCATTTTTAATGTTACTCCTAATGTCTAGTGCCCTATGGATTTACACACATCCTACATGCCTATATGTAGCTCAACAATGGATGCAATGTAGGGCCCAAATCCTATAATGCAAATTGTAGATATGAATAGTGTGCATATGTGGATTCAAGATCTGCCCAATATAAATACCAGATTCACATGAGTTAATGAGATAATAAAAAGAAATGAGAATCAACATACAAGCACACTATACATTCACATCTTCCTATGACAATTAAGGGCCCAAGCCAGGGTGTAAGAGAGAGAGACACACAGGGAGAGAGGGATTAGATGGCTTGTATTCTAAATGGATGGGGCTAGTCTGGCTAGAAGTCAGTTAAAGTTGAACAAGATAGCAGTAGAACTCATTATCAGCCCCCCCCCCAATAACTATGCTTTTCTCAACCCCCCCCCCCTTCCCTCTTGAATCCACCACTCTTCAGCCAAATTCTAAAGTTTTCTCTTCTCATTCCCTTCCCCATGAACCCATTTCACAAGTGCAATTGATGCAAGGCCTAATCTAATGTGTACTATATATTGTGATGGGTGCTATACACGATTTACAGCTAGCAGCGCTCGTCGGTATACGAAAACACACAACATGCAAGCAACCCCAGTCCCAGACCCAGTGACACGCACAGCGGCTACACAGCCTAGCCTAGGTACACAAACACAGAGTTACTAATAACAACTTGTTACCTGTTATACCCCCATGTAGCCTTGTATATAGCCATGAAGTTCAGTTTTTGGACCTCTTGATGATTGAAACATGTATACTAGTGAAATCACCTGCTACTGAAGAGTTGGGCAGGTATTTAGTACTAGGGAATTCCCCATGTAATAGGCTATGGTCAAGGTACTTACAGGTCTCACAGGCCTAATTCATTCCCCATAGACTCATGTGTTAAATTGGCACTTTAAAAAATTCATAAGAAATAAGGATGAAATTCGGTGGTCGAATGTTTACTACCAGTGGATAGGATTTATATCTGGCAATCCATATCTGACCAGAAAAGGGTCCCTCGACCGGCTCATTTTAAAAATAAATTGGCGTGTTTGAAGACACCGTCGGGTGGAGCAGATTCATCACCTCAAACAGCAAAATAGCCCTAATCCTTCCGCCAGTCAAAATATAGTCCAAAATTGGTGATATTTCTTCCCAATTTGGGAAAAGGAAGTTCAGTAATTACCAAAAATAGAATCAGTGTTAGATGGACAATCACATGCATACACTTTGTCAATCAGCCATATCAAAATAAAAAAAATAGCAATGGGTTGGCTCGAATGAATATCTAGGGCCTGCCACTTGTGATTAGGCCCGTGAGACCTTATTATGGCACATGAAGGTTTCTTTTTAATTTACCTTCCTGGCTTTTCTTTAACATCTGTACACTCACTTTATCACAAAGAAATGCATGAAATATACAGATGTGTTATGTAATGACCAATTTTAATGTTACTCCTAATGTCTAGTGCCCTATGGATTTACACACATCCTACATGCCTATATGTAGCTCAACAATGGATGCAATGTAGGGCCCAAATCCTATAATGCAAATTGTAGATATGAATAGTGTGCATATGTGGATTCAAGATCTGCCCAATATAAATACCAGATTCACATGAGTTAATGAGATAATAAAAAGAAATGAGAATCAACATACAAGCACACTATACATTCACATCTTCCTATGACAATTAAGGGCCCAAGCCAGGGTGTAAGAGAGAGAGACACACAGGGAGAGAGGGGATTAGATGGCTTGTATTCTAAATGGATGGGGGCTAGTCTGGCTAGAAGTCAGTTAAAGTTGAACAAGATAGCAGTAGAACTCATTATCAGCCCCCCCCCCCAATAACTATGCTTTTCTCAACCCCCCCCCTTCCCTCTTGAATCCACCACTCTTCAGCCAAATTCTAAAGTTTTCTCTTCTCATTCCCTTCCCCATGAACCCATTTCACAAGTGCAATTGATGCAAGGCCTAATCTAATGTGTACTATATATTGTGATGGGTGCTATACACGATTTACAGCTAGCAGCGCTCGTCGGTATACGAAAACACACAACATGCAAGCAACCCCAGTCCCAGACCCAGTGACACGCACAGCGGCTACACAGCCTAGCCTAGGTACACAAACACAGAGTTACTAATAACAACTTGTTACCTGTTATACCCCCATGTAGCCTTGTATATAGCCATGAAGTTCAGTTTTTGGACCTCTTGATGATTGAAACATGTATACTAGTGAAATCACCTGCTACTGAAGAGTTGGGCAGGTATTTAGTACTAGGGAATTCCCCATGTAATAGGCTATGGTCAAGGTACTTACAGGTCTCACAGGCCTAATTCATTCCCCATAGACTCATGTGTTAAATTGGCACTTTAAAAAATTCATAAGAAATAAGGATGAAATTCGGTGGTCGAATGTTTACTACCAGTGGATAGGATTTATATCTGGCAATCCATATCTGACCAGAAAAGGGTCCCTCGACCGGCTCATTTTAAAAATAAATTGGCGTGTTTGAAGACACCGTCGGGTGGAGCAGATTCATCACCTCAAACAGCAAAATAGCCCTAATCCTTCCGCCAGTCAAAATATAGTCCAAAATTGGTGATATTTCTTCCCAATTTGGGAAAAAGAAGTTCAGTAATTACCAAAAATAGAATCAGTTTTAGATGGACAATCATATGCATACACTTTGTCAATCAGCCATATCAAAATAAAAAAAAATAGCAATGGGTTGGCTCGAATGAATATCTAGGGCCTGCCACTAGTGATTAGGCCCGTGAGACCTTATTATATGGCACATGAAGGTTTCTTTTTAATTTACCTTCCTGGCTTTTCTTTAACATCTGTACACTCACTTTATCACAAAGAAATGCATGAAATATACAGATGTGTTATGTAATGACCATTTTTAATGTTACTCCTAATGTCTAGTGCCCTATGGATTTACACACATCCTACATGCCTATATGTAGCTCAACAATGGATGCAATGTAGGGCCCAAATCCTATAATGCAAATTGTAGATATGAATAGTGTGCATATGTGGATTCAAGATCTGCCCAATATAAATACCAGATTCACATGAGTTAATGAGATAATAAAAAGAAATGAGAATCAACATACAAGCACACTATACATTCACATCTTCCTATGACAATTAAGGGCCCAAGCCAGGGTGTAAGAGAGAGAGACACACAGGAGAGAGGGGATTAGATGGCTTGTATTCTAAATGGATGGGGGCTAGTCTGGCTAGAAGTCAGTTAAAGTTGAACAAGATAGCAGTAGAACTCATTATCAGCCCCCCCCCCAATAACTATGCTTTTCTCAACCCCCCCCCCTTCCCTCTTGAATCCACCACTCTTCAGCCAAATTCTAAAGTTTTCTCTTCTCATTCCCTTCCCCATGAACCCATTTCACAAGTGCAATTGATGCAAGGCCTAATCTAATGTGTACTATATATTGTGATGGGTGCTATACACGATTTACAGCTAGCAGCGCTCGTCGGTATACGAAAACACACAACATGCAAGCAACCCCAGTCCCAGACCCAGTGACACGCACAGCGGCTACACAGCCTAGCCTAGGTACACAAACACAGAGTTACTAATAACAACTTGTTACCTGTTATACCCCCATGTAGCCTTGTATATAGCCATGAAGTTCAGTTTTTGGACCTCTTGATGATTGAAACATGTATACTAGTGAAATCACCTGCTACTGAAGAGTTGGGCAGGTATTTAGTACTAGGGAATTCCCCATGTAATAGGCTATGGTCAAGGTACTTACAGGTCTCACAGGCCTAATTCATTCCCCATAGACTCATGTGTTAAATTGGCACTTTAAAAAATTCATAAGAAATAAGGATGAAATTCGGTGGTCGAATGTTTACTACCAGTGGATAGGATTTATATCTGGCAATCCATATCTGACCAGAAAAGGGTCCCTCGACCGGCTCATTTTAAAAATAAATTGGCGTGTTTGAAGACACCGTCGGGTGGAGCAGATTCATCACCTCAAACAGCAAAATAGCCCTAATCCTTCCGCCAGTCAAAATATAGTCCAAAATTGGTGATATTTCTTCCCAATTTGGGAAAAGGAAGTTCAGTAATTACCAAAAATAGAATCAGTTTTAGATGGACAATCATATGCATACACTTTGTCAATCAGCCATATCAAAATAAAAAAAATAGCAATGGGTTGGCTCGAATGAATATCTAGGCCTGCCACTAGTGATTAGGCCCGTGAGACCTTATATATGGCACATGAAGGTTTCTTTTTAATTTACCTTCCTGGCTTTTCTTTAACATCTGTACACTCACTTTATCACAAAGAAATGCATGAAATATACAGATGTGTTATGTAATGACCATTTCTAATGTTACTCCTAATGTCTAGTGCCCTATGGATTTACACACATCCTACATGCCTATATGTAGCTCAACAATGGATGCAATGTAGGGCCCAAATCCTATAATGCAAATTGTAGATATGAATAGTGTGCATATGTGGATTCAAGATCTGCCCACAATATAAATACCAGATTCACATGAGTTAATGAGATAATAAAAAGAAATGAGAATCAACATACAAGCACACTATACATTCACATCTTCCTATGACAATTAAGGGCCCAAGCCAGGGTGTAAGAGAGAGAGACACACAGGGAGAGAGGGGATTAGATGGCTTGTATTCTAAATGGATGGGGGCTAGTCTGGCTAGAAGTCAGTTAAAGTTGAACAAGATAGCAGTAGAACTCATTATCAGCCCCCCCCCCCCAATAACTATGCTTTTCTCAACCCCCCCCCCCCCCTTCCCTCTTGAATCCACCACTCTTCAGCCAAATTCTAAAGTTTTCTCTTCTCATTCCCTTCCCCATGAACCCATTTCACAAGTGCAATTGATGCAAGGCCTAATCTAATGTGTACTATATATTGTGATGGGTGCTATACACGATTTACAGCTAGCAGCGCTCGTCGGTATACGAAAACACACAACATGCAAGCAACCCCAGTCCCAGACCCAGTGACACGCACAGCGGCTACACAGCCTAGCCTAGGTACACAAACACAGAGTTACTAATAACAACTTGTTACCTGTTATACCCCCATGTAGCCTTGTATATAGCCATGAAGTTCAGTTTTTGGACCTCTTGATGATTGAAACATGTATACTAGTGAAATCACCTGCTACTGAAGAGTTGGGCAGGTATTTAGTACTAGGGAATTCCCCATGTAATAGGCTATGGTCAAGGTACTTACAGGTCTCACAGGCCTAATTCATTCCCCATAGACTCATGTGTTAAATTGGCACTTTAAAAAATTCATAAGAAATAAGGATGAAATTCGGTGGTCGAATGTTTACTACCAGTGGATAGGATTTATATCTGGCAATCCATATCTGACCAGAAAAGGGTCCCTCGACCGGCTCATTTAAAAATAAATTGGCGTGTTTGAAGACACCGTCGGGTGGAGCAGATTCATCACCTCAAACAGCAAAATAGCCCTAATCCTTCCGCCAGTCAAAATATAGTCCAAAATTGGTGATATTTCTTCCCAATTTGGGAAAAAGAAGTTCAGTAATTACCAAAAATAGAATCAGTTTTAGATGGACAATCACATGCATACACTTTGTCAATCAGCCATATCAAAATAAAAAAAATAGCAATGGGTTGGCTCGAATGAATATCTAGGGCCTGCCACTTGTGATTAGGCCCGTGAGACCTTATATATGGCACATGAAGGTTTCTTTTTAATTTACCTTCCTGGCTTTTCTTTAACATCTGTACACTCACTTTATCACAAAGAAATGCATGAAATATACAGATGTGTTATGTAATGACCATTTTTAATGTTACTCCTAATGTCTAGTGCCCTATGGATTTACACACATCCTACATGCCTATATGTAGCTCAACAATGGATGCAATGTAGGGCCCAAATCCTATAATGCAAATTGTAGATATGAATAGTGTGCATATGTGGATTCAAGATCTGCCCAATATAAATACCAGATTCACATGAGTTAATGAGATAATAAAAAGAAATGAGAATCAACATACAAGCACACTATACATTCACATCTTCCTATGACAATTAAGGGCCCAAGCCAGGGTGTAAGAGAGAGAGACACACAGGGAGAGAGGGGATTAGATGGCTTGTATTCTAAATGGATGGGGGCTAGTCTGGCTAGAAGTCAGTTAAAATTGAACAAGATAGCAGTAGAACTCATTATCAGCCCCCCCCCAATAACTATGCTTTTCTCAACCCCCCCCCCCTTCCCTCTTGAATCCACCACTCTTCAGCCAAATTCTAAAGTTTTCTCTTCTCATTCCCTTCCCCATGAACCCATTTCACAAGTGCAATTGATGCAAGGCCTAATCTAATGTGTACTATATATTGTGATGGGTGCTATACACGATTTACAGCTAGCAGCGCTCGTCGGTATACGAAAACACACAACATGCAAGCAACCCCAGTCCCAGACCCAGTGACACGCACAGCGGCTACACAGCCTAGCCTAGGTACACAAACACAGAGTTACTAAACAACTTGTTACCTGTTATACCCCCATGTAGCCTTGTATATAGCCATGAAGTTCAGTTTTTGGACCTCTTGATGATTGAAACATGTATACTAGTGAAATCACCTGCTACTGAAGAGTTGGGCAGGTATTTAGTACTAGGGAATTCCCCATGTAATAGGCTATGGTCAAGGTACTTACAGGTCTCACAGGCCTAATTCATTCCCCATAGACTCATGTGTTAAATTGGCACTTTAAAAAATTCATAAGAAATAAGGATGAAATTCGGTGGTCGAATGTTTACTACCAGTGGATAGGATTTATATCTGGCAATCCATATCTGACCAGAAAAGGGTCCCTCGACCGGCTCATTTTAAAAATAAATTGGCGTGTTTGAAGACACCGTCGGGTGGAGCAGATTCATCACCTCAAACAGCAAAATAGCCCTAATCCTTCCGCCAGTCAAAATATAGTCCAAAATTGGTGATATTTCTTCCCAATTTGGGAAAAAGAAGTTCAGTAATTACCAAAAATAGAATCAGTTTTAGATGGACAATCACATGCATACACTTTGTCAATCAGCCATATCAAAATAAAAAAAATAGCAATGGGTTGGCTCGAATGAATATCTAGGGCCTGCCACTTGTGATTAGGCCCGTGAGACCTTATATATGGCACATGAAGGTTTCTTTTTAATTTACCTTCCTGGCTTTTCTTTAACATCTGTACACTCACTTTATCACAAAGAAATGCATGAAATATACAGATGTGTTATGTAATGACCATTTTTAATGTTACTCCTAATGTCTAGTGCCCTATGGATTTACACACATCCTACATGCCTATATGTAGCTCAACAATGGATGCAATGTAGGGCCCAAATCCTATAATGCAAATTGTAGATATGAATAGTGTGCATATGTGGATTCAAGATCTGCCCAATATAAATACCAGATTCACATGAGTTAATGAGATAATAAAAAGAAATGAGAATCAACATACAAGCACACTATACATTCACATCTTCCTATGACAATTAAGGGCCCAAGCCAGGGTGTAAGAGAGAGAGACACACAAGGAGAGAGGGGATTAGATGGCTTGTATTCTAAATGGATGGGGGCTAGTCTGGCTAGAAGTCAGTTAAAGTTGAACAAGATAGCAGTAGAACTCATTATCAGCCCCCCCCCCCCCAATAACTATGCTTTTCTCAACCCCCCCCCCCCTTCCCTCTTGAATCCACCACTCTTCAGCCAAATTCTAAAGTTTTCTCTTCTCATTCCCTTCCCCATGAACCCATTTCACAAGTGCAATTGATGCAAGGCCTAATCTAATGTGTACTATATATTGTGATGGGTGCTATACACGATTTACAGCTAGCAGCGCTCGTCGGTATACGAAAACACACAACATGCAAGCAACCCCAGTCCCAGACCCAGTGACACGCACAGCGGCTACACAGCCTAGCCTAGGTACACAAACACAGAGTTACTAATAACAACTTGTTACCTGTTATACCCCCATGTAGCCTTGTATATAGCCATGAAGTTCAGTTTTTGGACCTCTTGATGATTGAAACATGTATACTAGTGAAATCACCTGCTACTGAAGAGTTGGGCAGGTATTTAGTACTAGGGAATTCCCCATGTAATAGGCTATGGTCAAGGTACTTACAGGTCTCACAGGCCTAATTCATTCCCCATAGACTCATGTGTTAAATTGGCACTTTAAAAAATTCATAAGAAATAAGGATGAAATTCGGTGGTCGAATGTTTACTACCAGTGGATAGGATTTATATCTGGCAATCCATATCTGACCAGAAAAGGGTCCCTCGACCGGCTCATTTTAAAAATAAATTGGCGTGTTTGAAGACACCGTCGGGTGGAGCAGATTCATCACCTCAAACAGCAAAATAGCCCTAATCCTTCCGCCAGTCAAAATATAGTCCAAAATTGGTGATATTTCTTCCCAATTTGGGAAAAGGAAGTTCAGTAATTACCAAAAATAGAATCAGTTTTAGATGGACAATCACATGCATACACTTTGTCAATCAGCCATATCAAAATAAAAAAAATAGCAATGGGTTGGCTCGAATGAATATCTAGGGCCTGCCACTTGTGATTAGGCCCGTGAGACCTTATATATGGCACATGAAGGTTTCTTTTTAATTTACCTTCCTGGCTTTTCTTTAACATCTGTACACTCACTTTATCACAAAGAAATGCATGAAATATACAGATGTGTTATGTAATGACCATTTTTAATGTTACTCCTAATGTCTAGTGCCCTATGGATTTACACACATCCTACATGCCTATATGTAGCTCAACAATGGATGCAATGTAGGGCCCAAATCCTATAATGCAAATTGTAGATATGAATAGTGTGCATATGTGGATTCAAGATCTGCCCAATATAAATACCAGATTCACATGAGTTAATGAGATAATAAAAAGAAATGAGAATCAACATACAAGCACACTATACATTCACATCTTCCTATGACAATTAAGGGCCCAAGCCAGGGTGTAAGAGAGAGAGACACACAGGGAGAGAGGGGATTAGATGGCTTGTATTCTAAATGGATGGGGGCTAGTCTGGCTAGAAGTCAGTTAAAGTTGAACAAGATAGCAGTAGAACTCATTATCAGCCCCCCCCCCAATAACTATGCTTTTCTCAACCCCCCCCCCTTCCCTCTTGAATCCACCACTCTTCAGCCAAATTCTAAAGTTTTCTCTTCTCATTCCCTTCCCCATGAACCCATTTCACAAGTGCAATTGATGCAAGGCCTAATCTAATGTGTACTATATATTGTGATGGGTGCTATACACGATTTACAGCTAGCAGCGCTCGTCGGTATACGAAAACACACAACATGCAAGCAACCCCAGTCCCAGACCCAGTGACACGCACAGCGGCTACACAGCCTAGCCTAGGTACACAAACACAGAGTTACTAATAACAACTTGTTACCTGTTATACCCCCATGTAGCCTTGTATAGCCATGAAGTTCAGTTTTTGGACCTCTTGATGATTGAAACATGTATACTAGTGAAATCACCTGCTACTGAAGAGTTGGGCAGGTATTTAGTACTAGGGAATTCCCCATGTAATAGGCTATTCAAGGTACATTACATTATATGGCACATGAAGGTTTCATTTAATTTACCTTCCTGGCTTTCTTAACATCTGTACACTCACTTTATCATCAAAGAAATGCATGAAATATACAGAGGTTTATGTAATGACCATTTTTAAATGTACTCTAATGTCTAGTGCCCTAATGGATTTTACACACATCCTCCTACATGCCTATATGTAGCTCAACAATGGATGCAATGTAGGGCCCAAATCCTATAATGCAAATTGTAGATATGAATAGTGTGCATATGTGGATTCAAGATCTGCCCAATATAAATACCAGATTCACATGAGTTAATGAGATAATAAAAAGAAATGAGAATCAACATACAAGCACACTATACATTCACATCTTCCTATGACAATTAAGGGCCCAAGCCAGGGTGTAAGAGAGAGAGACACACAGGGAGAGAGGGATTAGATGGCTTGTATTCTAAATGGATGGGGGCTAGTCTGGCTAGAAGTCAGTTAAAGTTGAACAAGATAGCAGTAGAACTCATTATCAGCCCCCCCCCCCCCAATAACTATGCTTTTCTCAACCCCCCCCCCCCCCTTCCCTCTTGAATCCACCACTCTTCAGCCAAATTCTAAAGTTTTCTCTTCTCATTCCCTTCCCCATGAACCCATTTCACAAGTGCAATTGATGCAAGGCCTAATCTAATGTGTACTATATATTGTGATGGGTGCTATACACGATTTACAGCTAGCAGCGCTCTCGCGTCGGTATACGAAAACACACAACATGCAAGCAACCCCAGTCCCAGACCCAGTGACACGCACAGCGGCTACACAGCCTAGCCTAGGTACACAAACACAGAGTTACTAATAACAACTTGTTACCTGTTATACCCCCATGTAGCCTTGTATATAGCCATGAAGTTCAGTTTTTGGACCTCTTGATGATTGAAACATGTATACTAGTGAAATCACCTGCTACTGAAGAGTTGGGCAGGTATTTAGTACTAGGAATTCCCCATGTAATAGGCTATGGTCAAGGTACTTACAGGTCTCACAGGCCTAATTCATTCCCCATAGACTCATGTGTTAAATTGGCACTTTAAAAAATTCATAAGAAATAAGGATGAAATTCGGTGGTCGAATGTTTACTACCAGTGGATAGGATTTATATCTGGCAATCCATATCTGACCAGAAAAGGGTCCCTCGACCGGCTCATTTTAAAAATAAATTGGCGTGTTTGAAGACACCGTCGGTGGAGCAGATTCATCACCTCAAACAGCAAAATAGCCCTAATCCTTCCGCCAGTCAAAATATAGTCCAAAATTGGTGATATTTCTTCCCAATTTGGGAAAAAGAAGTTCAGTAATTACCAAAAATAGAATCAGTTTTAGATGGACAATCACATGCATACACTTTGTCAATCAGCCATATCAAAATAAAAAAAATAGCAATGGGTTGGCTCGAATGAATATCTAGGGCCTGCCACTTGTGATTAGGCCCGTGAGACCTTATTATATGGCACATGAAGGTTTCTTTTTAATTTACCTTCCTGGCTTTTCTTTAACATCTGTACACTCACTTTATCACAAAGAAATGCATGAAATATACAGATGTGTTATGTAATGACCAATTTTAATGTTACTCCTAATGTCTAGTGCCCTATGGATTTACACACATCCTACATGCCTATATGTAGCTCAACAATGGATGCAATGTAGGGCCCAAATCCTATAATGCAAATTGTAGATATGAATAGTGTGCATATGTGGATTCAAGATCTGCCCAATATAAATACCAGATTCACATGAGTTAATGAGATAATAAAAAGAAATGAGAATCAACATACAAGCACACTATACATTCACATCTTCCTATGACAATTAAGGGCCCAAGCCAGGGTGTAAGAGAGAGAGACACACAGGGAGAGAGGGATTAGATGGCTTGTATTCTAAATGGATGGGGCTAGTCTGGCTAGAAGTCAGTTAAAGTTGAACAAGATAGCAGTAGAACTCATTATCAGCCCCCCCCCCAATAACTATGCTTTTCTCAACCCCCCCCCCCCTTCCCTCTTGAATCCACCACTCTTCAGCCAAATTCTAAAGTTTTCTCTTCTCATTCCCTTCCCCATGAACCCATTTCACAAGTGCAATTGATGCAAGGCCTAATCTAATGTGTACTATATATTGTGATGGGTGCTATACACGATTTACAGCTAGCAGCGCTCGTCGGTATACGAAAACACACAACATGCAAGCAACCCCAGTCCCAGACCCAGTGACACGCACAGCGGCTACACAGCCTAGCCTAGGTACACAAACACAGAGTTACTAATAACAAAACTTGTTACCTGTTAAAATACCCCCATGTAGCATTGTATAGCCATGAATTCATTTTTTGGACCTCTTGATGATTGAAACATGTATACTAGTGAAATCACCTGCTACTGAAGAGTTGGCAGGTATTTAGTAACTAGGGAATTCCCCAGTAATAGGCTATGGTCAGGTACTTACATTTAAATTTGCACATGAAGGTTTCTTTTTAATTTACCTTCCTGGCTTTTCTTTAACATCTGTACACTCACTTTATCACAAAGAAATGCATGAAATATACAGATGTGTTATGTAATGACCATTTTTAATGTTACTCCTCCTAATGTCTAGTGCCCTATGGATTTACACACATCCTACATGCCTATATGTAGCTCAACAATGGATGCAATGTAGGGCCCAAATCCTATAATGCAAATTGTAGATATGAATAGTGTGCATATGTGGATTCAAGATCTGCCCACAATATAAATACCAGATTCACATGAGTTAAATGAGATAATAAAAAGAAATGAGAATCAACATACAAGCACACTATACATTCACATCTTCCTATGACAATTAAGGGCCCAAGCCAGGGTGTAAGAGAGAGAGACACACAGGGAGAGAGGGGATTAGATGGCTTGTATTCTAAATGGATGGGGGCTAGTCTGGCTAGAAGTCAGTTAAAGTTGAACAAGATAGCAGTAGAACTCATTATCAGCCCCCCCCCCCCCAATAACTATGCTTTTCTCAACCCCCCCCCCCTTCCCTCTTGAATCCACCACTCTTCAGCCAAATTCTAAAGTTTTCTCTTCTCATTCCCTTCCCCATGAACCCATTTCACAAGTGCAATTGATGCAAGGCCTAATCTAATGTGTACTATATATTGTGATGGGTGCTATACACGATTTACAGCTAGCAGCGCTCGTCGGTATACGAAAACACACAACATGCAAGCAACCCCAGTCCCAGACCCAGTGACACGCACAGCGGCTACACAGCCTAGCCTAGGTACACAAACACAGAGTTACTAATAACAACTTGTTACCTGTTATACCCCCATGTAGCCTTGTATATAGCCATGAAGTTCAGTTTTTGGACCTCTTGATGATTGAAACATGTATACTAGTGAAATCACCTGCTACTGAAGAGTTGGGCAGGTATTTAGTACTAGGGAATTCCCCATGTAATAGGCTATGGTCAAGGTACTTACAGGTCTCACAGGCCTAATTCATTCCCCATAGACTCATGTGTTAAATTGGCACTTTAAAAAATTCATAAGAAATAAGGATGAAATTCGGTGGTCGAATGTTTACTACCAGTGGATAGGATTTATATCTGGCAATCCATATCTGACCAGAAAAGGGTCCCTCGACCGGCTCATTTTAAAAATAAATTGGCGTGTTTGAAGACACCGTCGGGTGGAGCAGATTCATCACCTCAAACAGCAAAATAGCCCTAATCCTTCCGCCAGTCAAAATATAGTCCAAAATTGGTGATATTTCTTCCCAATTTGGGAAAAGGAAGTTCAGTAATTACCAAAAATAGAATCAGTTTTAGATGGACAATCATATGCATACACTTTGTCAATCAGCCATATCAAAATAAAAAAAATAGCAATGGGTTGGCTCGAATGAATATCTAGGGCCTGCCACTTGTGATTAGGCCCGTGAGACCTTATATGGCACATGAAGGTTTCTTTTTAATTTACCTTCCTGGCTTTTCTTTAACATCTGTACACTCACTTTATCACAAAGAAATGCATGAAATATACAGATGTGTTATGTAATGACCATTTTAATGTTACTCCTAATGTCTAGTGCCCTATGGATTTACACACATCCTACATGCCTATATGTAGCTCAACAATGGATGCAATGTAGGGCCCAAATCCTATAATGCAAATTGTAGATATGAATAGTGTGCATATGTGGATTCAAGATCTGCCCAATATAAATACCAGATTCACATGAGTTAAATGAGATAATAAAAAGAAATGAGAATCAACATACAAGCACACTATACATTCACATCTTCCTATGACAATTAAGGGCCCAAGCCAGGGTGTAAGAGAGAGAGACACACAGGGAGAGAGGGGATTAGATGGCTTGTATTCTAAATGGATGGGGGCTAGTCTGGCTAGAAGTCAGTTAAAGTTGAACAAGATAGCAGTAGAACTCATTATCAGCCCCCCCCCCCAATAACTATGCTTTTCTCAACCCCCCCCCCCCTCCCCTCTTGAATCCACCACTCTTCAGCCAAATTCTAAAGTTTTCTCTTCTCATTCCCTTCCCCATGAACCCATTTCACAAGTGCAATTGATGCAAGGCCTAATCTAATGTGTACTATATATTGTGATGGGTGCTATACACGATTTACAGCTAGCAGCGCTCGTCGGTATACGAAAACACACAACATGCAAGCAACCCCAGTCCCAGACCCAGTGACACGCACAGCGGCTACACAGCCTAGCCTAGGTACACAAACACAGAGTTACTAATAACAACTTGTTACCTGTTTATACCCCCATGTAGCCTTGTATATAGCCATGAAGTTCAGTTTTTGGACCTCTTGATGATTGAAACATGTATACTAGTGAAATCACCTGCTACTGAAGAGTTGGGCAGGTATTTAGTACTAGGGAATTCCCCATGTAATAGGCTATGGTCAAGGTACTTACAGGTCTCACAGGCCTAATTCATTCCCCATAGACTCATGTGTTAAATTGGCACTTTAAAAATTCATAAGAAATAAGGATGAAATTCGGTGGTCGAATGTTTACTACCAGTGGATAGGATTTATATCTGGCAATCCATATCTGACCAGAAAAGGGTCCCTCGACCGGCTCATTTTAAAAATAAATTGGCGTGTTTGAAGACACCGTCGGGTGGAGCAGATTCATCACCTCAAACAGCAAAATAGCCCTAATCCTTCCGCCAGTCAAAATATAGTCCAAAATTGGTGATATTTCTTCCCAATTGGGAAAAAGAAGTTCAGTAATTACCAAAAATAGAATCAGTTTTAGATGGACAATCACATGCATACACTTTGTCAATCAGCCATATCAAAATAAAAAAAATAGCAATGGGTTGGCTCGAATGAATATCTAGGGCCTGCCACTTGTGATTAGGCCCGTGAGACCTTATATGGCACATGAAGGTTTCTTTTTAATTTACCTTCCTGGCTTTTCTTTAACATCTGTACACTCACTTTATCACAAAGAAATGCATGAAATATACAGATGTGTTATGTAATGACCATTTTTAATGTTACTCCTAATGTCTAGTGCCCTATGGATTTACACACATCCTACATGCCTATATGTAGCTCAACAATGGATGCAATGTAGGGCCCAAATCCTATAATGCAAATTGTAGATATGAATAGTGTGCATATGTGGATTCAAGATCTGCCCAATATAAATACCAGATTCACATGAGTTAATGAGATAATAAAAAGAAATGAGAATCAACATACAAGCACACTATACATTCACATCTTCCTATGACAATTAAGGGCCCAAGCCAGGGTGTAAGAGAGAGAGACACACAGGGAGAGAGGGGATTAGATGGCTTGTATTCTAAATGGATGGGGCTAGTCTGGCTAGAAGTCAGTTAAAGTTGAACAAGATAGCAGTAGAACTCATTATCAGCCCCCCCCCCCCAATAACTATGCTTTGCTTTTCTCAACCCCCCCCCCCTTCCCTCTTGAATCCACCACTCTTCAGCCAAATTCTAAAGTTTTCTCTTCTCATTCCCTTCCCCATGAACCCATTTCACAAGTGCAATTGATGCAAGGCCTAATCTAATGTGTACTATATATTGTGATGGGTGCTATACACGATTTACGGCTAGCAGCGCTCGTCGGTATACGAAAACACACGACAACATGCAAGCAACCCCAGTCCCAGACCCAGTGACACGCACGGCGGCTACACAGCCTAGCCTAGGTACACAAACACAGAGTTACTAATAACAACTTGTTACCTGTTATACCCCCATGTAGCCTTGTATATAGCCATGAAGTTCAGTTTTTGGACCTCTTGATGATTGAAACATGTATACTAGTGAAATCACCTGCTACTGAAGAGTTGGGCAGGTATTTAGTACTAGGGAATTCCCCATGTAATAGGCTATGGTCAAGGTACTTGTATTATATGGCACATGAAGGTTTCTTTTTAATTTACCTTCCTGGCTTTCTTAACATCTGTCACTCACTTTATCACAAGAAATGCATGAAATATACAATGTGTTATGTAATGACCATTTTTAATGTTACTCCTAATGTCTAGTGCCCTATGGATTTACACACATCCTACATGCCTATATGTAGCTCAACAATGGATGCAATGTAGGGCCCAAATCCTATAATGCAAATTGTAGATATGAATAGTGTGCATATGTGGATTCAAGATCTGCCCACAATATAAATACCAGATTCACATGAGTTAATGAGATAATAAAAAGAAATGAGAATCAACATACAAGCACACTATACATTCACATCTTCCTATGACAATTAAGGGCCCAAGCCAGGGTGTAAGAGAGAGACACACAGGGAGAGGGGATTAGATGCTTGTATTCTAAATGGATGGGGGCTAGTCTGGCTAGAAGTCAGTTAAAGTTGAACAAGATAGCAGTAGAACTCATTATCAGCCCCCCCCCCAATAACTATGCTTTTCTCAACCCCCCCCCCCTTCCCTCTTGAATCCACCACTCTTCAGCCAAATTCTAAGTTTTCTCTTCTCATTCCCTCCCCATGAACCCATTTCACAAGTGCAATTGATGCAAGGCCTAATCTAATGTGTACTATATATTGTGATGGGTGCTATACACGATTTACAGCTAGCAGCGCTCGTCGGTATACGAAAACACACAACATGCAAGCAACCCCAGTCCAGACCCAGTGACACGCACAGCGCTACACAGCCTAGCCTAGGTACACAAACACAGAGTTACTAATAACAACTTGTTACCTGTTATACCCCCATGTAGCCTTGTAATAAAGCCATGAAGTTCAGTTTTTGGCCCTCTGATGATTGAAACATGTATACTAGTGAAATCACCTGCTACTGAAGAGTTGGGCAATGTATTTATATCTAGGGACTTCCCCTAAAGTATGGTCAAGACTTACATTATATGGCACATGAAGGTTTCTTTTTAATTTACCTTCCTGGCTTTTCTTTAACATCTGTACACTCACTTTATCACAAAGAAATGCATGAAATATACAGATGTGTTATGTAATGACCAGTTTTAATGTTACTCCTAATGTCTAGTGCCCTATGGATTTACACACATCCTACATGCCTATATGTAGCTCAACAATGGATGCAATGTAGGGCCCAAATCCTATAATGCAAATTGTAGATATGAATAGTGTGCATATGTGGATTCAAGATCTGCCCAATATAAATACCAGATTCACATGAGTTAATGAGATAATAAAAAGAAATGAGAATCAACATACAAGCACACTATACATTCACATCTTCCTATGACAATTAAGGGCCCAAGCCAGGGTGTAAGAGAGAGAGACACACAGGGAGAGAGGGGATTAGATGGCTTGTATTCTAAATGGATGGGGCTAGTCTGGCTAGAAGTCAGTTAAAGTTGAACAAGATAGCAGTAGAACTCATTATCAGCCCCCCCCCAATAACTATGCTTTTCTCAACCCCCCCCCCCCTTCCCCCTCTTGAATCCACCACTCTTCAGCCAAATTCTAAAGTTTTCTCTTCTCATTCCCTTCCCCATGAACCCATTTCACAAGTGCAATTGATGCAAGGCCTAATCTAATGTGTACTATATATTGTGATGGGTGCTATACACGATTTACAGCTAGCAGCGCTCGTCGGTATACGAAAACACACAACATGCAAGCAACCCCAGTCCCAGACCCAGTGACACGCACAGCGGCTACACAGCCTAGCCTAGGTACACAAACACAGAGTTACTAATAACAACTTGTTACCTGTTATACCCCCATGTAGCCTTGTATATAGCCATGAAGTTCAGTTTTTGGACCTCTTGATGATTGAAACATGTATACTAGTGAAATCACCTGCTACTGAAGAGTTGGGCAGGTATTTAGTACTAGGGAATTCCCCATGTAATAGGCTATGGTCAAGGTACTTACAGGTCTCACAGGCCTAATTCATTCCCCATAGACTCATGTGTTAAATTGGCACTTTAAAAAATTCATAAGAAATAAGGATGAAATTCGGTGGTCGAATGTTTACTACCAGTGGATAGGATTTATATCTGGCAATCCATATCTGACCAGAAAGGGTCCCTCGACCGGCTCATTTTAAAAATAAATTGGCGTGTTTGAAGACACCGTCGGGTGGAGCAGATTCATCACCTCAAACAGCAAAATAGCCCTAATCCTTCCGCCAGTCAAAATATAGTCCAAAATTGGTGATATTTCTTCCCAATTTGGGAAAAAGAAGTTCAGTAATTACCAAAAATAGAATCAGTTTTAGATGGACAATCACATGCATACACTTTGTCAATCAGCCATATCAAAATAAAAAAAATAGCAATGGGTTGGCTCGAATGAATATCTAGGGCCTGCCACTTGTGATTAGGCCCGTGAGACCTTATATATGGCACATGAAGGTTTCTTTTAATTTACCTTCCTGGCTTTTCTTTAACATCTGTACACTCACTTTATCACAAAGAAATGCATGAAATATACAGATGTGTTATGTAATGACCATTTTTAATGTTACTCCTAATGTCTAGTGCCCTATGGATTTACACACATCCTACATGCCTATATGTAGCTCAACAATGGATGCAATGTAGGGCCCAAATCCTATAATGCAAATTGTAGATATGAATAGTGTGCATATGTGGATTCAAGATCTGCCCAATATAAATACCAGATTCACATGAGTTAATGAGATAATAAAAAGAAATGAGAATCAACATACAAGCACACTATACATTCACATCTTCCTATGACAATTAAGGGCCCAAGCCAGGGTGTAAGAGAGAGAGACACACAGGGAGAGAGGGGATTAGATGGCTTGTATTCTAAATGGATGGGGCTAGTCTGGCTAGAAGTCAGTTAAAGTTGAACAAGATAGCAGTAGAACTCATTATCAGCCCCCCCCCCCAATAACTATGCTTTTCTCAACCCCCCCCCCCTTCCCTCTTGAATCCACCACTCTTCAGCCAAATTCTAAAGTTTTCTCTTCTCATTCCCTTCCCCATGAACCCATTTCACAAGTGCAATTGATGCAAGGCCTAATCTAATGTGTACTATATATTGTGATGGGTGCTATACACGATTTACAGCTAGCAGCGCTCGTCGGTATACGAAAACACACAACATGCAAGCAACCCCAGTCCCAGACCCAGTGACACGCACAGCGGCTACACAGCCTAGCCTAGGTACACAAACACAGAGTTACTAATAACAACTTGTTACCTGTTATACCCCCATGTAGCCTTGTATATAGCCATGAAGTTCAGTTTTTGGACCTCTTGATGATTGAAACATGTATACTAGTGAAATCACCTGCTACTGAAGAGTTGGGCAGGTATTTAGTACTAGGGAATTCCCCATGTAATAGGCTATGGTCAAGGTACTTACAGGTCTCACAGGCCTAATTCATTCCCCATAGACTCATGTGTTAAATTGGCACTTTAAAAAATTCATAAGAAATAAGGATGAAATTCGGTGGTCGAATGTTTACTACCAGTGGATAGGATTTATATCTGGCAATCCATATCTGACCAGAAAAGGGTCCCTCGACCGGCTCATTTTAAAAATAAATTGGCGTGTTTGAAGACACCGTCGGGTGGAGCAGATTCATCACCTCAAACAGCAAAATAGCCCTAATCCTTCCGCCAGTCAAAATATAGTCCAAAATTGGTGATATTTCTTCCCAATTTGGGAAAAGGAAGTTCAGTAATTACCAAAAATAGAATCAGTTTTAGATGGACAATCACATGCATACACTTTGTCAATCAGCCATATCAAAATAAAAAAAATAGCAATGGGTTGGCTCGAATGAATATCTAGGGCCTGCCACTTGTGATTAGGCCCGTGAGACCTTATATATGGCACATGAAGGTTTCTTTTTAATTTACCTTCCTGGCTTTTCTTTAACATCTGTACACTCACTTTATCACAAAGAAATGCATGAAATATACAGATGTGTTATGTAATGACCATTTTTAATGTTACTCCTAATGTCTAGTGCCCTATGGATTTACACACATCCTACATGCCTATATGTAGCTCAACAATGGATGCAATGTAGGGCCCAAATCCTATAATGCAAATTGTAGATATGAATAGTGTGCATATGTGGATTCAAGATCTGCCCAATATAAATACCAGATTCACATGAGTTAATGAGATAATAAAAAGAAATGAGAATCAACATACAAGCACACTATACATTCACATCTTCCTATGACAATTAAGGGCCCAAGCCAGGGTGTAAGAGAGAGAGACACACAGGGAGAGAGGGGATTAGATGGCTTGTATTCTAAATGGATGGGGCTAGTCTGGCTAGAAGTCAGTTAAAGTTGAACAAGATAGCAGTAGAACTCATTATCAGCCCCCCCCCCCCAATAACTATGCTTTTCTCAACCCCCCCCCCCTTCCCTCTTGAATCCACCACTCTTCAGCCAAATTCTAAAGTTTTCTCTTCTCATTCCCTTCCCCATGAACCCATTTCACAAGTGCAATTGATGCAAGGCCTAATCTAATGTGTACTATATATTGTGATGGGTGCTATACACGATTTACAGCTAGCAGCGCTCGTCGGTATACGAAAACACACAACATGCAAGCAACCCCAGTCCCAGACCCAGTGACACGCACAGCGGCTACACAGCCTAGCCTAGGTACACAAACACAGAGTTACTAATAACAACTTGTTACCTGTTATACCCCCATGTAGCCTTGTATATAGCCATGAAGTTCAGTTTTTGGACCTCTTGATGATTGAAACATGTATACTAGTGAAATCACCTGCTACTGAAGAGTTGGGCAGGTATTTAGTACTAGGGAATTCCCCATGTAATAGGCTATGGTCAAGGTACTTACAGGTCTCACAGGCCTAATTCATTCCCCATAGACTCATGTGTTAAATTGGCACTTTAAAAAATTCATAAGAAATAAGGATGAAATTCGGTGGTCGAATGTTTACTACCAGTGGATAGGATTTATATCTGGCAATCCATATCTGACCAGAAAAGGGTCCCTCGACCGGCTCATTTTAAAAATAAATTGGCGTGTTTGAAGACACCGTCGGGTGGAGCAGATTCATCACCTCAAACAGCAAAATAGCCCTAATCCTTCCGCCAGTCAAAATATAGTCCAAAATTGTGATATTTCTTCCCAATTTGGGAAAAAGAAGTTCAGTAATTACCAAAAATAGAATCAGTTTTAGATGGACAATCACATGCATACACTTTGTCAATCAGCCATATCAAAATAAAAAAAATAGCAATGGGTTGGCTCGAATGAATATCTAGGGCCTGCCACTTGTGATTAGGCCCGTGAGACCTTATATATGGCACATGAAGGTTTCTTTTTAATTTACCTTCCTGGCTTTTCTTTAACATCTGTACACTCACTTTATCACAAAGAAATGCATGAAATATACAGATGTGTTATGTAATGACCAGTTACTCCTAATGTCTAGTGCCCTATGGATTTACACACATCCTACATGCCTATATGTAGCTCAACAATGGATGCAATGTAGGGCCCAAATCCTATAATGCAAATTGTAGATATGAATAGTGTGCATATGTGGATTCAAGATCTGCCCAATATAAATACCAGATTCACATGAGTTAATGAGATAATAAAAAGAAATGAGAATCAACATACAAGCACACTATACATTCACATCTTCCTATGACAATTAAGGGCCCAAGCCAGGGTGTAAGAGAGAGAGACACACAGGGAGAGAGGGGATTAGATGGCTTGTATTCTAAATGGATGGGGGCTAGTCTGGCTAGAAGTCAGTTAAAGTTGAACAAGATAGCAGTAGAACTCATTATCAGCCCCCCCCCCCAATAACTATGCTTTTCTCAACCCCCCCCCCCCCCTTCCCTCTTGAATCCACCACTCTTCAGCCAAATTCTAAAGTTTTCTCTTCTCATTCCCTTCCCCATGAACCCATTTCACAAGTGCAATTGATGCAAGGCCTAATCTAATGTGTACTATATATTGTGATGGGTGCTATACACGATTTACAGCTAGCAGCGCTCGTCGGTATAACGAAAACACACAACATGCAAGCAACCCCAGTCCCAGACCCAGTGACACGCACAGCGGCTACACAGCCTAGCCTAGGTACACAAACACAGAGTTACTAATAACAACTTGTTACCTGTTATACCCCCATGTAGCCTTGTATATAGCCATGAAGTTCAGTTTTTGGACCTCTTGATGATTGAAACATGTATACTAGTGAAATCACCTGCTACTGAAGAGTTGGGCAGGTATTTAGTACTAGGGAATTCCCCATGTAATAGGCTATGGTCAAGGTACTTACAGGTCTCACAGGCCTAATTCATTCCCCATAGACTCATGTGTTAAATTGGCACTTTAAAAAATTCATAAGAAATAAGGATGAAATTCGGTGGTCGAATGTTTACTACCAGTGGATAGGATTTATATCTGGCAATCCATATCTGACCAGAAAAGGGTCCCTCGACCGGCTCATTTTAAAAATAAATTGGCGTGTTTGAAGACACCGTCGGGTGGAGCAGATTCATCACCTCAAACAGCAAAATAGCCCTAATCCTTCCGCCAGTCAAAATATAGTCCAAAATTGGTGATATTTCTTCCCAATTTGGGAAAAAGAAGTTCAGTAATTACCAAAAATAGAATCAGTTTTAGATGGACAATCACATGCATACACTTTGTCAATCAGCCATATCAAAATAAAAAAAATAGCAATGGTTTGGCTCGAATGAATATCTAGGGCCTGCCACTTGTGATTAGGCCCGTGAGACCTTATATGGCACATGAAGGTTTCTTTTTAATTTACCTTCCTGGCTTTTCTTTAACATCTGTACACTCACTTTATCACAAAGAAATGCATGAAATATACAGATGTGTTATGTAATGACCAATTTTAATGTTACTCCTAATGTCTAGTGCCCTATGGATTTACACACATCCTACATGCCTATATGTAGCTCAACAATGGATGCAATGTAGGGCCCAAATCCTATAATGCAAATTGTAGATATGAATAGTGTGCATATGTGGATTCAAGATCTGCCCAATATAAATACCAGATTCACATGAGTTAATGAGATAATAAAAAGAAATGAGAATCAACATACAAGCACACTATACATTCACATCTTCCTATGACAATTAAGGGCCCAAGCCAGGGTGTAAGAGAGAGAGACACACAGGGAGAGAGGGGATTAGATGGCTTGTATTCTAAATGGATGGGGCTAGTCTGGCTAGAAGTCAGTTAAAGTTGAACAAGATAGCAGTAGAACTCATTATCAGCCCCCCCCCCCAATAACTATGCTTTTCTCAACCCCCCCCCCCCCCTTCCCTCTTGAATCCACCACTCTTCAGCCAAATTCTAAAGTTTTCTCTTCTCATTCCCTTCCCCATGAACCCATTTCACAAGTGCAATTGATGCAAGGCCTAATCTAATGTGTACTATATATTGTGATGGGTGCTATACACGATTTACAGCTAGCAGCGCTCGTCGGTATACGAAAACACACAACATGCAAGCAACCCCAGTCCCAGACCCAGTGACACGCACAGCGGCTACACAGCCTAGCCTAGGTACACAAACACAGAGTTACTAATAACAACTTGTTACCTGTTATACCCCCATGTAGCCTTGTATATAGCCATGAAGTTCAGTTTTTGGACCTCTTGATGATTGAAACATGTATACTAGTGAAATCACCTGCTACTGAAGAGTTGGGCAGGTATTTAGTACTAGGGAATTCCCCATGTAATAGGCTATGGTCAAGGTACTTACAGGTCTCACAGGCCTAATTCATTCCCCATAGACTCATGTGTTAAATTGGCACTTTAAAAAATTCATAAGAAATAAGGATGAAATTCGGTGGTCGAATGTTTACTACCAGTGGATAGGATTTATATCTGGCAATCCATATCTGACCAGAAAAGGTCCCTCGACCGGCTCATTTTAAAAATAAATTGGCGTGTTTGAAGACACCGTCGGGTGGAGCAGATTCATCACCTCAAACAGCAAAATAGCCCTAATCCTTCCGCCAGTCAAAATATAGTCCAAAATTGGTGATATTTCTTCCCAATTTGGGAAAAAGAAGTTCAGTAATTACCAAAAATAGAATCAGTTTTAGATGGACAATCACATGCATACACTTTGTCAATCAGCCATATCAAAATAAAAAAAATAGCAATGGTTTGGCTCGAATGAATATCTAGGGCCTGCCACTTGTGATTAGGCCCGTGAGACCTTATATATGGCACATGAAGGTTTCTTTTTAATTTACCTTCCTGGCTTTTCTTTAACATCTGTACACTCACTTTATCACAAAGAAATGCATGAAATATACAGATGTGTTATGTAATGACCATTTTTAATGTTACTCCTAATGTCTAGTGCCCTATGGATTTACACACATCCTACATGCCTATATGTAGCTCAACAATGGATGCAATGTAGGGCCCAAATCCTATAATGCAAATTGTAGATATGAATAGTGTGCATATGTGGATTCAAGATCTGCCCAATATAAATACCAGATTCACATGAGTTAATGAGATAATAAAAAGAAATGAGAATCAACATACAAGCACACTATACATTCACATCTTCCTATGACAATTAAGGGCCCAAGCCAGGGTGTAAGAGAGAGAGACACACAGGGAGAGAGGGGATTAGATGGCTTGTATTCTAAATGGATGGGGGCTAGTCTGGCTAGAAGTCAGTTAAAGTTGAACAAGATAGCAGTAGAACTCATTATCAGCCCCCCCCCCCAATAACTATGCTTTTCTCAACCCCCCCCCCCTTCCCTCTTGAATCCACCACTCTTCAGCCAAATTCTAAAGTTTTCTCTTCTCATTCCCTTCCCCATGAACCCATTTCACAAGTGCAATTGATGCAAGGCCTAATCTAATGTGTACTATATATTGTGATGGGTGCTATACACGATTTACAGCTAGCAGCGCTCGTCGGTATACGAAAACACACAACATGCAAGCAACCCCAGTCCCAGACCCAGTGACACGCACAGCGGCTACACAGCCTAGCCTAGGTACACAAACACAGAGTTACTAATAACAACTTGTTACCTGTTATACCCCCATGTAGCCTTGTATATAGCCATGAAGTTCAGTTTTTGGACCTCTTGATGATTGAAACATGTATACTAGTGAAATCACCTGCTACTGAAGAGTTGGGCAGGTATTTAGTACTAGGGAATTCCCCATGTAATAGGCTATGGTCAAGGTACTTACAGGTCTCACAGGCCTAATTCATTCCCCATAGACTCATGTGTTAAATTGGCACTTTAAAAAATTCATAAGAAATAAGGATGAAATTCGGTGGTCGAATGTTTACTACCAGTGGATAGGATTTATATCTGGCAATCCATATCTGACCAGAAAAGGGTCCCTCGACCGGCTCATTTTAAAAATAAATTGGCGTGTTTGAAGACACCGTCGGGTGGAGCAGATTCATCACCTCAAACAGCAAAATAGCCCTAATCCTTCCGCCAGTCAAAATATAGTCCAAAATTGGTGATATTTCTTCCCAATTTGGAAAAAGAAGTTCAGTAATTACCAAAAATAGAATCAGTTTTAGATGGACAATCACATGCATACACTTTGTCAATCAGCCATATCAAAATAAAAAAAATAGCAATGGGTTGGCTCGAATGAATATCTAGGGCCTGCCACTTGTGATTAGGCCCGTGAGACCTTATATGGCACATGAAGGTTTCTTTTTAATTTACCTTCCTGGCTTTTCTTTAACATCTGTACACTCACTTTATCACAAAGAAATGCATGAAATATACAGATGTGTTATGTAATGACCATTTTTAATGTTACTCCTAATGTCTAGTGCCCTATGGATTTACACACATCCTACATGCCTATATGTAGCTCAACAATGGATGCAATGTAGGGCCCAAATCCTATAATGCAAATTGTAGATATGAATAGTGTGCATATGTGGATTCAAGATCTGCCCAATATAAATACCAGATTCACATGAGTTAATGAGATAATAAAAAGAAATGAGAATCAACATACAAGCACACTATACATTCACATCTTCCTATGACAATTAAGGGCCCAAGCCAGGGTGTAAGAGAGAGAGACACACAGGAGAGAGGGGATTAGATGGCTTGTATTCTAAATGGATGGGGGCTAGTCTGGCTAGAAGTCAGTTAAAGTTGAACAAGATAGCAGTAGAACTCATTATCAGCCCCCCCCCCCAATAACTATGCTTTTCTCAACCCCCCCCCCCCCTTCCCTCTTGAATCCACCACTCTTCAGCCAAATTCTAAAGTTTTCTCTTCTCATTCCCTTCCCCATGAACCCATTTCACAAGTGCAATTGATGCAAGGCCTAATCTAATGTGTACTATATATTGTGATGGGTGCTATACACGATTTACAGCTAGCAGCGCTCGTCGGTATACGAAAACACACAACATGCAAGCAACCCCAGTCCCAGACCCAGTGACACGCACAGCGGCTACACAGCCTAGCCTAGGTACACAAACACAGAGTTACTAATAACAACTTGTTACCTGTTATACCCCCATGTAGCCTTGTATATAGCCATGAAGTTCAGTTTTTGGACCTCTTGATGATTGAAACATGTATACTAGTGAAATCACCTGCTACTGAAGAGTTGGGCAGGTATTTAGTACTAGGGAATTCCCCATGTAATAGGCTATGGTCAAGGTACTTACAGGTCTCACAGGCCTAATTCATTCCCCATAGACTCATGTGTTAAATTGGCACTTTAAAAAATTCATAAGAAATAAGGATGAAATTCGGTGGTCGAATGTTTACTACCAGTGGATAGGATTTATATCTGGCAATCCATATCTGACCAGAAAAGGGTCCCTCGACCGGCTCATTTTAAAAATAAATTGGCGTGTTTGAAGACACCGTCGGTGGAGCAGATTCATCACCTCAAACAGCAAAATAGCCCTAATCCTTCCGCCAGTCAAAATATAGTCCAAAATTGGTGATATTTCTTCCCAATTTGGGAAAAAGAAGTTCAGTAATTACCAAAAATAGAATCAGTTTTAGATGGACAATCACATGCATACACTTTGTCAATCAGCCATATCAAAATAAAAAAAATAGCAATGGGTTGGCTCGAATGAATATCTAGGGCCTGCCACTTGTGATTAGGCCGTGAGACCTTATATGGCACATGAAGGTTTCTTTTTAATTTACCTTCCTGGCTTTTCTTTAACATCTGTACACTCACTTTATCACAAAGAAATGCATGAAATATACAGATGTGTTATGTAATGACCATTTCTAATGTTACTCCTAATGTCTAGTGCCCTATGGATTTACACACATCCTACATGCCTATATGTAGCTCAACAATGGATGCAATGTAGGGCCCAAATCCTATAATGCAAATTGTAGATATGAATAGTGTGCATGTGTGGATTCAAGATCTGCCCACAATATAAATACCAGATTCACATGAGTTAAATGAGATAATAAAAAGAAATGAGAATCAACATACAAGCACACTATACATTCACATCTTCCTATGACAATTAAGGGCCCAAGCCAGGGTGTAAGAGAGAGAGACACACACAGGGAGAGGGGGATTAGATGGCTTGTATTCTAAATGGATGGGGGCTAGTCTGGCTAGAAGTCAGTTAAAGTTGAACAAGATAGCAGTAGAACTCATTATCAGCCCCCCCCCCCCAATAACTATGCTTTTCTCAACCCCCCCCCCCCTTCCCTCTTGAATCCACCACTCTTCAGCCAAATTCTAAAGTTTTCTCTTCTCATTCCCTTCCCCATGAACCCATTTCACAAGTGCAATTGATGCAAGGCCTAATCTAATGTGTACTATATATTGTGATGGGTGCTATACACGATTTACAGCTAGCAGCGCTCGTCGGTATACGAAAACACACAACATGCAAGCAACCCCAGTCCCAGACCCAGTGACACGCACAGCGGCTACACAGCCTAGCCTAGGTACACAAACACAGAGTTACTAATAACAACTTGTTACCTGTTATACCCCCATGTAGCCTTGTATATAGCCATGAAGTTCAGTTTTTGGACCTCTTGATGATTGAAACATGTATACTAGTGAAATCACCTGCTACTGAAGAGTTGGGCAGGTATTTAGTACTAGGGAATTCCCCATGTAATAGGCTATGGTCAAGGTACTTACAGGTCTCACAGGCCTAATTCATTCCCCATAGACTCATGTGTTAAATTGGCACTTTAAAAAATTCATAAGAAATAAGGATGAAATTCGGTGGTCGAATGTTTACTACCAGTGGATAGGATTTATATCTGGCAATCCATATCTGACCAGAAAAGGGTCCCTCGACCGGCTCATTTTAAAAATAAATTGGCGTGTTTGAAGACACCGTCGGGTGGAGCAGATTCATCACCTCAAACAGCAAAATAGCCCTAATCCTTCCGCCAGTCAAAATATAGTCCAAAATTGGTGATATTTCTTCCCAATTTGGGAAAAGGAAGTTCAGTAATTACCAAAAATAGAATCAGTTTTAGATGGACAATCACATGCATACACTTTGTCAATCAGCCATATCAAAATAAAAAAAATAGCAATGGGTTGGCTCGAATGAATATCTAGGGCCTGCCACTTGTGATTAGGCCCGTGAGACCTTATATGGCACATGAAGGTTTCTTTTTAATTTACCTTCCTGGCTTTTCTTTAACATCTGTACACTCACTTTATCACAAAGAAATGCATGAAATATACAGATGTGTTATGTAATGACCATTTTTAATGTTACTCCTAATGTCTAGTGCCCTATGGATTTACACACATCCTACATGCCTATATGTAGCTCAACAATGGATGCAATGTAGGGCCCAAATCCTATAATGCAAATTGTAGATATGAATAGTGTGCATATGTGGATTCAAGATCTGCCCAATATAAATACCAGATTCACATGAGTTAATGAGATAATAAAAAGAAATGAGAATCAACATACAAGCACACTATACATTCACATCTTCCTATGACAATTAAGGGCCCAAGCCAGGGTGTAAGAGAGAGAGACACACAGGGAGAGAGGGGATTAGATGGCTTGTATTCTAAATGGATGGGGGCTAGTCTGGCTAGAAGTCAGTTAAAGTTGAACAAGATAGCAGTAGAACTCATTATCAGCCCCCCCCCCCAATAACTATGCTTTTCTCAACCCCCCCCCCCCTTCCCTCTTGAATCCACCACTCTTCAGCCAAATTCTAAAGTTTTCTCTTCTCATTCCCTTCCCCATGAACCCATTTCACAAGTGCAATTGATGCAAGGCCTAATCTAATGTGTACTATATATTGTGATGGGTGCTATACACGATTTACAGCTAGCAGCGCTCGTCGGTATACGAAAACACACAACATGCAAGCAACCCCAGTCCCAGACCCAGTGACACGCACAGCGGCTACACAGCCTAGCCTAGGTACACAAACACAGAGTTACTAATAACAACTTGTTACCTGTTATACCCCCATGTAGCCTTGTATATAGCCATGAAGTTCAGTTTTTGGACCTCTTGATGATTGAAACATGTATACTAGTGAAATCACCTGCTACTGAAGAGTTGGGCAGGTATTTAGTACTAGGGAATTCCCCATGTAATAGGCTATGGTCAAGGTACTTACAGGTCTCACAGGCCTAATTCATTCCCCATAGACTCATGTGTTAAATTGGCACTTTAAAAAATTCATAAGAAATAAGGATGAAATTCGGTGGTCGAATGTTTACTACCAGTGGATAGGATTTATATCTGGCAATCCATATCTGACCAGAAAAGGGTCCCTCGACCGGCTCATTTTAAAAATAAATTGGCGTGTTTGAAGACACCGTCGGGTGGAGCAGATTCATCACCTCAAACAGCAAAATAGCCCTAATCCTTCCGCCAGTCAAAATATAGTCCAAAATTGGTGATATTTCTTCCCAATTTGGGAAAAAGAAGTTCAGTAATTACCAAAAATAGAATCAGTTTTAGATGGACAATCACATGCATACACTTTGTCAATCAGCCATATCAAAATAAAAAAAATAGCAATGGGTTGGCTCGAATGAATATCTAGGGCCTGCCACTTGTGATTAGGCCCGTGAGACCTTATATGGCACATGAAGGTTTCTTTTTAATTTACCTTCCTGGCTTTTCTTTAACATCTGTACACTCACTTTATCACAAAGAAATGCATGAAATATACAGATGTGTTATGTAATGACCATTTCTAATGTTACTCCTAATGTCTAGTGCCCTATGGATTTACACACATCCTACATGCCTATATGTAGCTCAACAATGGATGCAATGTAGGGCCCAAATCCTATAATGCAAATTGTAGATATGAATAGTGTGCATATGTGGATTCAAGATCTGCCCAATATAAATACCAGATTCACATGAGTTAATGAGATAATAAAAAGAAATGAGAATCAACATACAAGCACACTATACATTCACATCTTCCTATGACAATTAAGGGCCCAAGCCAGGGTGTAAGAGAGAGAGACACACAGGGAGAGAGGGGATTAGATGGTTTGTATTCTAAATGGATGGGGGCTAGTCTGGCTAGAAGTCAGTTAAAGTTGAACAAGATAGCAGTAGAACTCATTATCAGCCCCCCCCCCCCCAATAACTATGCTTTTCTCAACCCCCCCCCCCCCCCCTTCCCTCTTGAATCCACCACTCTTCAGCCAAATTCTAAAGTTTTCTCTTCTCATTCCCTTCCCCATGAACCCATTTCACAAGTGCAATTGATGCAAGGCCTAATCTAATGTGTACTATATATTGTGATGGGTGCTATACACGATTTACAGCTAGCAGCGCTCGTCGGTATACGAAAACACACAACATGCAAGCAACCCCAGTCCCAGACCCAGTGACACGCACAGCGGCTACACAGCCTAGCCTAGGTACACAAACACAGAGTTACTAATAACAACTTGTTACCTGTTATACCCCCATGTAGCCTTGTATATAGCCATGAAGTTCAGTTTTTGGACCTCTTGATGATTGAAACATGTATACTAGTGAAATCACCTGCTACTGAAGAGTTGGGCAGGTATTTAGTACTAGGGAATTCCCCATGTAATAGGCTATGGTCAAGGTACTTACAGGTCTCACAGGCCTAATTCATTCCCCATAGACTCATGTGTTAAATTGGCACTTTAAAAAATTCATAAGAAATAAGGATGAAATTCGGTGGTCGAATGTTTACTACCAGTGGATAGGATTTATATCTGGCAATCCATATCTGACCAGAAAAGGGTCCCTCGACCGGCTCATTTTAAAAATAAATTGGCGTGTTTGAAGACACCGTCGGTGGAGCAGATTCATCACCTCAAACAGCAAAATAGCCCTAATCCTTCCGCCAGTCAAAATATAGTCCAAAATTGGTGATATTTCTTCCCAATTTGGGAAAAAGAAGTTCAGTAATTACCAAAAATAGAATCAGTTTTAGATGGACAATCACATGCATACACTTTGTCAATCAGCCATATCAAAATAAAAAAAATAGCAATGGGTTGGCTCGAATGAATATCTAGGGCCTGCCACTTGTGATTAGGCCCGTGAGACCTTATATGGCACATGAAGGTTTCTTTTTAATTTACCTTCCTGGCTTTTCTTTAACATCTGTACACTCACTTTATCACAAAGAAATGCATGAAATATACAGATGTGTTATGTAATGACCATTTTTAATGTTACTCCTAATGTCTAGTGCCCTATGGATTTACACACATCCTACATGCCTATATGTAGCTCAACAATGGATGCAATGTAGGGCCCAAATCCTATAATGCAAATTGTAGATATGAATAGTGTGCATATGTGGATTCAAGATCTGCCCAATATAAATACCAGATTCACATGAGTTAATGAGATAATAAAAAGAAATGAGAATCAACATACAAGCACACTATACATTCACATCTTCCTATGACAATTAAGGGCCCAAGCCAGGGTGTAAGAGAGAGAGACACACAGGGAGAGAGGGGATTAGATGGCTTGTATTCTAAATGGATGGGGGCTAGTCTGGCTAGAAGTCAGTTAAAGTTGAACAAGATAGCAGTAGAACTCATTATCAGCCCCCCCCCCCAATAACTATGCTTTTCTCAACCCCCCCCCCCCCTTCCCTCTTGAATCCACCACTCTTCAGCCAAATTCTAAAGTTTTCTCTTCTCATTCCCTTCCCCATGAACCCATTTCACAAGTGCAATTGATGCAAGGCCTAATCTAATGTGTACTATATATTGTGATGGGTGCTATACACGATTTACAGCTAGCAGCGCTCGTCGGTATACGAAAACACACAACATGCAAGCAACCCCAGTCCCAGACCCAGTGACACGCACAGCGGCTACACAGCCTAGCCTAGGTACACAAACACAGAGTTACTAATAACAACTTGTTACCTGTTATACCCCCATGTAGCCTTGTATATAGCCATGAAGTTCAGTTTTTGGACCTCTTGATGATTGAAACATGTATACTAGTGAAATCACCTGCTACTGAAGAGTTGGGCAGGTATTTAGTACTAGGGAATTCCCCATGTAATAGGCTATGGTCAAGGTACTTACAGGTCTCACAGGCCTAATTCATTCCCCATAGACTCATGTGTTAAATTGGCACTTTAAAAAATTCATAAGAAATAAGGATGAAATTCGGTGGTCGAATGTTTACTACCAGTGGATAGGATTTATATCTGGCAATCCATATCTGACCAGAAAAGGGTCCCTCGACCGGCTCATTTTAAAAATAAATTGGCGTGTTTGAAGACACCGTCGGGTGGAGCAGATTCATCACCTCAAACAGCAAAATAGCCCTAATCCTTCCGCCAGTCAAAATATAGTCCAAAATTGGTGATATTTCTTCCCAATTTGGGAAAAAGAAGTTCAGTAATTACCAAAATAGAATCAGTTTTAGATGGACAATCACATGCATACACTTTGTCAATCAGCCATATCAAAATAAAAAAAATAGCAATGGGTTGGCTCGAATGAATATCTAGGGCCTGCCACTTGTGATTAGGCCCGTGAGACCTTATATGGCACATGAAGGTTTCTTTTTAATTTACCTTCCTGGCTTTTCTTTAACATCTGTACACTCACTTTATCACAAAGAAATGCATGAAATATACAGATGTGTTATGTAATGACCATTTTTAATGTTACTCCTAATGTCTAGTGCCCTATGGATTTACACACATCCTACATGCCTATATGTAGCTCAACAATGGATGCAATGTAGGGCCCAAATCCTATAATGCAAATTGTAGATATGAATAGTGTGCATATGTGGATTCAAGATCTGCCCAATATAAATACCAGATTCACATGAGTTAATGAGATAATAAAAAGAAATGAGAATCAACATACAAGCACACTATACATTCACATCTTCCTATGACAATTAAGGCCCAAGCCAGGGTGTAAGAGAGAGAGACACACAGGGAGAGAGGGATTAGATGGCTTGTATTCTAAATGGATGGGGGCTAGTCTGGCTAGAAGTCAGTTAAAGTTGAACAAGATAGCAGTAGAACTCATTATCAGCCCCCCCCCCCAATAACTATGCTTTTCTCAACCCCCCCCCCCCCCCTTCCCTCTTGAATCCACCACTCTTCAGCCAAATTCTAAAGTTTTCTCTTCTCATTCCCTTCCCCATGAACCCATTTCACAAGTGCAATTGATGCAAGGCCTAATCTAATGTGTACTATATATTGTGATGGGTGCTATACACGATTTACAGCTAGCAGCGCTCGTCGGTATACGAAAACACACAACATGCAAGCAACCCCAGTCCCAGACCCAGTGACACGCACAGCGGCTACACAGCCTAGCCTAGGTACACAAACACAGAGTTACTAATAACAACTTGTTACCTGTTATACCCCCATGTAGCCTTGTATATAGCCATGAAGTTCAGTTTTTGGACCTCTTGATGATTGAAACATGTATACTAGTGAAATCACCTGCTACTGAAGAGTTGGGCAGGTATTTAGTACTAGGGAATTCCCCATGTAATAGGCTATGGTCAAGGTACTTACAGGTCTCACAGGCCTAATTCATTCCCCATAGACTCATGTGTTAAATTGGCACTTTAAAAAATTCATAAGAAATAAGGATGAAATTCGGTGGTCGAATGTTTACTACCAGTGGATAGGATTTATATCTGGCAATCCATATCTGACCAGAAAAGGGTCCCTCGACCGGCTCATTTTAAAAATAAATTGGCGTGTTTGAAGACACCGTCGGGTGGAGCAGATTCATCACCTCAAACAGCAAAATAGCCCTAATCCTTCCGCCAGTCAAAATATAGTCCAAAATTGGTGATATTTCTTCCCAATTTGGGAAAAAGAAGTTCAGTAATTACCAAAAATAGAATCAGTTTTAGATGGACAATCACATGCATACACTTTGTCAATCAGCCATATCAAAATAAAAAAAATAGCAATGGGTTGGCTCGAATGAATATCTAGGGCCTGCCACTTGTGATTAGGCCCGTGAGACCTTATATGGCACATGAAGGTTTCTTTTTAATTTACCTTCCTGGCTTTTCTTTAACATCTGTACACTCACTTTATCACAAAGAAATGCATGAAATATACAGATGTGTTATGTAATGACCATTTCTAATGTTACTCCTAATGTCTAGTGCCCTATGGATTTACACACATCCTACATGCCTATATGTAGCTCAACAATGGATGCAATGTAGGGCCCAAATCCTATAATGCAAATTGTAGATATGAATAGTGTGCATATGTGGATTCAAGATCTGCCCAATATAAATACCAGATTCACATGAGTTAATGAGATAATAAAAAGAAATGAGAATCAACATACAAGCACACTATACATTCACATCTTCCTATGACAATTAAGGGCCCAAGCCAGGGTGTAAGAGAGAGAGACACACAGGGAGAGAGGGGATTAGATGGCTTGTATTCTAAATGGATGGGGGCTAGTCTGGCTAGAAGTCAGTTAAAGTTGAACAAGATAGCAGTAGAACTCATTATCAGCCCCCCCCCCCAATAACTATGCTTTTCTCAACCCCCCCCCCCCCCCTTCCCTCTTGAATCCACCACTCTTCAGCCAAATTCTAAAGTTTTCTCTTCTCATTCCCTTCCCCATGAACCCATTTCACAAGTGCAATTGATGCAAGGCCTAATCTAATGTGTACTATATATTGTGATGGGTGCTATACACGATTTACAGCTAGCAGCGCTCGTCGGTATACGAAAACACACAACATGCAAGCAACCCCAGTCCCAGACCCAGTGACACGCACAGCGGCTACACAGCCTAGCCTAGGTACACAAACACAGAGTTACTAATAACAACTTGTTACCTGTTATACCCCCATGTAGCCTTGTATATAGCCATGAAGTTCAGTTTTTGGACCTCTTGATGATTGAAACATGTATACTAGTGAAATCACCTGCTACTGAAGAGTTGGGCAGGTATTTAGTACTAGGGAATTCCCCATGTAATAGGCTATGGTCAAGGTACTTACAGGTCTCACAGGCCTAATTCATTCCCCATAGACTCATGTGTTAAATTGGCACTTTAAAAAATTCATAAGAAATAAGGATGAAATTCGGTGGTCGAATGTTTACTACCAGTGGATAGGATTTATATCTGGCAATCCATATCTGACCAGAAAAGGGTCCCTCGACCGGCTCATTTTAAAAATAAATTGGCGTGTTTGAAGACACCGTCGGGTGGAGCAGATTCATCACCTCAAACAGCAAAATAGCCCTAATCCTTCCGCCAGTCAAAATATAGTCCAAAATTGGTGATATTTCTTCCCAATTTGGGAAAAAGAAGTTCAGTAATTACCAAAAATAGAATCAGTTTTAGATGGACAATCACATGCATACACTTTGTCAATCAGCCATATCAAAATAAAAAAAATAGCAATGGGTTGGCTCGAATGAATATCTAGGGCCTGCCACTTGTGATTAGGCCCGTGAGACCTTATATGGCACATGAAGGTTTCTTTTTAATTTACCTTCCTGGCTTTTCTTTAACATCTGTACACTCACTTTATCACAAAGAAATGCATGAAATATACAGATGTGTTATGTAATGACCATTTCTAATGTTACTCCTAATGTCTAGTGCCCTATGGATTTACACACATCCTACATGCCTATATGTAGCTCAACAATGGATGCAATGTAGGGCCCAAATCCTATAATGCAAATTGTAGATATGAATAGTGTGCATATGTGGATTCAAGATCTGCCCAATATAAATACCAGATTCACATGAGTTAATGAGATAATAAAAAGAAATGAGAATCAACATACAAGCACACTATACATTCACATCTTCCTATGACAATTAAGGGCCCAAGCCAGGGTGTAAGAGAGAGAGACACACAGGGAGAGAGGGATTAGATGGCTTGTATTCTAAATGGATGGGGGCTAGTCTGGCTAGAAGTCAGTTAAAGTTGAACAAGATAGCAGTAGAACTCATTATCAGCCCCCCCCCCCAATAACTATGCTTTTCTCAACCCCCCCCCCCCCTTCCCTCTTGAATCCACCACTCTTCAGCCAAATTCTAAAGTTTTCTCTTCTCATTCCCTTCCCCATGAACCCATTTCACAAGTGCAATTGATGCAAGGCCTAATCTAATGTGTACTATATATTGTGATGGGTGCTATACACGATTTACAGCTAGCAGCGCTCGTCGGTATACGAAAACACACAACATGCAAGCAACCCCAGTCCCAGACCCAGTGACACGCACAGCGGCTACACAGCCTAGCCTAGGTACACAAACACAGAGTTACTAATAACAACTTGTTACCTGTTATACCCCCATGTAGCCTTGTATATAGCCATGAAGTTCAGTTTTTGGACCTCTTGATGATTGAAACATGTATACTAGTGAAATCACCTGCTACTGAAGAGTTGGGCAGGTATTTAGTACTAGGGAATTCCCCATGTAATAGGCTATGGTCAAGGTACTTACAGGTCTCACAGGCCTAATTCATTCCCCATAGACTCATGTGTTAAATTGGCACTTTAAAAAATTCATAAGAAATAAGGATGAAATTCGGTGGTCGAATGTTTACTACCAGTGGATAGGATTTATATCTGGCAATCCATATCTGACCAGAAAAGGGTCCCTCGACCGGCTCATTTTAAAAATAAATTGGCGTGTTTGAAGACACCGTCGGGTGGAGCAGATTCATCACCTCAAACAGCAAAATAGCCCTAATCCTTCCGCCAGTCAAAATATAGTCCAAAATTGGTGATATTTCTTCCCAATTTGGGAAAAGGAAGTTCAGTAATTACCAAAAATAGAATCAGTTTTAGATGGACAATCACATGCATACACTTTGTCAATCAGCCATATCAAAATAAAAAAAATAGCAATGGGTTGGCTCGAATGAATATCTAGGGCCTGCCACTTGTGATTAGGCCCGTGAGACCTTATATGGCACATGAAGGTTTCTTTTTAATTTACCTTCCTGGCTTTTCTTTAACATCTGTACACTCACTTTATCACAAAGAAATGCATGAAATATACAGATGTGTTATGTAATGACCATTTCTAATGTTACTCCTAATGTCTAGTGCCCTATGGATTTACACACATCCTACATGCCTATATGTAGCTCAACAATGGATGCAATGTAGGGCCCAAATCCTATAATGCAAATTGTAGATATGAATAGTGTGCATATGTGGATTCAAGATCTGCCCAATATAAATACCAGATTCACATGAGTTAATGAGATAATAAAAAGAAATGAGAATCAACATACAAGCACACTATACATTCACATCTTCCTATGACAATTAAGGGCCCAAGCCAGGGTGTAAGAGAGAGAGACACACAGGGAGAGAGGGGATTAGATGGCTTGTATTCTAAATGGATGGGGGCTAGTCTGGCTAGAAGTCAGTTAAAGTTGAACAAGATAGCAGTAGAACTCATTATCAGCCCCCCCCCCAATAACTATGCTTTTCTCAACCCCCCCCCCCCCCTTCCCTCTTGAATCCACCACTCTTCAGCCAAATTCTAAAGTTTTCTCTTCTCATTCCCTTCCCCATGAACCCATTTCACAAGTGCAATTGATGCAAGGCCTAATCTAATGTGTACTATATATTGTGATGGGTGCTATACACGATTTACAGCTAGCAGCGCTCGTCGGTATACGAAAACACACAACATGCAAGCAACCCCAGTCCCAGACCCAGTGACACGCACAGCGGCTACACAGCCTAGCCTAGGTACACAAACACAGAGTTACTAATAACAACTTGTTACCTGTTATACCCCCATGTAGCCTTGTATATAGCCATGAAGTTCAGTTTTTGGACCTCTTGATGATTGAAACATGTATACTAGTGAAATCACCTGCTACTGAAGAGTTGGGCAGGTATTTAGTACTAGGGAATTCCCCATGTAATAGGCTATGGTCAAGGTACTTACAGGTCTCACAGGCCTAATTCATTCCCCATAGACTCATGTGTTAAATTGGCACTTTAAAAAATTCATAAGAAATAAGGATGAAATTCGGTGGTCGAATGTTTACTACCAGTGGATAGGATTTATATCTGGCAATCCATATCTGACCAGAAAAGGGTCCCTCGACCGGCTCATTTTAAAAATAAATTGGCGTGTTTGAAGACACCGTCGGGTGGAGCAGATTCATCACCTCAAACAGCAAAATAGCCCTAATCCTTCCGCCAGTCAAAATATAGTCCAAAATTGGTGATATTTCTTCCCAATTTGGGAAAAGGAAGTTCAGTAATTACCAAAAATAGAATCAGTGTTAGATGGACAATCATATGCATACACTTTGTCAATCAGCCATATCAAAATAAAAAAAATAGCAATGGGTTGGCTCGAATGAATATCTAGGGCCTGCCACTTGTGATTAGGCCCGTGAGACCTTATATGGCACATGAAGGTTTCTTTTTAATTTACCTTCCTGGCTTTTCTTTAACATCTGTACACTCACTTTATCACAAAGAAATGCATGAAATATACAGATGTGTTATGTAATGACCAATTTTAATGTTACTCCTAATGTCTAGTGCCCTATGGATTTACACACATCCTACATGCCTATATGTAGCTCAACAATGGATGCAATGTAGGGCCCAAATCCTATAATGCAAATTGTAGATATGAATAGTGTGCATATGTGGATTCAAGATCTGCCCAATATAAATACCAGATTCACATGAGTTAATGAGATAATAAAAAGAAATGAGAATCAACATACAAGCACACTATACATTCACATCTTCCTATGACAATTAAGGGCCCAAGCCAGGGTGTAAGAGAGAGAGACACACAGGGAGAGAGGGGATTAGATGGCTTGTATTCTAAATGGATGGGGGCTAGTCTGGCTAGAAGTCAGTTAAAGTTGAACAAGATAGCAGTAGAACTCATTATCAGCCCCCCCCCCCAATAACTATGCTTTTCTCAACCCCCCCCCCCCCCTTCCCTCTTGAATCCACCACTCTTCAGCCAAATTCTAAAGTTTTCTCTTCTCATTCCCTTCCCCATGAACCCATTTCACAAGTGCAATTGATGCAAGGCCTAATCTAATGTGTACTATATATTGTGATGGGTGCTATACACGATTTACAGCTAGCAGCGCTCGTCGGTATACGAAAACACACAACATGCAAGCAACCCCAGTCCCAGACCCAGTGACACGCACAGCGGCTACACAGCCTAGCCTAGGTACACAAACACAGAGTTACTAATAACAACTTGTTACCTGTTATACCCCCATGTAGCCTTGTATATAGCCATGAAGTTCAGTTTTTGGACCTCTTGATGATTGAAACATGTATACTAGTGAAATCACCTGCTACTGAAGAGTTGGGCAGGTATTTAGTACTAGGGAATTCCCCATGTAATAGGCTATGGTCAAGGTACTTACAGGTCTCACAGGCCTAATTCATTCCCCATAGACTCATGTGTTAAATTGGCACTTTAAAAAATTCATAAGAAATAAGGATGAAATTCGGTGGTCGAATGTTTACTACCAGTGGATAGGATTTATATCTGGCAATCCATATCTGACCAGAAAAGGGTCCCTCGACCGGCTCATTTTAAAAATAAATTGGCGTGTTTGAAGACACCGTCGGGTGGAGCAGATTCATCACCTCAAACAGCAAAATAGCCCTAATCCTTCCGCCAGTCAAAATATAGTCCAAAATTGGTGATATTTCTTCCCAATTTGGGAAAAGAAGTTCAGTAATTACCAAAAATAGAATCAGTTTTAGATGGACAATCACATGCATACACTTTGTCAATCAGCCATATCAAAATAAAAAAAATAGCAATGGGTTGGCTCGAATGAATATCTAGGGCCTGCCACTTGTGATTAGGCCCGTGAGACCTTATATGGCACATGAAGGTTTCTTTTTAATTTACCTTCCTGGCTTTTCTTTAACATCTGTACACTCACTTTATCACAAAGAAATGCATGAAATATACAGATGTGTTATGTAATGACCATTTTTAATGTTACTCCTAATGTCTAGTGCCCTATGGATTTACACACATCCTACATGCCTATATGTAGCTCAACAATGGATGCAATGTAGGGCCCAAATCCTATAATGCAAATTGTAGATATGAATAGTGTGCATATGTGGATTCAAGATCTGCCCAATATAAATACCAGATTCACATGAGTTAATGAGATAATAAAAAGAAATGAGAATCAACATACAAGCACACTATACATTCACATCTTCCTATGACAATTAAGGGCCCAAGCCAGGGTGTAAGAGAGAGAGACACACAGGGAGAGAGGGGATTAGATGGCTTGTATTCTAAATGGATGGGGGCTAGTCTGGCTAGAAGTCAGTTAAAGTTGAACAAGATAGCAGTAGAACTCATTATCAGCCCCCCCCCCAAATAACTATGCTTTTCTCAACCCCCCCCCCCCCCTTCCCTCTTGAATCCACCACTCTTCAGCCAAATTCTAAAGTTTTCTCTTCTCATTCCCTTCCCCATGAACCCATTTCACAAGTGCAATTGATGCAAGGCCTAATCTAATGTGTACTATATATTGTGATGGGTGCTATACACGATTTACAGCTAGCAGCGCTCGTCGGTATACGAAAACACACAACATGCAAGCAACCCCAGTCCCAGACCCAGTGACACGCACAGCGGCTACACAGCCTAGCCTAGGTACACAAACACAGAGTTACTAATAACAACTTGTTACCTGTTATACCCCCATGTAGCCTTGTATATAGCCATGAAGTTCAGTTTTTGGACCTCTTGATGATTGAAACATGTATACTAGTGAAATCACCTGCTACTGAAGAGTTGGGCAGGTATTTAGTACTAGGGAATTCCCCATGTAATAGGCTATGGTCAAGGTACTTACAGGTCTCACAGGCCTAATTCATTCCCCATAGACTCATGTGTTAAATTGGCACTTTAAAAAATTCATAAGAAATAAGGATGAAATTCGGTGGTCGAATGTTTACTACCAGTGGATAGGATTTATATCTGGCAATCCATATCTGACCAGAAAAGGGTCCCTCGACCGGCTCATTTTAAAAATAAATTGGCGTGTTTGAAGACACCGTCGGGTGGAGCAGATTCATCACCTCAAACAGCAAAATAGCCCTAATCCTTCCGCCAGTCAAAATATAGTCCAAAATTGGTGATATTTCTTCCCAATTTGGGAAAAAGAAGTTCAGTAATTACCAAAAATAGAATCAGTTTTAGATGGACAATCACATGCATACACTTTGTCAATCAGCCATATCAAAATAAAAAAAATAGCAATGGGTTGGCTCGAATGAATATCTAGGGCCTGCCACTTGTGATTAGGCCCGTGAGACCTTATATGGCACATGAAGGTTTCTTTTTAATTTACCTTCCTGGCTTTTCTTTAACATCTGTACACTCACTTTATCACAAAGAAATGCATGAAATATACAGATGTGTTATGTAATGACCATTTTTAATGTTACTCCTAATGTCTAGTGCCCTATGGATTTACACACATCCTACATGCCTATATGTAGCTCAACAATGGATGCAATGTAGGGCCCAAATCCTATAATGCAAATTGTAGATATGAATAGTGTGCATATGTGGATTCAAGATCTGCCCAATATAAATACCAGATTCACATGAGTTAATGAGATAATAAAAAGAAATGAGAATCAACATACAAGCACACTATACATTCACATCTTCCTATGACAATTAAGGGCCCAAGCCAGGGTGTAAGAGAGAGAGACACACAGGGAGAGAGGGGATTAGATGGCTTGTATTCTAAATGGATGGGGGCTAGTCTGGCTAGAAGTCAGTTAAAGTTGAACAAGATAGCAGTAGAACTCATTATCAGCCCCCCCCCCAATAACTATGCTTTTCTCAACCCCCCCCCCCCCTTCCCTCTTGAATCCACCACTCTTCAGCCAAATTCTAAAGTTTTCTCTTCTCATTCCCTTCCCCATGAACCCATTTCACAAGTGCAATTGATGCAAGGCCTAATCTAATGTGTACTATATATTGTGATGGGTGCTATACACGATTTACAGCTAGCAGCGCTCGTCGGTATACGAAAACACACAACATGCAAGCAACCCCAGTCCCAGACCCAGTGACACGCACAGCGGCTACACAGCCTAGCCTAGGTACACAAACACAGAGTTACTAATAACAACTTGTTACCTGTTATACCCCCATGTAGCCTTGTATATAGCCATGAAGTTCAGTTTTTGGACCTCTTGATGATTGAAACATGTATACTAGTGAAATCACCTGCTACTGAAGAGTTGGGCAGGTATTTAGTACTAGGGAATTCCCCATGTAATAGGCTATGGTCAAGGTACTTACAGGTCTCACAGGCCTAATTCATTCCCCATAGACTCATGTGTTAAATTGGCACTTTAAAAAATTCATAAGAAATAAGGATGAAATTCGGTGGTCGAATGTTTACTACCAGTGGATAGGATTTATATCTGGCAATCCATATCTGACCAGAAAAGGGTCCCTCGACCGGCTCATTTTAAAAATAAATTGGCGTGTTTGAAGACACCGTCGGGTGGAGCAGATTCATCACCTCAAACAGCAAAATAGCCCTAATCCTTCCGCCAGTCAAAATATAGTCCAAAATTGGTGATATTTCTTCCCAATTTGGGAAAAGGAAGTTCAGTAATTACCAAAAATAGAATCAGTTTTAGATGGACAATCACATGCATACACTTTGTCAATCAGCCATATCAAAATAAAAAAAATAGCAATGGGTTGGCTCGAATGAATATCTAGGGCCTGCCACTTGTGATTAGGCCCGTGAGACCTTATATGGCACATGAAGGTTTCTTTTTAATTTACCTTCCTGGCTTTTCTTTAACATCTGTACACTCACTTTATCACAAAGAAATGCATGAAATATACAGATGTGTTATGTAATGACCAATTTTAATGTTACTCCTAATGTCTAGTGCCCTATGGATTTACACACATCCTACATGCCTATATGTAGCTCAACAATGGATGCAATGTAGGGCCCAAATCCTATAATGCAAATTGTAGATATGAATAGTGTGCATATGTGGATTCAAGATCTGCCCACAATATAAATACCAGATTCACATGAGTTAATGAGATAATAAAAAGAAATGAGAATCAACATACAAGCACACTATACATTCACATCTTCCTATGACAATTAAGGGCCCAAGCCAGGGTGTAAGAGAGAGAGACACACAGGGAGAGAGGGGATTAGATGGCTTGTATTCTAAATGGATGGGGGCTAGTCTGGCTAGAAGTCAGTTAAAGTTGAACAAGATAGCAGTAGAACTCATTATCAGCCCCCCCCCCAATAACTATGCTTTTCTCAACCCCCCCCCCCCCCCTTCCCTCTTGAATCCACCACTCTTCAGCCAAATTCTAAAGTTTTCTCTTCTCATTCCCTTCCCCATGAACCCATTTCACAAGTGCAATTGATGCAAGGCCTAATCTAATGTGTACTATATATTGTGATGGGTGCTATACACGATTTACAGCTAGCAGCGCTCGTCGGTATACGAAAACACACAACATGCAAGCAACCCCAGTCCCAGACCCAGTGACACGCACAGCGGCTACACAGCCTAGCCTAGGTACACAAACACAGAGTTACTAATAACAACTTGTTACCTGTTATACCCCCATGTAGCCTTGTATATAGCCATGAAGTTCAGTTTTTGGACCTCTTGATGATTGAAACATGTATACTAGTGAAATCACCTGCTACTGAAGAGTTGGGCAGGTATTTAGTACTAGGGAATTCCCCATGTAATAGGCTATGGTCAAGGTACTTACAGGTCTCACAGGCCTAATTCATTCCCCATAGACTCATGTGTTAAATTGGCACTTTAAAAAATTCATAAGAAATAAGGATGAAATTCGGGGGTCGAATGTTTACTACCAGTGGATAGGATTTATATCTGGCAATCCATATCTGACCAGAAAAGGGTCCCTCGACCGGCTCATTTTAAAAATAAATTGGCGTGTTTGAAGACACCGTCGGGTGGAGCAGATTCATCACCTCAAACAGCAAAATAGCCCTAATCCTTCCGCCAGTCAAAATATAGTCCAAAATTGGTGATATTTCTTCCCAATTTGGGAAAAGGAAGTTCAGTAATTACCAAAAATAGAATCAGTGTTAGATGGACAATCACATGCATACACTTTGTCAATCAGCCATATCAAAATAAAAAAAATAGCAATGGGTTGGCTCGAATGAATATCTAGGGCCTGCCACTTGTGATTAGGCCCGTGAGACCTTATATGGCACATGAAGGTTTCTTTTTAATTTACCTTCCTGGCTTTTCTTTAACATCTGTACACTCACTTTATCACAAAGAAATGCATGAAATATACAGATGTGTTATGTAATGACCATTTTTAATGTTACTCCTAATGTCTAGTGCCCTATGGATTTACACACATCCTACATGCCTATATGTAGCTCAACAATGGATGCAATGTAGGGCCCAAATCCTATAATGCAAATTGTAGATATGAATAGTGTGCATATGTGGATTCAAGATCTGCCCAATATAAATACCAGATTCACATGAGTTAATGAGATAATAAAAAGAAATGAGAATCAACATACAAGCACACTATACATTCACATCTTCCTATGACAATTAAGGGCCCAAGCCAGGGTGTAAGAGAGAGAGACACACAGGGAGAGAGGGGATTAGATGGCTTGTATTCTAAATGGATGGGGGCTAGTCTGGCTAGAAGTCAGTTAAAGTTGAACAAGATAGCAGTAGAACTCATTATCAGCCCCCCCCCAATAACTATGCTTTTCTCAACCCCCCCCCCCCCCCTCCCTCTTGAATCCACCACTCTTCAGCCAAATTCTAAAGTTTTCTCTTCTCATTCCCTTCCCCATGAACCCATTTCACAAGTGCAATTGATGCAAGGCCTAATCTAATGTGTACTATATATTGTGATGGGTGCTATACACGATTTACAGCTAGCAGCGCTCGTCGGTATACGAAAACACACAACATGCAAGCAACCCCAGTCCCAGACCCAGTGACACGCACAGCGGCTACACAGCCTAGCCTAGGTACACAAACACAGAGTTACTAATAACAACTTGTTACCTGTTATACCCCCATGTAGCCTTGTATATAGCCATGAAGTTCAGTTTTTGGACCTCTTGATGATTGAAACATGTATACTAGTGAAATCACCTGCTACTGAAGAGTTGGGCAGGTATTTAGTACTAGGGAATTCCCCATGTAATAGGCTATGGTCAAGGTACTTACAGGTCTCACAGGCCTAATTCATTCCCCATAGACTCATGTGTTAAATTGGCACTTTAAAAAATTCATAAGAAATAAGGATGAAATTCGGTGGTCGAATGTTTACTACCAGTGGATAGGATTTATATCTGGCAATCCATATCTGACCAGAAAAGGGTCCCTCGACCGCTCATTTTAAAAATAAATTGGCGTGTTTGAAGACACCGTCGGGTGGAGCAGATTCATCACCTCAAACAGCAAAATAGCCCTAATCCTTCCGCCAGTCAAAATATAGTCCAAAATTGGTGATATTTCTTCCCAATTTGGGAAAAGAAGTTCAGTAATTACCAAAAATAGAATCAGTGTTAGATGGACAATCATATGCATACACTTTGTCAATCAGCCATATCAAAATAAAAAAAATAGCAATGGGTTGGCTCGAATGAATATCTAGGGCCTGCCACTTGTGATTAGGCCCGTGAGACCTTATATGGCACATGAAGGTTTCTTTTAATTTACCTTCCTGGCTTTTCTTTAACATCTGTACACTCACTTTATCACAAAGAAATGCATGAAATATACAGATGTGTTATGTAATGACCATTTTTAATGTTACTCCTAATGTCTAGTGCCCTATGGATTTACACACATCCTACATGCCTATATGTAGCTCAACAATGGATGCAATGTAGGGCCCAAATCCTATAATGCAAATTGTAGATATGAATAGTGTGCATATGTGGATTCAAGATCTGCCCAATATAAATACCAGATTCACATGAGTTAATGAGATAATAAAAAGAAATGAGAATCAACATACAAGCACACTATACATTCACATCTTCCTATGACAATTAAGGGCCCAAGCCAGGGTGTAAGAGAGAGAGACACACAGGGAGAGAGGGGATTAGATGGCTTGTATTCTAAATGGATGGGGGCTAGTCTGGCTAGAAGTCAGTTAAAGTTGAACAAGATAGCAGTAGAACTCATTATCAGCCCCCCCCCCAATAACTATGCTTTTCTCAACCCCCCCCCCCCCCTTCCCTCTTGAATCCACCACTCTTCAGCCAAATTCTAAAGTTTTCTCTTCTCATTCCCTTCCCCATGAACCCATTTCACAAGTGCAATTGATGCAAGGCCTAATCTAATGTGTACTATATATTGTGATGGGTGCTATACACGATTTACAGCTAGCAGCGCTCGTCGGTATACGAAAACACACAACATGCAAGCAACCCCAGTCCCAGACCCAGTGACACGCACAGCGGCTACACAGCCTAGCCTAGGTACACAAACACAGAGTTACTAATAACAACTTGTTACCTGTTATACCCCCATGTAGCCTTGTATATAGCCATGAAGTTCAGTTTTTGGACCTCTTGATGATTGAAACATGTATACTAGTGAAATCACCTGCTACTGAAGAGTTGGGCAGGTATTTAGTACTAGGGAATTCCCCATGTAATAGGCTATGGTCAAGGTACTTACAGGTCTCACAGGCCTAATTCATTCCCCATAGACTCATGTGTTAAATTGGCACTTTAAAAAATTCATAAGAAATAAGGATGAAATTCGGTGGTCGAATGTTTACTACCAGTGGATAGGATTTATATCTGGCAATCCATATCTGACCAGAAAAGGGTCCCTCGACCGGCTCATTTTAAAAATAAATTGGCGTGTTTGAAGACACCGTCGGGTGGAGCAGATTCATCACCTCAAACAGCAAAATAGCCCTAATCCTTCCGCCAGTCAAAATATAGTCCAAAATTGGTGATATTTCTTCCCAATTTGGGAAAAGAAGTTCAGTAATTACCAAAAATAGAATCAGTTTTAGATGGACAATCATATGCATACACTTTGTCAATCAGCCATATCAAAATAAAAAAAATAGCAATGGGTTGGCTCGAATGAATATCTAGGGCCTGCCACTTGTGATTAGGCCCGTGAGACCTTATATGGCACATGAAGGTTTCTTTTTAATTTACCTTCCTGGCTTTTCTTTAACATCTGTACACTCACTTTATCACAAAGAAATGCATGAAATATACAGATGTGTTATGTAATGACCATTTTTAATGTTACTCCTAATGTCTAGTGCCCTATGGATTTACACACATCCTACATGCCTATATGTAGCTCAACAATGGATGCAATGTAGGGCCCAAATCCTATAATGCAAATTGTAGATATGAATAGTGTGCATATGTGGATTCAAGATCTGCCCAATATAAATACCAGATTCACATGAGTTAATGAGATAATAAAAAGAAATGAGAATCAACATACAAGCACACTATACATTCACATCTTCCTATGACAATTAAGGGCCCAAGCCAGGGTGTAAGAGAGAGAGACACACAGGGAGAGAGGGGATTAGATGGCTTGTATTCTAAATGGATGGGGGCTAGTCTGGCTAGAAGTCAGTTAAAGTTGAACAAGATAGCAGTAGAACTCATTATCAGCCCCCCCCCAATAACTATGCTTTTCTCAACCCCCCCCCCCCCTTCCCTCTTGAATCCACCACTCTTCAGCCAAATTCTAAAGTTTTCTCTTCTCATTCCCTTCCCATGAACCCATTTCACAAGTGCAATTGATGCAAGGCCTAATCTAATGTGTACTATATATTGTGATGGGTGCTATACACGATTTACAGCTAGCAGCGCTCGTCGGTATACGAAAACACACAACATGCAAGCAACCCCAGTCCCAGACCCAGTGACACGCACAGCGGCTACACAGCCTAGCCTAGGTACACAAACACAGAGTTACTAATAACAACTTGTTACCTGTTATACCCCCATGTAGCCTTGTATATAGCCATGAAGTTCAGTTTTTGGACCTCTTGATGATTGAAACATGTATACTAGTGAAATCACCTGCTACTGAAGAGTTGGGCAGGTATTTAGTACTAGGGAATTCCCCATGTAATAGGCTATGGTCAAGGTACTTACAGGTCTCACAGGCCTAATTCATTCCCCATAGACTCATGTGTTAAATTGGCACTTTAAAAAATTCATAAGAAATAAGGATGAAATTCGGTGGTCGAATGTTTACTACCAGTGGATAGGATTTATATCTGGCAATCCATATCTGACCAGAAAAGGGTCCCTCGACCGGCTCATTTTAAAAATAAATTGGCGTGTTTGAAGACACCGTCGGGTGGAGCAGATTCATCACCTCAAACAGCAAAATAGCCCTAATCCTTCCGCCAGTCAAAATATAGTCCAAAATTGGTGATATTTCTTCCCAATTTGGGAAAAGAAGTTCAGTAATTACCAAAAATAGAATCAGTTTTAGATGGACAATCACATGCATACACTTTGTCAATCAGCCATATCAAAATAAAAAAAATAGCAATGGGTTGGCTCGAATGAATATCTAGGGCCTGCCACTTGTGATTAGGCCCGTGAGACCGGTATATGGCACATGACTGCATGCATGTGCCGCGCTGCTGAAACGTAAACAACATACCGTAATCGGCTGATGTCCTCAGTGGTTACCTTACAAAATGTGTTAGTTGTGACAAAGAGGTTAACCCTATTCTAGTGCCCTATAAAAGTGCCACCGAGATGTTAGATAATTATCTGGGAGTCGACATCTTGATAGCAAAAGATCAGATGACGAGATCCTGGATCTCATCATGTTGACATCTTGTAAAAGAGATGATGAGATGACAAGATACCGGATTCATCATGTCAACATCTTTTAGAAGAGATGATGAGATGACAAGATCCCGGATCTCGTCATGTCGTCACCTTATAGAAGAATGATGAGATGACAAGATCCCGGATCTCGTCATGTCGTCATCTTATAGAAGAGATGATGAGATGACAAGATCCAGGATCTCATCATGTCAACATCTTTAGAAGAGATGATGAGATGACAAGATCCCGGATCTCGTCATGTCGACATCTTTTAGAAGAAAAGATCTTCGAATATCTTGTCATCTTCATCTCTTCTACATCTCTTCACAAGATGTCAACATGATGTCATCTCATTCTCTTCTCATCATCTCTTCACAAGTGTCAACATGATGAGATCCGTGATCTCGTCATCTACTTTTATATCAAGATGTGCTATCAAGATGTCGAGATAAGATAATATCTCAACATCGGTTTCACTTTTAAGCTTCCATACTATTCTGACTTGGCTTTTTGAAAACACGTGTTGACTGGGGGTTTGCTGAGGAATGAGGGTCTACATCTAATGTTTCTGCCCAGTTTCATTAACACATCCTTTGTATTTAATCCTATATTTTAACAGATTGGGCTACCTGCTACTCAACGCTCCAAATTCAAACTGTGCTAGTGCTCTGTTTGTACACAGTTGAACAGTGCATGGTTAGTATTTTGACGTAAAATGTAATATTTATATTGAATGATTGATGCCGCAGTAAATCTAAATTCCAACATATGATGAAGTTGTGGTTGAGGTCAGATAATCAACTCAGTGCTAAGTTCAAAACCCAAAATTAAAATTGTCTTAAATAGATTTGCTATTAACCCTTTTATTTAAAGGCAACTTTGATCAGATTTTCTTCTGCAAATTTGCAACACTGGCTACACATTTTTATTTGACATGACATCTAACACAAAACTCTGTTGTACATATGTAGATGTTAATTAAAAATGTAGATATGAATACAACAGTGTAAAAATGGTTTATCGCTTCAAACAGCCAATACTGTATATCTGTAACAGACATACGGGACCTTTTTTATGCATTATAACATGCCTTCTCAAATATTATGATCTTTTCATCTGTATACTGTTGTAGCATATCTTGCTTTTAATTAACATGATTATATTTTATACATTGTGTGTTATATTTTTATGAAAAAGACATAATATAACATACACGTATCAATTTATTTGAATGAAATTAAATATTGTATAATAATCAGTGAAGATGCCCATACAACTTTTAAAAGACACAATAATTCCATAAGATATACATTTACAGTGTACTTTCTGAGATTTTTATCAATCATTTCATGCATAAATATTTGCATCCAATATAAATAAAAGATATCTAAAACCTCAAAAAAAAAACTTTAATTAAAAAGCCCATGTAAGCCACACAAATCTTATCTTTTTATCACAATTAACATCTAAAACCTTTTCTCTCTCTCTCGCTCTTTTGTATTCTTTAATTTCTCTATCTCTCTCTTCATCTCTCTCTCTGATTTTCCCACTGTCTCTCACATTCATTTTCCCAATGTCTCTCTCATTTTCCCCACTCTCTCTCTCATTCATTTTCCCACTGTCATTCTCTCTTCTCATTTTCCCCGTGTGGATCTCTTTCATTTTCCCCTCTGTCTCTCTGTCATTCATTTTCCCCTCTCTCTCTCATTTTCCCATTCTCTGTCTCTCATTTTCCTCACTGTCTGTCTCACTCATTTTCCCCACCACTGTTTCTGTCTCACTCATTTTATCACCCCCCCCCCCCCCCTTTCCTCTCACTCTCACTTCTTTTCGCCATCCTGCCATACTTATATATGATTGAGCAACCTTTAATTTAAAAAGTACAAACAACCGCAGTTAAAGTACATTGTAAGGTACATGTGCAATTATTTCTGATACATGTAATATAACATTTTTATACACAACAATTGCCTCTTGACTGCTTACTGAATACACCGTGTTCTAATTATTGAAATTCTTCCTCCAGTTCAACCCAGATGCTTAACTTAATTGAACCTCCTATCTATATTAAAGTCTGCTATGAATCAGTTGTCTAAATATAGTTCTAATAAACTGCTTCGCTTTCAGTGTGAATAGGCAGTGTAGCTGTACATAGCAAAAATGTCACCCCTCCCCTACCACTTTGATAAAGAAACTTGACTCCTACCTAGCTGCCAAATTGCTGCTACATAAAAAGGCCACGTTTGCCAGCTCAATTTAGTCGCTAGTAAACATGTGTGATGGCCATTTTCAAGCTAAATATTTGTTTCAGATGTGTATTGTTTCACATACATTCATGGGCAATTGAGCCAATTGTCAGTAATTCATGTGAAATCTGAGCCAAGGATCAGAAATGTGAGGTAATGGAAGAGAGAAAGCTGGGTTGTATTGTATACCTGATTTTTTACATTTAATTGAGAATAAAAGAGACCTTCCGAATACATCCCCAATCCAAAACATACCAAATTGTGTCCTTTTATCAAGAACATTATTCATTGGCGATCAGTTGTTGGTGCCACAGCAGCCAAATTACTAACGTGTACATAGTGTAGTCACATAACATCTAACGTCAGGGGCAATCTCGTGTTTTTTTTTTTTTTTGGGGGGGGGGTAACTTGTTTTTCAGAAGGATAAAGTGGTCTGAATTACTAGCCAAGGATAGTACCTTGGACTAATCCATTGCGTGCCTTGACACACCGTTGACATGATTTTGTAACTCGTGCTAGGCTTGAAGCAAGATCCAAGACCTATTTGTTATTTGATTGTTAAAGTGTCACTATGTACACCGCGCGACTAACCATATAACACGTATCTCCGACAATAAGAGTACAAAATTACATAAACGGCATAACTATTTATGAAATCTCGTTTTCCTCTTTACTAGTTGAAGGTACTAATTTGTTAATATCCCATTAATGAAATATTGAGAATTTCGTCTTGCTACTATTAAATCAATGAACAGAATGAACTAAGTAATTGACGTATTTGGTATTAAGCACTATTTCTATTGAAACAAGACCAATAGGTTTTTGGACGAGAGGCCTGAGTTCTTTTCTTATTAAAAGAGCACCGTGAGAGGGCCCGATAAAAGAAACGATATCAAATTCAAATTCTAACGATTGGACAAGGATACAATGGCACCTACACCTATGTTAATATAATATTAAGAATATCAAGGAACAGATTGAATCTAAGAATTGATGTAGTTGGTAATTACTTACTTACTTACGCCTATCGCCCCTCCTGGGACATAGGCCGTCAACCAAGTTTCTCCAGGTAGAGCGGTCATGAGCCAGCGTCTCCAGATCTTTCCATGTGCTGCCCATCCTCTTAACATCTGCCTCCATGTCTCTCCGCCATGAGTTACGAGGCCTTCCCTCTTCCTTTTTCCTTGAGGACTCCAAGTCAATGCCTGTCTATTAATATTAGGCACGTTAGGCATTGGTTTCCGTAGGGTGTGGCCAATCCACCGCCATCGTCTCTGCACGAGCTCTGCCTCAATGGGTTGCTGATGAGCAATCTCCCACAAGCCTTGGTTACTAATTACCTCAGGCCAGAAAATTCTGAGGATACGCCTAAGACAAGTATTGACGAAGGTCTGTATTTTCCTAATAATGGTAACAGTAGTTCTCCATGTTTCTGCACCATATAGGAGGACCGGTTTGACAACTGTGTTGAAGATGCGTATTTTAATGTTCCATGGTAGTTTTGTAGATTGCCATACGTTATTTAGCTGATGGAATGCTCTCCTTGCTTTCCCTATCCTTATTCTTACATCTGCATCTGTCCCACCTTGTTTATCCACGTTACTTCCCAGATATGTAATGCTTTCAACCTCTTCCAGTGATTTATCTTCCAACCTGATGGCGGATTGATTTGAGGAATTGATTCGTAAAATCTTGCTCTTTGTTTGGTTAACATTTAGTCCAAGGCAACCTGACTTATATCTCTAATGATGTCAGTTTTATCTTGCATCTCCTGGTGAGTGTGTGAGAGCAAGGCGATGTAATCTGCAAAATCAAGATCATCCAGTTGCTGCCATAGAGTCCACTGGATTCCATTCCTCTTGTGAGTGGTGGAGGACTTCATAATCCAGTCAATGGCCAATAAGAAGAGAAAGGGTGAGAGGAGACACCCTTGTCTTACTCCTGTCTTCACATTAAATGCATCTGTTAGCTGCCCTGCATGAATTACCCTGCATGACAATCCCTCGTATGAATTCCTTACAAGATTGGTAACTTTTTGTGGTATCCCATAATGTCTCATAAGCTTCCACAGTGTTTGTCGGTTAACGGTTTCAAACGCCTTTTCATAATCAATGAAATTAACATAAAGGGAAGAGTTCCATTCCAGTGACTGCTCCAGGATTATGCGCAGAGTGGCAATTTGATCAGCACATGATCTACCTGATCGAAATCCTGCTTGTTCGTCTCTCAGGTGTGGGTCAACAGCGTCCTACATCCTGTTGAGAAGTATTCTGTTGAAAACCTTCCCAGGCGTTGACAGTAAAATTATTCCTCTGTAGTTTGAACACTGACTTAAGTCCCCCTTCTTAGGTAGCTTAACTAGATATCCCTCTTTCCAGTCTGACGGGATGCTTTCCTCCTTCCAAATACTCTCAAATAAAAGATATAGCATGTCCACACTGGCTACCAAGTTGGCCTTCAGTGCTTCTGCTGGAATGCCATCTGGTCCAGCAGATTTTCCATTTTTCAGCTGATTTATGGCCCTTCGAATCTCTCCTTTGGAAGGTACACTACAGTCAATGTCCAAATCATGGTTAGCTGGGTGTATGTCTGGTGGGTCATGTGGATCTGGCCTATTCAGTAGTTCCTCAAAATGTTCTGCCCATCTTTTCTTCTGACCCTCTCCGTCAAGGATAGGTTGTCCGTCCTTGTCTTTAATTGGTCTCTCTGACTTATTAAATTTCCCTGACATTTTTCTGATTAATGAATAAAGTTCTCTTAAGTTTCCTCTTTTAGATGCAGTTTCAGCTTCATCTGCAAGACCTTCAATGAACTTTACTTTGTCTTGTTTTATCCTCTGTCGCACAGACTTGTTAGCCTCCCTATACTCTGTCTGCGCTTTGGATTTCAGAGCTCTAGTGCGGCTATTGTTGATTGCTGCTTTCTTTTCCCTCCTTTCCTCCAATTTCTTCAGGGTATCCTTTGTGATCCACTCCTTGCGGTTTTGTTTTACAGGACCTAATACTTCCTTACACGTCTTTGTGTAGGTCTCCTTGATTCCTTTCCATGTCCCTTCAACTGTTTTCTCCTCTAATGTATCCTGGAGTACTTCAAATCTATTGGAAAGGTTGATCTTGAATTCTTTGAGTTTCATTGCCTCCTTTAACAAAGGAGTATTGTATCTTTGGCGTTTTGCATTCTGCCCTGCATAGTCCCTCCTAAGTTTTAACCTTACTTGTGATACAAGGAGATGATGGTCTGAAGCCACATCTCCTCCCTCCTTGTTCGAACATCTTGCAAAAAACTACGGAACTTCTTGATTACACATACATGGTCTATTTGATTCTCAGTTGCCAAATCTGGTGAAACCCAAGTAGCTTTGTGTATGCTCTTATGTTGGAAAAAGCTCCCTCCAATAACAAACTTATTTGCAGCACAGAAATTCGCAAACCTTTCCCCATTGTCATTCATCTCTCCCAAACCTTGTTTGCCCATGACTTGTTCAAAACTGGTGTTGTCACATCCAATCTTGGCATTGAAATCCCCCATCAGAATTGTAATGTTTCTTCTCTTTCTATTCTGCACTATTGTGTGAAGTTGATTGTAGAAGCTTTCCTTGTCTTCATCTGTCCCATTATTTGTAGGAGCATAACATTGGATTACATCCATATTGATCCTCTGCTTATCAGTTCTGAAGGATGCCACAATGATCCTTGGACCATGGGCTTCCCAACCAATAAGTGCTCCCTGGGCTTGTCGCGACAACATTAGTGCAACTCCCTGCGTATGTGTGGCTTCATCCTCTATGAGTCCCGAATACAAAAGTAGCTCTCCAGTAGATAATTTAAACTGACCAGCACCTAGCCATCTACATTCGCTTATCCCTAAGATAGACAGGTTGTATCTTCTCATTTCACTTGCAACTTGCAATGATTTCCCTGCTTCATACATGGTTCTTACATTCCATGTCCCTACATTTGTTGTGGTCCTGGTTGATACAACGGTTATCGGCCTTGCAGCTTCCAGAGACTGGCTTTCACTACACGGCGCCATGAACTCTCAAGTCGGAGATCCGTCCTTCCCCAGGTCCATTCTGTTTAAGTTTCTTGTTGACGTTTTCGTAGCAATCACATTTTTTTACAGGGTAGGGTCGCTAACCCGACGCCCAACCCTCCTCCTTTTCCGGGCTTGGGACCGGCATGGTGGTGTGTGCAAACCAAGGCGGAGTCTAGATGGTAATTAGCAATACTTTTATTGAGACAAGACTAATTGGCATTTTTCATACGGACAAAGGCTGGAGAGTTTTTTTTTCTTTCTTTAGAAAAATGATAAACATCACCATTAGAGGGCCCGATAAATGAAACGATACCAAATTCAAATTATAACGATTGGACAAGGATGCAATGGCCCCCTAATAATATTCATGACAGCATCTGGGTCGAGAGTGGCAAAGTGTGGATTAACGTCTTGCCTGAGGACACTAGACCACGGTGGGATTCGAACACACGACCCTCTATTTTCACGGCGAGAGTCAGAACCACTACACCACGGCTCTTCCCGATACTTCTGATACCCGAGTTATGAGATTCAAATTATTGACACTTTCAAAAATCGATAGACGGATGTTAAGATGTTAGAATGTTTTGATAGCTATCTAATTTCTAAACTTAATGATGGATCCACCCCCTTCTCTTTAGAGGCATAGCAGGATCAAGACCAATTTACCCCCCCCCCCCCCATTGCTGCATAAATATGTTATTTCAGTTTGAATAATTATGCTACATATTTTAAGCTTGAAACAGTAATTATTAATTCCTTGGTGTGATTAGTAAACCATTTAACCTTTTGAGGTGCCACGACCATCTACTATCATATATATCAATTTTCTTCTTTGTCTTTTCTACACCTACTACATACTAGCCTCGTACAATGTGTGAGTGACTACTACTACTAGTAGTAATAGTAGTAGTAGAAGTAGTAGTAGTTGTAGTAGTAGTAGTACTTCTTTTCTTCTCTTCTTCTTCTAATTGTTCTTATTATTTTTCTTAGTATTACTAATATTACTATTATCATTTTCTTCATATTTTCTTCTTTTTGTTCTCCTTCTTTTTATTTTTTTTTCTTCTTCTTCATCTTCTTCTTGTACTTCTTCTTTTATTTTTATTTTTCTTCCTCTACTATTTAATTTAGAAGGGCTTGAAGTTGAATCTTGAATCACTAGACTTATACTTACATGTCATTCGAACCTTCAGCCAGTAACTTAATAGCATTAACTTCTTATGCAATGTTGTAGGTTTGGATATATAATTTCAAGTCAACTTAGTCATTTTACCTTACTGTCACTGAAATACTTGATATAATTATGGCCGTTATGTAACAACATTATTCAACATTTTGTAAACAGTTAAGGACTGTCTTCAAGAGAAATCTATACTTGAATGAGCCGAATGACCCAACGAGAGATGGCCTAAAAAGATATCGAAATAGACAAGAAAACAAACCAAACGTGCATGGTGGGCATGGTGGTGAGGCTACTGCTAAAGAACAATTGTCACAAATATTTCATATATTTGTTTACTGATAAACAAAGTACCTTGCATGTTGTAATCTAGTTTCATTTCATTATTATTGTATTCATGAAATGCAGAAGTTTGCATATGGCATTACTTTATCAAACTATGTATTCAAGCATGTCAAATGATTCAGTTGTGAGCGTGCAGTGATTCTACATGCCACGTCATTTTATAAGTTCATTGGCACAACTATCAAAAATAGACTCCATGTTTGTTGCAAGATTTACTTAATACAAGTTGTACCTTTGAACTATTTTTTTCTACATATTGTCAACTATCGGAGATTTAACCGACTCGGCTAAACCTGTGACTTACGAAGGTAAGAACATCACTTTTGTGTTAGTTCGATGTAGTGTTTTCGTGTTTTTGATGTGATGGAATGATAGTTGTAATTGTCAAGAGTGCGTGATTTTGGTCACAAAAAGAAACACATTTTCTGTAGCAACGAATATCAGAAGATAATTTATGAGGTAAAAAGTTAAGGTACGCGTACTTAGAACTTTAAATGCAAGTGAACAGTAACCATGGTAACCCCACTACCCCCCTGGCTTTCTCTCTCTCTCTCTCTCTCTTTCGCATACTATTTATTTTGGCAAGGCAGTTTTTGCTGATAAAAAAATATTGTATTATCTATTATGCCTCTTGCTTTTTGCGATATCGAATCTCTCTCTCTCTTCCTTTTCTTTACAGCTCACATCCTTATCTTCCTTTAAATTATTTTCCCAATGGCGTCTGAATTAAGCTCAGTACAAGAGGGCGCTGTTTGTGAAGAAGCCGACTGTGAATCGATTACTGACGTCACCTTCTACGTGAAGGAGAAGAAGAAACTCTGTCATGACTGCGCCTTGAAAAAAGAATGCATCGGAATGTCACGAAGAGGTGCACCTAATCTGTTCTGTGCGAAACATGAGAAAGTAATGGATATGTACTGTAAGACGCATGGCGAAGTTTTATGTCTTTCTTGCGCTATGATAGATCATCATGAAAAACCTTGCGTACAGCAGGACATAGAGGACGCACTACGGGAAAACAAAGCAAAGCTCACCATCCTTCAGAAAGCAGCGATGGACAAGTTGGAGCTATTACGAGTTTATGGAATTGAGATTCATCAGTGTAAACAAGTCCAAGATGAACATTTGAAAACTATTCAGAATGGGGTATCCGAAATCGAAGAGGAGATCGAAAGAGACAGAGCCAAGGAAAAAGAAGATGCTGATAAAATCAACAAGGAGGTTGAAGGGGAAAATGAGCAACATCAAGAGGAGATTCGAAAGCTCCAGGATAAAATTAACCAGAACAACGCGAAGAGAGAGGAGCGACATAATGAAAATCGTTTAAAACGCAGAGAAGAGACGAAAACCGTTAATTGATAAACAGCGTATTCTTAAGAATGACATTCAGAAGATCGCTCAAGAGATCGAGAGAAAGATTGGAGAGCTTGAGAAATCATGGCAAGACGACACCAAATCAGCAGAGAAAGCAAAAGAGACACTGGACAGAATTCTTGAAGACGATAACAATATTGTCACAGATGGACACTGTGTGCATGCATCGGTGAGTGAGGAACTAAAGAAGCAACTGAATGAGGGTGAGGTGAAAGAAATAAATCGTGTTGTATCAGGTGTGAGGTTTGTGAAGGGTGTTGGGAGAGAGAAGTATGATGGAAGAATTGATGGGTATGATGGAGAGTGGAAGCTCATTGATACAATCAATGTCACAGATAAAATCAAATACCCGCGCATTGTTGGATGTATAGATGAAGAAAAGGTGATTATCACAGATTGGAAGATTGATGGACACACCTACATGTTAGATTTGAACAGTAAATCCACACAGAGAGTGATCAACAGTAGTGATACGTCCATTATATACTCATGTGCAACGCTGAATGGCGATAAGATAGTATGTGGAAGAATCACCACAGGTTGTACAGGAGACAGTCTACCTGGGTGCATCAGTGTATACGACAGACAGTGGAATCATATCAATGACGTCACAATACCAAGAAACACGACGCGTACTGATGTAGGGGTGCGCGTTGCAATCGATCAGGATGGGATGATCATCGCTGTTGAAGTGGGTCAGTCTATGATATACGTCATCAACCCAGCTAATGATAAGATTATCAATACCATCAAGTGTAAAGAGGAGATAGTAATGCGCGGTGTGCTGTCATCAGGTCACATCGTCGCTCAACCCAGAATAGCAGATCGCAGAGCACTCATCATTGACAGAGAGGGTGATCATAGGGAAATCCCCCACAGTGATGTCATCTTGAATGTGTGTGTTGATCGTATGACAGACGACCTCTACGTCGTGACATCAGATGATGAGTACAAGACGTGTGTGATTGATCAGGTGATGAGTGAGGGTGATATGAAGAAGAGAAGAGTAGCATCATTCCCTTTATCAACTAGACTGAATAGAAATAATAGATTCAATCACCTTGTCTTATCTCGAATAATGATGACGTCATCAGGGAATAGGATTGCATGTGATGGAGATAATATTCTCATATTCAAAAAGCGATTCATCTTCTAGATCCATGACAGATGATAATACCGAACAAACAAATGATATTGGGAATGTTGCTACATCTTACCATTATATGCTTTCAAAATGAAAAGAAAAACAACGATGGAAACGCATTGTAATCCATGGTTTGATTGTTGGTAAGCTTCATAGTCATATTGAAAACCTATCAGGGTTAACGCTCTTTTATTGTACACGTTGTTACAGAATTATCTTATACCAGACTAAGCCGTCGCTTTGTTGGCGTAAGTAAACATTAGTATTAAGTGTGTCTGCATAGAAGCTCTAAATTACTGTACCCGTGCATATTTCATTTGAGTTCAGTTCCATATGTTAAATTGAACAGTTAGAATGTTCCTCAATATGTAATCATACTAGGAACCACGGTCTTATCATGCCAATGAATCAGTAGTTGTTACTCTAAATAAATGTTCAGTGGTATCTTGATTCAGTAATGAAATTTAAAATTACACGAAGCGCTATATTCCTTTATAGATTGAAACTGTGTACTTTTGACTCCTTTGAAAGCGCGTTATACATGTTATATGAGACCATAATTGTTCTCATAATAATGTTGCGATTTGGATCGTGCTCACGTTTGCTGTATCTCTATGCGCATTACATCTAAGCATTGCTTGCTTGTTTGTATATTTTCACTTCCAACATCAGATCAAGATATCCCAACAAAGTATTTTTATGTGGCTACATACGAAACAGCCCCTGGAATGATCTCGATCATGACATGATATAATCACCTGGATTTACCGAGAGAGGGAGCTGTTACAATTATTACGATACATTTTGGTAAATTGCACTTTGAACTCTTACCAAAAAATTATACATAATTATGATAATATATAAGCAGTAGTGTATAACTTCACAATTGGGAATTCGTAGCCAGTATAGTAACCAGTATAGTGCACATTTACCAAACGGGATCTGTTGTTGCAAGAATGCGCATTTGAAAATGATTTATTACATTTTGGTCACGTATTTAGGATAAGAGTGAACTGGAAATTTAATTAAAATGATGACTGGTTTGATTTTGAATGTCCATGTGTATAAAGATTAAATTGCTTTTAATGAACAGTTGCATATTTATGATATTTTTTTAATACGTTCAATTCAAGTAGGCATATGTCAGTGACTGTTTTGCTTGCTAGAATGTTTATTAAATTTATGTTCAATTACTATTTAGTTGCATGCAGGCGCAATAAAATGATAACTTCAATTTGTTAGATTTCTTTAATTTTTATCCCACCGAAAATGGTCTTAATAATGGTTAGTGTAATCGAGACTGTTTTGCCTACATCAGTCTTTTCTTCTTAAGAATCTAAACAAATTCTGCAAAACAGTAACAGAAAATTTGTCGCTGATTGCTGGACGGTTTTCATGTCAACACATTCAGATATAATGATCAATTAATTCGCTTTAAAAAAAGATCAGTTAGATGTTTGTGGTAGACTGGTGTAAATACGTTTATTTCAATACTATATCGGGCAGTGACTGTGTTGCTGTAAAGTTATGTTCAATCATATATGAGAGGAAATTATATGTTGTCAGGCGCATTATTACGATCACCTAAAGAACTGATATTGGTTAGATTCGTATCGTTTTCCGTGCTTACAGAAATTATTTCCATCAATTCTTTGTTCATTCCAGATTGTTTAGAATACATCTTTTTATCTCAAGAACCTAAATGAACTTGATGTAAGAAAGATTATCAAACATTATTCAGAATTTGTTAGCGATGTAAGCGATAGTTTTTTTTACGCGATTCATACAATCATATTTTTTTGTTTCATGTATCATATCAATATTAACCAAAAGTTATAGAAGATCCTTTTTATATACTACAGCTATATTATTGAATATCTGAATCTATTGTTTAAAAAAACACCATGAAAACATTTTCAGAGACATGCATTTTTTGTTTTTTACAAGGATATTGCTTTACTTATATTTCCATTTACTCTAACCTATTACATTTACCAGGTGATTCTGCTATAGTCAAAAAATATATTGATTGCTAGTATATTTTTTGAAACACATGGACTATATTGTAGATGATTTTGCTTGAAGGGAATTATTCTGCCGCAATTGGTGTATAAACTGCTGTAAATATGGTTTTTGTTTTCAAAAAAACGCCTCAGACTCTTTATCTTGTCTAACTGAATATATATCTTAAATTTATAAACTTCATTCGTTTGACACGAATATTTTGTTTTATAATACATCCAATTCAATTCAATCTTTCTATCGCAAATGAAATAAATATACAAAGAAACATCAAGTGTGAGAAAATACAAAATCAAATGCGTGGCTTCCCATGAGGTTATGAAAAAAACCCTGTAAGGCTGGGTCGCCAAAACATGACATCATGAAATATTGTGTATGAAATTTGAATTTTCCAATATGTATAAACCAGTAAGAAAATGATGTAGTATTTCTATACTGTGACTATGATGATTATACATGTAATCACATAGGGGTCCTGAAAAGTTTGGTTTGTAATCGATTTAATTCGTTTCGTGTTTCGTACTAACAGGTGGGTGTTTCATAAAGCTGTTCGTAAGTTAAGAGCGACTTTAAGAACGACTGGTGATCCTTTCTTTTGGTAAATGTTATACACCATTGGCGATGGTTTAGCGCGTAAGAAAGGTTCACCAGTCGTCTTTGAGTCACTCTTAACTTACCTTACATGCGAACAGCTTTATGAAACGGCCCCCTGAAATGATTTTGTATTAATACTTAGGAGTATAACATGAAAATAGGATGTTGCGCTATAGTCTGCAAAAGGGGTTGTAAACGCTTTCTGAGACCGTCTATTGTTTTTATGAATTATATTTTTCTATGAACCATGAGTTAGCAAAATATTGCATATTACATTACACTAAATCATTTCAATACAAACCTGTATATTTGTATTACCAAAGGAGATTTTTAAAGTAAATTTGAGATGTTAGCGATAATTAGAGTATATTTTTTTTCAAACACAAATCCAAACACCTTTTTTTTGTTATTATTTTCATACAATATGATTAACCGGAAGGTAGCCGAGTTATTGATCATTAGCATGTTCTTCATGCACTTAACTTTTACATCTGTTTAATCTGCTTTCAAAAGATTTTCTAAATAAAGTTAGAATATTAGTGAAAGTTGGAAAATACGTCTTTTGAACGTATTATCCGGTGTTCTTTCTTTTTTGGCTGTTTTAAATGTATCGTTTTCATATACTTTATATTAGATAATTTTGATATCTAAATCTGCTTAAACATGTTAAAGGAAAAGTCCACCCCAACAAATAATAGATTTACGTAAAATGAGAAAAAAATCAAACAAGTCAATTTCGTTCGAGCTGGTAAAATGTCAAACAATAATAAAAGAGAAAAAGTGGGTGAGGGATATCATCGACTCTCTCGTTTGTTATTATTTACATGTATAAGCATATGACTGTTTTCGGGAAAAACTGAGAAATTGTAAGCATGTCGTACGTTTTTTTTTCAATCAGATTTTGATAAAATTTGTAAGCGTTATGCTTGCTTGACTTTTCTATATTGATTCAAATTTTTATTTTGGGTGGGCTTGACCTTTAAAAACAATTGAGAAAAATAAAATTGGGTGTCTATCATTGCGAAGCTTGGTTTTCCGTTTTAATAAATTTCATCGCTCCTCACGGAATCCTCTAAGACTAATTATTTCAGAAGTTAATGTGACCAATAAGAATCAACTGCAGACTTGTTCGAGAGTTTAATAACAAAAAACAAAGGTCATGACGGGAATGTAAATTTCATGCCATCCTTTAATTCTTCGTTCATTCTCTTCTGTGTAATCTGACATGAAGCAATTGCTAATAATTCCGTGAAAACTGTAAGGATAAACAAAATGATAGGAAAGTAATAAGTATGATAGCAATAAACCTGTACATCATAAATTAAATATTCTAACTGAATATAAATCATAATCTGTTTCAAGATACATTAACTAGCACCTGAGAAATTCATGTACTTTATATTCTCCTATCATCAATTACAATTAATACACAATAGCAATATCAAGTCAATCCAACCAGATTAAAATCAACCTTTTTTGCATTATAAAATTTGTATTTCTTAAATAAATGAATCAATGTTTCTACTGACCTCTTTGCCTCTTGAAATCTTCTTAATTAGGGCAATCCCATGTAGGATGCTTTAGATTTATGTTGATTCAAAAACTCAAACAGAATCTCCAGAACTGATTCCAATATCACATTACCTCAGTTTGCCAAGAGATGGCGCTAACAAAAGAAAATCTCAGACAAGGCATACATAGCACACATACTATACATGCAAAGTGTAAATACATAGAAAAATGTGTGTGTGCTCACTCAAGTAGTCTGACCCACAGACCCCATGAAATTTTCCAGTTTTAACACAATAAATCATTTGATGGCTTTTCAGATAAATAAAATATACAAAATTATCTTCAAAGCAGCTTTCATTACATGGCTCCTTTAAATTACTTTAATTTACCAAAATGCTTGTTCAGAAAGCTGTACTTCATTAGCTTCAGTATATAAAGTAAATGCATTTCATTACTGCTACACTAGCAAAGAACGGCCTGATATATCTTACAGCAGAAATAAACGTCAAATATTACGCACTGATACTACAATTTCCATTTTTTTTTTTTTTGTTTCCATCACTACAAATTTTATAATTTCTTTTAATAAAAAAGGCACAAGAAAAATAACTATTCGGTGCCCAACGTTAACATTACTTCTAAATTCAGCATTTTATCAAGTCGACAGAATTTGTTATGTTCAAATCAAAACCTGAATTTACGACACTGTATGATTCCGTAATTAAAAAGTGCTACGACTACACAGTTTATCACTTCAATTAAATACTGCTTGTTGAAGATATGATGCAAATACATTCTATTTCTCTACTTACACTATACTACCAACATATCATAGAACATTAGACAATCCAAGGAGTTCCTTGGGCAACTGTAATAGTCCAAAAGGTGAACTGTTGATATCATTAAATCATCATAGTGTAATTATATTATTAAGGTGATATGATTCATAAAATTCACTTACATACAAAAAAAATTCAATACTTTGGACAAAACCTTTGTCAATCATTTGAAAACGCTATATACATGTATTACAGATACCTTCATTAGATGCACATTGCAAGTGGAACGAATCTATGACATATTAGCAATTGAAAAGGAAGCACTATGTATTATATGCCACAGTATAACTAGTCTCAATATTCAGACCTGATTAAGAGCAATTCACAATTTTGTTGTCTTGTACTATACATGTAGATCATTGTGAGTTCAAAGTACAAGATCATATACACCACTGAACATGAACATGTAGTCTGAATTTCAGACCTTAAATTGAATAAGTTACTCTTAGAGAAATTCAAATTTATGTCAAATGTTCATCCTCCTTCAACCATAAATGTTCATACAGTCTTCTCTGTAGATTCGAAATGCATCATTGTCCAATCGGAGTATTGGAGTCAAAAGTACGTTCTCAAATATGGATGTCCTTCGGTTTTCGCAAAAAAAAAAAGGAGAACCTTTCCTCTGATTCACATTTTGACTATTTTCTGAGTTCGCTTTATACAAATATCAATTAATAACATATTTAAATAAAGGATAGCAAATCAAATTATGAAGTTTGCGAAAATCCTAATTAAATGTCTATAGGCTCTTTGGCTGGGAATTTACACTTGGTCTTCTTGCGCGATCAAAAGAACCAGTTTATGAATTGGGCGGTCGAGATGACACAGTGGAGAATCACGCTTTCCTTGATTGTTCAGTTTCGAATTACCTATTGCAATTTTCACTTTGCGAACATGAGTGTCACCGGAGGCATACGTTTCAACAATTCTACCCAGAGACCACATATTTCTGGGAACATTCTCATCTTTGATTAACACGATATCACCAATCCTCATGTCGCGCTGTGGAACAGTCCATTTATTTCTTGATTGGAGTTGACTAAGGAATTCCTTTCTCCAACGAGACCAAAACTCATTTGCTAGATGTTGAACTCTTCTCCAGCGTTCTTTGCGTATAAGTCCTCCCGATGAAAACTACCAGGCAGAGGAAGTATTACCCTTGATTTTTGAGTCAACAATAGATTTGGAGTTATGGGCTCTAGGTGAGATGGATCGTTCAGGAATTCTACAGACAGTGGACGACTATTCACAATAGCTGCTGCCTCACATAGCAATGTTCGCAGTGAGTCGTCGTCCAGTTGCTGACTATTTTTACACAGCAATGCTTCCAAGACTCTACGAACAGTACGTATTTGCCTCTCCCAAGCTCCTCCCATGTGGCTTGAGTAGGGGAAGTTGAAGGCGAAGTCAAAGTAATCGCATCCTTCTCTAAGCAAATGCTGTTTAACTTTCTCATGATTCATCTCCTTCCAGGCCTTCATGAGTTCATTCTCGGCACCAACAAAATTTGTCCCTCTGTCCGACCTCAGTTGACGAACAGGACCACGAACAGAGATGAAACGTCGAAGGGCATTAATGAAAGCATCAGTGGACAATGAGTTTAGTACTTCTATGTGGATTGCACGTGAAGACATACAAGTAAAGAGAAGGCCATATCTCTTTACCTCCTTTCTGCCTTCTCTGATCACCCATGGTCCAAAGCAATCCATACCACAGTAAGAAAATGGCGGTTCAGAGGCTAGACGATCCTTTGGTAGGTCCGCCATCTTTTGTATCTGAGTTGGTCGTCGTAGTTTCCGACAGGTAACACATCGAGAGATGAGCTTGGATACAAGATTACTGCAACCTAATATCCAATAACCATGGGATCTGATACAGTTAGTAGTCATACCTCTTCCCTGATGAGCAACCGCTTCGTGACAATGAGATACAATCAGATCTGCAACATGACTTTGAGGTATGATTGCGGGATGTTTGTTTGTGAACGAGGTTTCAGACCTTCTCAAGCGACCTCCTACTCTCAGGATGTTCTCACCATCTAGAAATGGGTCGAGTTGATGTAGACGGCTAGTAGTCTTAGAATGACGTCTCTTCTCACGAGATGTCTGAGTGGAATCGTTCATAACTTCCTGTCTTTGAATTTCATCATGGAATGCTTTTCTTTGTATATGCCTTATTATCTCCTTTTCTGCTTGGAGAAGTAATTCGGCAGACATAGGTTCAATTATTATCTTCTTAGCATCGCTCCTCTGGTTAGCTCTCTGATGCTTCTGTTCACACCGTCTTCGCAAGTAGGACTTTAGTCTGAGACAATTTGCTACAGCCCTTCTGGTTTGATGCCAACTGGAAAAGCGGTCTAGTCGTTCCAGCTCAAACTCATCATTCTTCTTGAAAGCAGCATGAGCTTGAGTTAGCTTCACTTCAGGGTCATTAGGAAGCATTTCACCGTCATTCTTACTTTCTACAGTTGGAATTTCCTTCTCCCACAGGAATTTGGGACCAGTTAACCATCTCGATTGCTCTATCTGATTGACAGCGAGTCCTCTTGAAGCTGTATCAGCAGGGTTAATCCTGGTGTCAATATGATGCCACTGTGAAGGCAGTGACTCGTCTCTGATCTGACTCACTGTATTGGCTACAAAAACATGATATCGTCTTGCTTCATTCTTAATGTAGCCTAAAACTACTCTGCTATCAGTCCAAAGGAAATGCTTGGCATTTACAAAATCGAGTTCATTTTGCAGAAAGGAACTCATTTTCACAGATAGCAGGGCTGCCGTTAACTCTAGTCGGGGCACGGTTACTGTCTTAATAGGAGTGACCCTCGATTTTCCCATCACCAGAGTACAGTGCACCTTGTCTTCTTGATTTGTAAGTCTCAGGTATGTGCACTGCCCATAACCGGCGTTACTAGCATCACTGAAGTGATGAAGTTGGACATCTTTGATTTCTCCAAAGTCTTTTGGTTTGTAGCATCTATCGATGGAGATGTACTGAAGTTGGAGAATGTCGGTCTTCCACTGCTCCCACTTAGCTTTGAGTGCATCAGATAAGGGGTCGTCCCATTCAGCAGAAGTTCGACATAATTCTTGGAGAATCAGCTTCGCAGGAAGTATTATAGGAGCTAATAGTCCTAGAGAATCATACACTGGCATGACTGTAGACAGGATTCCTCTGCGAGTCAGTGGTTTATCCTGAAAGTTGATCCTGAATTGAAATTTATCTGATTCAATGCACCATTGAACTCCGAGAGCTTTTTCCACAGTCAAAGTGTCTTGCAAAAGATTCAATTCCTTGAGGTCATTTCCTCTGTCATCAACTGGAACTGATTGCATTACCTTTCTGGAGTTGGATACGATCTTATGTAGGTGAAGACGTCCACGTTCACATATCTTTCTCGTCTTCATGATGAGATCAATGGCTTCATCTTCGGTTGATACAGATTTCAACCCATCATCTACGTAGAAGTCATTCTGTATGAAATCTGATGCATCTTGTCCAAACTCATCTGCATAGTCCTTTGCAATCTGCTTCAATGCAAAGTTCGAACAGCCAGGCGAAGATGCGGCACCAAAAAGATGAACGTTCATCTGGCAGTCACTAAGTCGGCGACTAACATCTCCATTTAACCACCATAGAAACCGGAGGTAATTTCTGTGCTCTTTGTTTACCTGGAATTGGTGGAACATTTCCTTCACGTCACACATGAAGGCCGTGACTTCTTTCCTGAATCGACAAAGAACACCGGTGAGGGTATTAGTCATGTCCGGTCCTGTTAACAAGTGAGCATTCAATGAAGTTCCTCTAAACTGCGAGCTACAGTCAAAAACAACTCTCAACTTGTTGGGCTGTTCACTCCATGATGGGGAATGTACCATACTTTACCCTCTTCTCCAGACTCTGATGCGACCTCTGCATAGTTGCTATTGAAGAGGGTATTCATTTGTTTTGTGTATTGTTCATGATATTCAGGATCCTTCTTAAACTTTGCCTTGAGGTGATTGAGTCTTTTCTCAGCAAGGACCCTATTATTTGGAAGAGTAGGGTTATCGTCACGGAATGGCAGGGGCATCTCATAATGACCACTTTCAGACACGTGAACTTGATGCTCCATTATCTCTAGAAATCTCAAGTCATTCCTCGAATATGGCCTTTGTCTTTTCTCTGATGCAAAGTCTGCTTCTAAAAGACGTATGACTTGAGATGGAGTAATCTCCTCCTTAATCCTTGATTGATGGCTGAAGGTAACTGTGGTTGGATGACCATCTATTTGCAATTCTTCTGGAATAACGTGCACCATAACGCGATGACTGATTCCAATATGATCATGCGCACTGTCATGATAGTTGGGTTCCATTGTACCGACAACACTCCATCCAAGATCAGTTTGTAATCCAAATGGTCCACCATCATTAGGGGAGCTTAACACAGCTCGCGGAGTGAGGGCCCTTGCACAATCATAGCCAATGAGAAGTCCAATCTCACAATCTTGAAGGGGGATCAAATGTTTGGCTATGTCGTTAAGATGAGGGTGCGCCTTAGCAATGTCTGGCGTTGGTATGTGTTCTCGATTTGCCGGCATAATATTCCGAGTGTAAGTTGGGGGCAAACAAATTTCTTCTCGTCCATTGAATGCTCGAACCTTAAGTCCACTGATCTTTTCACTCGAAATTCTCTCATTGGCCAGCGTCATGGTCGAAAGAAGCAAGTTGACTGCTATTCCTTCAATGCCCATTGCTTCCTTAGTCCTATCTAAAATGAAGCTAGTGTCTGACTGAGTGTCCAGCATAGCATACACTAACCTCTCCCCAGGTACTGATTCATGCGAGAGCCACACAGGAACTATAGTAGACGTCTTTAGAGATTTGTGATTGTCCTTCATGGTTGAAGCATGAGATCTTGTGGTTTGAGTTTCCTCAGCTTCATTCTTTATTTCAGCTCTCTTAGATTGTTGTCTTTCTGTCCAGTTTTCATCATGCAGAACGGTGGGGTGACGTCTTTTGCATGTTGAACATGATGACCTCTTCTTACAATTCTTAGATAGATGACCGGACCTTAAACATCCGAAGCACAGACCATGATCGAAAACAAATTTGGTTCGGTGATCTAATGTCTGTGACATGAAGGATTTACAAGTAGCAAGATGATGTTCTCCCTTACAGTAAGTGCAAAGGGGTTTCCATTTTCCTTTCCCTCCATTTGCTTGCTGTCCCTGCACACTGGTCGATAATGTTCTCACATTAGAAGACTGCTGTCTCCTATCTTTCAAGGACGTCTGATTAGAAGTGATCGGATCACAAGCGATATCTGCCTCATCGCTGATGAATGCCGTGAAGACAGAAAAGGGAGGAAAGGATCCTCTGTCTTGCCGCCATTTGACTACATTCCTGCCCCATCTTGTGATTAGCCAATCAGGCAGTTTGCTCATCATTTTTTTGTTCTCTCTTTCATCATCCAAATGATGTAAGTGATGGACATATCTGGCTGCTGTACAACACTGGTGAAGAAAATCTCCAAATCTCCGAAGACCTAAATAGTCCTTGGGGCTGATTTTAGGCCAGTCATCAAGTTTGTCCCGGAAGGCATTTGAAATAACAAAGGGATTTCCATACCTCTCTTGTAACACCTTCATGGCTTCCACATATGCAGCGTCATCTCCTAGCATGGAGTATCCTTTCACTAACACCAATGGTGCACCTTTAAGATACTTCAGCAGGAAGTAAAATCTCTCTCCGGCTGGAATACCGCGATGTTCAATGAGAGCATCATAGCTTCGCTTCCATGATGTGTATTCTAGTGGATTACCATCGAAAACTCCAGGCTCAGGTATTGGAAGTCTGTTCAAGCGAAGAAGTTCCGTCAAACTACTAGCAAGGGCAACTTCTTCTTTATGATGGCTTGATGTATGCGTATTCTTGTGTGACGCTGCTTCAGGATCATCGGTTGGTTCCTCGATCCTTCTCGTCGTGGTAATGTCCCTTTCCTTTGGAGAATTTACCTTCCTTGAATCATCTACCCAATCCTGGCACAGCTTTCGTGAAGTTGACGAGACGGACAAGTGAGAAGTTCCTTTATGTGAAGACATTTCGCCTCGTAGTGCAAGAAGCATCTTTAAAGTGTCCTTCATCAAGGAAGAATGTTCCTCTTCAATTTCATCCAATTTCTCCTCACTGCCATCGTTAACATTCATGGATGAAGACAATTCAGCTAAACTCTCCTGCACTGAGATGACATTGTCCATGGCTGCTTGCAAATTATCACGGCCATCTTTAATCACCGAAGATTCAACATCATCTTCAACTAGAAGCTCTCTAAGTTTGTTAGAAAGCCTTCTCCATTTAGTAATAGAACTTTTCCAGACTTTAAGCTTAGCATCCAACTGATGTTGAAGTCCCTTCTCAGTTGGCTTCCGTGTTCTTACACTTGCATCACCACCGCCATTAGCTGTGACTTGCTTAGATTCAACAGGCTCAGACATCTTGAATCTTCTTTGGTAATGATGATAAATCTTTGTAAAGAGTTTTCACTGTAACTGGAGACTTGTTCGAGAGTTTAATAACAAAAAACAAAGGTCACGACGGGAATGTAAATTTCATGCCATCCTTTAATTCTTCGTTCATTCTCTTCTGTGTAATCTGACATGAAGCAATTGCTAATAATTCCGTGAAAACTGTAAGGATAAACAAAATGATAGGAAATTAATAAGTATGAGAGCAATAAACCTTTACATCATAAATTAAATATTCTACCTGAATATAAATCATAATCCTGTTTCAAGATACATTAACTAGCACCTGAGAAATTCATGTACTTTATATTCTCCTATCATCAATTACAATTAATACACAATAGCAATATCAAGTCAATCCAACCAGATTAAAATCAACCTTTTTTGCATTATAAAATTTGTATTTCTTAAATAAATGAATCAATGTTTCTACTGACCTCTTTGCCTCTTGAAATCTTCTTAATTAGGGCAATCCCATGTAGGATGCTTTAGATTTATGTTGATTCAAAAACTCAAACAGAATCTCCAGAGCTGATTCCAATATCACATTACCTCAGTTTGCCAAGAGATGGCGCTAACAAAAGAAAATCTCAGACAAGGCATACATAGCACACATACTATACATGCAAAGTGTAAATACATAGAAAAATGTGTGTGTGCTCACTCAAGTAGTCTGACCCACAGACCCCATGAAATTTTCCAGTTTTAACACAATAAATCATTTGATGGCTTTTCAGATAAATAAAATATACAAAATTATCTTCAAAGCAGCTTTCATTACAGCTTGGTTTTCCGCTTTAATAAATTTCATCGCTCCTCACGGAATCCTCTAAGACTAATTATTTCAGAAGTTAATGTGACCAATAAGAATCAGCAAAGAGGTAAAGAGAGGGGGAGAGACGGGAAAACAAGTCACAGGCAGTGAAAGAGACAGAAAAGGAAGGGAAACAGGTGGGGGGGAGGGAGAGTAAGAAATAGAGACACATGAAACAAAATAGAGGGGAGAGGGAGAGAGAGAGATGAAGAATCGGACGAATTTATTCAAAGAACGAGACAGAAATAAAGTAAACTAGGGAGATGGCAAATTAACATTCAGAGACAGAGAAGGAACACCAGAGAGAGAGGGGGATAATGAGAGAATGTGACAAGCAGAAAGGTGAGAGAGACGGGGGATGGCAAATAAACATTTAGAGACAGAAAAGGAATACCAGCGAGATAGAAAGAGAGAGGGAGTGGGACAGTAAGAGAACGGGACAAGCAGAAAGGGGAGAGAGAGACAGGAGAGGGGGGTTGTAGTGAAGTTGACGTATTTTTATTCTCCGATAATCATCAAACCCACTTGGTCTACCATCAATGTGGTCTGGTATTAGTTTGGTACAACCATCCCTTGGTCTTAAATGTCATTTAGTCTAATGCCCAGATTGGGTATCGCTTTCATTAAGTCTATTGTACTTGCCTAATGGAAATGTGATCCATAATTAATTCATATAATGATATACCATAAATGCTGTTAGATCAAGTGGATATATAAGACGATATGGGAATGGCCAAACTCGACATTATACAAAGTGCTCAATTGGCTAAATAATAACTCAGCCCAGAATGGTTATTTATAGGACTAGTAATAACACAATTGAAGTACGAAACGCCTTGCAACTTGATTATGTGCTAAAATGATAGCGAAACCCATTGCTTTTTTTTTTGCTTTCATGAATTTCGTGAACAGTAGCGGAAACCCCAAACAATAATACATTTTGGGGAAGCAAGGTAAAACCCCATGATTCTTCATACTGTATTGTGACAAAGTCTAACCTGAATAGGATAGTCTGTGACGTGAGTAATGTTTGTATAAGAAAAATTAGATCACATATTCCAGGGTATTTATTCTCTTCATGCTAGATGATTTTCAATAAAAGCATTTATCTTTCACAATAGAAGCCGCACAATCTCGTGATTTCAAGAGTAAAAATACTGTGAATGATTTGAGAGACGATGAGAGAGAGAGAGGGTGGGAGAGATGGGAGGTGGAGGTGAGTGAGAGAAGAGGGGAGGGAACTAGAAAGCGAGAAATGCATTCATTGAATTATAAGTACTAGATAATAAATGATTGAAAGAGGATAATTGAGAGAGAGAGAAGGGGAGAGAGATGAAAAGAGAGAGGGAGAGAGGGTGGGAGAGATGGGAGGTGGAGGTGACCGAGAGAAGAGGGGAGGGAACTAGAAAGCGAGAAATGCATTCATTGAATTATAAGTACCAGATAATAAATGACTGAAAGAGGATAATTGAAAGAGAGAGAAGGGGAGAGAGATGAAAAGAGAGAGGGAGAGAGGGTGGGAGAGATGGGAGGTGGAGGTGACCGAGAGAAGAGGGTAGGGAGCTAGAAAGCGAGAAATGCATTCATTGAATTATAAGTACTAGATAATAAATAAAGTCTCACCATGGTATGTAAATCAAAACTATGAATCTTTCATTATTTTATCATTTCGCAACCCATTCCATCCCTCTTCCATCTATAAGCGTTCAAACCATTCTCTGACATACAGGTCCAACAAAAGATACGAAAATAAAAAAGGGGGGCTCTTAATATAAATTCTACTCTTTTCATACATGGATAGCCTTCTCAGCATGTAATCTTTAGAATTTAGATTCGGGCATGTATGGAAGCTTAAAAGTGCCACCGAGATGTTGAGATAATTATCTCGGGAAGTCGACATCTTGATAGCAAAAGATAAGATGACGAGATCCTGGATCTCATCATGTTGACATCTTGTAGAAGAGATGATGATATGACAAGATCCCGGATCTCATCATGTTGACATCTTGTAGAAGAGATGATGAGATGATGAGATGATGAGATGATCTTGTCATCTCAACATCTCTTCTTAAGATGTTGACATGATGAGATCCAGGATCTTGTCATCTCATCATCTCTTCTACAAGATGTCAACATGATGAGATCCAGGATCTTGTCATCTCATCATCTCTTCTACAAGATGTCAACATGATGAGATCCGGGATCTTGTCATCTCATCATCTCTTCCAAAAGATGTCAACATGATGAGATCCAGGATCTTGTCATCTCATCATCTCTTCTAAGAGATGTCAACATGATGAGATCCGGGATCTTGTCATCTCAACATCTCTTCTAAGAGATGTCAACATGATGAGATCCGGGATCTTGTCATCTCATCATCTCTTCTAAAAGATGTTGACATGATGAGATCCAGGATCTTGTCATCTCATCATCTCTTCTAAAAGATGTCGACATGATGAGATCCAGGATCTCGTCATCTTATCTTTTGCTATCAAGATGTCGACTTCCCGAGATAATTATCTCAACATCTCGGTGGCACTTTTAAGCTTCCATAGGCATGCATATATTTATTTCAAAACATCGCTAACAACTTCACACCACGTTCCCCGTTCATAAACCATTTATGCTCTTTACTAGTGATTTAGGAGCAATTTCGTTAATGGTATCTGCAGGCTAATCACTGATATAAATGAAGATTACAGCGCCATCTATCTAGAAATAATTTATACCGAGGCGTATTGTTATTGTAATTATGAAACTGGCTTTAGCCCGAGGTGCCTTTCAGCGCTCAGTGCCTTCAAGAAATTAATCCTGCCGGGTACCAATTCACCTCACCTGGGTTGAGTACAGCACAATGTGGGTAAATTTCTTGCGGAAGGAATACACGTCATTGCTGGGTTTTGAACCCACGTCCCTCTAATTGAAAGACGAGAGTCGTAACCACTAGACGACAACGCCCCCCCCCCCTCAGAAGAATAGAGGAAGAGGAACCATGCAAAGAGAAGGAGGGAAGAGAAAGGGGCAAAAAAGACTGTAATTAAAAATAGTTGACTGGACAACCCCAATTCTGTCAGCACTTAGGTGCAGTTACCCGCCTTTCCCTCACCAGTTAATTGCCATGACGGCCACCCCCCCCCCCCTCCTTCGGATTTTCATATTCTACCGTCAGTCCACTAATTTACCTCCTACATGTCCTACCAAGATTACGACAAAGTCCAAAGGGCAATGCACAAAAATCATATTCGATGATATAAATATTTATTCTATTTTGATGTATTATATTTATACGTGAAGAGTATACACAACTTTGGCATTAACAGTGAATAAGGTTTTGTATACCTACATGAAATGTAAGCAAATTGATCAAACAAACGTCCAAGTTCAATATTCAGGTTGGGCTACATGATTACATATTTCATCGTGACAGTATATGGACCTGTTAAAAGCCTTTACTTTTTCAACAGGAGTTGGAAGAACCAACTACCCGCAATTTTATAGGATTTACATTAAAAAGGGTAAGATTAAATCTAAAGCGTATACGTTATTAGAAATTAGAATAATTGTAGTTGAGACTGCTGTAATAGCAATAACATGCCTTTATCGCCATCTATCTAGAAATGTACCATTCCGAGGCTCACAAGAGAAAATAAAGAATGAGACAGTTTGGATGAGTAAACTAGTACCAAGAACTGTTAGAGAATAGAAGACTTTTATGTTAAATTTGAAAATCTCCAATGATAAAATGATTTATTTTTTAATTTAATAGTTAATAAGAGAAGATGCTCCTGCAAAGAAAGCTCGCTTACCATAATCTACACTCGTTGTTGTATCAGAGAAAGTCTATTCACTATTAAGTGTTAATCGTTTGGGTCTTACGAAGAGGCTGGCGTCATGATCTGAGCTGATGGTGTGTACAAGGCATGGCAAGATCTTAAAAACATGTTGGTGCAACTCCATTTAAAGCTTTCCAAGTGAATATTGGCATATACTACCGTAACTACATGTAATAAACTCGATTGTTAAACTATAATGAGACTATATTTCGGTGCAAGTTTTATTGATATGAAAAAATGAAATATCCAAACACGAAACAATTAAAAAGGATGTAGTAATGACAATATTTCACCCCCATCCCCCCCCCCTTTCTCTCTCTCTCTCTCACTTTCTCTCCCTCTCACGCACACCCTTCGCCTCTTATTATACCGAAAGTACGTGCAAGACCTCGCACATCCGGAAAGGGAGAAGACGTTACATTCATATCTGAATTTTTTATCCATCCCTTTTAAATTCATTTTCGTCCCTTTTACCGATTTTTGCTGCGCTCTTGGATATACACCTTTTTTTGTTTCCGATTTATCTTATCCTTTTCCGTATCCCTTCTGTAGGTTAATACCTTGATCACTATGGCGTCTAAATTCAGCTCAGTAGAGGGCTCTGTTTGTGAAGAAGCTGACTGTGAATCGATTACTGACGTCACGTTCTATGTGAAGGAGAAGAAGAAGCTCTGTCATGACTGCGCCTTGAAAAAAGAATGCATCGGAATAGCACGAAGAGGTGTACCTAATGTCTTATGTAAGGAACATGACGAATTAATACGTTTGTACTGCAGAACACATAACGTACCATTATGTTATTCATGTGCATTGACAGATCATCGCCGACAACAATGCGTTCAAGAGGATATCATGATCGCACTGAAGAAAAATAGAGAAGATCTCAGCATCCTAAAGAATAGGGCGATTGATAAATCAGAGTTATGTCGCGTCTATGGAAATGAGATTCATAAGACCAGACAAGCCAAAGACGAACATCTACAAACTATTCAGAATGATGTTGATTCCGAAATCGAAAACGCGATCGAAAGAGACAGAGCGAGGGAAAGGGAAGATGTTGATCAAATCAACAAGAAGATTGATGGGGAAAATAAAAAACTTCAGAAGGAGATTCGAAAGCTCCAGGATAAAATTCAAAAGAACAATGAGAAGAGAGAGAAGCGGCATGAAGAAAATCGTTCAATTGCAGAGAAAAGACGGAAGCCGATTACTGATAAACAACGCATTCTTCAGAATGACATTCAGAAAATCGCTCAAGAGATCGATAGAAAGATTGGAGAGCTTGAGAAATCATGGCAAGACGGTACCAAATCAACGGAGAATGCAAAACGGGCACTGGACAGAATTCTTGAAGACGATAAAAATATTGTAATAGATGGACATCGTGTGCATGCATCAGTGAGTGAGGAACTAAAGAAGCAACTGAATGATGGTGAGGTGAAAGAAATAAATCGTGTTGTATCAGGTGTGAGGTTTGTGAAGGGTGTTGGGAGAGAAACGTATGATGGAAGAATTGATGGGTATGATGGAGAGTGGAAGCTCATTGATACAATCAATGTCAGAGATAAAATCACATTCCCGTGCATTGTGGGATGTTTAGATGAAGATAAGGTGATGATCAGAGATGCACTGATTAGTGAAGGATATACCTACATGTACATGTTAGATTTGAACAGTAAAACCACACAGAGAGTGATCAACGGTAGTGATACATCATGTATAATCTCATGTGCAGTACTGAATGATGACAAGATAGTATGTGGTAGATACATCAAAGGTTGTACAGGAGACAGTCTACCTGGGTGCATCAGTGTATACGACAGACAGTGGAATCACATCAATGACGTCACAATACCAAGAAACACGACGCGTACTGATGTAGGGGTGTACGTTGCAATCGATCAGGATGGGATGATCATCGCTGCTGAAGTTGGTCAGTCTGTGATATACGTCATCAACCCAGCTAATGATGAGATTATCAATACCATCACGTGTAAAGAGAAGATAGTAATGTACGATGTGCTGTCATCAGGTCACATCATCGCTCGACCTTCACCACCTGATCGCAGAGCGCTCATCATTGACAGAGTGGGTGATCACAGGGAAATCCCCCACAGTGATGTCATCTTGAATGTGTGTGTTGATCGTATGACAGACGACCTCTACGTCGTGACATCAGATGATGAGTGCAAGACGTGTGTGATTGATCAGGTGATGAGTGAGGGTGATATGAAGAAGAGAAGAGTAGCATCATTCCCTTTATCAACTAGACTGGATAGAAATAAGAGATTCAATCACCTTGTCGGATCTCGAGTGATGATGACGTCATCAGGGAATATGATTGCATGTGATGGAGATAATGTTCTCATATTCAAAAAGCGATTCATCCTCTAGAGTCTAGATCCATGACAGATAATAATACCGAACAAAGATATTGGGAATGTTGCTACATCTTACCAATATATGCTTTCAAAAAAAAAACACAATGGAAACGCAAGATTCATTGTAATTCCTGGTTTCTTTGTGGGTAAGCTTCATAGTCATATTGGAAACCTATCAAAGATATGCTCTTTTCTTGTACGTTGTGTCAGAATATTTTATACCAGACTATACGCCGTTGATTTCTTGGCATGAGTAAACGTTAACACTACAAATATCTGCATAGCAGCTCTTTACTGTACCCGCGTAATTTGAGTTCAGTTCCATATGTAGTACTGAACAGTTAAAATTTTCCCTATTATGTACTCATGCCGGTTAAAAAAAAATATCCATCGCGTGTATCATAGCTACCAAGGTCTTATCAAATAGCTCTATGGTCTTATCATGCTAATGAAACAGTAGTTGTTACTGTAAATAAATGTTCAGTAATATCTTGATTCAGTAATGAAAATTAACATTACATGAAGCGTTATACCCCTTTATAGATTGAAATTGTACCTTTGACTCCTTTCAACGCGTTATATAGTCCAGGATAGGCCCCATAGAAACTTGACCAAACCTTGTTTTTTTATATATACAATATTTTTTGATGGTTTCTTGTCAATTCGAGGGTGCTGATTACGAATCTGGATGATGCCACTCGTGTAACCTTGAGCATTTTCCGCAAATTGGCAAAATCCAATATGGCCGCCAAAATATGCAAATTACCCATAAAATCCTAAAATTGTCCGCACATTGGCTATGAAATGCATGGAAGCGTGTGGCAGGAGTAAAATACACTCTGAAAAAATAATTTTTGACAAAATATTTATTTTCTGATATTCAAAATGGCCGCCATATTCCATTGTATACTCTATTATGTACAATATGAATAGGGAAAACTAATTTTTACAAAAAATGAGCACTAAACCGCAAAAAATCGCGATATATGAACGAAGTAATATTATGCAAATCATCATTACTAAGGAGATACATCATTTATTATGTCATAAATGGGAACATTTCTGCATTTTGATGTCTAAAATGGCCGCCACTGGCCCAAACAGTATTGCGTACAATGGTAATGGGGGCCAAAAAATTCACGAGAGTGATCACTAAAATGCATATTATTAAGATTAAACGAGTGGAATAGTGACTAAAAACATAATTATTAACGAAATATATTATTAATGTGCCATGTATGTGATGAATGTTGTATTTAGATATTCAAAATGGCTGCCAAAGGCCCTAAAAGCATTATCCACAATGAGAAAGTGGGGCAAAGAAATCACAAGAGTGATCACTAAAATGCATATTATATGTGATAAATTCATGGGATACTGTTTAAAAACGTATTTTCTAACGAAATACATCATTCAGGTTCAAAGTTTGTGTTAAATACTGTATTTTTACTTTCAAAATGGCCGCCAGAGACATTAACAGTCTTATGCACAATGCAAAGTGGGAAACCAATATTCACAAGAGTGAGCACCATAAATGCAGATATTAGAGATCTATGAGTAAAATATTGTCTGAAAGCATAATTTCTATTAAGAGATATCATTTACTATGCCAGATAGGTGATAGATACTGTGATTGGAATGTCAAAATGGCCGCTACAGGCCCAAACAGTATTGCGTACAATGGTAATGGGGGCCAAAAAATTCACAAGAGTGATCACTAAAATGCATATTATTAAGATTAAACGAGTGGAATAGTGACTAAAAACATAATTATTAACGAAATATATTATTAATATGCCATGTATGTGATGAATGTTGTATTTAGATACTCAAAATGGCTGCCAAAGGCCCTCAAAGCATTATCCACAATGAGAAAGTGGGGCAAAGAAATCACAAGAGTGATCACTAAAATGCATATTATATGTGATAAATTCATGGGATACTGTTTAAAAACGTATTTTCTAACAAAATACATCATTCAGGTTCAAAGTTTGTGTTAAATACTGTTTTTCTACTTTCAAAATGGCCGCCAGAGACATTAACAGTCTTATGCACAATGCAAAGTGGGAAACCAATATTCACAAGAGTGAGCACCATAAATGCAGATATTAGAGATCTATGAGTAAAATATTGTATGAAAGCATAATTTCTATTAAGAGATATCATTTACTATGCCGGATAGGTGATAGATACTGTTATTGGAAAGTCAAAATGGCCGCTACAGGCCCTACGATATTATACACAATGTGAATGGGAACAAATTATTTCAGCATAATTTGGCTTTGCTTGGCCAATTTGGGATGTATGAGTGAAATATCGTCTGAAAACATGATTTATAACAAAATATATGATATCTTATGTAATTTATGTGATGAATGCTGTATTTTGACATTCAAAATGGCCGCCATAATCCCTATATTTATCATGTACAATGCGAATGGAGAAACTAATTTTCACAAGAGTGAGAATCATGACATGCATATGACTGTGATATACGAGTAAAAATATTGTCTTAAACATGATTTCTAACTAAATACATCACATATTGGTTGTGGAGGTTGTGAATCCAAAATGGCTGCAATAGGTCCTAAAAGTATTATGTACATTGTAACATTAGACATATAATTTTGACAGAATTTGGCTTTGTTTGACTCTAAATATTGTCTATTATTGTGAATTCTGATGCAAGGGTGAAATATTGTCTAACACCATGGTTTCTAACGAGATATATCATAATGTTGTGTATTTAAGGTGATAAACACTGCATTTTTAAATTGAAAATTGTCAACATAAGCCCTTATCGTATAATATACAATTTTAGTGTAGACAAATAATGTTCACAAAAAGGGCATATGGCAGCCATTTTGTATGTTGAAATACAGTATTTATCACATAAATTACATAAGAGATGATATATTTTGTCATAAATCATGTTTTCAGACGATATTTCACTCATACATCACCATTTGGCCAAGCAAAGCCAAATTCTGATGAAATAATTTGTTCCCATTCACATTGTGCATAATATCTTAAGGGCCTGTAGCGGCCATTTTGATTTTCCAATAACAGTTTTTATCACCTAACTGGCAGAATAAATGATATCTCTTAATAGAAATCATGCTTTCAATATTTTACTCATAGATCACTAATATCTGCATTTATGGTGCTCACTCTTGTGAATATTGGTTTCCCACTTTGCATTGTGCATAAGACTGTTAATGTCTCTGGCGGCCATTTTGAAAGTAAAAATACAGTATTTCACACAAACTTTGAACCTGAATGATGTATTTTGTTAGAAAATACGTTTTTAAACAGTATCCCATGAATTTATCACATATAATATGCATTTTAGTGATCACTCTTGTGATTTCTTTGCCCCACTTTCTCATTGTGGATAATGCTTTTAGGGCCTTTGGCAGCCATTTTGAATATCTAAATACAACATTCATCACATACATGGCATATTAATAATATATTTCGTTAATAATTATGTTTTTAGTCACTATTCCACTCGTTTAATCTTAATAATATGCATTTTAGTGATCACTCTTGTGAATTTTTTGGCCCCCATTACCATTGTACGTAATACTGTTTGGGCCAGTGGCGGCCATTTTAGATATCAAAATACAGAAATATTCCCATTTATGATATAATAAATGGTATATCTCTTTGGTAATAATGATTTGCATATATCACTTCGTTCATACATCGCGATTTCTTGGCGGTTTAGTGCTCACTTTTGTGAAAGCTAGTTTTCCATATTCATATCGTACATAATAGAGTATACAATGGACTATGGCGGCCATTTTAAATATGAGGAAAATAAATATTTTGTCAAAAATTGTTTTTTCAGGGAGTATCTCACTCCTGCCACACAATTTCATGCATTTCGTAGCTAATGTGCGGACAATTTTAGGATTTTTATGGGTAATTTGCATATTTTGGCGGCCATATTGGATTTTGCCAATTTGCGGAAAATGCTCAAGGTTACACGAGTGGCATCATTCAGATTCGTAATCAGCACCCTCGAATTGACAAGAAACCATCAAAAAATATTGTATATATAAAAAAAACAAGGTTACGCCTCTTCTATCCTGGACTAATATTAAATCATGATTGTTCTCATAATAATGTTGCGTTTTTAGAGAGGATCGTGGTCATGTTCGCTATACCTAGATACACATTACATCCAAACATTGCTTGCTTGTTTGTTATTTTCACTTCCAACATGAGATCAAGATCCCAACAAAGTATTTTGATGTGGCTACATACGAAACAGCCCCTGAAATGATCTCAAGCATGACATGGTTGTAATTACCTGGATTTACCGAGAGAGGGGGCTGTTACAATGATTACGATACATTTTGGCAAATTGCACTTTGTGCTCTTGCAAAAAACAATGCATTATACATAACTATATAGAAGCAGTAATGTATAACTTCACAATTGAGACTTGGTAACCAAAATATGCCAGTATAGTGTATATTTACCAATGGGATCTGTTGTTACCAGAATGCGCATTTGATGGTGATTTATTACATTGTGGTCACGTATAGCTACGTTTTGTTTTTCTTTGGTCCATTACAGGATAATCTTTCATTATTGCTTTTTAATCTAATTACTATATTGATAGGTGCTTCTGCAAGAGTGAAACGGGAAATCTAATTAAAATGATGGCTGGTTTGATTTTGAATGTCCATGTGTATAAAGATTATTGTGTTTTTAATGAACAGTTGCATATTTATGATAAACCATTCAAGTAGGCCTATGTCAATGGCTGTTTTGCTTGCTAGAATGTTTATAAAATCTATGTTCAATTACGATTTAGTTGCAGGCGCATTAAAACGATAACTGTAATTTGTTGGATTTCTTTCATTTTCATCCTAACGGAAATAGTTATAATAATGCTTTGTGTAATCGAAACTGTTTTGATTACATCTTTTCTTCCCAGGAATCAAAATGAATATGTGCAAGAGTTTAACAGAAGACTTTTTTTGATTGCTGGTCGATTTTTATATCAACAGATTCAGATATATAAAGATTGATTCATTCGCTTTAAAAACATAATCAGTTAGATGTTTGTGGTAGACTGATGTAAATACGTTTATTTCAATACTATATCGGGCAGTGACTGTGTTGCTGTAAATTTATGTTCAATCATTATATGTTGGCAGGCGCATTATATGATCACCTAAATAACTAAAATCGGTTAGATTTGTATCGTTTTCCACGCTTGTAGAAATTATTTTTATCAATTCGTTGTTCATTCGAAATTGGTTTGACGACATCTTTTCATCTGAATAACGTAAATGAACTTGATTGGGAAAGATGATAAAAACTTAATTGGGAATATGGGATGTATGCGATAGTTGTTGTTTTTAAACGGTTTATCCAATCATCTTTTCATGTTTTCATGTATCATATTTTAATATTAACCACAAATTATAGAAGATCATTGTACATACTACAACTAAATCATTTGAATATCTGAATCTACTGTAAAAAAACACCATGAAAACATTTTCAGAGATGTGTATTTTGGGTTCTTTACAAGGATATTGCTTTACTTATATTTCCATTTACTCTAACCTAGTACATTTAACAGGTGATTCTGCTATAGTCAAAAAATATATTGATTGCTAGTATATTTTTTGAAACACATGGACTATATTGTAGATGAATTTGCTTGAAGGGAATTATTCTGCCGCTATTAAACTGATGTAAATACTTTTTTTTTTCTAGTTACCACCTCAGACTCTTTATCTTGCCTAATTTAATTTTCAATTTCAAGTAATGAGCTTCACTTGACAGGTATATTTTGTTTATACATACATGCAATGAAAACATGACATACTGTGTATGAAATTTAAATTTTCAAATACCTTTAAGAAAAGGATTTAGTAATATGAATATGATGAACACATGTAATCACGAGGGGGTCTTGAACAGTTTTGTTTCGAAATCGATTAGATTTGTTTCATTTTTCATGCTACCTGAAATGATTTTATATTGATATAGAACAAAAATAGGATAATAGCGCAATAGTCCTTAAAGTGTTGTAAACGCTTTCTGCGATCATCTTTTTGTTGTTTCCATGTATCATATGAGTTAGCAAAACATTTGTACATAGACGTTTCACTAAATCATTTTAATATTTACCTGTATATCTGCTTTAAATTTGGGATGTTAGCGATAGTTAGATTATAATTTCCTTTTTTTTCAAATGCAAATCTTTTCTTTATATTTTCATTGCTATCTACCGGAAGTTAAAATAAGTTTTTCGAGTTTTTTAAGTTGTTTTTAACGCATCTCTTTCCTATATTTTATACTAGATATTTAGAACATCTATATTTGCTTAAAGGACAGTCCATCTTCAAAAAAGTAGATTTACATAAAATGAGAAAAATTCAACACGTCAAGTTAAGTCAAGATGATTATTGTTGCCAAATCTCTAAATGTTGACAACTGTATGAAGTCAAACAATAACAAAAGAATAGTTGTGGGTAAGGGACATAATTGACTCTCTCATTTGCATATCACTTAGTTAAGCATAAAAATGACTGTTATGAGGGAAGAAAATAGCTAAACTGTAACATGTCATAACTCTCTCATTTTAAATCCGATTTTGATAAAATTTTGGCGCTATTCTTGCTTGGTTTTTCTCCATTGATTTAAATCATTATTTTGGGGATGGGATTGACCTTGAAAAAAAAGGAAAAATGAATATGGGTATTTTGTGATGCTGAGGTTTCCTCTTATATTATATTCCATCGCTTCTCAGAGAATCGTGTAAGACTAATTATTTCTGGAGTTAACACGTGACCAATGAGAATCAACAAGAAGGGAAACATGAAGACGTGAAAGAGACAGAAGTGAAGGAAAAGAAGGGGAGAGACAGAAACAGAGAAACGTGAGATAAATTTATAGAGGGGAGTGGGGATTAAAGGGGAGACAGAGACACAAGAAGTGAAATAAAAAAATGAAGAGAAATAGTGGGGGAGAGAGAGAGAGACAGAAACAGAAAAACGTGACATAAAATTGTAGACTGGGGAGAGGGGATTAAAGAGGAGACAGAGACACAAGAAGTGAAGGAGACAGAAAGGAAGAGAAACAGTAGGAGAGAGGGAGAGACTGAAACAGGGAAAGATTATATAAAATTATAGAGGGGATTCAAGAGGAGACACAGACACAAGAAGTGAAAGAGACAGAAGGAAGAAAAACAGAGGGAGGGAGAGACAAAAACGGAGATACATGACATAAAATTATAGAGTGGAGAGGGGATTAAAGGGGAGACAGACACACAAGAAGTGAAAGAGACAGAAAGGGAGAGAAACAGAGGGAGGGAGGAAGAGACAGAAACAGAGATATGAGAGACAAAATTATAGAGTGGAGAGGGGATTAAAGGGGAGACACAGACACAAGAAGTGAAAGAGACAGAAGGAAGAAAAACAGAGGGAGGGAGAGACAAAAACGGAGATACATGACATAAAATTATAGAGTGGAGAGGGGATTAAAGGGGAAACAGAGACACAAGAAGGGAAAGAGACAGAAAGGAAGAGGAACGTGGGAGAGTGGAAGAGACAAAAACCGAGACACAAGAATTTAGAGGGGAGAGGGAAAGGGGCGATAGAGAGAAAGAGAAATGAGACAGACGGGAGAGGGGGACGGAGGGCAAAAATAAAGATGAAGAATCGAACGAAAAGAAAGTTAGAGAAAGAGAGAGAGAGAGGAAGAGACAAATAGCAAGAGGAGAGTGGGACCGGAATAGAGGGGGGGGGGGGGGGGGGGGGGGGGAGAAGGTTTCAAGATAGGAGGGAAGGTAGCTAGAAATGTTATATTCCGATCATCAATGTGGTCTAATGCCCTGACTGGATAAAGATTTCATATTAATAGTCTATTATTTATTGCACTATGCTAAATGAATATATGATTCATAATTAATTCATTTAATCATATACCCTAAATCACGGTGTTAGACCAAGGCAGTGGATATTATTTAGCCGATACGGGATACAAGTAAATGAGCTAAATGTACTTAGCACATAATGGTTATTATCATAATTGAATCCAGTTTGCTTGAGTCCACGATGGCATGTGTTCTACCTACGTTCAGCAGCACCCATCCATCTTCTCAGGGCATTCTCCCCTTTTTCTTTTCTTTTTCGGGGGGGGGGGGAATGGGGAAGGGTGGAGATATTTTAGGACGGGTTGTTTTGTCCTATACAAACTATATTTTTTTATAACTTCATATTTATTTTGTGAGTATTATTTCTCTCTCATTTATTTTTTCCTCATTTGATTACATATATCTGTATTTTTACTTATTGGTTGTGTTATCTATTTTTTGACGGGCCCACATTGTACAGGCATTGCTTTTTAGTGAGTCCCTCCATTTCCATCTTAATCTAATTTCTATTGAAAAATAGTATACTTATTTAAAACCTCCAATGTGTTGCCCAAATTGTGTGAGTGATTTTTTCACAACATCATGATGTATTATTACTTTTGTTTCTTTGCAAGGGATAAAAATACTTATATTTATATATGGTATACAATTTGTTTTAGTTTGATGGAAGTGAAATAAATAAAAATGAAATAAAATTGAAATTGAAATATTAAATCTGAGTCTTGCCTAAGAAAGTGCTGTAATTGATATAAACAATGGATATCCGCCAATGTCATAATTTTTTTCTCAATACAGTAATTTTGCACAATGGCGCTTTACAATTAAAGAGGACCCCTCAGAATTGTCAAGACATTGAGGCATGTAACATAAAATATTATTTTAGAAAACACTTTGAACATACATTAGTTTTAGGTGTTGATGTTGTTGGCTGTCCATAGCTGAAGTTAATCAGATCACACGCAACTCTTTATTAAACGGGGCCAGTTTATAGATGAACTATAGGAATACATGTATTGATGAATATTGATTTGATTTCACTGGTTTGAGTGAATCTAATTCATCTGCATAATTATTACAACCGACATACATGTAATTAACTCAAAATGTTTTTAAAATACAGTAAATGAGATAAAACAGATTAGTAAGGATAGTAGACCAACTAGTAATTACCAATTGATGGTCGAGCTAAAAAAAATAAACCTCTTAAGACGGAAGCACTTTTCTGCGCATGCTTATGATCATAGTGACGTAGATTTTTTTTCATTCAGGATTGGTAGGCATATTGGTTGCTTAAGATTTTTTTTTTGATTTATTTCATTTCTTTTCTTTCCATTTTTCACATACAAATAAAAAATGCACAAATACAAATACATGAATACAATTAATTACAATACAATTTCAGGAACGCCGATAATTATCAATCCATTCGATTTCTCTAGCGTTGATAAAGAAATTCCATACTCTCATCTCAGATCACTGAAACGCATCTTTATCATTACAGAATGAGGAGTGTTTTAAATTTTATATTTGAACAATAGCATTTTATTCAACGATTTACAAGGGTGACACTTTCTGTTATGTTTTAACCAATAGCAATTAGTGAGAGATCGCTTTTTGACAAGTCCCCTAAATTAATCTTTATTTGATACTCCGAAAATGAGTTTTCAAGAGGGAAAATGGGCCTACCGCCAAAAATATATGCAAGAAATTTAGGGACAAGGAACGCGTTCCACTATGCCTCCTGCTCTCCACGAATTTGCACCTGAATACACTGAGAAATATTGGGTATTTTTTTCCGCCTCGAGGGAAGTTATGTGTCCAACCAGTTTGGGGAAGTATTTTGCCCAATGTGGGAAGCATAATTATTGTCCAGTAAGGTTTAAAAAATGAAGCAATTACTTTATAGCCAGAATTGTCATCACACTGGATAAATAAAAATGTTCCAACGAATGTTGGTTGGACACAATTACCCTCATGAAGCGCTCTTACCCAATATATTTTAGAGTGTACGCAAATTATATGGATACAAAAAGTGAAGTCTGAAATACTTTGTTACTTGATTGTGGGGCATATATTAACGGATGTCACTGGTATTTTTTTGCTTTCATAGCGGAAGCACATACACAATATTATACAGTTTGGGAAATCTAGGTAGTAAATCCCGCATTATTCTTCATGCTGTACTGAGTCAGTCAAACTGAATAGGATAGAGTATGACGTCATTAATGTTTTTACAGGGAAAATCAGATCACAGAGCCCAGGTCGTTTATACTATACATACTTAGAGGGTTTTCAATTTTCAATAAAAAATCATTCATAATTTTACAATAGAAGCTTCTCAGTCACGCGATTTCATAAGTAAACTTAGTGAATGATTTGAGATGACGATGAGAGAGAGAGAGGGGGGGGGGGGGGGAGCGAGAGGGAGGGGTGGAGGTGATTTAAAACAAAACAGATCGGGGAATTTTAGAGAGCATGACGTGATACATGTATATTTGAATCTTTGGTCATAAAAAAATAGCTGTTGGAAATAACAGTGGGTTAACTTATTTGACAATTTATTCACACTGTTAAAATGTTCAATTTCAACCAGGTTAAAGATATTTTACACATCAACGGTGTTACTGTTCACAGCGTGTTAACATATAATATACTACGTTAATATGTGATTCTCACAGATGATTTTACTTTTTTCCACACTGTGAAGATACTGTGTCATTCACGGTGAAGAGAGGGTGTGTGTGGGAGAGTTTGTGTGTTGTGTGTGATTGAAAGAGAGAATGGGAAAGGGAGATGTCAGATTTTGAAAAAAAAACATGCCAATATTCAATATAAGAGACCATAAAAAGTCTGTGAAGGTTAATCAGGTGATGGGGGGGGGGGGTAGTTGGCGAAAAAATCAATTGTATAATATGTTAATGTACATGTTTGTTTGTTTGCGGCAGCCTGCTTGAGTACGATGTGCGATGATAATGTTGAAGTGTGATTTTAGCAAATCATTTTTTGATATTGATTGTCATATTGTGAGGTCTCCATTGAGGTTCAGGGCTTATAGTTTACTTGTCATTAGTGTACCAGTCAGGGGCGGATCCAGGATTTTCCAAGGGGGGCCGGGGGGCACATTTTCCCGAGGAAAATTCGACAAGCAAAACCAAAAAAAAAAAAGTTTTCAACCGAAGCCCACGAAAAATTGGTGCTGGTATTTCTGGGAATTTCATTCCATCATTATTTGCTTCAGTTGTTGATGTTTGTAGACTTTTGTCGGCAACACAACAAAATAAAGTTATAATAAAACCTTTAATTTATTCTTGATGAAATTAAAAAAAAAGCATACATGTAGAAAACTGGGGCATGTGTGTGCGTGTGGATGTGTTTGCTGTTTGTGTGAGAAATAATTGGTGATGGGGTGAGAGAAGGGTCTGTTTCGGCTGCCATGTGCATTATATTCTTAATGGCATTCGGCCTGTTATACTGAGCCTTTCATACGCCCTTCAGAGGTGATTATGTGTTTACATTGTGTTAAACCGAGTATTTTTTAATAACATGACTAGAGTATGATGACACCCACTCATTATGTCATTAGTATTCAACATTCCGGCCGGGGATCGAACTCCGGACTTTCTATGTATAGCCAGGCGCCTTAAACCACTCGGCCACGGCACCTCCACACACACAACCCTCTCTCACAAACACACTCACATACTCCGTCACACAGACACTCATACATGCAGGCACACCCTTGACTGTTTTCTCTTCAATCTAACAAAAAGCCAATAACTTTGCCAATAATATTATAAACATTATAAGGCAACTTTCACAAGCTCGATTTATCGCGTTCGATCATGCGTGATGTTATTTTGAAATATATTTGATTTCAGATATTTACATTGTCATCACATACGTACATGGGTAGTCTGAGCTAATGATCAGAAATAGGAGTCAAGGGAAGAGAAGAAGAGTAATGAAAGAGACTGGAAAGCTGGGTTGTATTATACCTGATTTTTTGTTTTTGAATTGACAATAAAAGAGACCAATTACACCCCCAATGCGAAATATACCAAATCGTGTCCCTTTATCAAGAACATTATTGATTGGGAAGTTGTTGGTACCGCGGCAGCAAAATGGCTAACGTGTACATGGTGTAGTCAGATCGTCGAAGCACAATCCCATTTTTTTTAGGAGGGTGGTGATTAAAGTGGTCTGAATTCTGAGCCTAGCAAGGAACCACGGACTAATCCATTGCGTGCCTTTTTTTAAGATAAAAAATCACCGTGAGAGGGCCCGATAAAGGAGACGATACCAAATTCAAATTCTAACGGTTGGAAAATGATGCAATGGCCCCCAATAATAATCATGAAAGCTTTTTTATATAGCGCTTTACACCATATCCGGGCATCGGATCTTTACATGCCCGCATACAATGTATGCACCTTCTCCACTCCCGGGGGAGCATTCCAACAATAGTTCCAAGACTCAATTGCTAGACATACTACATAGGCTTTCGCTTCAGAACTACGGTCATGACGGTAACGGGTACCCATTTAGCACCTGGGTCGAGAGTGGCAAAGTGTGGATTAACACCTTGCTAAAGGACGCTAGACCGCGGTGGGATTCGAACACACGACCCTCTGTTTTCAAGGCGAGAGCCAGGACCACTACACCACGGCTCTTCCCTATACACTTAATTGTGATTGTACTCAAGACTAGATGATACTCGAGTTATGAGATCGAATTATTGACCCTTTCAAAATGCGATAGACGGGCATTAGAATGTTAAAATTATTTGATAGCTATCTCAATTTCTAAGCTTAATGATAATAATAATAATAAAAACAATAATAATTTAATTATATTTATTAAATTAAATTTATATGATAGATCCACCCCTTCTCTTTGGAGGCAAGCGGACTTTTGACCAATTTTAACCCCTCCCCGTTGCTACATGAGCATTATATTTTATTTTGAATGACTATGCTACATCTTATAAGCTTGATATTGTAATTATTAATTCCTTGGTGTATATTATTACAACAAAACAAAAAAATCCCTTATGGGGTTAAGGTGTCACGACCATCTACTATCACTTATATTCTTTTATATAAATTATATTTCCTTCTTTTCTTATACTTCTGCTCATATTTCTACTACTACTACTACTACTACTACTACTACTACTACTACTACTACTACTACTACTACTACTACTACTACTACTACTACTACTACTACTACTACTACTACCACTACTTCTACTACTACTACTACTACTACTACTACTACTACTACTACTACTACTACTACTACTACTACTACTACTACTACTTATACTACTACTACTACTACGAATACTATACTACTACTGCTACTACTTCTACTACTTCTACCATGACTACTAATATTACTACTTCTACTACTTTTACTGATACTTCTACTTCGCATTCTTCTTTTTCTTCGATTCCTAGCTGGTGTAATTACTTAACCCTTCTTTTCGAATTCCCTTATACATGTAAGCTGTCACGACCATCTTTTGCCATTGTATATAAATATTCTTCCTTTTTCTACTCATTTTTCTTTCTTTTTTTCTTTTCATTTTCTTATTCATGTTGTTTCTTCTTATTATTTTCCTTCTTTTTTTATTCTTCTTCTTCTCCTTTGTATTCCTCAACTCCTCGATCATCATTCTTCCTTCTTTCCTTCTTCTACTGTTTAATTAAGAAGTGCTTAAATGCTGTAGGTTTGGGTATACTTCCCAATATCAAGTGAACTAAGACGTTTTACTTCACTGTCGTTAAAATAATAATAATTATTATTAATAATAATTGGCATTTATATAATCTACGACCGTTCAAAGCGCTTCACAAATATTATTACCCGGTCACATGATTCATAGCATTCCAAGCAGCCTGTTGGGCGTAAACTTCCTAATAACCAACCACAATGACGGTTGTTTCCTACCGGTAACCAATTAGCACCTGGGTGAGAGGCAGGCGCGGCTCCAGGAGGGGGCCGAGCCGACCCCGCCCCCTATTTTTTGACAACCTGCAGAAAAAAAGTCTCTTTACCTTGATGGAAACTACGAAAAACAGAAAGAAAAGTAAGAAAGAGGTATTTTACCCATGATGTGTAATTTACGACCGGCCCGACCCCGAAAGGATACCAAAAAAAAGGTGAGGGGAAGAATTGGAAAATAGACTTTATATAGTTTTTTTCGCTCGCGCTTGCATTGCCTGTGTAATGAATCCCATTAAAGAGGGTTAAATGACACTAATATATAACCAATATATATACAATATATCCAGTTCTGATATCAATTTGCACACATTTTTTTAAGCTCGCACATCAATTAAGCTTTCATTATTTTGTTTGATTTACACAAATTGTTAATGTGTATCAAAATGTTCAGCTCGCGCTGCGCGCTCGCATTGTTTGATTTGTGAGAAACCTATTCTCTTTGGAAATTCTTACCAAAGTTTGTCAAAATGCTCCTTTATCATGTCAGTATATAAAAAAATTAAGCTCATGCTTCGCGCTGGCATTTAATTGTTTGAGACACACGGCTTGTTTATTTAAATAAAAACGCGCTTAGACTGGTCATTTTTTTCAGGTCGGAATATCAGAAATATTAAACTCGCGCTTCGCACTCTCATTATTTAATTGGTGATACTTGTATCCTTTTCATTAATCACCAAGAACAGTCCTAATTGAGTCACTTTTCACGTTACTATATGATAGAATTTCGGCTCGCGCTTCGCGCTCGCATTGTTTAGTCGGATACTTATCTTTGTTCATGATTATAAAAACTGCTCTGAATCTTCAGTTCTAAGGACATAAAATATCAAAGATTTTTAGCTCGCGCTTCGCGCTCGCATTATATATTAAGACCACATGAGATACCTTGTATCTCATGTTTATAGCAATAAAAACTAATACTTAAAACTTCAGTCTTTAGTCAGGACTACCCTCTGAACCCCCCCCCCAAAAAAAGCCAGATTGTAGCGGCCAATCGAGAAAAATGTTGATCAAAATATTTTTCGACCCCCCCCCCCCTATTGGCGAAAGCTGGATCCGCCCCTGAGAGTGGTACATACATGATAATGATACATATATAATCATGTCCGTAATGTATCAACGTAATTAAATTATTTGTAAACAGTATTGTATTCATGAGAAACCTATACTCATTGAATGAGCCAAGTGACTTATAGAGAGATGGTCTAAAACGTATCAAAACAGACAAGAAATTAAGCCAAACATGGTGGACATGGTGGTGAGGCTACTGCTAAAGAAAATCGTCAAAATATTTCATACATTTCTTTACTGATAAATAACGTACCTTGCATGTTGTAATCTAGTTTCATTTCATTATTATTATATTCATGAAGTGCAGCAGTGCCTTACATTCATTTCTTTGCTCATGGCATTACTTTATCAAACTATGTATTCAAGCATGTCAAATGATTCAGTTGTGAGCGTGCTGTGATTCTACATGCCACGTCACTAGATAAGTTCATTGGCACAACTATCATAATAGACTCCATGTTTGTTGCAAGAATTAGGTACATCCTAGTTGAACTGATATTTTGTTTCTACAAATTGTCAATTATCGGAGATTTAACCGACTCGGCTAAACCTGTGACTTACAAAGGTAAGAACATCACTTTTGTCATGTTTGTGTTAGTGTGATAGTGTTTTCGTGTTTTTCATGTGATGGAATGATAATTGTAAAGAGTGTGTGATTTTAGTCACATTTACATGTTTTTGTAACAAGCACATTTTTTGTAAGAACGAATATCAGAAGACAATCTATGAGTTAAAAATTAAGGCACGCGTACTTAGAACTTTAAATGTAAGTGAACAGTAACCCCCACCCCCGGGGGTGGGGCACTTACATTGACGAGTGAACACCATGCGCGACCAAAAAACACGTAAAAAGGATCTCTTTTACAAGATAGGGCATGTTACGTACGTAACGTGAAAAGGGTGTCAAAAACACAAAAATATTGAAAAAAGGGTATCTATTTCGCTCGGAAAAAATATACGTGTTTAGGGTCAGATTAGCGGGGATGATAAAACAAAATCAAAATGTTTTATGAAGGATGTCCTTTTTGCCCCAAAACTACGTATTTAGAGTCCGATTTGCGCGAGGTGTGGAAGGTCAGGCCGTACTAAACCAAAATATTAGTGTGTAAAGGTAAAACCAACGACCGACGGACCCATGACATAATCTGTTTAGGGGTTCATTTAAAGGAATACTTGCCAAGAGTATCGTTTTGTTTCCAATATGTGTTAAGGGGTGCATTTTCAGAATATGGAAAATACATCGCTGTATTTGTTTAGGGGCTCAATTCTGGGAATACTTGCCAATAATACAATAGCATTTGTTTGCAATACTTCTTAAGGGTAGGGTTTCACACGCCAATACTCGTTAAGGGGTGCATTTTCAGAATATGGAAAATACGTGTTTAGGGTGCTTTTCAAGACCCCGTGGTCGCGCATGGTATCCGCTCGTCAATGGAAGTGGCCCCTCTGGGCAGTAACCCCGCCCCCCACATCCTCTTTCCCTAGCTTTCCCCCTCTCTTTCTCTTTCGCATGATATTTATTTCTGCAAGGGAGTTTTTCTGATAAAAACATGTTGTACTATCTATTATGCCTCTTGCTTTTTGCGATATCAAATATCTCTCTCTTCCTTTTCCTTACAGCTCCCATCCTTATCTTCCTTCAAATTATTTTCACGATGGCGTCTAAGTTCAGCTCAGTAGTAGAGGGCGCTGTTTGTGAAGAAGCCGACTGTGAATCGATTACTGACGTCACGTTCTATGTGAAGGAGAAGAAGAAGCTCTGCCATGACTGCGCCTTGAAAAAAGAATGCATCGGAATAGCACGAAGAGGTGCACCTAATCTCTTCTGTGAAAAACACGAGAAAATCATGGACTTGTACTGCAGAACACATAACGTACCATTATGTTATTCATGTGCATTGACAGATCATCGCCGAGAACAGTGCGTTCAAGAGGATATCATGATCGCACTGAAGAAAAATAGAGAAGATCTCAGCATCCTAAAGAATAGAGCGATTGATAAATCAGAGTTATGTCGCATCTATGGGAATGAGATTCATAAGACCAGACAAGCCAAAGACGAACATCTACAAACTATTCAGAATGATGTTGATTCCGAAATCGAAAACGCGATCGAAAGAGACACAGCCAGGGAAAGGGAAGATGCTGATAAAATCGACAAGGACATTGCTGGGGAAAATGAACAACTTCAGAAGGAGATTCGAAAGCTCCAGGATAAAATTGAAAAGAACAATGAGAAGAGAGAGAAGCGGCATGAAGAAAATCGTTCGATTGCAGAGAAAAGACGAAAGCCGATAATTGATAAACAACGCATTCTTCATGGTGACATTCAGAACATCGCTCAAAAGATCGAGAGAAAGATTGGAGAGCTTGAGAAATCATGGCAAGACAACACGAAAGCAACAAAAAGAGCAAAAGAGACACTGGACAGAATTCTTGAAGACGATAAAAATATTGTCACAGATGGACATCTTGTGAATGCATCAGTGAGTGAGGAACTAAAGAAGCAACTGAACGAGGGTGAGGTGAAAGAAATAAAACGTGTTGTATCAGGTGTGAGGTTTGTAAAGGGTGTTGGGAGAGAGAAGTATGATGGAAGAATTGATGAGTATGATGGAGAGTGGAAGCTCATTGATACAATCAATGTCAGAGATAAAATCACATTCCCGTACATTGTTGGATGTATAGATGAAGATAAGGTGATGATCACAGATTATAATATATTTGTTGAAGGACATACCTACATGTTTGATTTGAACAGTAAAACCACACAGAGAGTGATCAACGGTAGTGGTACATCATATATAATCTCATGTGCAGCACTGAATGATGGCAAGATAGTATGTGGTAGAGACATCACAGGTTGTACAGGAGACAGTCTACCTGGGTGCATCAGTGTATACGACAGACAGTGGAATCACATCAATGACGTCACAATACCAAGAAACACGACGCGTACTGATGCAGGGGTGCGCGTTGCAATCGATCAGGATGGGATGATCATCGCTGCTGAAAACGGTCAGTCTATGATATACGTCATCAACCCAGTTAATGATGAGATTATCAATACCATCACGTGTAAAGAGAAGATAGTAATGTACGATGTGCTGTCATCAGGTCACATCATCGCTCTACCCTCACCAAAAGATCGCAGAGCACTCATCATTGACAGAGAGGGTAATCATAGGGAAATCCCCCACAGTGATGTCATCTTGAATGTGTGTGTTGATCGTATGACAGACGACCTCTACGTCGTGACATCAAATGATGAGTACAAGACGTGTGTGATTGATCAGGTGATGAGTGAGGGTGATATGAAGAAGAGAAGAGTAGCATCATTCCCTTTATCAACTAGACTGAATAAAAATAATAGATTCAATCACCTTGTCTTATCTCGAATAATGATGACGTCATCTGGGAATATAATTGCATGTGATGGAGATAATATTCTCATATTCAAAAAGCGATTCATCCTCTAGATCCATGACAGATAATAATACCGAACAAACAAATGATATTGGGAATGTTGCTACATCTTACCATTATATGCTTTCAAATTGAAAAGAAAAAAAATGAAAACGCATGATTCATTGTAATCCATGGTTTCTTTGTGGGTAAGCTTCATAGTCATATTGAAAACCTATCAGGGATATGCTCTTTTATTGTACACGTTGTGTCAGAATATCTTATACCAGACTACGCCGTCGCTTTGTTGGCGTGAGTAAACATTAATATTAAGTGTGTCTGCATAGCAGCTCTAAATTACTGTACCCGTGCATATTTTATTTGAGTTCAGTTCCATATGTTAAATTGAACAGTTAGAATGTTCCTCATTTATGTAATCATGCCGGTTAAAAACATCATCCTTTTAATAGTCCATCGCGTGTTTTATAGCTACCACGGTCTTATCCTGCTAATGAAACAGTAGTTGTTACTCTAAATAATTGTTCAGTGATATCTTGATTCAGTAATGAAAATTACATTACATGAAACGCTATACCCCTTTATAGATATTTGAAATTGTACCTTTGACTCCTTTCAACGCGTTATATTAAATTATAATTGTTCTCATAATAATGTTGCGATTTTAGAGAGGATTGCGTGGTCACGTTCGCTATACCTCGATGCGCATTACATCTAAGCATTGCTTGCTTGTATATTTTCACTTCCAATATCAGATCGACATAAACCAACGAAGTATTTTGATGTGGCTACATACGAAACAGCCCCTTGAATGATCTCGAGCATGACATGATTATAATTACCTGGATTTACCGAGAGAGGGGGCTGTTACAATTATTACGATACATTTGGGTAAATTGCACTTTGTGTCTTGCAAAAAAAGTAGGTGGCCTACATTGTGCATAACATATAAGCAGTAGTGTATAACTTTACAATCGGGAATTGGTAATTAAAATGTACCAGTGTAGTATTCATTTACTAAACGGGATCTGCTGTTACTAGAATGCACATTTGATGGTGATTTATTACATTATGGTCACGTATAGCAACGTTATGTTTTCTTCGGTCCACTTAGAGGATAATGTTATGCTTATTGTTTTTTAATCTAATTACTATATTAATAGATGATTCTACGAGAGTGAAACGGGATGTTTAATTAATATGATGACTGGTTTGATTTTGAATATCCATGTGTATAAAGATTAGAATTGTATTTAATGAACAGTTACATGTTTATTATAAACTTATAATAATTTCGATTCAATTAGGCCTATGTCAATGACAGTTTTGCTTGCTATAAAGTTAAAGATATTTATGTTCAATTACGATTTATTTGCATGGGCGTTATAATGAAAACTGCAATTTGTTGGATTTCTTTAATGTTTATCCAAACGGAAATGGTTTTAATGTTTTGGGTTATTGAGAGTGTTTTGAATACATCTTTTCTTGTTAAGAATCTAAATGAATTTCTGGAAAAGTTTAACAGAAAATTTGTCGTTGATTGCTGCTCGGCTTTTATATAAAAAAATTGGGTTTATAAAGATTGATCTATTCGCTTTAATAAACATGTTTGTGGTAGACTGATGTAAATACGTTTATTTCAATGCTATATCTGGCAGTGACTGTTGTGCTGGAAGTTTATGTTCAGTTATGTATGAATGACACGGACGGAGGAAAATTGTGTATTCGCAGGCGCATTTATTCTAATCACCCAAAGATCTAAAATCGGTTAGATTTCTTTTCTTTTTCATGCGTACTGAAGTTATTTCCATCGATGATTTGTTTATTCAAGATCGTTTTGACTACATCTTTTCATCTAAAACATGTACATGTAAGTTAACTTGATTGGGAAAGACGATCAAAACTTAATTGGGAATCTGGGATGTTTGCGGTAGTTGTTGTTTTATACAAGATTTATCCATGTATCTTATTTGTAGTTTTCATCTTTCCCATTTTACTATTAACCAAAAATGATAAAAGATCATTTGTAAATACTACAACTATATCATTGAAATATCTTAATCTACTTTAAAATAAAAAAAAAACATTGAAACATTTTTAGAGCTATGTATTATTTGGTTTGTTACGAGGATAATGATTTACTTATACTTTTATTTACTCTCACTTAGTGCATTTAAAAGGTGATTCTGCTATAGTCTAAAAGAATTTATTGATTGCTTGTATATTTTTTTGAAACACAGTGCCTATATTGTAGATGCATTTGATTGAAGGAGATTATTCTGCCACAATTGGTGGATAAACTGCTGTAAATATGGTTTTTGTTTTCTAAATACCGCCTCAGACTCTCTATCTTGTCTAACTGAATATATAATTCAAATTTATAAACTTCATTCATTTAACAGGAATATTTTGTTTTATAATACATTCAATTCAATTCAATCTTTAAATCGCAAATAAAATGAAATAAACAAAGAAACATCAAGTGTGAGTAGATACACAATCTATTCCGTGGCTTTCCATGAGGTTATGTAAAAACATGTAAGGCTGGATCGCTCAAACATGACAGTATGAAACATCAATGAAATTTGAATTTTCAAATATGTATAAAACACTAAGAAAATGATGTAGTATTTTTATACTGTGACTATGATGATCATACATGTAATCACATAGGGGTCCTGAAAAGTTTCGTTTGTAATCGATTTAATTCGTTTCATGTTTCGTACAAACAGGTGGGTGTTTCAAAAACCTGTTCGTAAGATAAGAGCGACTTTGAGAACGACTGGTGATCCTTTCTTTTGGTAAATGTTAAACACCATTGGCGATGGTTTAGCGCGTAAGAAAGGTTCACCAGTCGTTCTTAGAGTCACTCTTAACTTACGTTACATACAAACAGCTTTATGAAACGGCCCCCTGAAATGATTTTGTATTAATACTTAGGAGTATAAAATGAAAGTAGGATGTTAGCATGGTTAGCGCAATAGTCTAAAAAAGGGGGGGGGGGTTGTAAACGCTTTCTGAGATCGTCTATTGTTGTTTTTATGAATTATATTTTACTGTTAACCATGAGTTAGTAAAATATTTGCATATTACATTACACTAAATCATTTCAATACTAACCTGTATATTTGTATTACCAAAGGAGATTTTTAAAGTAAATTTAGGATGTTAGCTAATTGGAATATATATTTTCAAACACAAATCCAAACACCTTTTTTATTATTATTTTCATACATTATCTTTACTATTAACCGGGAGGTAACCGATTTACTGATCATTAGCATATTCTTCATACTACTTAACTTTAACATCTTATTAATCTGCTTTCAAAAGATTTTCTAAATAAAGTTAGAATATAAGTGAAGGTTTGAAAATAAGTTTTTCGAACGTATTATCCGATCTTTTTCTTTTTTTCTTTGTTTTTTTACATGTATTTTTTTTCATATACTTTATACTAGATAATAATATCTAAATCTGCTTAAAGGAAAAGTCCACCCCCCCCCAAAAAAAAAGAAGTAGATTTACATAAAATGAGAAAAAGCAAACAGGTCAATTTCGTTTAAGCTGGTTAATGTTGTCACATATGTAAACATTGAAAATTGTAAAAGGTCGAATAATAATGATAAAAAACTAAAAGTGGGTGAGGGATATCATTGACTCTCTCATTTGCATATCACTGAGTTATTATTGACGCATATGACTGTTTTCGGGAAAACTGAGAAACTGTAACATGTCATATTACCTTTTTTTTATTTTCAATCCGATTTTGATAAAATTTGTAAGCGTTATGCTGGCTTGACTTTTCTGTATTGATTCAAATTATTACTTTGGGTGGGCTTGACCTTTAAAAAACAATTGATAAAATGAAAATGGGTGTCTATCATTGCCATGCTTGGGTTTCCGCTTTAATAAATTTCATCGCTCCTCAAGGAATCCTGTCAGACTAATTATTTGAGAAGTTAATGTGTGACCAAGAACATGAATAATAATCAGCAAGAAGAGAGACTTGCAGTGAGGTAAAGAGAGAGGGAGAGAGACAGGGTGACAGAGACATAAGCAGTAAAAGAGACAGAAAAGGAAGGGAAACGGGGGGAGAGGGGAAGAGAGGGAGAGACAGAAATAGAGACACATGTAACAAACTATAGGGGAGAGGGAAGGGGGGACAGAGAGAGAGAGAGATGAAGAATCGGACGAATTTATTCAAGGAAAGAGACAAAAAGAAAGTAAAATAGGGAGAGCGGAGGTGGCAAATGAACATTTAGAGACAGAGAAGGAGCACCAGAGAGATGGAGAGAGGGGGGGGGGGATAATGAGAGATGTGACAAGCAGAAAGGGGAGAGAGACAGGGGAGAAGGCAAATGAACATTCAGAGACAGAGAAGGAACACCAGGGAGATATATAGAGGGGGGGGGGGGGGTAGTGAGAGAATGTGACAAGCAGAAAGGGGAGATAGACATGAAGGGGGGGGAGTTGTAGTAAAGTTGTCGTATTTTTATTCTCGGATCATCATCTAACCCACTTGAAGGTCTACCATCAATGTGGTCTAGTATTAACTTTGTTACAACCATCCCTTGGTCTTAAATGTCATTTAGTCTAATGCCCAGATTAGGTATAGTTTTCATTAAGTCTGTTGTACTTACATAATGGAAATGTGATCCATAATTAATTCATATAATGATATACCATAAATGCTGTTAGATCTAGTGGATATATAAGACGATATGGGAATGGCCAAACTTGACATTACACAAAGTGCGCAATTGGCTGAATAATAACTCAGCCCAGAATGTTTATTTATACGGACTAGTGATAAAACATTGAAGTATGAAACGCCTTGCAACTTGATTATGTGTTAAAATGATAACGAAATCCATTTTTTTTTTGCTCTCATGAATCTCGTAAACAGTAGCGGAAACCCCAAACAAGTATACATTTTGGGAAACTAGGTAAAAACCCATGATTTTTATTTTAGTCAAACCACAATATGATAGTCTCTGACGTGAGTAATGTTTGTATAAGAAAAAATAGATCAGATATTCCAGGGTATTTATTCTCTTCATGCTAGATGATTTTCATGTTTCAATAAAAGCATTCATCTCTCACAATAGAAGCCGCACAATCTCATGATTTTAAGAGTAAAAACACAGTGAATGAATGAATGAAGAGAGAAAGAAAGAAAGAAAGGTTGAGAGAGGTCGGAGGTCAATGTGACTGAGTAAGAGAGAAGAGAGGAGGGAACTAGAAAGCGAGAAATACATTGATTGAATTATAAGTAATGGATAATATAATGTTTGAAAGAGGATAATTGAGAGAGAGAGAGGGGGAGAGAGCGCGGGAAAGAATGGTGTCAGAAGAGAGATAGTGCATATTCATTACAATTTCCATGATAATAATCTTTAAAGTATGAAAGACATTGCTTATTGCAAGATGGCGATTGAGAGGGATTAAAAGTCTGCATATGAAGAGCTCACTTGTAAAAGGGGTTAGGTCAATTGTTCATCACATTTGATTTTTATATCTCAATGTATAGATGGTTAGTAGCTCTATAAGACGATACCAAAGAAAAGTTTAAATTCCTAGTAAAAAGTGAACTAAAATGGCAAAGAAAAATAACTTCTTTTTTTTCAAAAGGGGTTAGGTCCATTTCAGCTTAGTTGCAAAATGGGTTAGGTCGACACATATATATTTTTCTTGGAAAAGAATATCTTAGAAAACATGAAGACAGGTACATTTCTTTTATACCCAATTTTTATGTTCTCATGGTGGGGTATCATGGAAACTCAGTTTCGCATAAAAATATTGCAATATGGGGAATGAAAACAAATTGATTTTCTTGGAGTGGACCTAACCCCTTTTGCATCCAAACTCTTCTGAAGAACTCATTTGTGAAAAGTGGTTAGGTCCATTTTTCGTAAATTTTATGGTTTTCTGTCACTAAACCTCTACATTTTTAGTCACTCTGATGATACCAAAGAAAATTTGAAATTCAAATGAAATCGTACATGAAAGTGGCAAAGAAAAAATAACTTCTTTAATCAAAAGAGATTGGATTCATTTCAGTTTACTTGCCAAGGGGGTTAGGTCCACAATGTTGTTTAAAAAATATGTATAAAAAATCGAAGACAGGTAGATTTGCTTTTTATACCCAATCTTATGGTCACATGATAGGGTAGTACATCATGACAATTTAGTTTCTCACAAGGATATTGCAATAAGTGAGAATAAAAACATGTTTTTCTCGGAATGGTCCAAAGAGAACCTAACCCCTTTTGCAACTAAACTCTTCAAATATTAAATAATAAAATAATGAATGAGACCAAGTGGTCGTAGACGATAGTTGATGATATCTCCCCAAACAGACATCCTTAGTTAAAGCGCTTTAGTTCATTCAACACACCACTAACTATCCATAGGCTCATGTGCTAAACATGAGAATTGATAAAATCACAAAAATAAGTGTTTATACGGACAGGATTCATACCTTTGTTACTTAGAAATAATAAAATATCCTTCATTTTCTAATCATACGATGGTATGTTTTTCAGTTCGGGGAAATAACAACGTCCCTATTAAATACTGAAATGATCAAGTAATACTACCTTACTTATCTGAAGCAGTAATAATCATAATTCATCTTAATGTGATAATATTTCTCAGAAGTGTATCATGGATTTTACATGAATTTATTTATATGAATGACGTCATTTTACGGAAGCGGGTGAGGGGAACTCCCCTGCATGACCGGAACCTAGTGGCGTGCGGCCTTCACCTCCGGTAGAGCATTCCTCTGCGCATGTCTTTGAGTGTAGTGACGTCAATCTTTCATTCGGGATTGGTATTGGTTGGTCCCTTTAAAAATAAGACATTGAGAACGTGAAAAGTTATTATCAAATATATCATACGAAGCGTAGATCACGAATTGCCCTATTTTTATCTCAGTTCACTGGTCAGAATGCATCTTCATCATTACAGATGACTTAACCGTCGTTAAGAATGAACAAAACTTAGTTTAATTGTTAATTTATATTCAAACGATAACAATTTTCAACAATTTGAACGGGAGGCACTTTGTTGTTGTGTTCTTAAACAATAAAATCAGTGAGGAATTGCTATTTGACAAGCTTCGGAAGTGATTTTTAAAGAAGGAAACATATAGGCCTAGGCATGGAAATAATTATTTGTATGAATGAAACTTTAGGTCGTTCCCCTATGCCTGTCACCTCCCCCCCCCCTTCCGTGCCTGGATACGGACTAGTGATAGAACATTGAAGTCTAAAACGCTTTGCAACTTGATTATGTGCCACTGTGATCCATTGCTTATGGTTCTTGGAGGGGATTCACACGCTCGCATTCTGTGTCATTCGATTGATTAATCGAATGACGCAGTTTGAGCGTGTGAATGCAAAATAGCGTAATTTGAAATGCGCAAATCACATGATGGTATCGAGGTGTTTTCCAGTGATGACATTCCAGAATGACGGAGCGAAATGATGCTTTGATTCCAAAACTTAATTCTGGGGGCGGAGCTTACTGTGACCTGTCAACAACGTCCGCAGAAAACCCAGCTATTTTCTGCTCTGTTGACAAATTTTAGCGATTCACGAGTGATTGACGGAGTGCCAAAAATAAGCCACACCTCTTCTTATCGGTGCGAATCGTGAAGCCGCAGAATTCCCGAATCCTTCTGAGCCATGTGAACGGAAGATGATTCTAGTGTCAAATACAATTCGGCATTGTAATTAGGTATTCAAATGACGCAAAATGCCAGCGTGTAAAATCAGGGCACTGGGAATGTTTTTTATGGGAAGGGGTGCTGAGTAAGTAAATTAGACAAGTAAAAAAAAAGCAGATTTTTTTCTCGAAATCAGCAAAGGTCGTTTCGGTCCCAAGAAAATTGACAAGCCCAAAAAAAAAACAAGTATAATGCCTCTGGCGCTCTCACCTGCATCACGCGATCCAATATAGCTCAGTGCTGACTTTGAAAACTACTATAACTCGCACAAGATGTACAGTGATACTTGGTTACTCTTATTTTCACGTTTTATGAATTAGACCAATACACTTCCAGAGATATGATGATAATTCAACAAATACCCCCAACGTGGCCAAAGTTCAATGACCTTACATGACCTTTGACCTTGATCATGTGACCTGAAACTCGCACAGGATGTTCATTGATACTAGATAATCCTTATGTCCAAGTTTCATGAGTCAGATCAATAAACTTTCAAGGTTATGTTGGTAATTCAACAGATACCCCCATTATGGCCAAAGTTTATTGACCTATGACCTTAGTCATGTCACCTAAAATGCGCACAGGTGTTCAATGATACTTGATTACTCTTATGTCCAAGCTTTATGAACTATATAGACCAACATACTTTTAAAGTTATGATGATAATTCAACAAATACCCCCAATTTGGCCAAAGTTTATTGACCCTATATGACATTTGACCTTGATCATGTGACCTGAAACTTGCACAGGATGTTCAGTGAAACTTGCTTACTATTATGTTCAAGTTTCATGAATCAGATCCATAAACTTTCAAAGTTTAATATGATGGTCATTCAACAGATACCCCAAATTCGGCCAAAGTTCATTGACCCAAAATGACCTTTGACCTTGGTCATGTGACGTGGAATCATGCAGGATGTTCAGTGATACTTGATTAACCTTATGTCCAAGTTTCATGAACTAGGTCTATATATTTTCTAAGTTATGATGACATTTCAAAAACTTAACGTAAGGTTAGTTAAGATTTTGATGTTGATTCCCCCAACATGGTCTAAGTTCATTGACCATAGATGACCTTTGACCTTGGTCATGTGACATGAAACTTGAGAAGGATATTCAGTATCACTTGATATATCTTATGGCCAAGTTTCATGAACTAGGTTCATATACTTTCTAAGTTATGCTGGCATTTCAAAAACTTAGATTTAGGTTAAGATTTGATGTTGACGCCGCCGTCGGAAAAGCGGCGCCTATAGTCTCACTCTGATATGAAGGTGAGACTAAAAAGGGGGGGGGGGGGTCAATACAAAGTGCTTGTCTTTTTACATACATTTTTTTTATTCTACACACCTACCAGAATTCCAGGGGGTGCTGCCTATGGAAAATTTTACACGCAGCACCCTTTGTGAAAATCCCCCAGCACCCCCGCTTCCAAGGGCCATGTGTGAACCCCTCTTGCTTTCATGAATTTCGTATACAATAGCGGAAGCCAAAAAACATGAAAACGACCGTACACTTTGGGACAGCTATATAATAATTCTACATGCAGTACCGTGTCAAAGTCAAGCCTATTATCTGAAATAATCTCGTCAATGACGTGAGTAATGTTTGTATAGGGAAAAATCAAAACACGCATTCCAGGATGTTTATTCTATTCATGCTTCAATTATTTTCATGTTTCAAGAAAAGCACTCATTTTATACATTAGAAGCCGCACAGTCTCGTGATTTCATGAGTATAAAACACAATGAATGACTTCAGAGAATGATGAGAGAGACAGAAAGGGTGAGAGAGGTAAAAGGTCAAGGTGACTGAATACGATTAAAAAAAGAGAATGGAACTAAACAGCGAGAAATGTATTTTTATTATTACTATTTACTACTAATAATACATGATTGAAAAAAGAGAGGCTGAGAGAGATGAAGAGAGAGAGAGAAAAATAGGAAATGGATCTGTCGGGATTGAGATTATTATGTAGATTTTAAAAATCAAAGGTCAAGTCCATCTCAGAAAATGTTTAATAAATACAGAAAATCAGACAAGCATAATGCAGAAAATTTTATCAAAATCGATGTAAAATAAAAAAGTTACGACATTTTAAATTTTTGCTAATTTTTCAAAAAATGGTTATTTGCACAGTTTAGTAACATGCCTAGTAGAGAATCGATAGAGTGTCCCTCACTCTCTTTTTCTTTTTTTATTGTTTGAACCATACAATATTTACATTTTTACCGATTTGACAAAAGGACCAACTTGACTGAACCATAAAATGTTAATCAATGGTAATTCCACATATTCAGGGAGAAATAAAACTTTGTTTCACAGGGCAATGAAGAGAAAATGAGAATATGTCATATTTAATATAATAAAAAAACAATAGAAATAGTGAATGAGTGATGTCATCAGTTCCGTCATTTGCATACCGTCCAGGATGTGCACATAACTGTTTTGAGAAATTAAGCAAAACTTCAAAATATTATAACATTCTTAGTTTGAATCCGATTTCGATGAAATTTTCAGTGATATGCTTGTTGCATTTTCCTCCTTTTATTCAAATCAACTTTTTGTTGGGCTGGACTTGTAATTTAATGAATATAATGGCAGACCTATTTTCTGACATTATAAATCGTTGCATTATAGTAAGATGACGAGTGACAAAAATACACAGTCCGTGTGTTTGTGCGAGGGTGTTTGGATGTGGGTGGCGCATGCGGGTGTGTATGTTGTGTGCGTGAAAGAAAAACAATAGAGGGCAGTTTCTGCTGTCTATCTTCTTATTTTCCTGACCTGCTATTTTCTGTTTCCATGACCTCTTATTTCTTCTGGCACGTATTATCGTAAATATCAGAGGGGTTATAGGGCAGACATTCAAGATCAAGTTCAACCAAGAAAAATGAGTCGAAAACAAAATGAATAGAATAAAATAAAATTTAATTTTGCACTGGATATTTCATTTTAAAAAATACTTTTCTTTTACTTTTAATTCGACCCTATTATATATCATTCCTCCGTACACTTTTACATTTTATGCGGTTTAATGGCGTAATTTTAGGCTTATCGGTTTATTTTTGAAATTGTAAAGTCTTAATGTGTATTGGCGAAACCTTTATCGGTAATCTTCTATTTGAAATATAAAAAATTACGAATGTAATCTGTCTGGTTTTACTTCAAGACGCTATTGTAATTTCCGGGTAGGTCGTTTCGCTTTCTCAAGAGCTTAAGAAAATATAGCATTGATTAACAGCACCCCCACCCCATCCCGCACACACATGCACCCTCACCGGTAAATGCCATGACTAATTTGATGTTTGGATATTATTTGAACAAAAAGCCGGCGATGATCTTTGTCAAACACGGTATAAACGTAATAAGGTAAACTTTGCAAGCTCGATTTATTGCGTTCGATCAAGTGTGATGTTATTTTGAAGTACATTTGATTTCGGATATCTGCATACATTCATAGGCAGTCTGTGTCAATGGTCGGAAATAAATGTAAAAGAGGAGAGTGAAGGGAAGAAAGAAGAGCCCCAGGACCGAAATCCAATTGAAACCAGGTTGATTTCCAACTGGTTTCAATTGCTTTTAACTGGAATTTAACAATTCCCAGTTGAAACCAATTGAAACCAGTTTGGCAACTGGACATCCTAACTGGAACCAGTTGGGCAACTGGAAATCCTAACTGGAACCAGTTGGGTAACTGGAAATGACTTCCAACTGGAAATGATTTCTAACTGGAGCTAGTTGGGTAACTGGAAATCCTAAGATCCTAACTTGGACCAGTTGGGCAATTGGGAATACTAACTGGAACCAGTTGGGTAACTGGAAATCCTAAACCATTCAGTTAGGTAACTGGAAATCCTAACTGGAACCAATTGGGTAACTGGAATGAATTCTGATTGGAACCAGTTGGGTAACTGGAAATAATACTGGAACCAGTTGGGTAACTGATAATCCTAACTGGATCCAGATGGGTAACTGGATATGATTTCCAATTGGTTTTCAATTGGAAATTTTCCAGTTACCCAACTGGATCCAATTGAAACCAGTTAATTTGCATATTATCTGCCAGTCTACACAGATTAATGTTTTTTGAGATTTATCGTCATTTAAAAGGTATCTATTTATTTTTTTTCAATTTCAAGTACCACACTCTTTTCAGTTAAGTGTTAAGAATACTTAGCAGGGAAAACCATGATCATAAATGTTATAGATTATATAATTACAACAGATTAAAAGATAATTAGTACACCACTAACTGTTACCAGATTACATCAAATAAAAATACATATATTTGAAAATCTTCAATATAAATCTATACATATGACAGTATTATTTTATCAATGCCCTTTACATTGGTATTAAAAATCATATAAAACTGCTTATGTGTTGGCATGAGCAATGGTTAGTGCAAATGCTAATTAATTTGTAACTAGTTAAGTTCATTCCAAGTGGAAGTTCCAGTTGGATCCAGTTGGAAACCAATTGGTTTCAACTGGTTCCAGTTGAAAACCAGTTGCCTCCAATTGGTTTCAACTGGAACCAATTGTAACCAGTTGCCTCCAATTGGATTCAACTGGTTTAAATAGGGAAATTGGAACAACTGGAACCAATTAAAACCAATTGCCTACTGGTTCCAGTTGCCCAGTTGGTTTTAACTGGAACCAATTGGCAACTAAGGAGCGTTTCATCAATATTTTAATCCGACAAGTTGTCAGTTCTGAAATCTTTCCGTGATTTTGATTGGCTGAGATTCACTGTTCCTATGGTAACTGTCGGATAACATGGGACTTGTCGGATAAAACGTCTGACAAGTCATTTCATGAAACGCCCCCAGGTTTTCAATTGGAACCAGTTGTTCCAATTTCCCTATTGAAACCAGTTGGCCAACTGGTTTCAATTGGTTTTGCTCTAATTGGTTTTAACTGGATTTTGGTCCTGGGGCGTAAGGGGAGAGAGAGACCTACCATGCCTACCAAATGCACCCTAAACACCCGGCGGCTCTTATTGGGGCCCTTCTTGTTGGTGTCGCTGCAACAGACTAACGCGTACATGGGTCCTTTGCAGAAAGAGTTGCAATCAATCGCAACTCTAAAAATCATGCGCAACTTGTTTTTCAACCAATCAAAAGCACGCATTTTGGACTTGCAACTGATTTTTTACTTGCGTTTAAACGCAAACATAGTCATGATAGTACGTACCACGGGCTAATCCATTTCATGCCTTGAAAACGTTGGAACGAGTAATTTGCAACTCGTGCTAGGTTTGCAGCACGATCCAAGACCGTTTGTTGGTTTGAACATGGAGCTATTAGACATGCTTTAAACGTACTCTAAAAGTTTATGTTGAAGCACTAGACATATACTTACATGCCATTTTAATGTTCAGTCAGTAAGTTACTTATGCAATGTTATTGGTTTGGATATATTCCCGAATAATCAAGTCAACTCAGTCCTTTTACCTCACTCTCGTTAAAATGATACTTGATATAATTATGTCCGTTATGTATCAACATAATTCAGCTTTTTGTAAACAGTTAAAGATTGTATTTGAGAGAAATTTATACTCATTGGATGAGCCAAATGACCCAAAGAGAGATGGCCTAAAAACAAATCAAAACAGACAAGACAACAAACCAAACATGCATGGCGGTCATTGTCACATGGATATACTCAAATAAGACTCAGCCAAACTTGTGCCATTCAATATCAGACTATGTACAATTTATTCCAGTGGAATTTGATTTGTTTGCAAAATTAGAAATAAAACAAATGTTTCTTTCCAATTAAGACCATGAGAAAACAAAATGCATTGTAAGTTCTCAACTCTATTACTCGTTCCAACTTCAAATTAATCCTGTCTCGAGACACCCAAATAAATATAATTCTTCACAACTAAATGATCCTTTGTTCGACCTATTTCAACGTTTCATTTTTTTTATTTCCACTACATCATAGAAAAGATCTTGGTTTGTATTTCCAGATCACAACTTCTTCCTCATGAAGGATCCTGTACTGATCCACTCATAACCAACTAAATAATAGTGGAATATAATTTACTCAATATTCAGAATAACTTCTTCGACACTAACCACATATCGATAGATATCAGATCATTTCCACTTACTTTTGCATTTCCAGTTTGCCCTTTTACAATCGAACATCATAACTTTAGATATAACATCAACTTCACTTCTTGTATCATCAACGTCTTCCTAAAACTATTGTCTTATCTTTATTATCATTATTTATCTTTCTCATCATTTAACTCATCTCAGAACAAACATCACCTGAAAATCTTGTACTGATCCATCATAAAAAAATCAAATGACAATTTGCAACATCAGTCAAGGACTAAAACAAAACGAACAATATCAATTGAAAATTCTCACCGTCTATTAAAAAAATCAGTATCCAAATCGCTGAACTATTTTGTCCCTCAGAAAATATATATCTTTTCAGTGTACATTGTTCTATCCAACATGTCTTCAGTTCGACATCAAATCGTAGGCCTATACGTCATCATAGCCGACCGTATGTCTTGCAAACTTGTGTTCGGTTACTCTCGGTGACTAGCGGCGAATCTCGACATCCTCCGGCGACATTCGACTCCTCTCGGCTCCAGTGGCCATTTAGTCTGCGGGGAAACACGTCCCACCTCGGTACCATCTATAAATTGAAATAAAACGATAACCTTTCGACAATGTATTCTAAAATCTAAAACAATTTTGTTTTTCAATTGCAGATATCTAAATCAATATTCAATCACACAAACATCCAAATTCAAACTTCTCTGAATTTACTATCATGATTACAAACATTTATTCATTTCACTGTTCAAACTTTTAACTACCTACTAGCATCAGCTTCAAAATATCTTTTCAGAATTACATAAGTTTATACCAATATAGGAAAATGCATGCTAATTTTCCACAAAACTTTCACAATATATTTGACATCATATCATCTTAACATGTCATTTTTCAATAAAAAAAAAAATGAAAAGTCATTAATCTTCCACAAAACTTTCACAATATATCTGACATCTTATCATCTTTAACATGTCATATTTTAAAAAAGAAAAAAGAGAATGATAAGTCGTTTCTTCACTCACCGATGAGTTCAGCAAAACGGGCTTAAAATTGGTTTTATGTATTCTAACCTCATGGAGGTAGTAAAATTTAGCAGCTCAAATATCAGGAAAATGTAGCTGCTCGGAATTAAGCTTTTAACAGGTAAGTATAATGTAATGAATTTTCTTCTGGCTGGCTCGAAAAAAACTACACGGACTGTGTGCCCACCAAAGTAAGGAGATGATGTGTGCCAAAAAAGCTAAATGGAAGGCTACTGAACACTTACTCTTGTCCAGAAAAATCCAAAGCAGCTGGTCAAAACTATTGGATCCCTGCCTGGGACAAAAAGGAAACTAAAGGGACCTATCCAGGCAAGGTAGAGAAAGATTACGCCCTGGAAAAACTTTTTCAATTACCAAGTCATCGATGGGAACCTAAATTAAAGAAACACTGCTCATTAGAAAATAAAAAGAAAAAGATTCATGTCTCTTTGCTACCTTGACTCGAGTACATGGTTAAATTGTGTGGGCTAAAACGGAAAAATTAATAAATAAAACAAAATGCATTTTCAATGTGACTGTCATGGTGGTGAAGCTATACTGCTAAAGACAATCATCAAAATATTTCATACATTTCTTTACTGATAAACAACGTACCTTGCACTTTGTTATTTTAGTTTCATTTCATTATTATTTTATTCATGAAGTGCAGCAGTGTCTTTCGTTTATTTCTTTGCTCATGGCATACTTTTTCAAAATGTGCTTTCAAGCATGTCAAATGATTCAGTTGTGAGCGTGCAGCGATTCTACACGTTACTAGATAAGTTCATAGGAACAACTGGACTACATATTGGTTCAAAGATCTACTTACAAGTTTAACATTTAACATGTTTAAAGTAGCTTTTTTCGACCAAAAGTTGTCAATTATCGGATTTTTTTTCAAGTCAGCTAAAACTTTGACGTACGAAGACAGGAACATCACATTAGTGTAAGTTGAACATTAGTATTGTGTTTTTGGTGGAAGGATTTATGTGGATTTGTGAACACGGAAATGAGATTGTTTAAACATGAATTTTAACCAGTGCGTGATTATGGCCACATTTGTATGTTGTTTTTTTTTGGTGAGAATATGAAGAAGGTATATGTAAAAGGAAAATATTGGGACAGATGTAATTGAGCCTTCAAGGGTAAGATAAGTGAAGAGCGCTCTGTGTCCTCCTTTCCCCTCTTTCTTTCTCTCCCTCTTTTTTCTCTCTGTAGCTCGCTCTCTCTCTCTCTTGCGGTTTTCCCTATTGCAATGTATAAAATAACATTATCTGATAAATTAACATTGTGAGATTCCCTATGCCAATCGCCCTCAATCTCATTTCTCTTTCTGCCCTTACAGCTCCCCACCTTAACACCCTTTAAATTATTTTCACGATGGCATCTAAACTCAGCTCAGATGAAGAGGGCGCTGTTTGTGAAGAAGCCGACTGCGAATCGAGTACTGACGTCACGCTCTATGTGAAGGAAAGAAGAAGCTCTGTCATGACTGCGCATTGAAAAAAGAATGCATCGGAGTAGCACGAAGAGGTGTACCTTATCTCTTCTGTAAGGAACATGACGAATTAATACGTTTGTACTGCAGAACACATAACGTAGCATTATGTTATTCCGATGCATTTACAGCTCATCACGAAAAACCTTGCGTACGGCTGACTATAGAAGACGCACTACGGGAAAATAAGGCAAAGCTCACCATCCTTCAAAAAGCAGTGATGGACAAATTGGAGCTATTACGAGTTTATGGGATTGAGATTCATCACTGTAAACAAGTCCCAGACGAACATTTGAAAACTATTCAGAATGAGGTTAATTCCGAAATCGGAGAGGAGATCGAAAGAGACAGAGCCAAGGAAAAAGAAGATGCTGATAAAATCGACATGGAAGTTGATGGGGAAAATGAACAGCATCAAACGGATATTCGAAAGCTCCAGGATAAAATTAACCAGAACAACGCGAAGAGAGAGGAGCGACACAATGAAAATCGTTTAAACGCAGAGATGAGACGAAAACCGATAATTGATAAACTGCGCATTCTTCAGAAGGACATTCAGAACATCGCTCAAGAGATCGAGAGAAAGATTGGAGAGCTTGAAAAATCATGGCAAGACGACACCAGATCAGCAGAGAAAGCAAAAGAGACACTGGACAGACTTCTCGAAGACGATAAAAATATTGTCATAGATGGACATCGTGTGATTGCATCAGTGAGTGAGGGACTAAAGAAGCAACTGAATGAGGGTGAGGTGAAAGAAATGAATCGTGTTGTATCAGGTGTGAGGTTTGTGAAGGGTGTTGAGAGAGAGAAGTATGATGGAAGAATTGATGGGTATGATGGAGAGTGGAAGCTCATTGATACAATCAATGTCAGTGATAAAATCAAATACCCGGGCATTGTTGGATGTAGATGAAGAAAAGGTGATTGTCACAGATTGGAAGATTGATGGACACACCTACATGTTAGATTTGAACAATAAATCCACACAGAGAGTGATCAACGGTAGTGATACGTCCATTATATACTCATGTGCAACGCTGAATGACGATAAGATATTATGTGGTAGATTCATCAACAGTTGTACAGGAGACAGTCTACCTGTACCTGGGTGCATCAGTGTATACGACAGACATTGGAATCACATCAATGACGTCACAATACCCAGGAACACGACGCGTACCGGTGTAGGGGTGCGCGTTGCAATCGATCAGGATGGAATGATCATAGCTGCTGAAGGGAGTCAGTCTATGATATACGTCATCAACCCAGCTAATGATGAGATTGCCAATACCATCACGTGTAAAGAGAAGATATTAATGTACGATGTGCTGACATCAGATCACATCATCGCTCGACCTTTACCACCTGATTGCAGAGCGCTCATCATTGACAGAGAGGGTGATCATAGGGAAATCCCCCACAGTGATGTCATCTTGAATGTGTGTGTTGATCGTATGACAGACGACATCTACGTCATGACATCAGATGATGAGTACAAGACGTGTGTGATTGATCAGGTGATGAGTGAGGGTGATATGAAGAAGAGAAGAGTAGCATTATTCCCTTTATCAACTAGACTGGATAGAAAGAAGAGATTCAGTCACCTTGTCTTATCTCGAATAACGATGACGTCATCACGGAATATGATTGCATGTGATGGAGATAATATTCTCACATTCAAAAAGCGATTCATCCTCTAGATCCATGACAGATAATAATACCAAACAAAAAAGTGATATTGGGAATGTTGCTACATCTTACCATTATATGCTTTCAAATTGAAAAAAAAACACACACAATGAAAAAGCATGATTCATTGTAATTCATGGTTTCTTTATGGATAAGCTTCATATTCATATTGAAAACATATTAAGGTTATGCTCTTTTATTGTACACGTTGTGTCAGAATATTCTATACCAGACTACGCCGTTGCTTTGTTGAATTGAGTAAACATTGATATTAATTATGTCTCCATAGCAGCTCTTTATCACTATACCCGTGCATATTTCATTTGAGTTCATTTCCATATGTAATATTGAACAGTTAAAATGTTCCCCTTTTATTTAATCATGCCGGTTAGAAAAATCCTTTTAATAGTATTGTTTAACTTTGTGAGCAGCCGATTTAAAAAATTCTCAAACCAAGATGAAACATGTGTACAAGTGCATGTATTAGAACTAATAAACCCTGAAAACAACCATTATTGAGAATGAAAGGCTAAAACTACAAGGCAAACCCCGATTTTGTAAATGGGCGTCTTATAGACGCCTAAATAGTACACGTAAGTGTATGGGATGAAATTAAGATGGTGTTTCCGGTCACTTTATATTTCAATTTTTGAAGCACTAAATAATTATTTTTGAACACAATTTTTTCTGGGCTTCATTTTTGCAACATATCACAGACACAGGTGACAAGTGTGACCTTCTAGCTCAGATTTTTTAAAAGTCAAACCAATGTTAACCAATCACTTTAATAGTCCATCGCGTGTATTATAGCTACCAAGATATTATCATGCTAATGAAACAGTAGTTTTTACTCTAAATAAATGTTCAGTGGTATCTTGATTCATTTATCAAAATTAAAATTACAGGAAGCGCTATATTCCTTTATAGATTGAAACTGTGTACTTTTGACTCATTTGAAAACACGATATATTAACCATGTAAAATCATTATTATTCTCATAATATTGTTGCGATTTTAGAGAGGGTCGCGGTCTCGTTTGCTGTTACTCGATGCGCATTACATCTAAAAATTGCTTGCTTGTTTGTATATTTTCACTTCCAACATCAGATCAGCATAAACCAATAAAGTATTTCGATGCGACTACTGACGAAACAGCCCCCTGGAATGATCTCGACCACGACATGATATTATCACCTGAATTTACCGATAGAGGGGGCTGTTACAATGATTACGATACGTTTTGGTAAATTGCATTTTGTGCTCTTGCCCACCCCCCCCCCCAAAAAAAAATGCATTACACATAATATGAAAGCAGAGGGACTTGGCAACCAAAATGAACCAGTATAGTGCACATTTACCAAACGGGATCTGCTGTTACCGTAGTGCGCATTTGAAAGTGGTTTATCACATTTTGGTCACGTATAGCTATGTTATATTTTCTTAGGTCCATTTACAGGATAATGTTTTGCTTATTGCTTTTAAATCGAATTACTATATTAATAGGTGATTCTGCAAGAGTGAAACAGAAAAAATTAATAAAATATGATGGCTGGTTTGATTTCGTATGTCCATGTTCATAAAGATTGCTTTTAATTAACAGTTGCGTATTGTGATAATTTTTTTAACACGTTTCATTCAAGTAGGCCTATGCCAGCAACTGTTTTGCTTGCAAGAATGTTCATAAAATTTATGTTCAATCATGATTTAGTTGCCGACGCATTAGAAGAATAACTGCAATTTGTTGGATATCTGAAATTTCTATTCTAGCGAAAATGGCTTTAATATTGCCTTGTGTAATCGAGACCGTTTTGAATACATCTTTTCTTCTTAAGAATCTAAATGAATATATGCAAAAGTTTAACAAAAAATGTTTCGCTGATGTCTTGTCGGTTTTTACATCAACACATTCAGATAAAGATTGATTCATTCGCTTTAAAAACATGATCAGTTAGATGTTTGTGCTAGGCTGATGTAAATACGTTTATTTAAATATTATATCGGGCAGTGACAGTGTTGCTGGAAATTTATGTTCAATTATTATGAATGATACGGAAGGAGGAAATTGTGTATTCGCAGGCGCATTTATTATAATCACCTATAAGATCTAAAATCGGTTAGATTTCTTTCATTTTTCATGCGTACTGAAGTTATTTCTATCAATGATTTGTTTATTCAAGATTGTTGTGACTACATCTTTTCATCTATAAAGAATGTAAATTAACTTAATTGGGAAAGACGATCAAAACTTATGGGGAATATGGGATGTTTGCGATAGTTGTTGTTTTATACACGATTTATCCATGCATCTTTTGTTGTTTTCATGTATCATATTTTAATATTAACCAAAAATTATAGAAGATCATTTGTACATACTACAACTATATCATTTGAATATCTAAATCTACTGTAAAAAAACATGGAAACATTTTTAGAGTTATGTATGATTTGGTTCTTTACGCGGATAATGCTTTACTTATACTTCTATTTACTCTCAATTAGTGCATTTAGAAGGTGATTCTGCTATAGTCTAAAGGATTATTTATTGATTGCTGGTATAATTTTTTGAAACACAGAGCCTATATTTTAGATGCATTTGCTTGAAGGAGATTATTCTGCCTCAATTGGTGTATAAACTGTTGTAAATATGTTTTTTTGTTTTCTAAATACCGCCTCAGACTCTTTATCTTGTCTAACTGAATATATAATTTAAATTTATAAACTTCATTCATTTGACAAGAATATTTTGTTTTATAATGCATTCAATTCAATTCAATCTTTAAATCGCAAATAAAATAAGAATGCAAAGAAACATCAAATGTGAGTAGGTACAAAATCTATTGCGTGGCTTTCCATGAGATGAGGTTATGAAAAAATCTGTAAGACTGGATCGCCAAAACATGACAGTATGAAACATTATGTATGAAATTTGAATTTTCAAATATGTATACACCACTAAGAAAATGATGGAGTATTTTTATACTGTGATTATGATGAACATACATGTAATCACATAGGGGTCCTGAAAAGTTTCGTTTGTAATCGATTTAATTCGTTTCGTGTTTCGTACTAATTAACAGGTGGGTGTTTCATAAACCTGTTCGTAAGTTAAGAGCGACTTTAAGAACGACTGGTGATCCTTTCTTTTGGTAAATGTTATACCATTGGCGATGGTTTAGCGCGTAAGAAAGGTTCACCAGTCGTTCATAGAGTCACTCTTAAGTCACCATACATACGAACAGCTTTATGAAACGGCCCCCTGAAATGATTTTGTATTAATACTTAGGAGTATAACATGAAAATAGGATGTTGCGCTATAGTCTGCAAAAGGGGTTGTAAACGCTTTCTGAGACCGTCTATTGTTTTTATGAATTATATTTTACTATTAACCATGAGTTAGCAAAATATTTGCATATACATTACACTAACTCATTTCAATACAAATCTGTATATTTGTATTACCAAAGGAGATTTTTAAAGTAAATTTGGGATGTTAGCGATAATTAGAGTATATATTTTTTTCAAACACAAATCCAAACACCTTTTTTTTTGTTATTTTTTCATTCTATGATTAACCGGAGGTAACCGTGTTACTGATCATAAGCATATTCTTCATACTACTTTACTTTTACATCTTTTTAATCTGCTTTCAAAATATTTTCTAAATAAATATAGAATATTAGTGCAAGTTTGAAAATACGTCTTTTGAACGTATTATCCGGTGTTCTTTCTTTTTTGGCTGTTTTAAATGTATCTTTTTCATATACTTTATATGAGATAATTTTGATATCTAAATCTGTGTAAACGTGTTAAAGGAAAAGTCCACCACAACAAATAAAGTATATTTACGTAAAATGAGAAAGAGCGAACAATTAAATTCTCTCAAGCTTGTAAAATGTCAAACGATAATAAAATAGAACAAGAGGGTGAGGGATATCATTGACTCTCGTTTGCATATCACTGAGTTCTTATTTACATGTAAGCGTATGACTGTTTTCGGGAAAAACTGAGAAACTGTAAGCATTTCGTACCTTTTTTTTTATTTCCAATCAGATTTTGATAAAATTTGTAAGCGTTATGCTTTCTTGACTTTTTTATAATGATTCAAATTATTATTTTGGGTGGGCTTGACCTTTAAAAAACAATTGATAAAATGAAAATGGGTGTCTGTCATTGCCATGCTTGGGTTTCCGCTTTGATTAAATTTCATCGCTCCTCGAGGAATCCTGTAAGACTAATTATTTCAGAAGTTAATATGTGACCAATAAGAATTAGCAAGAAGAGAGATGTGCAGAGAGAGCTAAAGAGAGGGAGAGAGAGACGGGGAAACAAAGACACAAGCAGTGAAAGAGACAGGAAAGGAAGGGAAACAGGGCAGGAGGGAACGATAGGGAGAGACAGAAATATAGACATATGAAACAAAATAGAGGGTAGACGGAAGGGAGACACAGAGAGGGAGAGATGAAGAATCGGATGAATTTATTCAAGAAATGAGACAGAAAGAAAGTAAAATATAGGGAGAGGGGAGATGGCAAATGAACATTCAGAGACAGAGAAGGAACACCAGAGAGATAGATAGAGAGAGGGATGGGGGAGGGGGATAGTGAATGTGGCAGAAAGGGGAAAGAGACAGGACGGTGAGGGGTTGTAGTGAAGTTGACATATTTTTATTCTCCGATAATCATCAAACCCACTTGTATGCTTTTCACACTGCACTTTTTGTCCTAAATTGGTGGGGCTATAAGGGGGGGGGGGGTCTTAGCCCCACCAATTTCCCGGGTTAAGCTTAGCCCACTTGTTTTCACACAACGTTTTTTTTTATAGCAAAGTGGGCTAGCACGGTAAATAGTACGGAACTATCTGGCCCTGCAAAAAAGCAGGGTTAGCCGGCTTATTGTGGTGCTAAGAAATGCAGTGTGAAAACGAAACGGGGCTAAGGAAAGTGGGGCTAAGCATTAACCAATTACAGAAGTCGAATTGCACGTTAACCACGCTTAGTATTCATGAGCTGAGGGATAGTCCGGGGTTAAGGCATTAACCACGATTGAGCAGATAGTATGGGGTTAAGAAAGACAGTGTGAATCGAAAAAAAGATAGTATGGGGTTTAGAAAGACAGTGTGAATCGAAAAAAAAATAGTATGGGGTCAAGGATAGTCCGGGGTTAAGAATAGTATGGGGTTAAGGAAATGCAATGTGAAAAGCATGTTGGGTCTACCATCAATGTGGTCTAGTATTAGTTTGGTACAACCATCCCTTGGTCTTAAATGTCATCTAGTCTAATACCAAAATTGGGTATCGCTTTTATTGAGTCTATTATCTGTTGTACTTACGTAATGGAAATGTGATCCATAATTAATTCATATAATGATATACCATAAATGCTGTTAGATCAAGTGGATATATTAGACGATATGGGAATGGTCAAACTCGACATTACATAAAGTGCTCAATTGGCTAAACAATAACTTGGCTCAGAATGTTATTTATACGGACTAGTGATAACACATTGAAGAATGAAACGCCTTGCAACTTGATTATGCGCTAAAATGATAGCGAGACCCAAAGCTTTTTTTTTTCTTTCATGAATTTCGTAAACAGTAGCGGAAACCCCAAACAAGAATACGTTTTGGGAAAGCAAGGTAAAACCCCATGATTCTTCATACTGTATTGTGACAAAGTCTTACCTGAATAGGACTATGTGAGGTGAGTAATGTTTGTATAAGAAAAATTAGATCACATATTCCAAGGTATTTATTCTCTTCATGCTAGATGATTTTCATGTTTCAATAAAAGCATTCATATTTCACAATAGAAGCCACACAATCTCGTGATTTCAAGAGTAAAAATACTGTGAATGATTTGAGAGACGATGAGAGAGGAGAGAGAGAGAGGGTGTGAGAGATGGGAGGTGGAGGTGACTGAGAGAAGAGAGGAGGGAACTAGAAAGCGAGAAATGCATTTATTGAATTATAAGTACCAGAAAATAAATGACTGAAAGAGGATAATTGAAAGAGAGAGAAGGGGAGAGAGATGAAGAGAGAGAGAGGGTGGGAGAGATGGGAGGTGGAGGTGACCGAGAGAAGAGGGGAGGGAACTAGAAAGCGAGAAATGCATTCATTGATAATAAATGATTGAAAGAGGATAATTGAGAGGGAGAAAGAGAGAGGGAGAGAGAAGGGAAGAGAGATTAGTGAAGAGGGAGATAACGGGGGAAAGAATGATGTCGGAAGGGAGATAGGTGGATTTTCATTACAATTCCCATGACAATAATACATAGACACCCTATCTTTAAAGTAGAAAGCCATTGCATTATTGCAAGATGACGATAGAGAGTGATAAAAAGTCAGGTGTGCTGGAGTTGGTGCGCATGCACGATTGGGTGTGAGTGAATACGTGTGAGGGTGGGTGGGCGTGTGTGTAAAGGAGAGAGAGGGTGGGGGCAGTGAGGAGAGAAGTTTTAATAGCGTATATGTGGGCTACTATTTATGTATGCATTTTTATATCTGCATGTTGAAAAAACCGTAATCAGTGTCTTCTCTCTGAAATGTAACAAATTTCGATTTTGATCCACGTTCCCCTATGCCTGCCCTCGGCCGGATACTGACTAGTGATAAAAGTCTTAAACGCTTTGCCACTTAATTATGTGCTAAAAAGATAGCAAAATCCATTGCTTATGTTTTGCTTTCATGAATTTCGTAAACAGTAGCAGAAACCCCAAACATCTATACATTTTGGAAAAGCTAGGTAAAAACCTATTTTGTCTTCTTTTAGTAAAACCTGAATAGGACAGTCTGTGACGTGATTAATATTTGTATAGGTAAAATTAGATCACACATTTCATGGTGTTTATTCTCTTCATGCTTAGAAGCTTTTGATTTATTCAATAAATTCATTCATTAATTTACAAAAGAATCGCCACAGTCTTGTGATTTCATGAGATAAATACTGCGAGTGATTTGAATGACGATGACAGGCGCGCCGGAACACTTTCGTTTTTTGGGGGCAAAATCCCGAAGGGGGCACAATATTTTTGACAGTGTGAGATACCGAAGCGATCGAGCGGGAGAGGCTTTGGACCCCCCCCCCCCCACGGTAAGGACTTTGTTTAAAATGGAGTATAAAAGTTGGAAATAAATTTCTTGAGAATTAAACAGTCTTGGAGTTCTTTTTGCTCCTGTTTCCTCCCTTCTGAACCAGACTGGTGTTTCTTCATGATCAGGGTCGCAGTTCCAGCAAATTACGAGCCTTATTGCAAACGAAATTGTTTCAAACCAATGTAATATAGGCCTTTTAAAGACTTTAAGATGACAAACATGACCGTACGCAGCCGGGGGCCGCCGATCGAGAGGGCAAAATTCACCAAAAGTGTGCACAAAATCCTTCAATTTTATTCTAGAAAATTTTCAAGCTCCCCCATCACAAACCCCCTTGCTCTTAAGTTTCTTCGAAAATTTAGGTCTTGCAGCCCCACCCACTCCCGGATTGTTTTTTTTTTTATTTTGCAAACGTCCATGAATAACAAAAGCTGGGATGAACCAGAGAACATAGCTGCCATCTCGATGTGATTAGTAACAGGTATTGGGAAGAAGTTTTGGAATCTAAAATACATAAGTGCTATATCATATGAGCTGAAATAGTATCAGACAAAACGCCTTCCAATCATGCCAATGAAAAGGAATAGAGGAAAATACGGGGCTGTGGAAATATCTTAAGATTTTTTTTTTTATAGTAGAGCAGTACTGTAACGCTTAGGTTTTTCTTTTATATTCTTTATTTACATTTTTATTCATATCTCGGATGATATGAGTCCGGTCAAGAAAACACTTTCACAAATGATTTTATTTTTTTCATGTCTAAACATTATCTCAAGTTGCTTTCGAGTGGGATTCACCATTTTCACAAATTATAAATTGTAATCCTCTACACATGATTATTCTGCGTGTATTTTTCTGATAACATGTCTACATTGAGTTGAAATGACCTTGGTATTTTCTTTAGGGCACTGACTTGTAAGCACTGTATTAACTCAATCTATATTTAGCTGAAAATGAAATAATTGAAACAAGTTTCTCGAGATATTATGGTTTCTGGGCTTGACAGCTATGACATACATGTAGATTCCATATGTTGCTCGAGTAGTGTTCACGTGCGTTTGTGATATCGGGTCCGGTCTGAGCGTTTCTGGGCGACCGCGCGTTTGTCAGACGACACAGCCAGCATCATAGAGTTATAAACCTAATCATTGTTGGACCACTATCAATTTGCCAGTATGAAATGTATTCATTGAAAGGTTAAACGTTATCACACTGTAATAAGATGGAGAAGGGGCTTATTAAAGGTATGTTTCACAGAGGTACTGTTCGTCGAAAGGCTTACTATGATAATGTATTTTTCCCGTCAGGGGCAAATTTTTTTCATTTTTGACAATGAAAATGACAATTTTCAGTCAGAAAAGTGCCTTCGTTTGCTTTTGTCCTTAAATAATTTATCATTTTTCTACTTTCAGGGGGCACATTGGGGGGGGGGGCAAAATCTCCTTTTGCCCCCCACAATTTTATTGGGGGGGGGGGCAAGTGCCCCCCTGCCCCCCCTCCCCCGCTTCCGGCGCCCTTGGACGATGAGAAAGAAATGATGGATGGAAGCGACATAGAAAAGAGGGAAGGGAATTGTCAAACAAGAAAATGTTCTTCTTTTTTTCTTTTTTTAAATTTTATTTTAATTGTGATTCATAATAATATAAATAATTATTGTAGGAAGCCATTTGAAAGAGAAAGAGAGGGAAAGAAAGAGAAATGTTGAGACAGAGGTGAACCGAGGGGGAAAGGGGGGGGGGCAGAGGGGGTTGTAAAGTTGCCGTTATAATGTTCCTTACCGATTGTGAAAAGATAAACATGTTCGCTTGAAAGCGACACTACAAATACATATTTTAAAAATGTAATCACTGAACTGAAAAAAATCATCAGTTTGAGAACGAGTGAAAAAAGTGTGGTTGGAAATCCCTCTGGCAAATTATCGGGATGAACCCTATAGAGGGCGTTCTAACTATATTCACAAGCATCATGAAACATGGATATTATTATAATGATCATTAACCGACACGACAGTGGACTTCAATCATGTCAATAGTACTAGCGTAGCTGGGGAGGAGGTGGTGGGAGGGTGTACCCTGACATAATCGTGATGGCCTTTCTCCGTTTGTAATTTCTGTACGAACTGTGTCAGGTTCGCCACTGACTGAATTTATCGTTATTTCTAATAAACATGGAATAACAATATGAAATAAATAGATAAAAGTAGATGAATACATGAAAAAATAATCGGATAGTTAATTGTTAACTCCCTATTGACCATTAGAGAATCACCATGGAGAGTAAATAAAAACGTTCGAACTTTCCATACTTATTCATTTCGTACCCATTCCATCCCCTCTTTCATTAGAATTAACCTCATCATCATCCAATCTCATTTTGCTTTAATATTATAAATAACAAATCGTAACGCCGTAGCGTCCTGAACTTTGAAGCATGATATAAAATCATTTTATTTGTTTATTATTATCTTATTCTTGCTTGCACAATAATTTTGTCTTATCTTCTTCGTGTACATTGGTTTAGATAAGTGTTCTGCTCATACATATTTTAATCTGTAAAAAGAGGAGGAGATACAAAAAAAGTAATACAGGACAACTCCCTCAACCAATCTGTAACTTTTATGATCCTTCAGCATAAAAATACCATATAGAGGTATTTTTTTCATTAGTTTCATATGACAGTGCGTATACATTGTTTTTACTATCAGCTTCCAAACCATTTTCTGACGTACAGGCCTAACAAAAGATACGAAAATCAAAGAGGGGGCACTTGATATAAACTCGACTCTTTCCACACAAGGAGAGCTTTCTTAGCGTGTATCTTCATGATTTAAATTCGGGCATTATTTCAAAACCTCGTAAACATCTTCACACAACGATGATAACGTTGCCCGTTCATAAACCATTTATGCTATTTACCAATGATTTAGGAGCAATTTCGTTAATGGCATACATGTATATAGGTTAATCACTGATATGAAATAAAGATGATAGCGCCATCTATAATCTATACCGAGTTGCATTGTTATTTTTATTATTACACCGGCTTTAGCCCGAGCTGCCCGAGCACCCAAACTTGGTTGAGTGCAGCACGATGTGGGTAGATTTGTTCTTGCTGAAGGAAAATACGCCATGGCTAGGTTTTGAACCCCCGTCCATCTATTTGAAAAACGAGAGTCGTAACCACTAAACGACCCCCCCCCCCTCCCAGAGAAAAAGAGGAAGAGGAACCATGCAAAGAGGGTTGGGGCAACGTCTCTAAGATTTCTTTATGTAATATGAAAATAGAACAGGGCAAGAAGGAGGAAATAGAAAAGGGAGATGGTAACTAAAGATAGATGACTGGACGAGAAGGGGGGAGACAAAACAAAAAAAATCAAAACATAAATGGCTGGACATCTATAACCCCAATTGCTTGATAAAAAAATAATTCAAAATGTCGTCAGCTCTTGGGTGTTGTTGCCCTTCTTTCTCCTACCATTTAATTGCCATGACGACCCCACCCCCACCCCGTATACGGATTTTTCTTACATTCTACCCTTAGCCCACTAATTTACCTCTCTTTTCCGAGATGACGACACTACCCGAAGGGCTTGTTTATTGCATTTGTGTGATGTGATTATATATGAATATTGCTATCTCTAATATTTACCCACTCTATCCTCAGTCCACTTTGAGTTTGAGTGAATCTAATTTATCTGCATAATTATTACAACCGACATACTTTACTACAAAATGTTTTTGAAATACAGTAAATGAGATAAAACAGATTAGTAAGGATAGTAGACCAACTATTAATTACCAGTTGATGGTCGATTTAAAAAGAAAATAAACCACTTAAGACAGAAGCACTTTTCTGCGCATGGCTATGATCATAGTGACGTAGATTTTTTCATTCGGGATTGGTAGGCATATGGGTTGCTTAATTTTTTTTTTCATTGATTTATTTCATTTCTTTTCTTTCCATTTTCACATACAAATAAAAAATGCATAAATACAAATACATGAATACAATTATTAATTGCAATACAATTTCAGGAACGCTGATAATTATAAATCCATTTGATTTATCCAGTGTTGATAAAGACATTCCTTACTTTCATCTCAGATCACTGAAACGCATCTTTATCATTACAGAATGAGGAGACCGATCTTAAAGAACACACATTGTTCTAACTTTTATATTTGAACAATAGCATTTTATTCAACGATTTACAAGGGTGACACTTTTTGTTATGTTTTAACGAATAGCAATTGGTGAGAGATCGCTATTTTGACAAGTCCCCTAAATTAATCTTTATTTGATACTCCGAAAATGAGTTTTCAAGAGGGAAAATGGGCCTACCATCAAAAATAAATGCAATAAATTTAGGGACAGGGAACGCGTTCCACTATGCCTCCCTTTCCTCTCCACGAATTTGCGCCTGAATACACTGTGAGAAATATTGGGTAATATTTTCCACCACGAGGGTAGTTATGTGTCCAACCAGTTTTGGGAAGTATTTTGCCCAATGTGGGAAGCATAATCATTGTCCAGTAAGGTTTAAAAAATGAAGCAATTACTTAATAGGCAGAATTCAGTGTCATCACACTGGATAAATAAAAATGCTCCAAAGAATGTTGGTTGGACACAATTACCCTCATGAAGCGCTCTTACCCAATATATTTTAGAGTGTACATCAATTATATGGATAAAAAAATGAAGTCTGAAATAGTTTGTTACTTGATTGTGGGGCATAAGGTAACGAATGCCAATGGTAATTTTGTTGCTTTGATAGCGGAAGCACATACACAATTATACAGTTTGGGAAATCTAGGTAGTAAATCCCGCATTATCCTTCATGCTGTACTGATCATGAGTCAGTTAAACTGAATAGGATGGAGTATGACGTCATTACTGTTTGTACAGTGAAAATCAGATCACAGAGCAAAGGTCGTTTATACTATACATGCTTAGAGGGTTTTCAATTTTCAATAAAAACATTCATAATTCTACAATAGGTGCACAGTCACGCGATTTCTTAAGTAAACTTAGTGAATGATTTGAGATGACGACGAGAGAGAGAGAGAGAGAGAGAGAGAGACACGGGGGGGGGGGGACGAGAGGCAGGGGGTGGGGGTGATTGAGAACAAAACAGATCGGGGAATTTTAGAGAGCATGACGCGATACATGTATATTTGAATCTTTGGTCATAAAAAATAGCTGTTGGAAATAACAGTGGGTTAACTTATTTGACAATTTATTCACACTGTTAAAATGTTCAATTTCAACCAGGTTAAATATATTTTACACATCAACGGTGTTACTGTTCACAGCGTGTTAACATATAATATACTACGTTAATATGTGATTCACACAGATGATTTCACTTTTTTCCACACTGTGAAGATACTGTGTCATTCACGGTGAAGAGAGGGTGTGTGTGGGAGAGTTTGTGTGTTGTGTGTGATTGAAAGAGAGAATGGGGAAGGGAGATGTCAGATTTTGAAAAAAAAAACATGCCAATATTCAATATAAGAGACCATAAAAAGTCTGTGAAGGTTAATCAGGTGATTGGGGGGGGGGGGGTAGTTGGCGAAAAAATCAATTGTATAATATGTTAATGTACATGTTTGTTTGTTTGCGGCAGCCTGCTTGAGTACGATGTGCGATGATAATGTTGAAGTGTGATTTTAGCAAATCATTTTTTGATATTGATTGTCATATTGTGAGGTCTCCATTGAGGTTCAGGGATTATAGTTTACTTGTCATTAGTGTACCAGTCAGGGGCGGATCCAGGATTTTCCAAGGGGGCCGGGGGGGGGGGACATTTTCCCGAGGAAAATTCGACAAGCAAAACCAAAAAAAAAGTTTTCAACCAAAGCCCACGAAAAATTGGTGCTGGTATTTTTGGGCATTTCATTCCATCATTATTTGCTTCAGTGGTTGATGTTTGTAGACTTTTGTCGGCAACACAACAAAATAAAGTTATAATAAAACCTTTAATTTATTCTTGATGAAATCTTTAAAAAAAAAACATACATGTAGAAAACTGGGGCATGTGTGTGCGTGTGGATGTGTTTGCTGTTTGTGTGAGAAATAATTGGTGATGGGGTGAGGGAAGGGTCTCTTTCGGCTGCCATGGGCATTATATTCTTAATGGCATTCGGCCTGTCATACTGAGCCTTTCATACGCCCTTCAAAGGTGATTATGTGTTTACATTGTGTTAAACCGAGTATTTTTTAATAACATGCTTAGAGTATGATGACACCCACTCATTATGTCATTAGTATTCAACATTCCAAGTCATGTACATCAGTGTACATGATAAAGTCACTCCAGATTAAACTTTGATTAATTGAAACAAAGCCTTTAAAATACCTTAAATAACTATTACATCAAATCGAGATTTTTATGGCATGTCATGCAACTCCTATTTGTACAAACTTTACACGCTTATTCACAATCTTTTTTTTTTAATTCGACCCTCCTTTCTACTGAATACCAACCCTTTATACACTTTCATACGTTCTGCGGCTTAATGCCGTAAGTTGTTGATTATCATCTATTCAAAGCATTGAAAGCGTAAAATCATTTGGATATATCATAGAAGTAAGATTATATTGGAAATTTAACAATTACAAACTCTTATCACCCTGGTTAAGCCTCAAGACTTCAATTCAATAGTCTAAGTCGGGTTTTCTGTTGCGTCAGCAATAAGAACATGTAGAAAGGCATAGCATTGATCATGGTACCCAATCATCCCCCCACATACACACACACACACACACCCACTTTTTTTTTTTGAATAATGTTTTTATTCTGATTTCATGAACATAACATTTCAATTTAACATTTCAAATCATATATAATACTTTACACTTCATATTTTCACTTTTTTCCACTAACTTAACAAAATCATGAGTCATATATATCTTTAAAAAAAATCAACAATGAAATCAGTTATTATAAAAATGCTTAAAGACCAAACTTCCCCCTCCCCCCCACCAAAAACACACCCAAAACACACACACACACACCCAACACACCACTGCCCAGAAGATCTGCTCACACTCATTATAAATAAATCATGTTTAAAAGTAAACAATTCGATGAAAAATTTTGAATATAACAAGCTCACGGGAGAAGCATTACATATATTGAAAGTAAATAAAGACTTACAACTTAACCTTGTCACAATTTTACTGTTTCCCATTTTTGCAAGTGCCGCCCTAATTTCCCCATTTTAATAGCTATTTTCTTTTCTTGATCCTTATATTCTAAAATAAGTTTATGTATATCGTCAATGGTTGGTAAAACCCCCTCCTTTCTAAATATAAATAATATATATTTTACCATAAAGATAATAGTATTACAACTTTTTATTCTATTTGTATTGCCTGACAAACCAACAAATATATCCCGCCAAGTCAAGTCCTTTATTTCATCTAATTCAAATCGCTGTATCAAAGTTTCCCATATCAGTTTGACCTTTAAGCAAGACAAAAATATATGTGAATATGTTTCCGTTTCCAGTTTACAGTACGAACAGAGATTATCTTCAACAAATCCAAATCTAAACAAATTAACTTTAGTGTAAATTGCCCCATGCAGAAGTTTAAATTGAAATTCCCTCTGTCTTCCAATTAATAATGTTATTCTTGGTCTAAAAAAACATTCACTAATTTCTTTCTCTGTATAATTATAATTATTTTGTCCATCTCTTATCTGTAAATCATATGACTTTTGCAATTCTTTAATAAAATATTCATATATTTTTCTTGATAATACCTCCTTAAAGCTAATTTCCCTCCCCAACAGAAGCAAGTTTATATTATAATTAATTAAGTCTATCTCACAAAATTGTATCGAACCTAAATCATTTCTCCAATCACTTGGAATTGCATGATATATTTCACCTATTATAAACAAAAGATCACTTCCCATACCAAGGTTCAAAAAATATGCGACTGGTTTAACATGTCCATTGTCAATGATATGTTCAACCTTAATTAACCCTCGTTCTAATAAATCTTTATCAAATATCATTTTATTTTTTTATACAAATATTCTTATTATTGAAAATGATTGGATTTTTAGAACCATTGAAATGTCTTAAATTATCAATCTTTTGCCAAGCATCTAGCATTTCCAAATAATAAGATGGAATATTCAACTTACTTTTTATCTTTTTCATTTCATAATCACATAGAAAAATTAACCTTCCTCCAACTGAACTTAGGGAATAATCAAAAAATAACTTCCACCCCAGATTTCTTTCTCCATACAAAAGTCTTTTTACCCACATTATACGCTGCGTTCTAACAAATATTTAAAAATTTATAATTTTAACCCCACCACAATTATAATTCTGATACATAATTTTCTTTTAATACGATCTTTCCCTCCCCATATAAAATCAAATGATAATTTCTCGATTTCTATATACACCCATGAGGGGACAACAAGGATGGATGAAACATAATTTAACTTTGTCAATGCATATGTTTTCAATAAATGTATTTTTCCCATAATAGTCAAGTCTCGTTGTTTCCACCAACCTAAAAGCTTTTTTATTTTACTTAATATTTCTTTATAGTTCAGATCATCTTTTAATCTAAAGTCAACTGAAAATATTACTCCTAAAATTTTAACTTCCCTAACATATTTGCCAAATACATATACAGGGTCATTTGTTTTTCCATTTTCCTTTCCCATGTACATAAAATGTGTCTTATCCATATTTACCTTTAAGCCACTGACTTTTTCAAATTCTTCAAAAATATAATGCAACCTTTTTATTGAATCCATGTCTTTCAAAAAAATTGTCATATCATCGGCATACAAGACCTGTCTTATTTCATGCTCCCCCAAACTTATCCCTTTAATAATTCTGTCCCTTCTTATTTCATGTGCCAGTAATTCTATTGCAATCAAAAACAAATAGGGCGAAAGTGGGTCACCTTGTCTGACCCCTCTTTCTACATTAAAGTAACCGGTGGAATACCCACCAAAAATAAAGCCTCCCGTGCCGGGAATCGAACCCGGGCCGCGTGGGTGAAAACCGCGAATCCTAACCACTAGACACTCATACATACCTCTCACAAACACACACACACACTCCGTCACACAGTCACACATACATGTACACCCTCACACCCTTGACTGTTTTCTCTTCAATCAAACAAAAAGCCAAGAACTTTGTCAATAATATTATAAACATTATAAGGCAACTTTCACAAGCTCATTTTATCCCGTTCTATCATGTGTGATGTTATTTTGAAATATATTCGATTTCAGATATTTACATTGTCATCACATACACACATGGGCAGTCTGAGCCAATGATCAGAAATAGGAGAGTCAATGGAAGAAAGAAGAGTAAAGAAAGAGAGAAAGATGGGTTGTTTAATACATGATTTTTTTTTACATGTAATTAAGAATAAAAGAGACCTTCCGAATACACCCCATTGCAAAATATACCAAATCGTGTCCCTTTATCATTATTGATTGGGGAAGTTGTTAGTGCCGCGGCAGCCAAATGACTAACGTGTACACGGTGAAGTCAGGTCTATCGTCTAGGCACAATCCCTTTTTTGTTGTCTTAGAAGGATTCAAGTGGTCTGAATTATGAGCCTACATGTAGCAGAGTACCATGGGCTAATCCATTGCGTGCCTTGACACACCGTTGACACGAGTTATTTCTAACTCTTGCTAGCCTTGTAGCAAGATCCAAGACCGGTTTGTTGGTTGTTCGTTAAAGTGTCACATTGAATGCAGATTATAATAATATCAATATGTATGTAACAAAACGTATTGTAAGTGTTTATTGGAAAGGAAACATGAAATGAAATGCAGACAATATACCGAACGGTGAACCATACGACACGTATCTCCGACAATGAGAGTACAAAATTACATAACCTGCATAAATATTTATGAAATCTTGTTTTCTTCTTTACTAGTTTAAGGTACTAGTTCATCAATATCCCATTAATGAAATATTAAGAATATCATCTTGCTACTAATTAATGAACAGAATGGAAAGAATAATTGATGTATTTGGTATTAAGCACTATTTCTATTGAGACAAGACCAATTGGTATCTGTCATTTCAACAAAAGGCTGAAGAGTTGTTTTTTTTTTAAGAAAAAAAAATCACCGTGAAAGGGCCTGATAAAAGAGACGATACCAATTTCGAATTCTAACGGTTGGAAAATGATACAATGGCCCCTAATAATAATCATAATAGCTATTCTTATAGCGCTTTTCCCATAATTGCCTAAATCGCTTTACAGCATATTATTACCCCGGTCATCTGATCCTTGCATGCCTGCATGCAATGTATGCACCTTTTCCACTCCCAGGGGAGCATTCCAACAAGAGTTCCCCTTATGGAACAAACACAGTGTTACCACAGTGTGTTCACATAGTTGACTATGTGTAAACTATGTGTTAACTATGTGGTCACAGTGTTGTCACAGTGTGAGACTTCAGATCACATAGTTAATCACATAATTGCCCACATAGTTGGGTAACAAACACAGTGTTACCACAGTGTGTTCACATAGTTGACTATGTGTAAACTATGTGTTAACTATGTGGTCACAGTGTTGTCACAGTATTGTCACAGTGTGAGACTTCAGATCACATAGTTAATCACATAATTGCCCACATAGTTGGGTAACAAACACAGTGTTACCACAGTGTGTTCACATAGTTGACTATGTGTAAACTATGTGGTCACAGTGTGAGACTTCAGATCACATAGTTAATCACATAATTGCCCACATAGTTGGGTAACAAACACAGTGTTACCACAGTGTGTTCACATAGTTGACTATGTGTAAACTATGTGGACACAGTGTTAGACTTCAGATCACATAGTTAATCATAATTGTCCACATAGTTGGGCAACAAACACAGTGTTGCCACAGTGTGTTCACATAGTTGACTATGTGTAAACTATGTGGTCACAGTGTGAGACTCAGATCACATAGTTAATCACATAATTGCCCACATAGTTGGGTAACAAACACAATGTTACCACAGTGTGTTCACATAGTTGACTATGTGTAAACTATGTGGACACAGTGTTAGACTTCAGATCACATAGTTAATCACAAATTTTGCTCACATAGTTGGGTAACAAACACAGTGTTACCACAGTGTGTTCACATAGTTGACTATGTGTAAACTATGTGGTCACAGTGTTAGACTTCAGATCACATTGTTAATCACATAATTGCCCACATAGTTGGGTAACAAACACAGTGTTACCACAGTAAGTTCTTCAATCATACCCGAGAAAAATTTAACAAGCAAGAACAAGGGTCTTCAAGCTCGCGCAGCGCGGGGGGGAGCAGGGAGGAGTACTAAACTTGAAAAATTGTTTGATGCACTATTCCCAATACAATCTCCATTTAGTTTTTAATTTACACTGAAATTTTGCCGGTAATTTTGATATTTGATGATTTTTTTATTTTCTTTTAAGATCATCATCGCAATGGATAAACTATCAGTAATGGCTATAACGTTAATAGAGTTATAGATCTATACTAGATATCCGGAACTCTTCGGTAAATCTCGGCCTCGGAAATCTATTTTCGGCGAGGCATGCTAGCGCGCAAGTGTAATACCGTACATGTGCGTTTCAAATTCACTCGCTAAAGCTCACCGACGCCCGTTACAGTTTATCGTTTCATCCAATATTTACGCCCGTTAGAATCTGATCTTACTGCACTTTGTCTTAATCTTCTTGAATTGATAAGGATATCAACCATGTGCGTCTTAGTACACTGGGTGGAAACAAGGAACTGTTACTTCTAGCGATTTTGTAACAAACAAAAAGATGTCGGTCAACTTGGTGGACCCGAAGTTTGAGGGCCTGGTGGCATGGGTGGAGTCCGGAACCCCGCAGAGAAACGGCCGAAACATTGGCTGGGATGTGGAAGGCCAAGGTGTTAGTGGCCAGTGGTAAATATACATTATTATATCCTGATTTGTACCTAATATGTAATTATTTATGCTCTCCCTTTGTCCAGGGGTAATTGCCGAAGAACCGTATGTATATAGATCTATAGGCTATGTGGTGCTCGACTAGCCTGGAGGCGTCTGAAACTGAAACTGAAAGTCATGATTTAATTTAGGCAGTGTATACAGCCACACGCGTTCTTTTTCTACTTGTGTCGATTCTGGCTTCCTTCGCGGTACGGTGGCAGACCCATACAGCGTTAGCGCAGCGCAGTATATAGACACATACACAGTTTGGGTTACGTTTACGTTTGGTACGAATAATTTTCGTACCAAGCGTTAAGCATGCACGAATCCCGAGTTTCGTACGTACGCACGTACACGCACATAGCCTAGAGTCAGTAGAGAATCGACACAAGTAGAAAAAGTGTGGAAATTTGCTATTTAACAGGCGGCCTTTTGTAACAAGACAAGAAAAGCAAGGAAAGAAGACGGTGAGAATGAAATTGAAACGATTTAAAGAAATCAGAGTGGTTTAGAATGTAAGAATTTAATGAAGAAATGAGGTTATTTTGATCGTGATATAGACGGTCAGACCTACATACGCGTTTTACTGTTATTACTGGCGGCGTGTGGCGGTATCCACAGATAGGTGTTCTGGATATAACCACACGCGTGTGGCTGGATGGTAAAGACACACGCGTGTGGCTGTATACACTGCCTTTAATTTAACCCAGGGAACTCCCGTCCGCGTAGCGGGCGGGAGTTTCTAGTCTTGAGAACGCAATGATGATGATTTTTTTAGAGATGTCATATACTTCTTCATCATTGACGTCTTGACACTCTCTCCATAGTGTCTTCAGCGAATGACCAAAACAAAGATGGATTCCCCCAAAAAATCCATCTTTTTAAACCGAACTGACTAGAATTTTGTTAATTTTATTAATTCTTACACCTTCCTACGCCTAATGCGTAGGAAGGTTTTAAATATTACTTTAAAAAATGTAAAAAAATGAAGATTTCTTACCTAACTGATGCCGCGTAGACCCCTCGTTCCACATGTAAACAACGGAAATACAATAGCGTCGACCCTTGAACCGCTTATGTATGACGTACTTCCGGAAAGCAATGCCGTCTTAACGAACAATTTAGAGATAAAAAATCTTATTTAACAAATATTAAAATTTATTTCGTGATCATGAATTTATTTTATTTAAAGATGGATTTCCCTAGAAAATCCATCTTTTTAAACTAAAATCACAAGAATTCTATTAATTCTATTCATTCTTACACCTTCCTACGCCTAATGCGTAGGGAGGTGTTAAATATTATTATTTAAAAATATAAAATTTAGAGATAGAAATTAGAGATGAAAATTCTTATTCAACAAATCTTAAAATTTATTTCGTGATCATAAATAATTTATATATATTAATATGAATTATTCATAATGAAAATATAAATTTTAATGGGTTAGTTAATGATTTGTTAAATAAGAATTTTCATCTCTAAATTGTTAAGACGGGATTGCTTTCCGGAAGTACGTCATACATAAGCGGTTCAAGGGTCGACGCTATTGTATTTCCATTGTTTACATGTGGAACGGGGGGTCTACGCGGCATCAGTTAGGTAAGAAATCTTCATTTTTTTATATTTTTTATAATAATATTTAAAACCTTCCTACGCATTAGGCGTAGGAAGATGTAAGAATGAATAGAATTCTTGTGATTTTGGTTTAAAAAGATGGATTTTCTGGGGAAATCCATCTTTGTTTTGGTCCTTCGCTTAAGACACTATGGAGAGAGTGTCAAGACGTCAATGATGAAGAAGTATATGACATATCTAAAAAAAATCATCATCATTGCGTCCTCAAGACTAATACTAACGTATCTTATGGTGTGTTTATGCTTCCATTGCGAGGACAGAATCAGCGATTTCAAACGTCGATTCAAAACGCCGATCGTAAACGTGGTTCTGGGAGTGCTGTTTATGCTTAACTTTTCAGAGCATATCATGATCTCCAGCTGGCTTCGCATCGTAAAGCGAGGTCAAATTGGGCGCGCCTTTTTTCAAAAGTTTTTTTTTTCCGATTGTTGTTTTTACGTAGAGATAACAAGGAGCAATACGACTGTATTTGCCCGCGGATTTTCATCTCACCGGAAGCATGTACCAAATGACGTCATTTAAACACGTTTATGATCGTGGTTCTGTTTATACTTCCCCAGAAAGCCTGATTCTGGTCAAACAACGTTTACAAACGCACCTTTTTGTGAGTTTACTATCGGCGTTTTGAAACAGCGTTTAAATGAAAGTAAGCATGGACGCAACCGTGTTTTGGACTAATCACGTTTGGAAACGCTGATTCTGGCCTGAAAACTGGAAGCATAAACACGGCCTTACTCTCACCTAGCCAGGCGGCTTCTAGTTCTAGAGAGTAAAAATCAGTTACTAACGTAAGGTTACTCTCATCCGAAGCCAGGTCTTCCTTCTCATTGACCCACACGACGGAAGCCAAACCACCTGAAACTTTCACCCCCAAGATTTCTACTTTCCTTAATAGAAAAGATCTAGACCTAAATCATGTACATTGAAAAAACTTCATTTCCGACATTTCTACGCTCTCGTTATTTTTGAACAAGAATTCATCAAAAAAAATGAGAGAAATATTGTGAAAAGACGGAAGAGACTTGCCCGATGTTTACGCCGCCATCTTACTTCCTATTGTTCTTCGCCAACGTTACCCGACGCACGCGTCTATGAGAAGGAAGACCTGGCTTCGTATGAGAGTAACCTTACGTTAGTAAATGATTTTTACTATAGGGTTAACCCTATGGCTACTCTCACCCACGTTACGCGACTCAAGCGTCCGTATTGTGGGTGAAGAACAATAGAAAACAAGATGGCGGTGTAAACATCGGGCAAGTCTCTTTTTTTTTCATGACAATTTTTCATTTTTTTTATGAATTCTTGTCTAAAAATAAAATCCATAGCATAGAAATGTCGGAAATGAAGTTGTATCCCAGGTACATGATTTAGGGCTAGATCTTTTAGAGAGAAAGTAGAAATCTCGGGGGCAAAAGTTTCAGGTTTTGGCTGCCTACATGCAAAAAGTCCTGGCTTCGTATGAGAGTAAGTTACATGTACGTTAGTAAATGATTTTTACTCTCTAGAAGCCTCCTGGCTAGACTGGATTAGCATTACATCGGCTAATTAACAAATTTGGGGACAAATTTAATGATGTGAAAGATTCTTACTAGTTTTTAAATAATAATTATCTTATTGAGATCTACTGAAAAATATGTCTACAACTCAAAATAGTTTGTGTGTACAGAATTCAGATAAAATTATTTACGTCTATAACTTAAAAACTGGTGTCTGAATTCTGATTTGATAACTTGTCTATACTCTGTAGTAATAATTCTAATAATGCTAAAACCCCATTTTTACAATGCATTTCATAAATGGCTCTTTGAAATTACTCTGATTATTTATGTCTGTCCTTAATGTGCCTGTCCCTTACAGAAAAAAAAGCTGATGTACTAAAGAAAGAGAAGGAGTTCCTAAACACCGCAACCAGAGTAGATGAGGCTATGGATGAGTCTGATGCCACAGATGAGGACATGGAGGATGAGGCTTCAACCTCAAAAAAAGATGTGAGAAAGAGGGTACGTTGAAACTTTACATTCAACTTAAATTTTTGAGACGTGCATGGATCAGGAAATTTTGAAGCATACTAGCCAGGAAATTTAGTCCAAAGTGATAAGTGTTTACCTGAAGCAGGCCAGACTTTATTCTGTGATTTGCAAAAAAAAAAATGACTTATACATAACTTGATATCGCTGCCAGTGGTGATTCAAAAAATTGCTCTTAAATTTCTACTTGAAAAAAAAATTGATGGAATTGGAAAGTATTGGTGGTACTACTTCAATAAAAGAAAATTCATTAGAAAAACTAAAAATAATGATACACTTATGAATTTTGTCTGGATTCCTAGTCTAGATACAGAATTGCATTGGATTTGCACATGACCGCGTACCCAGGTGTCGCAAATTTGAACTCAGAAGATATGCGAGACTTAAATGTGAGTGGCGCGGCGCGGTCACCCCAAAAAATCGTAGCTGGATGGTCTTGAAAAATGTTGAGCGGGGGAGGGGGGCTACATTAAATTTTAATTTTAAAAATTCTAAACATATTCCATATCTGTTCATATTTTATTTCCATTTTTGGTTGCAGGTTGGGAAAGCTGACAGATCTGCTATGGCAGAGCTTCTAAAGAAGAAAAAGACTGAAGACCAGCGGAACCATAAAGGTCAGTTTAAAAGTTTATTATTTACGGCAAGATTCTGTGGCCAATTAAATGAAAAATTATGACCAGAAAACAAAATTCTCATATGTCCAGAAAGAGTATCTTCTCCAGAGCATTGCATTCATGCTTTGGTGCAAATAGAATTTTACATCACAACAAAGAATACCTCTTAATTATCGAAGGTTAAACATATACCACATAAAAATTGTATCTGAAATTATGATGGAGTAGATGCTCTTTCAGGACATACATCTATATGAGATGAGAGTTATGTTTTCCGGACATGCTTTTTCATTAAATTGGTGATTTTTTTAAATGTTAAAGTTTTTTCTGACTCTCTTGGTATATCATTGTAGGATATTGGCACTCTAAATGGATGAATTTCCATTGCTAGCCCTGGCATATCAACATTCACAAATAACACTGTGTCTCACACACAGATTTGCGTTATGGTAAATTCTAGTAGAAGGGGCTATGAAATGATGTGTCTGAGGATATATCCACCGCAAAAATAAAAAAATCACTTTCAATTTTTGAAAAAATTGCATTTTGGCCAATTCATATCGTCTGTGATGTCATAAAATCATATTCTAAAAAAATCTCTGTTCTTTAATGATATTTATCAAACCTTCACTGATATATTTCTCAATTTTTTTTTGTTTCTTATTACAACCAATTATTCACCAGGGTGAACTTCCCCTTTGATAGCTTTTACATTTTCTTGTGTATTTTGCCAAGAATGATTGTCTCTGCGTGAATCTACAAATGAATTCAGAATATCACAATTACTGTAAATAGGAAGATGCTCTGTAATTTCTCATATTACCAAGCTTGTCAATAATTTCAAGGCGGAGGGTTAGGGTGAATCTCCCTGAAAGAGAAACTACATGTACTAGAATAGCACAGTCTCTCCAAATGGTAATCTACGGTGAAAATAAGTTTTTGATGTGGAAACAAAAACAAACTAACAGAAAACGGAGGAAAAGGACACCGACTTTGATTTGAATCTACGTAACCATAGAAAACATTTTAATGTTTTAAGTAAGTGATTGATCTTCACAAATGTCTTGTCATTTTACATTTTACGATGATGCTGCCTGTCACCGGTGCAATTTCTTCCAGAGCGGCGGACCAAAAAAATTAGAAATTCACAGAGTCAAAGGCTTAGACAATCAACCAGTTTAAGAACTTAATTTCCTTTAAGTCACTTCCTTGTCATTTCATAAGATATTTTCAATCAAGTAGGACTATAGAAATAAGATTACCGAGCCTGAAATCTTGATTTTCTTGCTTTAACTTATCCGCCCCTAATATTATAATCCTGTTTCATGGGTATGCATGTTTTTTTTGTTGTGTTTGTGACTCTTAGATACTCCACTGCAGCTGAGTAACCAACAGTCACAAACAGACGGAACTTGACTTGGCTTTAATTAATATTTATATATGATGTAGAGTCTTTGATAAAAGTTTGAGACTTTGAGCCAGTTTTTGTGTCCTTTCATTTTCTTATATTCAGCACACACAACAAGCATGACAACAATTTCCCTGCACTTCCACGGGCCAAGTACGTGCACGCATGGGCCAGAAGCTGAAAGATGTCCGTGCATCTCGAAGACGTGCAGAAAAGCAGGTTTAAGTGTGATACCTTTTTTTTGTTTGGAAATAAGCCTTAATATTGCCTCATTCGAGTCATTAAAAAACCCATTTTATTCTGATCATGGGTATATATTACACGAAAATGTCTTTCATGTATTATGACATGTCTGCTAATACAGCCAACTCAGGTTTATATAGTGTGTGCTTTCAAAATTTATCATGACATGCCAACTCCTGCTTTATCACCTTGTGATATTCATCAAACTCAGATCGATATATTTTTATATTTATACTATGACAAATCATTTTCTTGCCATGTGCCTTCCGTTTGATACTGTTTCCAAGTTCCAACTAATACAAAGGAATACTTATATGCAGCTATATGGACGCTAGTATATGCACTTCATGCAAGAGATTTGTGGACATTTTTTGGCTCTTGTTCATATTTTTCTGATATTTGTATATAGGTGTGAAAAGGCAAAATATATGCAAAGTGTTCTTATTTTTGAAAAATAAATGTTGGTTACTTGTTCCTGTTTCGAAATTTCACAACTCTCTGTGATGGTAGGGATTTGCTTTACTACATGTATAGGCGTTGCTTTTCCGACTACGGCGGCGTCGTCGTCAACATTGAAATCTTAACCAAGGTTAAGTTTTTGAAATGTCATAACTTAGGAGTTAGGAAGTATATGGACCTAGTTCATGAAACTTGGACATAGGTGTAACGAAGTATCACTGATCATCTTGCATGAGTGTCCAGGTTGAATGATCAAGTTCATTTAGGGTCTAAGTTTTTTTTATGTCACAACTTTAAAAATATAAGGGCCTATTTTATGAAACTTGTACAAAAGTTAAATTGCTGATAATCTTACATTAGTGTCAGCCTGTCAGGTCACATGATCAAAGTCAAAGGTCACAGCACTGAAACCTGAACTGTTAATTTTTTTAACTGTCATCATCATGATCCTATTTCATGAACTTGAACATAAGGGTAATCAAGTACCACTGACAATGAGTTTCAGGTCACATTGTCAAGGCCAATGATCATTTATGGTCAATAAAATTTGACCATGTTTGGTTATCAAAATTGAAATCTTTAACCAAAGTTTTTGAGATGTCATCTTAACTTTGGAATTTTATCGACCTAGTTTAGGAAAATTGGACATGAGTATTTAAAGCCTGTGTATAGCTTTGGTAAAGGGTCAATAATGTGATTGATAATCGAATATCATCTAATATGACAGTCTTACTGAAGCGTAGAGACCGTTAGATATTTTTCCAACTGCACTTCTCTGAGAAAATTTCAAATATTCAAATCTTGGATATATAGCGCCCTCTCTCGGCGATGCTTGTTTTAAATTTAAAAAATGGGCATTCAAGCGCTTATTTTATAAATTTAGTGATGAGATATCCAAAAGTTACAGACAAAGAACATATCTTGAAAGTTTAAGCCGATTCCATGATTTGGAATAGGATTTAATTGAAAGACAAAAACGCACAGATATTTTAATTTGATCGGGTGACCCGATCAAGTTAAATTTCCATGTAAAATTGCAAAATTTATCCTGTAAAACACATTTTCATTTCATATCCTCCACATCATAACTGTTATAGGGCATATCCATTCATATTAGCTAGCAATGAATTGGAATAGTGATAGGTGCATTTTGGTGGATTTACCAAAACTATACACAAGCTTTAAGTTTCACTTATCATCTTGCATGAGTTTTAGGTCACATGATTAAGGTCAAAGGTCACTTAGGGTCAATGAACTGTGACCATGCTCGAGATATTTTTTTAAATGTCATAACTTTGAAAGATTATGGATCTGGTTCATGAAACTTGGATATAAGGGTAATCAAGTATCATTGATAGTCTTGCACTAGTTTTTAGTCAAATGATTAAGGTCAAATGTCATTTAACTTTGACTATGTTGGGAGTAATTTTAGAAATGTCTTCATAACTTTGAAAGTAAACTTGAACATTAGGGTAATCAAGTATCACTGTTTTTATTCAAAGTCAGCATTGTTGCTATATTGAATTGCGTGACGCAGGCGAGACTGTCAGAGGCGTTCCACTTGTTTTTTTTTTTCAAGTAACCTTTTCTTTAAAGGTTAAACAGGTTATTTTAGTTCGGTGTTTTCATCACTTGTAACCTTGCAAATCTTGTTTCGAATGAAGATACTTGCATTTGAATGAAAGAACAACCTCAAAGATAAATTTGTCAGAATATAGACTCATAAATGTTAGATACCTTAAAGGGGTACATATCAAAATAAATATAGTAAAATCCACCGAGCAAAACGCTGAAAATCTGACAGCAAATAGTGAAGTTATAGAATTTCAAGCTTAGCAATATTTTGTGAAAATAGTCATATGCAAGTCATCATGAATGTGCAATAGGTTGACTAATGATGTCATGTCCCCACCTTCCTTTTTCTTATTTTATTTAATAAAATCATGATCATTTCATATTTTCCTACATGTGTACACGACATGTCTCCCTTGTAACAAAATAAGTTGGCACAATGATTTTCTTACAAACTAAATCAGTTGTCAATCCAATTTTTGTAATTATATTTGGTGACAAAATTTGACTAAATATAATTTTTTGAAATAAAATACAAAAGATTACGTGGGGATATCATCAGCTTGCTCATTGCATATTCATGAAGACATGCATAGCACTGTTTTGCCCTAGTAATGCAAAAGTTAAAAATGTAATGACTTTGTCATCCTTGTCAGATTTTTATGAAATTTTCAGTATTTTGTTTGTCTCATTTTACTTTATTTGTTAAAATTGTATTATGTCAGCCTGGAGTACCCCGTTAATATGTTTACATTTAAGAAATATTTCATACCAGGCTTGTTTTCCCAAACAATTTCATTCCACAACGTATGTTTACTTGTGAAAATCGAGGAGAAAAATTCATGTTTGTATTCACTGTGCTGGTATTTATGACCCAGTTATTTTCATGTTGCTTTTATTTTATTACTGTTTATTAAACTGAACGAAATGAAATTTTTCATTTTTTATTTCTAATTATATTTTCTCGTGTCTTGTGGATTGCTCTCCCTACTCTTCAGATTGGGACCAAAGCACAATGTCTACCATGATACAACCACCCAAGTACCTACAGCCAGTGACAACAGACAAATTCTCAAATCAATTATGTTGTGATCAGGAAGATGGAAATTTTTAGTGTTGATTTTTTTTTTCTTTTTTTACAACTGGGTATGCAAAATGATGAAAGATATATTCTAAAATTTGATTTGAATTGGTGACACTATTATTAGCTTCCACTCCTATTGAGATCAGCACTAATTGGCAATGATGGTATACTTTTGTGGTCAAGATTGCGGGACACTGTGCTTCGTTCCAGTTGGTCTATGTTGCAGTGGTCTACATGGTATGTGCTGCATGGGTATGTAGTGGACTGCATGTGGTAAATGAGCTAGTGGCACATGCATACCACAGTTTGGTGGATTGTGTAGTCAATGTCCGTGTGGTGGACTGTGTGGTAGACATCACAGTAAGATGAGCACCATAGTGTGGGGGACTATGTGGTGTATGTCATAGTGTGGGGGAGTATGTGGTGTATGTCATAGTGTGGTGGACTCTGTGGTATATGTCATAGTGGGGTGGACTCTGTGGTATATGTCATAGTGTGGTGGACTCTGTGGTATATGTCATAGTGTGGTGGACTATGTGGTATATGTCATAGTGTGGTGGACTATGTGGTATATGTCATAGTGTGGTGGACTATGTGGTGTATGTCATAGTGTGGTGGACTATGTGGTGCATGTCATAGTGTGGTGGACTCTGTGGTATATGTCATAGTGTGGTGGACTCTGTGGTATATGTCATAGTGTGGTGGACTATGTGGTTGATGTCATAGTGTGGTGGACTATGTGGTGTATGTCATAGTGTGGTGGACTATGTGGTGAATGCCACAGTGTAAAGGACTATGTGGTTATAAACGTGTGGTACACAGTGTGTTTAATATGTGTTTCGGACTATGTGGCGACTGTGTGGCAACACTGTGTTACACAGTGTTGTAAACACAGTGTTACCACACGTCCCAAAATAATATATTAAACACATGTGGTACACGCTGTGAACACACTGTGGTACACACTGTGTTACACACTGTGGTACACACTGTGTTACACACTGTGGTACACACTGTGGTACACCCTGTGTTACACACTGTGGTACACACTGTGGTAACACTGTGTTTGTTCCATAAGGGTCTAAGACTCAATTGCTATATGCATACTACATAGGCTTTCGCATCCTACCGGGTCCCCATTTAGCACGTTGGTCGAGAGTGGCAAAATGTGGATTAACGCCTTGTTAACGCGGTGGGATTCAAACACACTACCCTCTGTTTCAGGTCTAGAGTCAGAACCACTACACCACGGCTTTTCCCTACACTTATGTGCAAATGTACCCAATGTTAGAAGATACTCGAGTTATGAGATTCTAGTCATTGATTATGTAAAAAACGATAGACGGACATTAAAATGATTTGATAACTATCCAATTTTTAAGCTTAGTGATAATAATAAGAATAATAATGATAATAGTAATTGAAATTGATATGATACATCAACTTTCTTCTCTTTAGAGGAAAGCGGACTTAAGACCAATTTTGACCCCTCCCCGTTGCTGCATGAGCATTTTATTTCATTTTCAATAATTATGTTACATCTTATAAGCTTGATACTGTAATTAGTAATTCCTTGGTGTAAATATTTAATTTTTAAAATTTTTAAAATTCCCTTATGTGGTTGAGGTGCCACGGCCATCTACTATCACTTCTAATCTTGTATATCACTTTTCTTTTCCTTCTACTACTTTTTTTTTACTACTACTACTCATCCTATTTCTACTATACTACTACTACTTGTATACTATCACTATTACTACTACTATTGCTGCTGCTGCTGCCGTTGCTACCACTACTACTACTATTACTCCCCCTTCTTCTTCTACTTCATCTTCTTCTCCCGTTGTGTATCAACATAATTCAGCTTTTTGTAAACAGTTAAAGATTGTCTTCAAGAGAAATCTATACACATTGAATGAGCTAAATGATCCAACGAGAGATGGCCTAAAACATATCAAAACAGACAAAAAAAAAAACAAACATGTATGGCTGGCATGGTGGTGAGGCTACTGCTCAAAAGAAAATCGTCAAAATATGTCATACATTTCTTTACTGATGAACAACGTACCTTGAATGTTGTAATCTAGTTGCATTTCATTATTATTATATTCATGAAGTGCAGCAGAGTCTTTCATTCATTTCTTTGCTCATGGCATTACTTTATCAAACTATGTATTCAAGCATGTCAAATGATTCAGTTGTGAGCGTGCAGTGGTTCTACATGCCAAGTCACTAGATAGGTTTATTGGCACAACTATCATAATAGACTCCATGTTTGTTGCAAGATTTACTGCCAAGTTGTATATATGAACTTATATTTTGTTTCTACAAATTGTCAATTATCGGAGATTTAACCGACTCGGCTAAACCTGTGACTTACAAAGGTAAGAACATCACCTTTGTGTTAGTTTGATAGTGTTATCGTGTTTTTGATGTGATAGAATGATAATTGTAATTGTAAAGAGTGCGTGATTTTGGTCATATTTACATTTTTTTGTAATAAGCATGTTTTTCGTAAGAACGAAACTCAGAAGACAATCTATGAGGTAAAAATTAAGGTACGCGTACTTGGAACTTTAAATGTAAGTGAACAGTAAGCCCGCTACCCCCCCCCCCCCCCATCTTCCCTGGCTTTCTCTTTCTCTCTCTTTCGCATGCTATTTATTTTTGCAAGGGAGTTTTTCTCAAAAAAAAATATTTTATTATCTATTATTCCTCTTGCTTTTTGCAATATCCAATCTTTCTCTCTCTCTTCCTTTTCTTTACAGCTCCCATCCTTATCTTCCTTTAAATTATTTTCACGATGGCGTCTAAATTCAGCTCAGTAGTAGAGGGCGCTGTTTGTGAAGAAGCGGACTGTGAATCGATTACTGATGTTATGTTCTACGTGAATGAGAAGAAGAAGCTCTGTCATGACTGCGCCTTGAAAAAAGAATGCATCGGAATAGTACGAAGAGGTGTACCTAATGTCTTATGTAAGGAACATGACGAATTAATACGTTTGTACTGCAGAACACATAACGTAGCATTATGTTATTCATGTGCATCGATAGATCATCGCCAAGAACAGTGCGTTCAAGAGGATATCATGATCGCACTGAAGAAAAATAGAGAAGATCTCAGCATCCTAAAGAATAGGGCGATTGATAAATCAGAGTTATGTCGCGTCTATGGGAATGAGATTCATAAGACCAGACACGCCAAAGACGAACATCTACAAACTATTCAGAATGATGTTGATTCCGAAATCGAAAACGCGATCGAAAGAGACAGAGCGAGGGAAAAGGAAGATGCTGATAAAATCAATAGCGAGATTGATGGGGAAAATGAAGATTTTCAAGATGAGATTCGAAAGCTCCAGGAGGAGATTCGAAAGCTCGAAGATAACATTGAAAAGAACAATGAGAAGAGGGGGAAGCGGCATGAAGAAAATCGTTCGATTGCAGAGAAAAGACGAAAGCCGATAATTGATAAACAACGCATTCTTCATGCTGACATTCAGAAGATCGCTCAGGAGATCGATAGAAAGATTGGAGAGCTTGAGAAATCATGGCAAGACGACACCAAATCAGCAGAGAAAGCAAAAGAGGCACTGGACAGAATTCTTGACGACGATAAAAATATTGTCACAGATGGACATCGTGTGCATGCATCAGTGAGTGAGGAACTAAAGAAGGAACTGATAGAGGGTGAGGTGAAAGAAATAAATCGTGTTGTATCAGGTGTGAGGTTTGTGAAGGGTTTGGAGAGAGAAGTATGATGGAAGAATTGATGGGTATGATGGAGAGTGGAAGCTCATTGATACAATCAATGTCACAGATAAAATCAATTATCCGCGCATTGTTGGATGTATAGATGAAGATAAGGTGATGATCGGAGAAGCACTGATTGGTGGACCACATACCTACATGTTAGATTTGAACAGCAAAACCACACAGAGAGTGATCAACGGTAGTGATACATCATTTATAATCACATGTGCAGCACTGAATGATGACAAGATAGTATGTGGTAGATGCATCAAAGGTTGTACAGGAGACAGTCTACCTGGGTGCATCAGTGTATACGACAGACAGTGGAATCACATCAATGACGTCACAATACCAAGAAACGCGACGCGTACTGATGTAGGGGTGTGCGTTGCAATCGATCAGGATGGGATGATCATCGCTGCTGAATCGGCTCAGTCTATGATATACGTCATCAACCCAGTTAATGATGAGATTATCAATACCATCACGTGTAAAGAGAAAATAGTAATGTGCGATGTACTGTCATCAGGTCACATCATCGCTCTACCCTCTACAATAGATCGCAGAGCACTCATCATTGACAGAGAGGGTAATCATAGGGAAATCCCCCACAGTGATGTCATCTTGAATGTGTGTGTTGATCGTATGACAGACGACCTCTACGTCGTGACATCAGATGATGAGTACAAGACGTGTGTGATTGATCAGGTGATGAGTGAGGGTGATATGAAGAAGAGAAGAGTAGCATCATTCCCTTTATCAACTAGACTGAATAAAAGATTCAAACACCTTGTCTTTTCTAGAGTGATGATGACGTCATCAGGGAATATGATTGCGTGTGATGGAGATAATATTCTCATATTCAAAAAGCGATTCATCCTCTAGATCCATGACAGATAATAATACCGAACAAACAAATGATATTGGGGATGTTGCTACATCTTACCATTTTGTGCTTTCAAATTGAAAAGAAAAAAATACACAATGAAAACGCATGATTCCTTGTAATCCATGGTTTGATTGTGGGTAAGCTTCATAGTCATATTGAAAACCTATCAGGGTTATACTCTTTTATTCTACATGTTGTTTCATAATATCTTATACCAGACTACGGTGTCGCTTTGTTGACGTGAGTAAACATTAATATTGTCTGCGTAGCAGCTTTTTATTACTATACCCGTGTATATTTCATTTTAGTTCAGTTCCATATGTAATACTGAACAGTTAAAATGTTCCTCATTTATGTAATCATGCCGGTTAAAAACATCATCCTTTCAATAGTCCATCGCGTGTATTATAGCTACCAAGGTCTTATCATGCTAATGAAACAGTAGTTGTTACTCTAAATATTTGTTCAGTAATATCTTGATTCAGTAATGAAAATTACATTACATGAAACGCTATACCCCTTTATAGATTGAAATTGTACCTTTGACTCCTTTCAACGTGTTTTATTAAATTATAATTGTTCTCATCATAATGTTGCGATTTTAGAGAGGATTGCGTGGTCACGTACTGTACGTGACCACACAATCCTCTCTAAAATCGCGAACGTTCGCTATACCTCGATGCGCATTACATCTAAACATTGCTTGCTTGTTTGTATATTTTCACTTCTAATATCAGATCAACATAAACCAACGAAGTATTTTGGTGTGGCTACATACGAAACAGCCCCTGAATTTATCTCGATCATGACATGATAATATTCACCTGGATTTACCGAGAGAGGGGGCTGTTACAATGATTACAATACATCTTGATAAATTGCACTTTGTGCTCTTGGCCAAAAAAACATACCACTTTATATATAAGCAGTAGTGTTTAACTTCACAATTGGGACTTGGTAACCAAAATGTAGCACTATAGAGTTTATTTACTAAACGGGATCTGCTGTTACCAGAAAGCGCATTTAAAAGTGATTTATTCCATTTTGGTCATGTATAGCTATGTTTGTTTTTGTTTTGGGGGGTTCATGAAAGGGAAATGCTTTGCTTATTGCGTTTTGATCTAATTACTACATGAAAATGTGCTTCTGCAAGAGTCAAACAGGATTTTTAAATATTATTTTGAATGTCCATGTGTATAAAGATTAAATTGCTTTTAATGAACAGCTGCATATTTATAATATTTGTTTGACATGTTCCATTCAAGAAGGCCTGCATCAATGACTTGCTGAAATGTTTATTAAATTTTTGTTCAATTAAGATTTAGTTGCAGGTGCAATAAAACGATAACTGCAATTTGTTGGATTTTTTTTTATTTTCATCCAAACGGAAATGGTTTTGGTAATGCTTTGTGTAATCGAGAGTATTTTGATACATTATTTCTTCTTAAGAATTAAATGAATATCTGGAAGAGTTGAACAGAAAATTTTCGCTGATTGCAGGTCGGTTTTTATATCAAAACATCCAGATACATAATTGATTCATTCGCTTTAGTAAACATGATCAGTTAGTTGTTTGTGGTAGGCTGATGTAAATACGTTTATTTCAATACTATATCGTGCAGTGACTGTGTTGCTGGAAATTCATGTTCAATTATGTATGAATGATGAAGAAAATCATATATATTTGCAGGCGCATTATCATGATCACCTAAAGAACTGAAATCGGTTAGATTTGTATCGTATCAATTCCTTGTTCATTCAAAATTGTTTTGACGACATCTTTTCATCTGAGTAACGTAAATGAACTTGATTGGGAAAGATGATAAACACTTAATTGGGAATGTGGGATGTATGCGATAGTTGTTGTTTTTTAAACGGTTTATCAAATCATCTTTTGATTTCTTTTATCATATTAACAAAAAGTTATATGAGATTATTTGTATATACTACAGCTACATCATTTGAATATCTAAATCTAAAAAAAACATGGATACATTTTTGAGATTATTTGGTACTTTACAAGGATAATGCTTTACTTTACTATTTACTTTATAACTTACTACATTCATAGATGATTCTGCTAGTGTAAACAAAATATCAGGGGATTGCTGGTATAATTTTTTTTTTACACATAACCTATATAGTAGATGTATTTGCGTGAAAAAAATATTGTGCTGCATTTTTTTTAACAAACTGATATATATTTATTATATATATATATAAATATTTTTTTTTCTTTTCAAGATACCGCCTAAGAATCTTTATCATGCCTAATTGAATTGATAGTTTGAATCAATGAGTTTCACTTGACAAGAATAGTTTGTCTTATACAGAAATAATAACATGAAATATTGTTATGAAATATAAGTTTTCAAAAATATTAACCGGGAGTTAACCCAGTGACTGATCATTAGCAAATTTTTACATTAAATCATTTCAATATCTATTTAATCTGCTTTCAAACGATTTTTAAATTTAAGTTCAAATATTAGCAGGGGTATGAAAATAGGTTTTTCGAACGTACTATCCATTTGCAAAGCTTTATTTAATGTATCGCTTGTATATACTAGATAATTATGCCTATACACTAAAAAATGAAGTGCTAATTCAGCTCTTAAAGAGCGTGTATAGTGACTGCACTTCGGAGTGCTGATTTGTCTAGTTCAAATTTGAACGAGACAAATCAGCACTCCGAAGTGCAGTCACTATATATACACGCTCTGTCAGAGCTAAATTAGCATTTCATTTTAAGAGTGTACGTTATGCTAGATAATTAGAATATCTAAATTTGCTTAAAGGACAAGTCCATCCTCAAAAAAGTAGATTTACATAATGTGAGAAAAATCAAACTAGTCAAGTTCAGTCAAGGTTATTGTTATGGAAATTGTTGGCAATCTCTATAATATTGCAAATTTTATAATGTCAGACAATATAAAAGAGAAATAGTGAGTACGGGACATATTGACTCTCTCATTTGCATATCACTGAGTTAAGCATTATTACTGTTATGAGGGGAAAATAACTGAAACTGTAATATGTGATATAACTTTCTTATTTTAATCCGGTTTTGATAACATTTTAGCGCTTTGCTTGCTTGGCTTTTCTCCATTGATTGAGGGTGTTGGGCTAGACCTTTAAGAAAATATTTAAGAAATAAAATGAAAATGGGTGTTTGTATTTGTCATGCTAAAGTTTCCGCTTAAATTATATTCCATCGCTCCTCAGAGAATCACGTAAGACTAATTATTTCAGAGTTAACACTGATAATTAACACGAAGAGAGACATAAAGAGAGAGAGAGAGGGAGAGAGAGAGAGACGGGGAAACAGACACAAGAAGTGAAAGAGACAGAAACGAAGGAAAAGAAGGGGAGAGACAGAAACAGAGGAAAAGGAACACCAGAGAGATAGATAGAGAGGGGGATAGTGAGAGAATGTGACAAGCAGAAAGGGGAGAGAGACAGGGGAGATGGCAAATGAACATTCAGAGACAGAAAAGGAACACCAGAGAGATAGATAGAGAGAGGGTGGTAGTGAGAGAATGTGACAAACAGAAACAGGATAGAGGCGGGGGAGATGGCAAATGAACATTCAGAGACAGAAAAGGAACACCAGAGAGAAAGATAGAGAGAGGGGGTAGTGAGAGAATGTGACAAGCAGAAAGGGGAGAGAGACGGGGGAGATGGCAAATGAACATTCAGAGAGAGAGAGAAACACCAGAGAGATAGATAGAGAGGGGGATAGTGAGAGAATGTGACAAGCAGAAAGGGGAGAGAGACGGGGGAGATGGCAAATGAACATTCAGAGACAGAGAAAGAACACCAAAGAGATAGATAGAGAGAGGGTGGTAGTGAGAGAATGTGACAAACAGAAAGGGGAGAGAGACGGGGGAGATGGCAAATGAACATTCAGAGACAGAAAAGGAACACCAGAGAGATAGATAGAGAGAGGGGGGGGGGGGTAGTGAGAGAATGTGACAAGCAGAAAGGGGAAAGAGACAGGGGAGATGGCAAATGAACATTCAGAGACAGAAAAGGAACACCAGAGAGAAAGATAGAGAGAGGGGGTAGTGAGAGAATGTGACAAGCAGAAAGGGGAGAGAGACGGGGGAGATGGCAAATGAACATTCAGAGAGAGAGAGAAACACCAGAGAGATAGATAGAGAGGGGGATAGTGAGAGAATGTGACAAGCAGAAAGGGGAGAGAGACGGGGGAGATGGCAAATGAACATTCAGAGACAGAAAAGGAACACCAGAGAGATAGATAGAGAGGGGGATAGTGAGAGAATGTGACAAGCAGAAAGGGGAGAGAGACGGGGGAGATGGCAAATGAACACTCAGAGACAGAGAAGGAACACCAGAGAGATAGATAGAGAGGGGGTGGTAGTGAGAATGTGACAAGCAGAAAGGGGAGAGAGACGGGGAGATGGCAAATGAACACTCAGAGACAGAGACCAGAGACCAAGCAGGCTGAGAGGAGGATTATATAGGTGTACTCATCAGACAGTCTTTTGTAAAGGGTATCACAATTGTAGATAAATCCTCAAGCGAAAGTATATGGCTGAAACTCAGTCGCACATTTTTTGGCTTTAGGAAAGATATCTATTTATGTCTTTTGTATATTCCGCCGATTAACTCTACTTTTACACTTAGGACGGGAATAGATAAAGATATTTTTGAAAATCTCGAAAAGAATATAGAAATATGGAATGCAAAAGGTGAAATTATTATCATGGGAGACCTTAATGCACATATAAGCGAAAATGAACGTGATTATATCAATTTAGACTCTACTGATCAATCAATAAACTCCATACCAAACGCATATATTGCCGATACAACTCCCCAGTGCAGAAACATGTCCATCAAACAAACCACAAATAATTACGGAAAACAAATCATAGATCTTTGTATAGCCGCTCAACTTAGGATACTAAATGGTCGCACTCTTGGCGATACCAAGGGAAGAGCGACTTTCTTTAATACAAGAGGCGTCTCAATAGTCGATTATTGTATATGTAGCGCTTCTTTACTTAGCAATGTTTTATCATTTGTAGTTGAAGAATTTTGCCCGGTTTTATCAGATCATTGCCCAATAACTGTAACTATCCAGTCACTTCAATATATCCAAAATGACATGGAATTACACACAATACAGCCATGCAAATGGTCTAAAAAGATTGAAGACAAATTTATTGATTCAATACAAAAACACAACTTCGAACAAATCAGGGCAGATGCGACTGATATATTGAAAGGTGACAGGGATATTGATATAAAACAAAAGCTAAACCATATGGTTGACAACTTTTCACAGACATTAAGGGTCGCTGCTGGTAACCACACTAATCATAAGACAGCTCGGGTTAAGAAAAAAAATAAACCTTGGTTTAATTCCTGCTGTAGAACCAAACTACGCCTGATAAGGAAACTCTGTAGAGAGCTTAAAAAAACACCATGGAATAATGAACTTAGACTTAAAGTACTAACTGAACAAAAAGCCCTTCGTAGATTAAGTCGAAAAAATCATAGAGCTTATAAAAGAGAGATATTTTACAAATTACACTCTCTTGACAACAAAGACACAACTTCCTTTTGGAATATTATAAACAAAATGAAAGAAAAAAAGGATGGATGACCCCTCAGTCAATATATCAGCTAAAGAATGGTACGATCACTTTAAAGAACTAATGAACAAAAATTATACCGATAACTTTGATACCCTTACAGACTTCAAACGCACAACATTTGATCCAGGAAAGCTTAATTGTAGTATAAGTGTAAATGAAGTACTAGATGCTATTAAAACACTCAAAAAGAAAAAAGCGAGTGGCTTTGACAATATATTGAATGAAATGATAACAACATCCGGCAGCATTCACATTAATACATACGTTGATATATTCAATGCCATACTCAAGTCAGGCGTATACCCAGAAACCTGGAGAGAAAACTTCATCAAACCAATTTTTAAAGGGGGGAACAATAATGATCCTGATAACTATAGAGGAATTGCCCTCACAAGCACCCTAGCTAAACTCTTTTCAAGAGTACTATACAATAGACTCCATAAGTACCTTGAAGAAAATAGCATAATTGAGCCTAACCAAATAGGCTTTAGAAAGGGCTGTAGAACTAGTGACCATATTTTCACTTTAAAAACGATGATAAATAAAATGTTTAAAAAGAATAAATATCTATATGTATGTTTCGTTGACTTTCGGAAAGCCTTTGACCCTGTGAACAGAAACGCTCTTCTTTTTAAACTAAAAAACTACAACATCTCTGGCCCGTTCTATGATATAATTTAAAATATGTACCATGATGTACGTTTTTCCATTAAATTACAAAATAAAATAACACAATCATTCCCCACTTCGGTTGGAGTAAAACAAGGTTGCGTATTAAGCCCCACCCTTTTTTCCATTTACTTAAATGATATTATTGATTCATTTGGGGATGATTGTCATCCAGTAACACTGAATTCAGGTCAAAAGATATCGTGTCTTCTCTATGCCGATGATCTTGTTATCACTTCCGAAAATGAACTTGGGCTTCAAACAGCATTAAACCATTTAAAGACATATTGTATAAAGTGGAACCTAGAAATAAATACAAAGAAAACCAAAATAATAATTTTTAATAAAGCAGGTAGAACACTTAATAAGAATAAATTTTTCTTTGATAATACCGAGATAGAAATTGCTAACGAATATAAATATTTAGGAATAATCTTTAAACCATCGTGCACATTTACTCATGCTATAAAACACTTGTTCAACAAAGCAAAAAAAGCCCTCTTCAGTTTACGAAACATTTTACCAAAAGACAGAATCTCCCTTATAGCTCACCTTAAGCTTTTTGACTCTTGTATAAAACCAATTGCCCTCTATAATTCAGAAGTTTGGGCTGTTGAATATTTAATAAAAGAAAAAAAGTTAATTGAGACTTGCTATAAAACATTCCCCCCTGAAGCCCTACAATCAAAATTTCTAAAAGTGATTTTGGGTACGAACAAGGCGGCAATGAATAGCTCCATGCTAGCAGAAACCGGACGATTCCCTCTTGCCCTCACTTCATTGAAAGTTACTATCGGATTCTGGCACCACATGACTAACTCCGCATGTAAAAGCCTAGTAAATAAATCGTACATTGAGGACAAAAATACAAACATAAATTACTGCAAATATATTGAATCTTTTCTAAGCTCATTGAGCTTCTCCCATGTATGGGAAAACCAAAATACGTTTTCGATTAACAGATTAAAAAAAGCTATACACAGCAAACTACAAGACAGATACATTAAATCATGGAAAGACGCTCTCTGCAATGAAGAAAGTACCGAATACTCCACCAAACTGCAAACATATAAAACCTTTAAACTAGAATACAAAATGGAAAATTACTTATCACTAGACATAGAAAAGTCACATGTAACTAAATTCACTAAACTCAGAATAAGTAATAGCAATCTTATGATTGAAGAAGGAAGATATAAGAAACTAAAACCAGAAGAAAGAATATGTCCTCTATGCAAGGCCGGTATAGAGGATGAACCTCACTTCCTTGTCACCTGCTCATGTTTAAAAGAGCCCAGGTTAGAACTATACTCTAAATTGAATGAAATATTACCGGATTTCCAAAGCTTAAACAATAATGATAAATTTAAACTAATGATGTCGAATTCCGAAATAGACTTAAACGCAATAATAGTTAAGGGAATAAGTGCAATGTTTGATAAACGTCTGGAGCTCTTGCAACATAATAAGTAATGTATTCATAATAAAAATAATGACAATAATAATAGTGATAATAATAATAATAGTGATAATAATAATAACAATAATAATAGTAATAACAATAACAATAATAATAAATAATTATAATAATTTAACTTTTTATAGCGCCTAATACTCAAGGTTTTTAAGTGCTTTACATTGTAATTATTTACCCTTACCTTTACCCTTTTATTTTATTTTTTTCACCTGAATATGGCTAATAGATAAAAGTAGAAAAAAATTGTTATTATTGATCTGCTTATGTTTTACATGTAATATTGTTGTTGTCATTATTTTTGTTGTTATTATTGTTACCATTCTTTTCAAGCTCCCCTTCTTCCTTTAAATATCACAATATACTTATTATAATTTGTATTAATTCATTATGATGTAAATATGTATTATTTCAGTAGGTCATGTGACCTAAGACTCCACATACTGTATTATGTTTATGTTTATTATGTATATTATTATGTAAAAAAGTGTGCTATATCCTATTATGTATCATATCAGGTATATGCCTATTATGTATTTTTATGTATGTATTATTGTAATATTATGTATATCATTTAAACTATTTTGTTTCTGTTTGTGTTTCATTGTATAATGTTGAGAACAATCCAACATGTTTGTGATTATAATCAATAAATTTTGAATTTGAATTGAATTTGAATTTGAGACAGAGAAGGAACACCAGAGAGATAGATATAGGGGGGGGGGGGGTAGTGAGAGAATGTGACAAGCAGAAAGGAGAGAGAGACAGGGGAGATGGCAAATAAACATTCAGAGACAGAGAAGGAACACCAGAGAGATAGATAGAGAGAGAGAGAGGGGGTAGTGAGAGAATGTGACAAGCAGAAAGGGGAGAGAGACAGGAGAGGGGATTGTAGTGAAGTTGACGCATTTTTATTCTCCGATCATCATCTAACCCACTTGGTCTACCATCAATGTGGTCTAGTACAAGTCAGTTACATCCATCCCTTGATCTTAAATGTCGTTTAGTGTAATGCCCAAATAGGGTATCGCTCTCATTAAGTCTATTATCTGTTGTACTTGCCTAATGGAAATGCGATCCATAATTAATTCATATAATGATATGCCATAAATGCTGTTAGATCAAGTGGATATATAAGACGATATGGGAATGGCCAAACTCGACATTATACAGAGTGCTCAATTGGCTAAATAATAACTCAGCCCAGAATGGTTATTTATACGGACTAGTGATAACACATTGAAGTATTAAACGCCTTGCAACTTGATTATGTGCTAAAATGATATAACCCAATTTGGGCATTACACTAGATGACATTTAATACCAAGGGATGGTTGTAACAGACTTATACTAGACCACATTGATGGTAGACCAAGTGGGTTAGATGATGATCGGAGAATAAAATACGTCAACTTCATTACAACCCCCCTCTCCTGTCTCTCTCCCCTTTCTGCTTGTCACATTCTCTCACTACCCCCCCCCCCCCTCTATTTCTCTGGTGTTCCTTTTCTGTCTCTGAATGTTCATTTGCCATTTCCCCTCTCCCTATTTTAATTTCTTTCTGTCTCATTCCTTGAATAAATTCGTCCGATTCTTCATCTCTCCCTCTCTCTCCCCTCCCCCCTCCCCTCTACTTTGTTTCATGTGTCTCTAATTCTGTCTCTCTCCTTCTCTTCACCCCCCCTTTTTTTGCTTTCATGAATTTCGTAAACAGTAGCGGAAACCCCAAACAAGAATACATTTCGGGAAAGCAATGTAAAACCCCATGATTCTTCATACTGTATTGTGACAAAGTCTAACCTGAATAGGATAGTCTGTGACGTGAGTAATGTTTGTATAAGAAAAATTAGATCACATATTCCAGGGTATTTATTCTCTTCATGCTAGATGATTTTCATGTTTCAATAAAAGCATTCGTCTTTCACAATAGAAGCCGCACAATCTCGTGATTTCAAGAGTAAAAATACTGTGATTGATTTGAGAGACGAGGAGAGAGAGAGGGTGGGAGAGATGAGAGGTGAAGGTGACTGAGACAAGAGGGGAGGGAACTAAAAAGCGAGAAATGCATTCATTGAATTATAAGTACTAGATAATAAATAATTGAAAGATGATAATTGAGAGAGAGATCAGTGAAGAGAGATAGAGAGATATTGTGGAATAGAAAAGGTGTTAGAGGGGGTTGTGGAGTTGTTAACGTGTTCCTTACCGATTGTGAAAAATAAACAAGCGAAACTGCAAATAAATATTCGCTGATCTGAAAAAAAACATCAGTTTGAGAACGAGAGAAAATAGTGTGCTTGGAAATCACTCTGGCAAATTATTGAGATGGACCCTTTACAGGGAGTACTAATACAAGCATCATGAAACACTAACATAAAAATCTAATCATTAGTCCACCTCCTGGACTGTTGTTATTTTGTACGACACGACTACCAAACACCCAGCACACTACAACCCCATAACAGTACACGCATACACACACCCTGAATAGTCAAATGATTTTTTTTTTCGGGGAAAGTGAATCAGTGGGTAAAGTGAATCACTGGGGGTAAGTGAATCAGTGGAGGGCGCGGGCCCGGGCGTGTGTTGGTTATGGTTTGCCCAATCAGTAAAAATCGTCCAGGACGTGGACTATCTAATCATGAGCCGACGCGACAGCGGACTTCAATCATGTCAATAGTACTAGCATGACTAGCGTAGCTGAGGAGGGGGGGGGGGTGTCCCCTGACATAATCGCAATGCCCTTTTTCCGTTTGTAATTTTTGTACGAAATGATTCAGGAACGCCACTGACTGAATTTATCGTTATTTTCAATAAACGTTGAATAAGAATCTGAAATAAATAGATAATCACAGGTAGATAAATACATGAAAAAAAATAAATGGATAGGTAATTCAACCGTTTGTAAACTCCCTATTAGCCATTAGAGTCTCACCATGGAATGTAAATCAAAACTATGAATCTTTTATTACTTTATCATTTCGCAACCCATTCCATCCCCCTTCCATCTATAAGCGTTCAAACCATTCTCTGACATACAGGTCGAACAAAAGATACAAAAATCAAAGAGGGGGGCTCTTAATATATATTCTACTCTTGTGATACATGGATAGCCTTCTTAGCATGTAATCTTTATAATTTAAATTCGGGCATGCATATATTTATGTCAAAACCTCGCTAACAACTTCACACTACGTTCCCCGTTCATAAACCATTTATGCTCTTTAGTAGTGATTTAGGAGCGATCTGCAGGCTAATCACTGATGAAGATTATAGCGCCATCTATCTAGAAATAATTTATACCGAGGCGTATTGTTATTGTAATTATGACACTGGCTTTAGCCCGAGGTGCCTTTCAGCGCTCAGTGCCATCAAGAAATTAATCACACCGGGTTCCGATTCACCTCACCTGGGTTGCATGCAGGACAATATGGGTAAATTTCTTGCTGAAAGAATACACGTCATGGCTGGGTTTTGAACCCACGTCCCTCTAATTGAAAGACGAGAGTCGTAACCACTAGATGACAACGCCCCCCCCCCCCCTCAGAGGAATAGAGGAAGAGGAACCATGCAAAGAGAAGAAGGGGGGGGGGGAGAGAAAGGGGCAAAAAAGACGGTAATTAAAAATAGATTTCTGGACATTTGAAGTATAACCCCAATAATTGTGTCAGCACTAAGGTGCAGTTACCCGCCTTTCCCTCACCAGTTAATTGCCATGACGGCCACCCCCTCCCCCCTCCTTCGGATTTTCATATTCTACCCTCAGACCACTAATTTACCTCCTACATGTCCTACCAAGATTACAACAAAGTCCAAAGGGCTTGTTTAATGCACGTAAATCATGTTCGATGATTTTTATATTTATTCTGTTTGATATGTTATATTTATACGTGAAGAGTACACACACCTTTGACATTAATAGTTAAAAATATTGTGCATAACAAAATAAATTGTATGCAAATTAAGATTAAACAGACGTCAAAGTGCAATATAAGGTTGAGCGGTATGATCATGTCATCGTGAAAGTATCTGGGGGTGTTGTCAGCCTTTGCTATTTCAACAGGCGTTGGAAGAACCAACTATCCGCAATTTCAGATCGGATTTAAATAAGAAAAGGGTAAGAATAAATCTAAAGTGTATGCGTTATTAGCATTTAGAATAATTATAATCGAGATTGCAGTAATAACGATAACGTGCCTTTGTATATCGCGATCCATCTAGAAATGTACCATTTCGAGGCGCAGACGAGAAAATAAAGAATGCGAGAGTTTTTGGACGAGTGTCTCAGTGTCAATAACTGGTAGTAAAGATAAGACTTTAGTATAATTTGAGCATTCCTTATGATGAAATGATTCTTGAATTTAATGTTTAGTAAGAGAAGGTGCTCCTGCAAAGAAAGCTCACTCACCCTAACATACTCTTGTTGTTGTGTAATAGAATGTCTATTCACTGTTAAGGGCTAATCATGTGGGGTCTTACGAAGAAGCTGGGGCCCGTTGCATAAACTTTTTACCGGAGAAAACTCAGGTTGTTTTTACCGGAGTTTTTGGCCTGTGCCCGGGGGGCCACTTACATTGACGAGTGGATACCATGCGCGACCAAAAAAACACGTAAAAAGGATGTCCTTTTCACGATAGGGCACGTTACGTACGTAACGTGATAAGGGTGTCAAAAACACAAAAATAATGAAAAAAGGGTATCTATTTTGCTAGGAAAATTACGTGTTTAGGGTCGAATTTGCGGGGATGATAAAACAAAATTAAACTGTTTTATAAAGGATGTCCTTTTTGCCCCAACACTACGTGTTTAGAGTCCTATTTGCGCGAGGTGTAGAAGGTGGGGTCGCACTAAACCAAAGTACCGGTAAGGTAAAGCCGATCGACGACCGAAGGACCCGTAATAATAAAACATTCCTGTACTTGTTTAGGGGTTCATTTCAGGGAATATTTGCCAAGAGTATCGTTTTGTTTCCAATACTTGTTAAGGGTAGGGTTTCACACGCCAATACTTGTTAAGGGGTGCATTTTCAGAATATGGAAATTACGTGTTTAGGGTCCTTTTCGAGACCCCATGGTCGCGCATGGTATCCACTCGTGAATGGAAGTGGCCCCCCGGGGGCCTGTGTTAAATTCAATGGCAGAAATCAGACTAACCTTATAGTTTTCAGTTTTTACCAGAGTTTTCTCAGGTTAAAAATTTTATGCAATAGGCCCCTGGTGTCATGGTCTGAGCTGATGATGTGTATTAGGCATGGCAATATCTTGAAAACATGTTGATGCTACTCCATCTATAAAGCTTTTCAATTGAACATCATGAATATGGGCATATACTTCCGTGCCAATAAACTCGACTGTTATACTGTAATGAGACTATATTTCGGTGCAAGTTTTATTGATATGAAAAATATCAAAATATCCATACACGAAACAATTAAATAGAATGTAGTGATGACAATGTAGGTATTACACCCCCCTCTCTCTATCTCTCTCTCTCACGCACACACACCTCTCCCCCTCTTAAAAGTACTACAAGATCTCGCACATCCGAAAGGAAGAAGACGTTACATTGATATACATAGTGATGTATATTATTTGTTTGATTATTTTTTCTTCTTAAAATTACAATTAGCCAATGTGCTCCTGCTACCCGCCTTCTTTCTTCTTCCTTTCTACTTAGTGTACTACACTCCTCTGTCCCTCCTGTCTCACCTCCACCCTCTCTTATAATATCGTAAAAGTAATATTTTCTCACACGATCCATCAGTTACGTTTTTCTCAAGTGCACAACATTTTTTTGTATTTATTTTTAAACAAAATTATTATTAAGACCCAATATTTATTTGTTGTAAATTTTGTAACGCACTGAGAAATCTCCTCAACACAAATGCCTCTTTCCATTCATACTTTACGCGTCATTCAGCAAATCTTCACCAATATCTTCCAAAAACTGAAATCACCCAAAATTCTTTACGTTGTGGAGGAATTATTAAGCTGTGGAATAATTTGAATAGTGATATTAAAGGAGAATGAAACTTTTTGGAACAAGACAGCTTGACAAAATCAAAGAAACAGATCAACAAAAGTTTGAGAAATAAAATAATAATGAGAAAGATATGCGCATTTGAATATTGCGATCACTTATGCTATGGAGATCTTCAAATTGGCAATGCGACAAAGATGTGTGATAATTTGATTTGATTTATTGTTTTCTTCTGCATCCATAACATTTGTATAATACATTTTTCATAACATAATAAACATAATATGTTAGCATTTTTGGCATAAATTGTAAATAAAGATTACTAAATTTAATTCCAGACAAAAAATGATTAACTATATGATGTTCACAATTTGCAGGAGAAGGATTGTCATCATAAGCAGATTGCTTGAAAAAAATGACAATCCCAAACTTATACTAATTGAATTAATACATTTTTAACATTGATAAAGCAGAATGGGCATATTCTTTCAAATAGCTGAGGGTGATGGTGATATGATGATGATGTTGATGATGATGATGATGAAGGCCATGGAGATGATGATGGTCAAGATGAAGATATTGGTAATGACTAAAACGAAGGAGGAATAAATTCACGATAAAAAGGATACGACACAGAAATTTTACTTCAAGTATTCTGATAATAACATAGATTTAACGTTTGCCTTAAATGAGTGAAGAGACGAACATTGTTTAACAGGCTCTGGTAGAGAGTTCCATAAATCTGGACCATGGTGTCTTATGGATCTCTGCGCAATAAGCAATTTGGGGTTAATGAAATGGAAATTTGAAGAGTTACGGGTAGGGTATGAATGAATAGATGTATTCAGAGTATAAAAATTGTGGAATGAAGGTGGGAGCATGTTATTTACGTACTTAAACATAAGTAGTAAGCTTTGAAGAGTATTTATGTCAAATACTGTTAGAGTCTTTAGTTTATGGAATAATGGATTTGTGTGTGATAAATATTGGGAATCAGTACAGATTCGAATTGCTTTTTTCTGTAATAAGTATATTGTATTAATTTTAGTTTTTGCACATGTTGCTCAAACTATGTTGCAATACGATATATAAGGCAATATTAATGAATTGTATAGTATGACAAGAGTTGTATGTGGAATTATTTTCTTCATTTTGTAAAGTATACCAACGTTTCTAGAAATACTAGTAGTTATACAACGTACATGTTCATTCCAATTTAAATTTTCATCTATTGTGACACCTAAAAACTTTGTTTCTCTTTTCCTTTTGAGAGGAATATTGTCTATGTTTATATTATAAGGAAATTCGTTACCATGTAAGTGTGTATGCTTGAAATATATAAAGTTTGTTTTGTCTATATTGAGTGAAAGCTTATTACACTTAAACCACAAAGATAGTTTTGGTAACTCACAGTTAATTATATCTACTAAAGTTTCTAAGCTATTATGTGAACAAAAAATGTTGGTGTCATCTGCAAATAATACATATGATAATAAAGGTGTTACAGAAGTCAAATCATTAATATATATTAAAAAGAGCAAGGGGCCTAGGATTGATCCTTGTGGAACTCCGCATTGTATTAACTGAAAATCAGAAGAAATATTATTGTGAATTACATATTGTTTTCTATTGGACAAATAACTCTTAAACCAAGATAGTGTAATTCCGCGAATTCCATAATTTTCAAGTTTTTTAAGTAATATCTGGTGGTCAAGAGTGTCAAAGGCTTTACTTAAGTCCATGAATACACCTATTATATGTTCTTTATTTGCCATTGCATTTGTAATTTTATCATATATTTGTATTAACGCCTGATCAGTCGAATGTCCTTTCCTGAACCCATATTGGTTAGAATTTAGAAAATGAAAAGTATCTAGAAACTTATAAAGTCTATTGTAGATAATCTTCTCTAATATTTTGGAGATGCTGGGAAGAATAGAAATAGGCCTGTAATTTGTTATTTCATGCGGATTGTCTTTTTTAAAAACAGGATTTACCTTTGCAATTTTTAGGAAATCAGGACATATTCCAGTGCTAATTGAGAGATTGAAAATATGACACAAAGGAGAGGCAATATAGTGTATGATCTGCTTAAGAAGGGAAGTACTAATTCTATCAATTCCCTGTGATTTGCTTGATTTTAGATTTTTTGTTATTTCAATTAATTCCTGAACATTTGTTGGGTTAAAGAATAAAGAAGAGTTAATGGGTGTGGGAAGAAATTTTCCAAAATTTTCATCAGTTCTGTCAAGTTTGTTTGCCAAGGAGGGTCCTAAGTTAACAAAAAAAAAGAATTAAAGGTATCAGCTACATCTTCTGAATTTATTGCAAGATTATGAGCTGTGAAATTATCTTTGGGTAATGTTTTGGGTTTCTTGCCAATCAAATCATTTATAATCTCCCATGTTGCTTTCATGTTTGATTTGACTTTGTAAAGCTTCTCGGAATAATATAATTTGCGAGAAGCTCGAATTGTATTGGTTAGTCTATTTCTATAAGTCTTGTATTTATTTTTGTTTTGAATAGAAGGGTTCTTTAAAAATGCCTTGTAAAGTTTATTTCGGGTACGTATGGATCTTCAAATTGCTTTAGAAATCCATGGCATTTTTGCCTTCTTTCTTTTGACCTGTGATATCAGGGGAAAATTTTTCTCGTAAAATGTCTGCAATTTATTGTTAAAATTTGTGTAAGCAATGTTTGGATTAGACTCATGAAATACATCCAACCATTCTTCAATTGCAAGATCCCTTTTAAACGATTCAATGTTATTTTGAGATTCATTTCTATACATTGTCGATTTGAGTATATTTTCTTTTGGAATATCATTATCGCAAAATGAAAAAACCGGCAAATGATCCGATATATCAGATATTAACAATCCGCTGGTAATATCTCTGTTTAATATATTTGAAAAAATGTTGTCGATAAGTGTTGATGAATGGTTATCAATTCTGGTCGGTTTATTTATATGGGGATAATAGCCAAATGAATGCATTGTGTGTAGGAATAAATCGTGTTCATTATTTTGGGATAACAGGTTGATGTTAAAATCTCCCATTAAATATATTTGTTTCTGTTCTTTTCTAATAGTATGAAGGCATGTTTCAAGGTCTTCACAAAATAAATTTACTTTATCATGAGGGGGTCTATAAATCAATCCAATAATTATATTTTTGCTTTTTGGCTTCGTGATTTCTATGAATAAAGTTTCACTCTGTTTTAATGATATTTCTTTCCTTACTTTGAATTGTAAATGTTCACTGATGTAAAATGCTACACCTCCTCCTCTTTGTTCTTCCCGGTCACGCCTAATGAGATTATAGTTTTGCAAACTGAATATGTTAGGTGAAGTATTGTGAAGCCATGTTTCCGTGACACCAATAATGGAAAATTTGAAATTGTTTAAAGTGAAAAGTAATGATTCCAATGACTCAAAATTTTTGTTCAAACTTCGAGCATTAATATGAAGCAAACTGAATTTATGTTCCATGTCTCTAAATCTAGAAGTAAAATCTTCAGTTGAGTAATAGTTATTATCAGATGATATATTGTTTGTATTGAAAATAGAAAAAATTTCCATGTCATTACTCAGGAGGAATATTTAATATTACCAAAAACTTAAGATTATTGGTATGACATGTGATTTGTGTGTAAATTTTCTGTGTCGTGACAGCAAGATGGTGATGAGATGAAGAGAGGATGAAGTTTAAAAAAACTAAAAATGAATGAATGTGAAATAGAATTTGCTGTTGGTGATTATGATGATGATGATGGTGATAATGATGATGATGAAAATGATGACAATGATGACAATGATGATGGAGTTGATGATTGGAGAATTCAAATCCTACAACCGGAATCTGATGAATATTCATAATCGAAATGTAACGAACACTCTTATTTCTGAGTGTCTCAGCCATGATTTGTATATGAAGGAACCTTTTAAACACGAAATATCAGTGGCACTGTAATAATAAGGATACAAAATAAAGGTTTCGATCCTATCGATAAAATATACATTTATATATATTGATATAATTGGTCATCGGCATCACGAAGTGTCTCAGAGGTCTGAGTCAATCCAGAATCAAAGAAAAATTTTAATTTGTTAATTTCTAATGAGATGCAAATTGTTAAATATCTCGTTAAATTTCAGAGTCTTTTATTTTTCATGATCGATCACTTGTGTTGGTATTCAAAATAATAAAGTAAATTCTAAAAGCTAGAAATTAAACACAAGTTTCTCAAAATTGGTTCATGACCTCTGAAAGAAGGATAGTTCGTGAAAATGATGATAAATTAGCACATAATGTCATGTACAACCAAAGGGTGGTGCCACAATGGATATACGTGGTATAGTCACATAATGCATGGTTGCATAGGGCCTATATCACTCGTGAACAACTCTCCTCATTACTTAAGTATATATTTCCCTTAAATTGCCCCTTTTATCACATATATCAGTTAATCATGTGTTCTTTCTATATAGGAGGGCGTGTAATACATATTTTTAAAGAATACATCATGGATAAAGAGTTTGTATCACCACAAGAAAAAGCAGGAATTTTGAGGGTATTTTATAGTTCATCAAAGGGAAAGTTGATCACATGTGACATTACACATCCTTGTCACATTGCCAATGGGAGGATCTCCATAGCGTTAATGAATGCAATACTCAAATGTTCATAACTATCTCATTATTTGTCCGATTTTTCTCAAACTTTCTTTGTTCTTATTCTTTCATTTTTCTGTTTCGACACAAGCCTACTTATTTTAAAGGTTTCATTCCCCTTTAAACAAAGTAAAACTTTGCATGACTTTAAAAAACTCTTAAAAGTTGAATTTTCCGCTCAGTATAAAAACTCCTGCCAATAGCACACTGTAGGTCATTATGATTTATAATTATTACTTCTAGTTTGCTTGTTTGTTTATTTCCCCTATATTAGCCCATTGTTTCGTTTATTTCTTTCTTTTTTGTATATTGTATTTCAATGTTATTTCTTGTTCACTCTTTATGTATGTAATTTGTATTTAATTGTACCCGGTGTTGCCCCACCCACAGGGTTTTTTTAATGAAAATTTATAGGGGCTGCCAATCCCATGTTTGTATCTAATTTAATTGAAGTAAGGTGCTTGCCTCTTATAAAAGCTTTCCATTTTTCAGCAAGTCCCTCCGTTTTACTTTTAATACAAATGTCATTTGAGATATCTTTATTTAATTAATTGTGTTCTTTAATTCTATAATAATACATGTTGTATTTTTGCTTGTAGCATTTTCAAACTTGTTATGTTATGTTTATCATAATGAACAATTGTGAAACGGAAATATATCAATCTAATCAAATATGAATATACAGTTTTATCTGCAGAATGTAAAATAGAGAGGGGCGGAGAGTAATCAATAACGAGGAAATAAGACACGTTATCCTTCCCTTCTTAATTCATTTTCTTCTCTTTTACCGTTTTTGCTACGCTCTTTATATTTTTTTCATGAAACACAGTTTTTGTTCTCCAGTTTAGCTTACCCTTATCCTTCTCCTTATCCCTTCTGTAGGTAAAACATTGATCACTATGGCGTCTAAGTTCAGCTCAGTAGAAAAGGGCGCTGTTTGTGAAGAAGCCGACTGTGAATCGATTACTGACGTCACGTTCTACGTGAAGGAAAAGAAGAAGCTCTGTCATGACTGCGCCTTGAAAAAAGAATGCATCGGAATTGTACGAAGAGGTGCACCTAATCTCTTCTGTGAAAAACACGAGAAAATCATGGACTTGTACTGCAGAACACATAACGTACCATTATGTTATTCATGTGCATTGACAGATCATCGCCGAGAACAGTGCGTTCAAGAGGATATCATGATCGCACTGAAGAAAAATAGAGAAGATCTCAGCATCCTAAAGAATAGGGCGATTGATAAATCAGAGTTATGTCGCGTCTATGGAAATGAGATTCATAAGACCAGACACGCCAAAGACGAACATCTACAAACTATTCAGAATGATGTTGATTCCGAAATCGAAAACGCGATCGAAAGAGACAGAGCGAGGGAAAAGGAAGATGCTGATAAAATCAATAGCGATATTGATGGGGAAAATGAAGATATCCAGGATGAGATTCGAAAGCTCCAGGAGGAGATTCGAAAGCTCGAGGATAAAATTGAAAAGAACAATGAGAAGAGGGAGAAGCGGCATGAAGAAAATCGTTCGATTGCAGAGAAAAGACGAAAACCGATAATTGATAAACAACGCATTCTTCATGGAGACATTCGCAACATCGCTCAAATGATCGAGAGAAAGATTGGAGAGCTTGAAAAATCATGGCAAGACGACACCAAATCAACAGAGAAAGCAAAAGAGACACTGGACAGAATTCTTGAAGACGATAAAAATATTGTCATAGATGGACATCGTGTGCATGCATCAGTGAGTGAGGAACTAAAGAAGCAACTGAATGAGGGTGAGGTGAAAGAAATAAATCGTGTTGTATCAGGTGTGAGGTTTGTGAAGGGTGTTGGGAGAGAGAAGTATGATGGAAGAATTGATGGGTATGATGGAGAGTGGAAGCTCATTGATACAATCAATGTCAGAGATAAAATCACATACCCGCGTATTGTTGGATGTATAGATGAAGATAAGGTGATGATCACAGATTGGGGGATTGGTGGAACACATACCTACATGTTAGATTTGAACAGTAAAACCACACAGAGAGTGATCAACGGTAGTGATACATCATGTATAATCTCATGTGCAGCACTGAATGATGACAAGGTAGTATGTGGTAGATGCATCAAAGGTTGTACAGGAGACAGTCTACCTGGGTGCATCAGTGTATACGACAGACAGTGGAATCACATCAATGACGTCACAATACCAAGAAACACGACGCGTACTGATGCATGGGTGCACGTTGCAATCGATCAGGATGGGATGATCATCGCTGCTGAAAATGGTCAGTCTACGATATACGTCATCAACCCAGCTAATTATGAGATTATCAATACCATCACGTGTAAAGAGAAGTTATTAATGTATGATGTGCTGTCATCAGGTCACATCATCGCTCTACCCTTTACAAGAGATCGCAGAATGCTCATCATTGACAGAGAGGGTGATCATAGGGAAATCCCCCACAGTGATGTCATCTTGAATGTGTGTGTTGATCGTATGACAGACGACCTCTACGTCGTGACATCAGATGATGAGTACAAGACGTGTGTGATTGATCAGGTGATGAGTGAGGGTTATATGAAGAAGAGAAGAGTAGCATCATTTCCTTTATCAACTAGACTGGGGAATAGATTCAATCATCTTGTCGCATCTCGAGTGATTATGACGTCATCAGGGAATATAATTGCATGTGATAGAGACAATATTCTCATATTCAAAAAGCGATTCATCCTCTAGATTCATGACGTGATATTACTGAACAGACAAAAAATATGGGGAATGTTGCTACATCTTACCATTATATGCTTTCAAATTGAAAAGAAAAAAAACACAATGAAAACGCAAGATTCATTTTAATTCATGGTTTCTTTGTGAGTAAGCTTCATAGTCATATTGAAAATCTATCAGGGTTAATACTCTTTTATTGTACACGTTGTGTCAGAATATCTTATACCAGACTACGCCGTCGCTTTGTTGGCGTGAGTAAACATTAAATTCAAATTCAAATTTACTTTCATTCTTCAAAATGATACAAATAAGTACAAGATAGATTGATTCAATCTGAATAAACAATAGCATGAACAAAATTCAATATTGGAAAAAAATACATATTTGAAATTAATTTAAATATAAATTAACATACATGTCAAGTCAAATCAATACAATCAATATATCATTAAATATAATTAAATCAATGCAATTTTATATCATAAGAAGAATGGAGGGGTCCACTGAAAAGCACAGCTTGTATAATGTGGACCCCTCATTAATATTAAGTGTGTCTGCATAGAAGCTTTTTATTACTATACCCGGGTATATTTCATTTTAGCTCAGTTCCATATGTAAAACTGAACAGTTAAAATGTTCCTCATTTATGTAATCATGCTGGTTAAAAAAAATCATCCTTTTAATAGTCCATCACGTGTTTTATAGCTACCACGGTCTTATCCTGCTAATGAAACAGTACATGTAGTTGTTACTCTAAATAATTGTTCAGTGGTATCTTGATTCAGTAATGAAACTCTATACCCCTTTATAGATTGAAATTGTACCTTTGGGCGATTCCACACTAGAACTTGAAAAATATCATAAATTTCAACATGCTTTCAATAAGTCATAAGTAGTGTAATATTTTACTATGATACCTAAATTTTATGAAAATTATGAGTTTTAACCAAAAGTGAAGACAGATATAGTTTTTTTTGGGGAGAACAATGGAATTTTAAATTTTCAATAATTTTGCTCATTGAATAGTCAAGTACAAATTCCACCTGAAACAATTATTTGCAAAGCAAGAGAAGATTGAAAATATTGCAGGTCAATAGAATAATATATCATTGATGGTTCCAAATAATATCTACAACATTTTCATGATCCATAATAGGGGCAGCCCTGATTTTTCCGAACCTATTTTTGGCAATGTCCCGTACGACACATGACAATGCAAAAGTTTTTCCTACAATTTTATTTTTGATGATGCAATTTCATAAAATGAGTTTCTCTTTGTTTGACCCATGGGTGATCGATTTATCCCATAAGGATCTAATTACTGCCCTTCATTTTTCAATTATTGTCCTATTAAAAAATGTCCCGTACGACACACGCTGTGTCGTACGGGACATGTCCCGTACGACACACATTATAATAATGCATTTAATTGCAGGATTTGGATTCAGAAACCATAAATAGTAGGCATATTTAAATTCATTTAATTGATTTAACATAAAGTGAACTGAAAAAGTACTTTGTTTATCTCCACAGAATATGAAATAGGTGATTCTAAACATTTTAATTGATTTCATGTAGGCTTATTCTTTTGTGAATCCCTTCAGCTAAACTGGTGATTTTCACTGATCAGAGCAGGTTAATTTCTTTTCATTGAGCATGAAAAGAAAACTTACAATTATTTCAACCTAGCCTGGAAGATGACTCCCTCTTGCATGCTAATGTGGAATTATTATAAGATGTAAAAAAAAATACATATCAATCATCATGATCATCTATTTGGACTTCCCTTGATGATCACTATTTTTTATATACAGTATTGAAACTCCTTACTTTTTTCAAGTTGTAAAAAAATCTGGAAAATAAGACAAACCATATGGTTTCATGAAATGCAGATGGGTTTGAAAAAGTAGAACCGCATTTCTTTAGAAAAAAAAATTGTGACCAAAAAAAGCAAAAAAAAGTGACAGTTGTGACATATATCATGTAGATATACATTTTATATAAAAAAAATCATAACATCATCATTTTAGCCCCATAATTTATACAAAGTTTCATTCATTTATTGTTTAAATAGTGTTTGGAAATCATCAATTAGTTCCCTAAAATATAACTTCACACAAAACCTGAAGTTTTTCAGCTCGTAAAAATGCTGTGAACACTTGTACATTTCCCATCATGAAAAAAATTATAACATATTGCTCCCAATTTTATATATTGAGGTTACTTATTATTTTGTATTGTCCTGAATGACTGCTTATTAAAAGATTATTCATAAATAAGCAAGAATTTAGGGGTAATGCTCCTTCTGATTGATAAAAAGTTCATGTTTATTTATTCAGGCTGCCCAGTACAACACGCAAGTGCCTGTACAACACACAAGTGTCCCGTACGACACACAAGTGTCCTGTACGACACACAATTGTCCCGTACGACACATTATTTTGTTTATGATATATTGACAGAAATATTCACCTAATAGCGGTTTCTAACCTAATGAATGTCTTAGTTTGATGGGATTATCATTATCATCAGCCAAATAATGTGATTGAAGAAGTCAAAGTGACATAAAGTAAGAAAGTTTGGCTTTAATTTAGAGATGTCCCGTACGACACATTTTGAATGTCCCGTACGCCACAATGTTCTCGAAAATTATAATTTGCTTTATTTATTCATGAATGTTTATTTTGCTTTCTTTTATAAATGTGTTTGTTCTTGGGTAATTGAGTGTCAATTTGAGTTCAGTTTCTATGAAATTTATCTGCCCAACTCACAGACTTTTGAGTACAAACTTGAGGTTTCTAAAAAGCCACTTTTTCTGCGTCCGTACGACACATTACTATTTTTGATCTGTATTATACAGGATGTGAATTCAAGTCATGTTAAGTCTTGGTTTTTCTTACACTCTGGTAGTAGTTGATGACCACCTATAGTTACTGGAATATTTTTTGTTTTTTCTTGTGAAAAACTGTCAAATGTTCTCTAAATGTCCCGTACGACACGTATGGAATCACCCCTTTGACTCCTTTCAACGCGTTATATTAAATTATAATTGTTCTCATAATAATGTTGCGATTTTAGAGAGGATTGCGTGGTCACGTTCGCTATACCTCGATGCGAATTACATCTAAACATTGTTTGCTTGGTTGTATATTTTCACTTCCATCATCAGATCAATATAAACCAACGAAGTATTTTTATGTGGCTACATACGAAACAGCCCCTGCAATGATCTCGAGCATGACATGATATAATCACCTGGATTTACCGAGAGAGGGGGCTGTTACAATGATTACAATAAATCTTGGTTACACGGGCCTAATCACTAGTGGCAGGCCATAGATATTCATTCGAGCCAACCCATTGCTATTTTTTTTTTATTTTGATATGGCTGATTGACAAAGTGTATGCATATGATTGTCCATCTAACACTGATTCTATTTTTGGTAATTACTGAACTTCCTTTTCCCAAATTGGGAAGAAATATCACCAATTTTGGACTATATTTTGACTGGCGGAAGGATTAGGGCCATTTTGCTGTTTGAGGTGATGAATCTGCTCCCCCCGACGATGTCTTCAAACACGCCAATTTATTTTTAAATGAGCCTGTCGAGGGACCCTTTTCTGGTCAGATATGGATTGCCAGATATAAATCCTGTCCACTGGTAGTAAACATTCGACCCCCGAATTTCATCCTTATTTTTTATGAATTTTTTAAAGTGCCAATTTAACACATGAGTCTATGGGGAATGAATTAGGCCTGTGAGACCTGGTAAATTGCATTTTGTACTCTTGGCCAAAAAACATACCACTTTATATATAAGCAGTAGTGTATAACTTCACCATTGGGAGTTGGTAACCAAAATGTACCAGTACAGTGTTTATTTACTAAACGGGATCTGTTGTTATGCACATTTGAAAGTGATTTATTCCATTTTGGTCATGTATAGCTATGTTTGTTTTTGTTTTTCGAGTTCATGAACGGGAAATGCTTTGCTTATTGCTTTTTGATCTAATTACTATATGAATATGTGCTTCTGCAAGAGTCAAACAGGATTTTTAAATTTTATTTTGAATGTCAATGTGTAAAAAGATTAAATTGCTTTTAATGAACAGCTGCATATTTATAATATTTGTTTGACGTGTTCCTTTCAAGTAGGCCTGCATTAATGATTTGCTGGAATGTTTATAAAAGTTTTGTTCAATTACGATTTAGTTGCAGGTGCAATAAAACGATAACTGCAATTTGTTGGATTTTTTTTTCATCCAAACGGAAATGGTTTTGATAATGCTTTGTGTAATCGAGAGTGTTTTGACTTCATCTCTTCTTCTTGAGAATATAAATGATAATCTGCAAGAGCTTAACAGAAAATTTGTCGCTGATTGCTGGTCGGTTTTTATATCAAAACATCCAGATACATAAAGATTGATTCATTCGCTTTAATAGATAAGATCAGTTAGATGTTTGTGGTAGGCTGATGTAAATACGTTTATTTTAATACTATATCGTGCAGTGGCTGTGTTGCTGGAAATTTATGTTCAATTATGAAAGATGAAGGAAATTATATACTGGCAGGCGCATTATTATGATTACCTAAAGAACTGAAATCTGTTAGATTTGTATCGTTTTCCACGCTTATAGAAATGTTTTTTTTATCAATTCTTTGTTCATTCAAAAATTGCTTGACGACATCTTTTCATCTGAATAACGTAAATGAACTTGATTGGGAACGATGATCAAAACTTAATTGGGAATGTGGGATGTATGCGACATGTTCTTTTTTAAACGGTTAATCAAATCATTCTTTGATGATTTCATGTATCATATTTTAATAAAAAAATTATAGAAGATCATTTGTACATACTACAACTAAATCATTTGAATATCTGAATCAACTTTAAAAAAAAACACCATGGAAACATTTTTAGAGCTTTGTATTATTTGTTTATTTACAAGGATAATGCTTTACTTATACTTCTATTTCCTCTCACTTAGTGCATTTAAAAGGTGATTCTGCTATAGTCTCAAAGAATTTATTGATTGCTGGTATAATTTGTTGAAACACAGGGCCTATATTTTAGATGCATTTGATTGAAGGAGATTATTCTGCCTCAAATGGTGGATAAACTGCTGTAAATATGGGTTTTTTTTTCTAAATACCGCCTCAGACTCTTTATCTTGTCTAACTGAATATATAATTTAAATTTATAAATTTCATTCATTTGACAAGAATATTTTGTTTTATAATACATCCAATTCAAATCAATCTTTGTATCGCAACTGATATAAAAATACAAAGAGACATCAATTGTGAGTAGATACAAAATCTATTCCGTGGCTTTCCATGAGGTTATGAAAAAACTTATCGCTAAAACATGTCAGTATGAAACATTATGTATGAAATTTGAATTTTCAAATATGTATAAACCACTAAGAAAATGCTGTAGTATTTTTATACTGTGATTATGATGAACATACATGTAATCACATAGAGGTCCTGAAAAGTTTGGTTTGTAATCGATTTAATTCGTTTCATGTTTCGTACTAACAGGTGGGTGTTTCATAAAGCTGTTCGTAAATTAAGAGCGACTGTGAGAACGACTAGTGATCCTTTCTTTTGGTAAATGTTATACACCATTGGCGATGGTTTAGCGCGTAAGTCACTCTTAACTTACCATACATACGAACAGCTTTATGAAACGGCCCCCTGTAATGATTTTGTATTAATACTTAGGAGTATAAAATGAAAATAGGATGTTAGCGCTATAGTCTGCAAAAGGGGTTGTAAACGCTTTCTGAGATCGCGTTGTTTTTATGAATTATATTTTTCTATTAACCATGAGTTAGCAAAATATTTGCATACTACGTTACACTAAATCATTTCAATACAAACCTGTATATTGGTATTACCAAAGGAGATTTTAAAAGTAAATTTGGGATGTTAACTATAATTAGAATATATATAAACAATACAAACACCTTTTTTATTACTATTTTCATACATTATCTTTACCACTAACCGGGAGGTGAGTGGTTACCGATCATTAACATATTCCTCACACTAAATCATTTTAATCTCTATTCAATCTGATTTCAATGAGTTTCTAAATAAAGTTATAATATCCGTGAAGGTTGGAAAATATTTCTTTTTCGAACGTTTTATCCGATCATCTTCTTTTTTTTGCTGTTTTAAATGTACATGTATCTTTTCCATCTACTTTATACTAGATAATTTGAATATCTATAAGGAAAATTCAACCTCAACAAAAAAAAAGTAAATTTAGGTAAAATGAGAAAAAAGTCAATTTCGTTCAAGCTTGTTATTGTTGTCAAATCTGTAAACATTGAACATTGTAAAAGTTCAAACAATAAAGAAAAAAAGTTAGTGAGGGATATCATTGACTCTCTCATTTGCATATCACCGAGTTAAGCATATGACTGTTTGGGGATTACTGAGCAAAACTGTAACATGTCATAACAGTTTTTATTTTCAATCCGAATTTGATAAAAATTTGTAAGGGTTGTGCTTGCTTGACTTTTCTATATTGATTCAAATCATCATTTTTGGGTGGGCTTGACCTTAAAAAAGAGAAAATGGGTGTCTATCATTGCCATGGTTGGGTTTCCGCTTTAATAAATGTCATCGCTCCTCAAGGAATCCTGTAAGAATAATTATTTCAGAAGTTAATAGACCAATAAGAATCAGCAAGAAGAGAGACGTGCAGAGAGAGGTAAAGAGAGGGGGAGACAGACAGGGAAACAAAGACACAAGCATTGAAAAGACAGAAAAGGAAGGGAAACAGGGGAAAGGGGAAGAGAGGGAGAGATGAAGAATCGGACGAATTTATTCAAGGAATGAGACAGAAAGAAAGTAATATAGGAGAGGGGAGATGGCAAATGAACATTCAGAGACAGAGAAGGAACACCAGAGAGATAGATAGAGAGAGAGGGGGATAGTGAGAGATGTGACAAGCAGAAAGGGGAGAGAGACAGGGGAGATGGCAAATGAACACTCAGAGACAGAAAAGGAACACCAGAGAGATAGATAGAGAGAGGGGGGTAGTGAGAGAATGTGACAAGCAGAAAGGGGAGAGAGACGGGGGAGATGGCAAATGAACATTCAGAGACAGAGAAGGAACACCAGGGAGATAGATAGAGAGGGGGGGGGGGATAGTGAGAGATGTGACAAGCAGAAAGGGGAGAGAGACGGGGGAGATAGCAAATGAACATTCAAAGACAGAGAAGGAACACCAGAGAGATAGATAGAGAGAGAGAGGGGACGGATAGTGAGATAATGTGAGAGAGACAGTAGAGGGGGTTGTAGTAAAGTTGACGTATCTTATTCTCCGGTCATCATCAAATCCACTTGGTCTACCATCAATGTGGTCTAGTATTAGTTTGTTACAAGCATCCCTTGGTCTTAAATATCATCTAGTATAATGCCCAAATTGGGTATCGCTTTCATTAAGTCTCATTATCTTTTGTACTTACATAATGGAAATGTGATCTATAATTAATTCATAGAATGATATACCATAAATTCTGTTAGATCTAGTGGATATATAAGACGATATGGGAATGGCCAAACTCGACATTACACAAAGTGCGCAATAGGCTGAATAATAACTCAGCCCAGAATGGTTATTTATACGGACTAGTGATAAAACATTGAAGTATGAAACGCCTTGCAACTTGATTATGTGCTAAAATGATAGCGAAACCAATTGCTTTTTTTTTCTTTCACGAATTTCGTAAACAGTAGCGGAAACCCCAAACAAGAATATATTTTGGGAAAGCAAGGTAAAACCCCATGATACTTCATACTGTATTGTGACAAAGTCTAACCTGAATAGGATAGTCTGTGACGTGAGTAATGTTTGTATAAGAAAAAATAGATCAGATATTCCAGGGTATTTATTCTCTTCATGCTAGATGATTTTCATGTTTCAATAAAAGCATTCATCTCTCACAATAGAAGCCGCACAATCTCATGATTTTAAGAGTAAAAACACAGTGAATGAATGAATTCTGAGAATGAAGAAAGGAAGAAAGAAAGAAAGGTTGAGAGAGGTCGGAGGTCAATGTGACTGAGTAAGAGAGAAGAGAGGAGGGAACTAGAAAGCGAGAAATACATTGATTGAATTATAAGTCATGGATAATATAATGTTTGAAAGAGGATAATTGAGAGAGAGAGAGAGAGAGAGAGGGGGAGAGAGCGCGGGAAAGAATGATGTCAGAAGAGAGATGGTGCATATTCATTACAATTTCCATGATGATAATCTTTAAAGTATGAAAGACATTGCTTATTGCAAGATGGCGATTGAGAGGGATTAAAAGTCTGCATATGAAGAGCTCACTTGTAAAAGGGGTTAGGTCAATTGTTCATCACATTTGATTTTTATATCTCAATGTATAGATGGTTAGTAGCTCTATAAGACGATACCAAAGAAAAGTTTAAATTCCTAGTAAAAAGTGAACTAAAATGGCAAAGAAAAATAACTTCTTTTTTTTCAAAAGGGGTTAGGTCCATTTCAGCTTAGTTGCAAAATGGGTTAGGTCGACACATATATATTTTTCTTGGAAAAGAATATCTTAGAAAACATGAAGACAGGTACATTTCTTTTATACCCAATTTTATGTTCTCATGGTGGGGTATCATGGAAACTCAGTTTCGCATAAAAATATTGCAATATGGGGAATGAAAACAAATTGATTTTCTTGGAGTGGACCTAACCCCTTTAGCATCCAAACTCTTCTGAAGAACTCATTTGTGAAAAGTGGTTAGGTCCATTTTTCGTAAATTTTATGGTTTTCTGTCACTAAACCTCTACATTTTTAGTCACTCTGATGATACCAAAGAAAATTTGAAATTCAAATGAAATCGTACATGAAAGTGGCAAAGAAAAAATAACTTCTTTAATCAAAAGAGATTGGATTCATTTCAGTTTACTTGCCAAGGGGGTTAGGTCCACAATGTTGTTTAAAAAATATGTATAAAAAAATCGAAGACAGGTAGATTTGCTTTTTATACCCAATCTTATGGTCACATGATAGGGTAGTACATCATGACAATTTAGTTTCTCACAAGGATATTGCAATAAGTGAGAATAAAAACATGTTTTTCTCGGAATGGTCCAAAGTGGACCTAACCCCTTTTGCAACTAAACTCTTTAAATATCAAATAATAATACAATGAATGAGACCAAGTGGTCGTAGACGATACTTGACGATATCGCCCCAAACAGACATCTTTAGTTTCAGCGTTTTAGTTCAGGCAACACACCACTAACTATCCATAGGCTCATGTGCTAAACATGAGAACTGATAAAACCACAAAAATAAGTGTTTATACGGACACGATTCATACCTTTGTCACTTAGAAATAATAAAATATCCTTCATTTTCTAATAATATGATGGTATGTTTTTCAGTTCGGGGAAATAACAACGTCCCTATCAAATACTGAAATGATCAAGCAATATTACCTTACTTATCTGAAGCAGTAATAATCATAATTCATCTTAATGTGATAAAAATTTCTCAGAAATGTATCATGGATTTTACATGAATTTATTTATATGAATGACGTCATATACGGAAGCGGGTGAGGGATTAAGCTCCCCTGTATGACCGGAACCTAGTGGCGTGCGTGCGGCCTTCACCTCCGGTCATGCCGGTAGAGCATTCCTCTGCGCATGTCTTTGAGTGTAGTCTTTCATTCGGGATTGGTATTGGTTGCTCCCTTTAAAACTAAGACATTGAGAACGCGAAAAGTTATTATCAAATATATTATACGAAGCGTAGATCACGAATTGCCCTATTTTCATCTCAGTTCACTGGTCAGAATGCATCTTCATCATTACAGATGACTTGACCTTCGTTAAGAATGAACACAATTACTTTTAATTGTTAATTCTATATTTAAACAATATCAATTTTCAACAATTTGAACGGGAGACACTTTGTTGTTGTGTTCTTAAACAATAAAATCAGTGAGGAATTGTTATTTGACAAGCTTCGGAAGTTATTTTTTAAAGAAGGAAACATATAGGCCTAGGCATGGAAATAATTATTTGTATGAATGAAACTTAATAGGAAATGGATCTGTCGGGATTGAGATTATTATGTAGATTTTAAAAATCAGAGGTCAAGTCCATCTCAGAAAATATTTAATAAATACAGAAAATCAGACAAGCATAATGCAGAAAATTTTATCAAAATCGATGTAAAATAAGAAAGTTACGACATTTTAAATTTTTGCTAATTTTTCAAAAAATGGTTATTTGCACAATTTAGTAACATGCCTAGTAGAGAATCTATAGTGTCCCTCACTCTCTATTTCTTTTTTTATTGTTTGAACTATACAATATTTACATTTTTACCGATTTGACAAAAGGACCAACTTGACTGAACCATAAAATTTTAATCAATAGTAATTCCACATGTTCATGGAGAAATACAACTTTGTTTCACAGGGCAATGAGGAGAAAATGAGAATATGTCATATTTAATATAATAAAATACAATAGAAATAGTGAATGAGTGATGTCATCAGTTCCGTCATTTGCATACCGTCCAGGATGTGCACATAACTGTTTTGAGAAATTAAGCAAAACTTCAAAATATTATAACATTCTTAGTTTGAATCCGATTTCGATGAAATTTTCAGTGATATGCTTGTTGCATTTTCCTCCTTTTATTCAAATCAACTTTTTGTTGGGGTGGACTTGTCCTTTAATGAATATAATGGCAGACCTATTTTCTGATATTATAAATCGTTGCATTATAGTAAGATGACGAGTGACAAAAATACACAGTCCATGTGTTTGTGCGAGGGTGTGTGGATGTGGGTGGCGCATGCGGGTGTGTATGTTGTGTGCGTGAAAGAAAAACAATAGAGGGCAGTTTCTGCTGTCTATCTTCTTATTTTCCTGACCTGCTATTTTCTGTTTGCATGACCTCTTATTTCTTCTGGCACGTATTATCGTAAATATCAGAGCGGTTATAGGGCAGACATTCAAGATCAAGTTCAACCAAGACAAATGAGTCGAAAACAAAATGAATAGAATAAAATGAAATTTAATTTTGCACTGGATATTTCATTTAAAAAAATACTTTTATTTTACTTTTAATTCGACCCTATTATATATCATTCCTCCATACACTTTCACATTCTATGCGGTTTAATGGCGTAATTTGAGGCCATCGGTTTATTTTTGAAATTGTAAAGTCTTGATGTGTATTGGCGAAGCCCATATCGGTAATCCTTTATTTGAAATTTAACAAATTACGAAAGTAATCTGTCTGGTTTTACTTCAAGACGCTATTGTATTTTCCGGGTAGGTCGTTTCGCATTCTCAAGAGCTTAACAAAATATAGCATTGATTAACAGCACCCCCACCCCACCCCCGCACACACATGCACCCTCACCGGTAAAAGTGCATTGACACCCATGACTAATGTGATCTTTAAATATTATTTGAACAAAAAGCCGGCGATGAACTTTGTCAAACGTAATAAGGTAAACTTTGCAAGCTCGATTTATTGCATTCGATCAAGTGTGATGTTATTTTGAAGTACATTTGATTTCGGATATCTGCATACATTCATAGGCAGTCTGTGTCAATGGTCGGGAATAAATGTAAAAGAGGAGAGTGAAGGGAAGAAAGAAGAGCGCGTACAAGGGGAGAGAGACCTACCGAATGCACCCCTAAACACCCGGCGGCTCTTATTGGGGCCCTTGTTGTTGGTGTCGCTGCAACAGACTAACGCGTACATGGGTCCGTTGCAGAAAGAGTTGCAATCAATCGCAACTCTAAAAATCATGCGCAACTTGTTTTTCAACCAATCAAAAGCACGCATTTTGGACCTGCAACTGATTTTTGACTTGCGTTTAAACGCAAAAATAGTCATGATAGTACGCAGGGCGTCAAATTATTTTTTCTTCCTCAGGAGCAAGTTTTGAAGCTCAAAGTTTCCTCAATCAGCTGGTAAAAAACAACCACTTGTGGTTGATTTTTCATAATCAACATTATTCTGAAATGTCTACATTTTTGCACATTGTGAAGAAAGATACAACATGAGTTACATATTCACATGGTTGTACTGTTACAAAGTCACCCCAATAATACTTGATAACTTATGTATAGACTTTCAGTACTCACTTTGGCTTTGTACTGTTACAGGTAGTGCATATAATTGAGCATCTAAATGGATGAAAGATCCATTCCCAATCAGAAACTATTAGTTTAATGATGGAGTTGGGTCGTTTAGACCTAGAGGTACAATACACCTTTCCAGCCTGGACGTTAGGACTTCTTACTGATACAAACTTACAGTATTTATTCTGTACTGCTTTATGCTTAAATAAGCCTTGCAATTTTGTACAGCTGTAATCGTACACTGTAAAAAATATTGGGCAAAATTTTAACCAGCACGAGGGTAATTATGTATCCAACCAATTTTGGGCAGTATTTTACACAATGCGGGAAGCATATTGTCCAGTATGGTTAAAAAATAAGCAGAAATTACTTTAGAATGAGCAAATTTTCATCACACTGGATAAATAATAATGCCCAAAAGAAATGCCCAATGTTGGTTGGATACATAATTACCATCATGGAGCATTTTTACCCAATATTTTAAGAGTGTATATATTGTGTACTGCTTGCTAATGCTTATCTCTAACATCATACAACTTCTGTGTTGTTACAACTTACAGACTAAGAATACTTATTTTGCACTGGTAGAGTTTACATGGTCCTTAGGAACTTACAGTGCGTGTTATATCATGTAGGCGGTAACTAGCACATCAAAATGAACTATATCACGACAAACGTTTATCGTAGTAAAACTATTCTTATTCTCCTTGTGTACACTCTCAATACAACAATCTTAAGTAAGGGATATAATATCAGAATAAGTGTGCTCAGTATTACTGAATTACTCTGCTACGTTTTGCAAGCTAGTCTAGACGTAACTAAATGAATGAAAATATGGCACTTTTTTCTTAGTCTCACTGGCACTGTGCAAGGTAAAATATGTATAAAAAAGTCCAGATTAAGTGTGCTCAGTATTACTGAATTACTCTGCTACGTTTTGCAAGCTCGTCTAGACATGCTAGATGTAACTAAATGAATGAAAATATGGCACTTTTTTCTAAGTTTTCTCTTTTCTTCTTTTTTCCTCCTCCTCTTCCCCTTTCTTGTCTTCCTCTTTTCTTTCTTTTCCTCTTCCTCTCCTTTTTCCTCTTCTTTTTTCTTCTCCTTTTTCCCATTTTTATTTTTTCTCATGAAGGCACAATTTCCTCAATTTCTTCTGTTGCTTCCTGGGAGCGGTGCTCCCTGCTCCCGCACAATTTGACATCCTGGATAGTACGTACCACGGGCTAATCCATTGCATGCCTTGAAAACGTTGGAACGAGTAATTTGCAACTCGTGCTAGGTTTGCAGCACGATCCAAGACCGTTTGTTGGTTTGAACATGGAGCTATTAGACATGGTTAAAAACGTACTCTAAGAGTTTATGTTGAAGCACTAGACATATACTTACATGCCATTTTAATGTTCAGTCAGTAAGTTACTTATGCAATGTTATTGGTTTGGATATATTCCCGAATAATCAAGTCAACTCAGTCCTTTTACCTCACTCTCGTTAAAATGATACTTGATATATGTCCGTTATGTATCAACATAATTAAGCTTTTTGTAAACAGTTAAAGATTGTATTTGAGAGAAATTTATACTCATTGGATGAGCCAAATGACCCAAAGAGAGATGGCCTAAAAACAAATCAAAACAGACAAGACAACAAACCAAACATGCATGGCGGTCATTGTCACATGGATATACTCAAATAAGACTCAGCCAAACTTGTGCCATTCAATATCAGACTATGTACAATTTATTCCAGTGGAATTTGATTTGTTTGCAAAATTAGAAATAAAACAAATGCTTCTTTCCAATTAAGACCATGAGAAAAAAAATGCATTGTAAGTTCTCAACTCTATTACTCGTTCCAACTTCAAATTAATCCTGTCTCGAGACACCCAAATAAATACAATTCTTCACAACTAAATGATCCTTTGTTCGACCTATTTCAACGTTTCATTTTTTTATTTCCACTACATCATAGAAAAGATCTTGGTTTGTATTTCCAGATCACAACTTCTTCCTCATGAGGGATCCTGTACTGATCCACTCATAACCAACTAAATAACATTGGAATATAATATACTCAATATTCAGAATAACTTCTTCGACACTAACAACATATCGATAGATATCATTTCATTTTCACTTATTTTGCATTTCCAGTTTGCCCTTTTACAATCGAACACCATAACTTTAGATATAACATCAACTTCACTTCTTGTATCATCAACGTTTTCCTAAAACTATTTTCTTATCTTTATTATCAGTATTTATTTTTCTCATCATTTAACTCATCTCAGAACAAACATCACCTGAAGACCTTGTACTGATCCATCATAAAAAAATCAACCGACAATTTGCAACATCAGTCAAGGACTAAAACAAAACGAACAATATCAATTGAAAATTCTCACCGTCTATTAAAAAAATCAGTATCCAAATCGCTGAACTATTTTGTCCCTCAGAAAATATATATCTTTTCAGTGTACATTGTTCTATCCAACATGTCTTCAGTTCGACATCAAATTATCAAATCGTAGGCCTATACGTCATTATAGCCGACCGTATGTCTTGCCAACTTGGGTTCGGTTACTCTCGGTGACTAGCGGCGAATCTCGACATCCTCCGGCGACATTCGACTCCTCTCGGCTCCAGTGGCCATTTAGTCTGCGGGGAAACACGTCCCACCTCGGTACCATCTATAAATTGAAATAAAACGATAACCTTTCGACAATGTATTCTAAAATCTAAAACAATTTTGTTTTTCAATTGCAGATATCTAAATCAATATTCAATCACACAAACATCCAAATTCAAACTTCTCTGAATTTACTATCATGATTACAAACATTTATTCATTTCACTGTTCAAACTTTTAACTACCTACTAGCATCAGCATCAAAATATATTTTCAGAATTACATAAGTTTATACCAATATAGGAAATGCATGCTAATCTTCCACAAAACTTTCACAATATATCTGACATCATATCATCTTTAACATGTCATTTTTCAATAAAAAAAGAGAATGAAAAGTCATGTTAATCTTCCACAAAAACTTTCACAATATATTTGACATCTTATCATCTTTAACATGTCATTTTTTTTAAAAGAAAAAAGAGAATGATTAGTCTTTTCTTCACTCACGTTCAGCAAAACGGGCGTAAAATTGGTTTTATGTATTCTAACCTCATGGAGGTAGTAAAATTTAGCAGCTCAAATATCAGGAAAATATAGCTGCTCGGAAGTAAGCTTTTAACAGGTGATTTTCTTCTGGCTGGCTCGAAAAAAAATGCACGGACTGTGTGCCCACCAAAGTATGGAGATGATGTGTTCCAAAAAAGCTAAATGGAAGGCTACTGAACACATACTCTTGTCCAGAAAAATCCAAAGCAGCTGGTCAAAACTATGGGATCCCTGCCTGGGACAAAAAAGGAAACTAAATGGAACTATCCAGGCAAGGCAGAGAAAGATTACGCCCTGGAAAAACTATTTCAATTACCAAGTCATCGATCGCGATGGTAACCTAAATTAAAGAAGCACTGGTCATTAGAAAATAAAAAGAAAGATTCATGTCTCTTTGCTACCTTAGCTCTAGTACATGGTTAAATTGTGTGGGCTAAAACGGAAAAATTAATAAATAAAACAAAATGCATTTTCAATGTGACTGTCATGGTGGTGAAGCTATACTGCTAAAGACAATCATCAAAAATATTTCATACATTTCTTTACTGATAAACAACGTACCTTGCATGTTGTAATCTAGTTTTCATTTCATTATTATTATATTCATGAAGTGCAGCAGTGTCTTTCGTTTATTTCTTTGCTCATGGCATACTTTTTCAAAATGTGCTTTCAAGCATGTCAAATGATTCAGTTGTGAACGTGCAGCGATTCTACACGTTACTAGATAAGTTCATAGGAACATCAAGACTCCATATTGGTTCAAAGATCTACTTACAAGTTTAACATTTGAAGTGGCTTTTTCTACAAAAAGTTGTCAATTATCGGAGATTTTTTCCAAGTCAGCTAAAACTTTGACGTACGAAGACAGGAACATCACATTCGTGTAGGTTGGACATTAGTATTGTCTGTTTGATGCGATGGATTTGATGTTATTTTGTCAACACGGAAATGAGATTGTTTAAACATGAATTGTAACCAGTGCGTGATTATGGCCACATTTATATGTTTTTTGTGAGAATATGAGAAGATAATGTATGAGGAAAATATTGAGACAAACGTAATTGAGACTTCAAGGGTGAGAATAAGAGAAGAACGCTCTCAGTCTGGGAGATTTTGGTGGGGAAGGATTGGCTATTCTGGGGTAAAATTGTGTGCTGATTCCAAAACATGGCCAAAGTGGCCACTTCTATTGTGATTTGGCAAATGAAATCACTTTATCTTGGCATCTGGGTGCATTTTTACCTAGGATAGACCCTTTTAATTGGATGTGGTTACAAAAGTATTCTGTTAAGGGACCATTTTCCAAAGAGTGGTCAAAATTGTCATTTTTGGTCAAAAATTGGCCAAAATGGCTAAAATGTCGTGAATACGGTCAATACGACTGACATTTTTAGAATCAGTACATAATTTTAACTCGGAATAGCCTATCAAACCTTCCCCATCAAATATTCTGAATAAAGCCCCCATTGATACACTTCCCATGGACATTGTTTTAGATGACACTAATTTAGAAAGTGCCACATTCATTAAATTTCTCGGTGTTACCGTTGATAATAAGCTTTCTTGGAAATACCGCATAGATTGTATATGTAAGATTATTTCGCGAAATATTGGCATTATCAATAAACTGAAATATATTTTTTCGTCGTCATCACTTTTAATGCTATATTCTTCCCTGATCTTGCCTTACTTGAATTATGGGATACTTGCCTGGGGCAGCACCCATCAAATCATTTTAGATAGACTGTTATTACTGCAAAAGAAGTCCCTTCGTGTTATTCATAATTCAGCTTTTCGCTCACACACTGACCCACTATTTTTTGATAGCAAATTGCTGAAGATAAGCGACCTATATTTATTTCATTTAGGACAATTTATGTTTAACTTTGACAAAAACACACTTCCACGTGTATTTGATTCTATATGTTTCCTCTTAATCGATATTTTCATATTACCCTACTAGGCAATCTAACGAATTTCATTTACCCCGTTTTAGAACTTTATTGGCAAAGAGTACATTTATGTTCGATGGCCCTAGATTTTAGAACTCCCTCGAAAATTACATAAAAACAGCCCTTCCATACATTCTTTTAAAAGAAAACTTAAAAACGTCTTACTTAAATCCTACCGAGGTCTTCATAACTATTTCCCGCTCATCTCCTCCCAGACTTCAAGTTATTTTTGTTAGTCTTTATCATTTTGTTTTATCCTCTCTATTCGGTCGTAAATTGTCCTGATTCTATTTTATGTTTATTTCTCCTTTTGTCGTCCTGCTTTGTTTTTTTTTTCATTTTATTCTATTATTTTCGTTTTGTCTTGTTCTGTGAGTTATCCTGTTCCTTTTTTATCTATTCAGTAAATCTCCGTAGGCAAATAGCAACCATTGCGTCCCTCTCTCTTTCTCCCTCTCTCCTCTATTCTCTTCCTTTAGGGGGGTTCATATTATACAAGCTATGCTTTTTAGTGAATCCCCCATTTCCACAGATACTTTTCTGGGTAGGATGGATCCAAACTATATATTATTTGTCTATAAAATATTTTGGATTATTTTTTTATATGTTATCATGATAATTATTAATGTATTGTAAATATTTGTTAAAATCTATGAAAATGATTTGTATCAATATTTACATGTATGTTATTTCTGTTGGAAATAAATCTGAATCTCCTAGACTATCTTAAAGGAGAACTCCACCCCAACCAAAAGTTGATTTGAATAAAAAGAGGAAAATCCAACAAGCATAACTAAAAATTTCATCAAAATCGGAAGTAAAATAAGAAAGTTATGACATTTGTATGTTTCGCTTAATTTCACATAATAGTTATATGTACATCCTGTGTGTGCAAATGAGGGAACTGATGACATCACTCACTCACTTTTTCTTTTGTATTTTTTATTTGAAATATGAAAAATTCTAATTTTCTCATCATTTTCCTGTGAAACATTCTTTTTCTCACTAAACATGTGGAGTTACCATTGCTTATAATTATATGGTTAAGTCAAGGAGGTCCTTATTGTCAAATCTGTAAAAAATGAAATATTGTATAATTTCAAACAATAAAAAAAAGAAAAAGTGAGTGAGGGACATCATCGATTCTCTCATATGGATGTCACTAAATTGTGCATATAACTATTTTGTGAAAAATAAGCAAAATTTCAAAATGTCATAACTTTCTCATTTTACAACAGAGTTTGATGAAATTTTCAGCATCATGCTAGTCTGATTTTTCCCTGTTGATTTAAAACAACTTTTTCTGAGGTGGACTTGACCTTTCTACTACCCTATAGTCTGCAATGTGCCCTCCTTCCCATCTCTCCCTCTCTGTAGCTCTCTCTCTCTCGCTTGCAGTTTTCCATATAACAGTGCATAAAATAACATTATCAGGGAAGCGTTTCATGAAAGGACTTGTCAGACGTTTTATCCAACATGTACTGTTTTATCCGAAAGTTACTATGGTAATGGAGTCTCTCAGCCAATCATCAAGAAAAGTTGTCAGACCTGACAACTTGTCAGACAAAAATGTTGATGAAACGCTCCCCTGATAAATTAATATTGTGAGATTTCCTATGCCACTCGCCCTCAATCCCATTTTTGTGCCTTTTTAATGCCTTTACAGCTCCCAGCCTTAACTCCCTTTGAATTATTTTCACGATGGCGTCTAAACTCAGCTCAGATGAAGAGGGCGCTGTTTGTGAAGAAGCTGACTGCGAATCAATTACTGACGTCACGTTCTATGTGAAGGAGAAGAAGAAACTCTGTCATGACTGCGCCTTGAAAAAAGATTGCATCGGAACAGCACGAAGAGGTGCACCTAATCTCTTCTGTGAGAAACACGAGAAAGTCATGGATCTGTACTGTAAGACACATGGCGAAGTTTTATGTCTTTCTTGCGCTGTAATAGATCACCATGAAAAGCCTTGCGTACGGCAGGACATAGAGGACGCACTACAGGAAAACAAAGCAAAGCTCAGCAACCTTCATAAAGCAGTGATGGACAAATTGGAGCTATTACGAGTTTATGGAATTGAGATTCATCAGGGTAAACAAGTCCCGGGCGAACATTTGAAAACTATTCAGAATGAGTTTGATTCCAAAATCGAAGCACAGATCGAAATAGACAAAGCCAAGGAAAAGGAAGATGCTGATGAAATCGACAAGGAGGTTGATGGGGAAAATGAGCAGCATCAAGAGGAGATTCGAAAGCTCCAGGATAAAATTAAACAGAACAACGCGAAGAGAGAGGAGCGACATAATGAAAATCGTTTAAACGCAGAGAAGAGACGAAAACCGATAATTGATAAACAGCGCATTCTTCAGAATGACATTCAGAACATCGCTCAAGAGATCGAGAGAAAGATTGGAGAGCTTGAGAAATCATGGCAAGACGACACCAAGTCAGCAGAGAAAGCAAAAGAGACACTGGACAGAATTCTTGAAGACGATAAAAATATTGTCATAGATGGACATCGTGTGCATGCATCAGTGAGTGAAGAACTAAAGAAGCAACTGAATGAGGGTGAGGTGAAAGAAATCAATCATGTTGTATCAGGTGTGAGGTTTGTGAAGGGCGTTGGGAGAGAGAAGTATGATGGAAGAATTGATGGGTATGATGGAGAGTGGAAGCTCATTGATACAATCAATGTCAGAGATAAAATCAAATACCCGCGCATTGTTGGATGTATAGATGAAGATAAGGTGATGATCACAGATAGGATGATTGGTAGATTACATACCTACATGTTAGATTTGAACAGTAAAACCACACAGAGAGTGATCAACGGTAGTGATACATCATTTATAATCTCATGTGCAGTACTGAATGATGACAAGATAGTATGTGGTAGATACATCACAGGTTGTAGAGGAGACAGTCTACCTGGGTGCATCAGTGTATACGACAGACAGTGGAATCACATCAATGACGTCACAATACCAAGAAACACGACGCGTACTGATGTAGCGGTGCGCGTTGCAATCGATCAGGATGGGATGATCATCGCTGCTGAAGCGGGTCAGTCTATGATATACGTCATCAACCCAGCTAATGATGAGATTATCAATACCATCACGTGTAAAGAGAAAATAGTAATGCGCGATGTGCTGTCATCAGGTCACATCATCGCTCAACCCTTACCAAGAGATCGCAGAGCGCTCATCATTGACAGAGACTATGATCATAAGGAAATCCCCCACAGTGATGTCATCTTGAATGTGTGTGTTGATCGTATGACAGACGACCTCTACGTCGTGACATCAAATGATGAGGGTAAGACGTGTGTGATTGATCAGGTGATGAGTGAGGGTGATATGAAGAAGAGAAGAGTAGCATCATTCCCTTTATCAACTAGTCTTGAGTATGCAAGCAGTTACCTTGCCTTATCTCGAGTGATGTTGACGTCATCAGGGAATATGATTGCTTGTGATGGAGATAATATTCTCATATTCAAAAAGCAATTCATCCTCTAGATCCATGACATGATAATACTGAACAAACAAATGATATTGGGAATGTAGATTTTTATTTCCATTATTATGCTTTCAAATTGAAAAGAAAAAAAAACGATGAAAACGCATTGTAATCCATGGTTTGATTGTGGGTAAGCTTCATAGTCATATTGAAAACCTATCAGGGTTATGCTCTTTTATTGTACACGTTGTGTCAGAATATTTTATACCAGACTACGCCGTCGCTTTGTTGGCGTGAGTAAACATTAATATTAAGTGTGTCTGCATGGCAGCTCTAAATTACTGTACCCGTGCATATTTTATTTGAGTTCAGTTCCATATGTTAAATTGAACAGTTAGAATGTTCCTCATTATGTAATCATGCCGGTTAAAAAAAATATCCATCGCGTGTATTATAGCTACCAAAGTCTTATCATGCTAATGAAACAGTAGTTGTTACTTCAAATGAATGTTCAGTGATGTCTTGATTCAGTAATGAAAATTAAGATTAAAAGAAGCGCTATATAGTCCTTTATACATTGAAATTGTGTACTTTTGACTCCTTTGAAAACACGTTATACGTTTAAATTATAATTGTTCTCATAATAATGTTGCGATTTTAGAGAGGATTGCGAGGTCACGTTCGCTATACCTCGATGCGCATTACATCTAAGCATTGCTTGCTTGTTTGTATATTTTCACTTCCAACATAAGATCAACATAAATCAACAAAGTATTTTATGTTGCTACAACAGCCCCTGGAATGATCTCGATCATGATATGATTATAATCAACCGGATTTACTGAGAGAGGGGGCTGTTACAATGATTATTTTTGCTCTTGCAAAAACAAAACAGGGGGCCTACATTGTACATAACATACATTTATAAGCAGTAGTGTATAACTTCACAATTGGGAATTCGTAGCCAGTATAGTAACCAGTATAGTGCACATTACCCAACGGGATCTGTTGTTACCAGAATGCGCATTTGAAAATGATTTATTACATGTTGGTCACGTATAGCTATGTTATATTTTCTTTGGTCCATAACAGGACAAGAGTGAACTGGAAATTTAATGAAAATGATGTCTGGTTTGATTTTGAATGTCCACGTGTATAAAGATTATATTGCCTTTAATGAACGGTTGCTTATTTATGACGTTTTTTTTTTAATAAGTTCCATTCAAGTAGGCCTACGTCAATGACTGTTTTGCTTGCTAGAATGTTTATTAAATTTATGTTCAATTACGATTTACTTGCAGGTACAATAAAACAAGACTGCAATTTGTTGGATTTAAAAAAAAATTCATCCTACCGAAAATGGTTTTAATAATGCTTTGTGTAATCGAGACTGTCTTGACTTCATTATTTCTTCTTAAGAATTGAATGAATATTTAACAGAAAGTTTAACAGAAAAGTTGTCGTTGATCGCTGGTTGGTTTTCTATCAAGACATCCACATACATAAAGACTGATTCATTCGATTTAATAAACACTGATCAGTTAGATGTTCGAGGTAGTCTGGTGTAAATACGTTTATGTCAATACTATATCGGGCAGTGTCTGTTTTGCTGGAAATTTATGTTCAGTTATGTATGAATGACAAGGACGGAGGAAAATTGTGTATTCGCAGGCACATTTATTATAAACACCTAAAGATCTAAAATCTGTTAGATTTTTTTATTTTTCATGCGTACTAAGTTACATCTATCAATGATTTGTTCATTTAAGATTGTTTTGACTACATCTTTTCATCTTAAGAATGTAAATTAACTTGATTGGGAAAGAGGATCAAAACTTAATTGGGAATCTGGGATGTTTGCGATAGTTGTTGTTTTATACACGATTTATTCATGCATCTTTTGCTGTTTTCATGTATCATATTCTACTATTAACAAAAAGTTATAAAAATATCATTTGTACATAATACAAATATATCATTTGAAGATCTGTAAAAAAAAAGCCATGGAAACATTTTAGAGTTATGTATGATATGGTTCTTTACACGGATAATGCTTTACTTATAGGCCTACTTCTATTTTAGTAGATTTAACAGGTGATTTTGCTATAGTCTAAAAATATATCGATTGCTGCTATATTTTTTTTTAAACATGGCCTATATTGTAGATGCACTTTCTTGAAGGAGATTATTTTGCCGCAATTGTTGTATTTTTTTTTTTGCAAATAAGATAAAAATGCAAAGAAACATAAAATGTGAGTAGATACAAAATCTATTGCGTGGCTTTCCATGAGGTTATGAAAAAACCTGTAAGGCTGGATCGCCAAAACATGACAGTATGAAATATTATGTATGAAATTTGAATTTTCAAATATGTATAAACCAGTAAGAAAATGATGTAGTATTTTATACTGTGATTATGATGATCATACATGTAATCCCATAGGAGTCCTGACAAGTTTTGTTTGTAATCGATAAAATTCGTTTCATGTTTCGTACTAACAGGTGGGTGTTTCATAAACCTGTTCGTAAGTTAAGAGCGACTTTAAGAACGACTGGTGATCCTTTCTTTTGGTAAATGTTATTCACCATTGGCGATGGTCTAGCGCGTAAGAAAAGTTCACCAGTCGTTCTTAGAGTCACGCTTAAGTCACCATACATACGAACAGCTTAATGAAACGGCCCCCTGTAATGAGTTTGTATTAATACTTAGGAGTATAAAATGAAAATAGGATGCTAGCGCTATAGCAAAAGTGGTTGTAAACGCTTTCTGAGATTGTCTATTGTCGTTTTTATGAATTATATTTTACTGTTGACCATGAGTTAGCAAAATATTTGCATATCACATTACACTAAATCATTTCAATACAAACCTGTATATTTGTATTACCAAAGGAATTGTTAAAAGTAAATTTGGGATGTTAGCGATAATTAGAGTATATTTTTTTCAAACAAAAATCCAAACACCTTTTTTATTATCATTTTCATGCATTATCTTTATTATTAACCGTGAGGTAACCGAGTTACTGATTATTAGTATATTCTTCACCCGGGGGGGGGGGGGCACTTACATTGACGAGTGGATACCATGCGCGACCAAAAAAAACACGTAAAAAGGATGTCTTTTTCACGATAGGGCACGTTACGTACGTAACGTGATAAGGGTGTCAAAAACACAAAAATAATGAAAAAAGGGTATCTATTTCGCTAGGAAAATTACGTGTTTAGGGTCGAATTTGCGGGGATGATAAAACAAAATTAAATGTTTTATAAAGGATGTCCTTTTGCGCGAGGTGTAGAAGGTGGGGTCGTACTAAACCAAAATAGGTAAAGCCGACGACCGAAGGACCCGTGACAATAAAACTTTCCTGTACTTGTTTAGGGGTTCATTTCAGGGAATATTTGCCAAGAGTATCGTTTTGTTTCCAATACTTGTTAAGGGTAGGGTTTCACACGCCAATACTTGTTAAGGGGTGCATTTTCAGAATATGGAAATTACGTGTTTAGGGTGCTTTTCGAGACCCCATGGTCGCGCATGGTATCCACTCGTGAATGGAAGTGGCCCCCCGGGATTCTTCACTCTACTTAACTTGAACATCTTTTTAATCTGCTTTCAAAAGATTTTCTAAATAAAGTTAGAATATTAGCGAAGGTTGGGAAAGTTTATTGAACGTATTATCCGGTATTCTTTCTTTTTGGGGGCTGTTTTTTCATATTCTTTATATTAGATAATTTTAATATCTAAATCTGCTTAAACATGTTAAAGGAAAATTCCACCCGAGCAAAAAAAGTAGATTTACGTAAAATACGAAAAAGCAAACAAGTCAATTTCGTTAAAGCTGGTTATTGTCAAATCTGTAAACATTGAGAGTTGTAAAATGTCAAACAATAATAAAAGAGAAAAGTGGGTGAGGGATATCATTGACTCTCTCGTTTGCATATCACTGAGTTATTATTTTACATGTAAGCATATGACTGTCTTCGGAAAAACTGAGAAACTGTAACATGTCATACCTTTTTTTTATATTTCATCCGATTTTGATAAAATTTGTAAGCGTCATGCTTGCTATTATTTTGGGTGGGCTTGACCTTTAAAAAACAATTGATGAAATGAAAATGGGTGTCTATCATTGCCATGCTTTGGTTTCCGCTTTAATTAAATTTCATCGCTCCTCAAAGAATCCTGTAAGACTAATTATTTCAGAAGTTAATAAGTGACAAATAAGAATCAGCAAAAGAGAGACTTGCAGAGAGAGGTAAAGAGAGGGGGAGAGACGGGGAAACAAGACACAGGTAGTGAAAGAGACAGAAAAGGAAGGGAAACAGGGGGAGAGGGGAAGAGAGGGAGAGACAGAAAGAGAGACACATGAAACAAAATAGATGGGAGAGGGAAGGGAAGACAGAGAGGGAGAGATGAAGAATCGAACGAATTTATTCAATGAATGAGACAGAAAGAAAGTAAAATATAGGGAGAGGGGAGAGGGCAAATGAACATTAAGAGACAGAGAAGGAACACCAGAGAGATAGATAGAGAGGGGGGGGGAATAGTGAATGTGGAAAGCAGAAAGGAGAGAGAGAGACAGGAGAGGGGGTTGTAGTGAAGTTGACGTATTATTATTCTCTGATCATCATTAAACCCACTTGTATGCTTTTCACACTGCACTTTTTGTCCTTAATTGGTGGGGCTAAGGGGGGGGGGGGGGGGGTCTTAGCCCCACCAATTTCCCGGGGTTAAGCTTAGCCCACTTCGTTTTCACACTACGTTTTAGCAAAGTGGGCTTGCACGGTAAATAGTACGGTACTATCTAGCCCTGCAAAAAAGCAGGGTTAGCCGGCTTATTGTGGTGCTAAGAGATGCAGTGTGAAAACGAAACAGGGCTAAGGAAAGTGGGGCTAAGCATTAACCAATCACAGAAGTCGAATTGCACGTTAACCACGCTTAGTATTCATGAGCTGAGGGATAGTCCGGGGTTAAGGCATTAACCACGGTTGGGCAGATAGTATGGGGTTGAGAAAGACAGTGTGAATCGAAAAAAAGATAGTATGGGGTTAAGGAAATGCAATGTGAAAAGCATATTGGGTCTACCATCAATGTGGTCTGGTATTAGTTTGGTACAACCATCCCTTGGTCTTAAATGTCATCTAGTCTAATGCCCAGATTGGGTCTCGCTTTTATTAAGTCTATTATCTGTTATCTGTTGTACTTACATAATGGAAATGTGATCCATAATTAATTCATATAATGATATACCATAAATGCTGTTAGATCAAATGGATATATAAGACGATATGGGAATGGCCAAACTCGACATTACATAAAGTGCTCAATTGGCTAAATAATAACTTGGCCCAGAATGGTTATTTATACGGACTAGTGATAACACATTGAGGTATGAAATGCCTTGCAACTTGATTATGTGCTAATTAAAAGTGATAGCGAAATCCATTGCTTTTTTTTTTGCTTTCATAAATTTCGTAAACAGTAGCGGAAGCCCCAAACAAATATACATTTTGGAAAAGCTAGGTAAAAACCCATGATTCTTCTTTTAGTCAAATCTTAATAGTCTGTGACGTGAGTAATGTTTGTATCTGAAAAATTAGATCACATATTCCAGGGTACCTATTCTCGTCATGCTAGATGGTTTTCATGTTTCAATAAAAACATTCATCTCTCACAATAGAAGCCGCACAATCTCATGATTTCAAGAGTAAAAATACTGTGAATGATTTGAGAGACGATGAGAGAGAGAGAAGGGGAGAGAGATCAGTGAAGAGAGAGATAGCGGAGGAAAGAATGATGTCGGAAGTGAGATAGGTGGATTTTCATTACAATTCCCATGACAATAATACGAAGACACCCTATCTTTAAAGTATGAAAGCAATTGCATTATTGCAAGATAAAAAGTCAGGTGTGCTGGAGTTGGTGCGCATGCACAATTGGGTGTGAGTGAATGTGTGGGTGGGCGTGTGTGTAAAGGAGAGAAAGAGGGGGGAGGGCACTGAGGAGAGAAGTTTAATAGCGTATATGTGGGCTACTATTTATGTATGCATTTTTATATCTGCATGTTGAAAAAACCGTAATCAGTGTCTTCTCTCTGAAATGTAACAAATTTCGATTTTGATCCACGTTCCCCTATGCCTGCCCTCGGCCGGATACTGACTAGTAAACGATTTGCCACTTAATTATGTGCTAAAAAGATAGCAAAATCTATTGCTTATGTTTTTTTGCTTTCATGAATTTTATAAACAGTAGCAGAAACCCCAAACATCTATACATTTTGGAAAAGCTAGGTAAAAACCAATTTTGTCTTCTTTTAGTAAAACCTGAATAGGACAGTCTGTGACGTGATTAATATTTGTATAGGTAGAATTAGATCACACATTTCATGGTGTTTATTCTCTTCATGCTTAGAAGCTTTTGATTTATTCAATAAATTCATTCATTATTTTACAAAAGAATCGCCACAGTCTTGTGATTTCATGAGATAAATACTGCGAGTGATTTGAATGACGATGAGAAAGAAAGGGTGAATGGAAACGTAAAGTTGTAAAGTTGCCGTTATAATGTTCCTTACCGATTGTGAAAAGATAAACATGTTCGCTTGAAAGCGACACTACAAATACATATTTTTAAAATGTAATCACTGAACTGAAAAAAAAATCAGTTTGAGAACGAGTGAAATAGTGTGGTTGGAAATCACTCTGGCATATTATCGGGATGACCCTATATTCACAAGCATCATGAAATCAAATATCATTTTTTTTAATTAAGCATAAACATCATAACGACCATGAGCCGACACGACATCGGACTTCAATCATGTCAATATTACCAGCGTAGCTGAGGAGGAGGGGGGGGGGGTGTCCCCTGACATAATCGTGATGGCCTTTTTTTTGTTTGTAATTTCTGTACGAACTGTGTAAGGTACGCCACTGACTGAATTTATCATTATTTCTAATAAACATGGGATAAAAATATGAAATAAATAGAGAGTTACAGGTAGGCCTATACAAATAAAAAAAACGGTTAGGTAATTTAAACGTTTGTAAACTCCCTATTAGCCAGTCGAGGAATACCATGGAAAGTATATCAAAACGTTCAAACTTTCCATTCGTTTTCATTTCTTAACCCATTCCTTCCCCTTTTTCTTTAGAATTAACCTTTTCATCATCAGATTTCATTTTGCTTTAACATTATAAATAACAAATCGTAACACCGTAGCGTCCTGAACTTTGAAGCGTGATATAAAATCATTTTATTTGTTTACTATTATCTTATTCTTGCTTGCACAAGAATTTTGTCTTATCATCTGCGTGGACATTGGTTTAGATAAGTGTTCTGCTCATAGACAGTGCATATTTTAATCTCTAATAGGAGGAGGGGAAATAAAAAAAGGAATACAGGACAACCCCCTCAACCAATCTGTAACTTTTATGATCCTTCAGCATAAAAATGTCATAGGAAAATAGAGGCTTTTTTTTCTCTCATTAGTTTCATATGAACGTGCGCATACATTGTCTTTACTATAAGCTTCCAAACCATTCTCTGACGTACAGGCCTAACAAAAGATAAGAAAATCAAAGAGGGGGCACTTGATATAAACTCCACTCTTTCAATACAAGGAGAGCTTTCTCAGCATGTATCTTCATGATTTAAATTCGGGCATTATTTCAAAACACTTCGTTAGCATTTTCACACAACGATGACAACGTTGCCCGTTCATAGACCATTTATGCTCTTTACCAGTGATTTAGGAGCAATTTCATTAATGGCACACATGTATGTAGGTTAATCACTGATATAGAATAAAGATGGTAGCGCCATCTATCTAGAAATAATCTATACCGAGTTGCATTGTTGTTGTTATTATTACACCGGCTATAGCCCGAGCTGCCCCAGCACCCAAACTTGGTTGAGTGCAGCACAATGTGGGTAAATTTCTTGCTGAAGGAATACACGTTATGGCTGGGTTTTGAACCCACGCACAGTGGGCCACAATGAGTTGAAAGTGCGCCAAAATTATATTCCGTGTTAGATTTTTACCTTAACATGTTGATTATGGGTAATTTTGGGCGTAGAATCGACTGAACATAATCTAAAGCCGATATGACGTCACCTTGATATCATATTTTGATTGGCTACTTAAAATATCTGTGAAAAGACAAATTACGCGAAGCAAATTGTGTAGTCTATAAACTTTGGGTTATGTGCTACTTCAAAACTGGCCAGAGTGAATGTTTGGTTATACCTAAAAAGTGTTTATGAGATGCCGAAAATATTTTTATTGAATCAAAATTATCATTAATTACATTTATCAAAAAATAAACTTCAAAATCTAAAAAATATTAACCGTGCTTTATCAAGCTGCGCCATTATGGTTTATAGTTTAATTGTGCCACCACAAGTGGCTTCCCATATATGTATGCGGCGACTCTGCCACGATCAATAAATGTCTCACAACCTATTCAAATCGTCTGTAGTTTCCTCTTTATCTAATTGCGTGGTGGCTTACGGTGTGATCAGAATTCCGCGGCTAACTTTCGCTGCCAGGAACAAAGAATCCGGATTGGAGGAAATCTCGCTCAGAAACTTGGGGACAGGCGCTCACCAGGTCTAAATGTGGTGTGATAGTTTGGGTAGGCATACAGAGTTGAGTATTTATAAAGCGTACGTAGTCCCATATATATTATGTACTGTACTGCAATGCGCGCCGCATCGACGAAGCGATGCACGGTCGTGGCGGAGCCCACCCGCGTCGGGCTTGCATCTATACAGAGATGTGTAGCCGTCGCTGAGGCACCTCAGCGTAGGTGTCCTCCTGCTGTAGAGCATGAGTCTATCGTGACTAAATCTAAGAATGACACCCCATTTTTCCCTGCCAGTGTTAGGGGAACCCCCGAACAGTTGACAGTGGAATTGCATAGTGGTTCTCCTTTGAATTTGATAAGTGAGTCTACTGCTGATTTCTTTGGCCTTGAAGTTGTAATCGATACGTTTGGTTACAGTGACTATGTTGACCCTGAAGTGTCGTTTGCCTTACCATCTGGTATTGTTGGCATTACATCTTTTTCTCTTTTCTATGATGGATGTGAGTTGTATTATGATGGTTTCGTGGTTGAAGACAGTGTGGTGAACTTTGATGTGATGGCTGGGGCTCCCTTTATGGAGAAGAATGATGTTTCCATTCGACCTTCTAAACGCCAAATCATGTTTGGGGACTACCATACTTTTTCTTACATGCCATCATCTGATCAATTCCAATCTAATCCCACTAGTATGAATGAGTTAGATGAGCTGGATTGTGCAGTGGGTATGATAATGCAAGGATCTGAGAGTGAGTGCAAACACACTAATCCTGGATTTGACAGTGAGTGTAAACACACTCTCCCACTACATGACTGTTCTCGAGTATACAGAGAGATCATGGTTGTTGGGTGTAATGTAGAGGTGACTGAGACTGAAGCTGAGCATCCACACATTCACCAGTCTAGCGACAATGATAACATACACAATGAGGTCATGGATGTTGAGTGTAATGTAGAGGTGAATGAGACTGAAGCTGACCATCCACACATTCACAAGTCCAATGACAATAACATACACAATGAGGTCATGGATGTTGAGTGTAATGTAGAGGTGAATGAGACTGAAGCTGACCATCCACACATTCACAAGTCCAATGACAATAACATACACAATGAGGTCATGGATGTTGAGTGTAATGTAGAGGTGAATGGGAATGAAGCTGACCATCCACACATTCACAAGTTCAATGACATTAACATGCACAGTGAGTTTGGATTGATGACCAGTGTGGAGACTGAAAGTGTTATGACTGAGTATGATGTTGGAAACCCAGACTTGGGATTTACGTCACCACTACGTGAGTCGAAGATGGATGGTGAGATTGGTGAGACGTTGAGTGAAAGCGTTGAGATAGTGACAGTCACAGAATCCAAAAGCTGTAAGCCTGCTGTGAGTACTGACGATAATTGCTGTGATCGCGCTAAGCTATGCGTAAAGACAGTAGGTGCAGTTGGGTCACATTACAATTGTCAGGTAAAACATCGACATGAACATGATATTAGTTGCAGCGGTGACCTATCGTGTGTAAAGGTCGTAGGTGAAATTAGGTCACATAACAACAATCAGGAAAATTACCAACATACACAATTTTACAGTGTTCCTGATACTGAGCCTAGCTCTGCATCTGGTGTTCCTGGTACTGAGCCTACATGTAGCTCTGACATTCCTGATATTGAGCCTAGCTCTGGTGTTCCTGGTACTGAGCCTAGCTCTGTTGTTCCTGATACTGAGCCTAGCTCTGGCGTTCCTGATACTGAGCTTAGCTCTGTTGTTCCCGACACTGAGCCTACATGTAGCTATGGCGTTCTTGATACTGAGCCTAGCTCTGGTGTTCCCGGTACTGAGCATAGCTCTGGCATTCCCGGTAACGAGCCAAGCTTTGACATTCCTGATACTGAGCTTAGCTCTAATACTAAGGCTTCCTGTAGTGTCTTGGTAATGAGCCTTGCGTTAGCTCTCTTGTGTCTTGTCGTGAACATAGCTCTAGTGGTAGTATGCTCTTGTTTCATCGCTACTCATGTTTCGGAAGCGGCGCCTAGCCTTGCTGTTGTAGGTTATATACACAGTGCTGACATCACTTCAATAGAGCAATGTGCCATCATTCGATCGCTTTCGCATGACCTTTATTCTCCTTTCGCTACAGTAGAGAACAGTATTCGCGAAATCCATGATCGGCTTGAAAACCGAACCGCTGACTACCCGTCAGACATAGAGTACATCAATGAGAGTATCCGCAGTACAAATCGTTATTTCGGTTTCGTTCGTTGTACACGTGATCATGATATGCCCAGACATGTTTGTGGTGTCTGCAACACAGATCGTTTTCGGCATTTCGTCTTCGTTCATTGTACACGCGATCATGATATGCCCCGGCATGTTTGTGGTGAGCCGTGTCACCGCACAGACGCTTACCTTGATATTGCGCTGTGTTCCTCTCTCATCAATAGTAACCATCACTATACGAGTCTCTTACCTTATGAGGTGTTCTATGGATGCACAGCTTACATGCATTCTGTAGCTAGTATCATCTGGTCGCCCTACATGGACTGTATAGCTTATAGTACAATAGACAAGGATTTGGCACCTTGCCTTAGTCCCAAGACGCCTACTCTCCTACAGAATCCTGCTGATCGATTGATATTGCCTGTTGTCCATCACGCTACTGATCCTGATGTGATTTTGCTGCTATCTTACCTGTGTGACTACATCTGTTCTGGTAACCAGTCCTCTGCATATGATGTCATGACTAGTCTTCCCACCTCATGGCTCTTTGAGGACGGAAAAGCGGCCCACAGTAGCACACCCTTACTCCATGTTCACGGAAGTTCGTCACGCACCGTATTACCGGTGTCCGACCCAGTCCGTACCCCTGCTGTTGTTGATCAGCCCTTGAGGATCCAACCCCCCGTTGGATCTTGGCCTAGATGCGTCGCGACCATTGAACACCAGGATTGGCTTCTATGGACTTGTGGACCTCGCCCACCGTCGCCCTTTTCTGATGGAACTCGCATGATCCCCAATCCCATGATGTACCTCGCATGATTCCCAACCCCTGATGAAACTCACTTTTCTGGTCGGAGTGTGGTTGTCATGCGACCTTGGCTTTCTGGACTCTTTCAGGCTCATCTGATGACTTCGCACACAACGATTTTCGCCGTGTTTGGTGACTGCCCCGTGGCTTTAAGTTTTTTTTCCCACTTCAGCATGCACGGTGGCCCACAGCCCCCCCCCCCCCCCCCCCCGTGTCCCTTGGTAATATCTGCAGGAGTGACAATAATGTATAAAGTGTCTACATTTTACCACTGTTGTATTATGTTTTTTATTATTCATTCCCTGTATTGTTACTCATGTTTTGCTTGGGGATACAGGTATGGTTTCGCTATTTTTGTGCTTATTTTTTATTTATAGGTATATACAAGTTGCAGTTGGTTTTAAATTTGTCATGGTTTTACCACACAACAAATATCAATGTGTTACTACACTGATTGGATGCAGGACGTTGGGTAAATTTGTATTACGGCATACTATAGTCTTTGTTTCGTTTTTGAGTAATTTTTTTTTATGCCGTGTGTGCATACTTTCGGCCGTTTAAGATTATTAGTAGTGTACTGACCATATTTGGAAACAAGCCTTTTTTTGTTTTTTATATTCAGTAGTGAATCCACATGACTTGTTTCATTTGGTCACATTTTTCTTGTTTTTTTGTATATGGTCGTGATTAAAGAGTGCTTTTGTGGTATTATTTATGCCTTTGATTTGTTAGAAGTGGCATGTATGCGTGCTGTTGTACATTATGTACGCAATTTGACCAGGCAGTCAATTTCTCTTTTATTGTTTAAAACAAAGCGAAGGTAGTTGGGATTAGTGTATTGTTTTAATATATTTTGAGGTTTTATATTAATGACCTGTATAGTGGAATTGTTATATGTCCTTTATCCATACTATACGTATATGGCTATTATTTGAGGTTTGTTATTAATTATTCGTATAGGGGAATGGATTTGATCCTTATCATTTGCACAAATCATATTTAGACTGAAACAGTTATGGCCATTTTTGATATACCTACTGTTTACTTATGTTATTCTGTTACTTGAATATTTTTATTGGTGTTCATACGTTTTGAATATGATTTCATACAGTCAAATTGAAGCTTGACTTTGGATCTGTTTAAAGGAAAAAAAAGAGAGAAAAGAATGAAACGTAATCACGCCATTATGGTTTATAGTTTAATTGTGCCACCACAAGTGGCTTCCCATATATGTATGCGGCGACTCTGCCACGATCAATAAATGTCTCACAACCTATTCAAATCGTCTGTAGTTTCCTCTTTATCTAATTGCGCTGTGTTGACATGTGTAAAACGCAGAATATATAATACCATGAATGTATCACTGTGAAGATGATTTGGGGCTGAGATTATTCTACAAGTCAGTTTTATCCCTGGAAAAGTTGTGGGTATAGCCCTTATTTCCTTAGCAACCATTTTTCTTTACATTATGCCCGGAATTCATGTCACTGTCATGGAGTTGAAGGGGAATCGTACTCGCCGTGCAAAAGCGAACGGCAATGTACCCACATGCGGTGCGCTGCGATGACTGCGAGGTATAAAAAATTACCGTTTTCGAACAGGTTTTTGGGGTGTTGTGGCAAGTAAAATCGGCTTTTACATAAAAAATGGCAAAAACGGGCAGCTAAATTTGGTATCGACTTAACGCTTAGACATGGTTAAAGTGATGCTTATAGAATTTAGACGGAAATTCACGGAAATCTAAACGATTCTATTGTAAATGCAAAAAACATGGATTTTTCAGCCTATTTCGAGGAAAAATCATGATATAAACCTCTTAAAAGGTGTCTTTTATCTCATTTGAACCCTTTCACATGAAAAAAGAATATATATCAGGATTATGTAGGAGCCATATCAGATTCCTACATGAAAAACCTCCTGAGAAATGGCTTGTTTTTCAACTAGGATGTCATATACGTGACATTTCGCAAAATGTCACATTTTACGATTTGAGGTACATGTAGGAACAACCTTTATGCAAATTCCGGAATGAAATATTTTGCTAGAGTGGTAACCACTAGACCACGACCCCCCCCCCCCCCCCCCCCCCCTCTCCTCCCAGAGAAAAAGAGGAAGAGGAACCATGCAAAGAGGGTTGGGGCAACGTCTTTAAGATTTCTTTATGTGATATGAAAATAAAACAGGACAAGAGGGAGGAAATAGAAAGGGGAAAAGGAAGAAGAAAAATTTAATTAAAGATAGATGATTGGACAAGAAGGGGAAGACAAAAGAAAAAAAACATAAATTGCTGGACATCTATAAACACAATTGCTTGATAAGAAAAATAATTTCAAAAATATCATCAGCTCTTGGGTGCTGCTGCCCGCCTTTCTCCCACCATTTAATTGCCATGACGACCCCACCCCAACCCCTATACGGATTTTTTTTTTACATTCTACCCTTAGCCCACTAATTCACCTCTCTCTCTCTCCGAGATAACGACACTATCAAAAGAGCTTGTTTATTGCATTTATGTCATGTAAATATACATGTATATTTATATTGCTATCTTTAATATTTACATATTCTACCCTCAGCCCACTAATTTACCTCCTGCATCTCCTACCAAGATTACGACAATGTCCAAAGGGCTTGTTTATTGCATCTAAATCCTGTTCGATGATATTAATATTTATTCTATTTTGATATATCTTATTTATACGTGAAGAGTATACACACCTTTGGCATTAATAGTTAATAAAATTGTGCATAACGAAATAAATTGTATGCAAATTAAGATTAAACAGACGTCAAAGTGCAATATAAGGTTGAGTGGTATGATCATGTCATCGTGATTAGTATCTGGGGGTGTTGTCAGCCTTTGCTATTTCAACAGGCGTTGGAAGAACCAACTATCCGCAATTTCAGATCGGATTTACATAAGAAAAGGGTAAGAATAAATCTAAAGTGTATACGTCATTAGAATTTAGAATAATTATAATCGAGATTGCAGTAATAACGATAACGTGCCTTTGTATATCGCGATCCATCTCGAAATGTACCATTTCGAGGCGCAGACGAGAAAATAAAGAATGCGAGAGTTTTTGGACGAGTGTCTCAGTGTCAATAACTGGTAGTAAAGATCAGTATAATTTGAGCATTCCTTATGATGAAATGATTCTTGAATTTAATGTTTAGTAAGAGAAGGTGCTCCTGCAAAGAAAGCTCACTCACCCTAACATACTCTTGTTGTTGTGTAATAGAATGTCTATTCACTGTTAAGGGCTAATCATGTGGGGTCTTACGAAGAAGCTGGGGCCCGTTGCATAAAACTTTTTACCGGAGAAAACTCAGGTTGTTTTTACCGGAGTTTTTGGCCTGTGTTAAATTCAATGGTAGAAATCAGACTAACCTTAGTTTTCAGTTTTACCAGAGTTTTCTCAGGTTAAAAGTCTTATGCAATAGGCCCCTGGTGTCATGGTCTGAGCTGATGATGTGTATTAGGCATGGCAAGATCTTGAAAACATGTTGATGCAACTCCATCTATAAAGCTTTTCAAGTGAACATCATGAATATGGGCATATCTTACCGTGCTAATAAACTCGACTGTTATATTGTAATGAGACTATATTTCGGTGCAAGTTTTATTGATATGAAAAATATCAAAATATCCATACACGAAACAATTAAATAGAATGTAGTGATGGCAATGTAGGTATTACAGCCCCCCCCCCCCCCCTCTATCCCTCTCTCTCACGCACACACACACCTCCCCTCTTAAAATTATACTACAAGATCTCGCACATCCGAAAGGAAGAAGACGTTACATTCATATACATAGTCATGCTTTGTTTGATTATTTTTTCTTCTTAAAATTGCAATTAGCCAATGTGCTCCTGCTGCCCGCCTTCTTTCTTTCTACTTAGTGTACTGCACTCCTCTGTCCCTCCTGTCTCACCTCCACATCTCTTATAATATCGTAAAAGTAATATTTTCTCACACGATCCATCGGTTACGTTTTTCTCAAGTGCACAACATTTTTTTGTATTTATTTTTAAACAAAATTATCATTAAGACCCAATATTTATTTGTTGTAAATTTTTAATGCACTGAAAAATCTCTTCAATACAAATGCCTCTTTCCATTCATACTTTACGCGTCATCCAGCAGATCTTCACCAATATCTTCCAAAAACTGAAATCACCCAAAATTATTTACGTTGTAGAGGAATTATTAAGCTGTGGAATCATTTGAATAGTGATATCAAAGGAGAATGAAACTTTTGGAACAAGACAGCTTGTGTGAAAACAGAAAAATCAAAGAAACAGATCAACGAAAGTTTGAGAAATAAAATAATAATGAGAAAGTTATGCGCATTTGAATGTTGCGATCACTTATGCTATGGAGATCCTCAAATTGGCAATGCGACAAAGATGTGTGATATCACTCGTGAACAATTCTCCCCATTACTTTAGTATATATTTCCCTTAAATTGCCCCTTTTATCACATATATCAGTTGATCATGTGTTCTTCTATATAGGAGGGCGTGTAATACATATTTTTAAAGAATACATCATGGATAAAGAGTTTGTATCACCACAAGAAAAAGCAGGAATTTTGAGGGTATTTTATAGTTCATCAAAGGGAAAGTTGATCACATGTGACATTACACATTGATTGATTGATTTTATTTGGCAAGTCACCATAACATATATACAGTAGCATTAAAACAACAGGCTTGCACAGGATGACCCACGAAAGCTCGAAAGCTTATTTCCAGTGGGGTCCTGAATTAAGATAATAAAATGGTTCAATTATACTATTTACATATTAAAAATGACGGAAAAAAATCAGAATTTAGTATTACCAATAAATAATATATATAGACAATAAATTAGATATATACAAGAATATAACGAAGAAGAAGAAGAAAATAAGGAGAAGAACAACAGCAAAAACGTTGACGACAATAACAACACGAAGAGGAGAATAGGAAGAGATAAAAGAAATAGAAATAGAAGAAAGAACATATCGAAGCTTCAATCACACTATGTAAAATACATAATAATACCTGGTAGAGAAGAGAAAAGACCTAGGTCAGTATTCAGGCTTAATCAACCGTATAACATATCATTTGCATCTTCTTTTTGACTCTCAAGTGAAAGATATTCTTTCAATTTCCTCTTAAAATGCAAAAAGTTTCCTATTTCCTTTATATAACTGGGAAGGGAATTCCAATGTTTTATAGCATTGTAATAAAATGAGTTACCAATACTCCCTATCCTTTCTGGTAAGCAAAAGTTGAAATGGCTGTTTCTTGTATTATAGTTATGTATTTCGGTAACGAGATTAAAGTTTGATCCAATGTAATGGTTCGATCTATTGTGATAGATTTTATGCACGTGGTGCAAAATAAGCTGCTTTGATCTTTTGTTGACTTCAAGAAAACCTGCTCCAGTGAGTTCGGTATAGCCAACATGGGTTCTGGGACCAGAACAGTTAATGAATCAAACAATTTTATTCTGTATAATTTTCAACTTCTTTTTATCGAGTTCGCTTATGCCACTATACCAAGCAGGGTTAGCATAGTCAAATAAACTCTGAATAAGTGCAAAACAGAGAATACGCCTTGCTTTTTGATCCATACAACTTTGATACCTGTACAAAAATTTCAAACGGGCATTCGCCTTTTTTACGATTGATTCTATTAAAGATGAAAATGAAAGGGAGCTAGTCAACTCAATGCCTAAATACTTTACAGATTCTTTCCTCTGAATTATCTTATTATTGTATGATACTTCAAATTCAAATGAAGTTTTATGATTACTTTTAGAACAAAACAGAATGCTTTCGGTTTTGCCTAAGTGTAACGATAATCTATTATCAGTCATCCAATCGACACATGTAGACAGCTGTTCGCTAAGTTTTTCCTCAACAAATTTTGGGTTGGAATTTGAACAAAGTAGTACGCTATCATCTGCATACAATAATAATTTACAGCCAGCTTTTATACAAATAGACATGTCATTGATATAAGTTGAAAATAGGATTGGGCCTAAAATACTTCCCTATGGAACTCCACACGTTATAGGCATAATTTTGGAACGAATATCGCGAATAGCCACTACTTGATGTCGATTCGACAAGTAGGATTTGAACCATGCTACAGTAGCCTGGTTAAAACCCAATATTTGTAATTTTTTTAATAAGATGCCGTGATTAACTGTATCAAATGCTTTTTGAAGATCTAGAAGTACCATCCCAACGAATTGTCCCTTAGAAATATTTGTTCTCAGATAATCAGTCAAGTGAATAAGGCATGTCTCGGTCGAATAGTCATGTCGAAAACCTGACTGATATTCGTAAATCATATCAGTTTCTTTAAAATATTTTTCGATCTGAACACATACCGCCTTTTCAAGAATTTTGGATACTATGCTTAAAACACTGATAGGTCTATAGTTTTCAACAGCAGTTTTATCTTTCTTCTTATGAATAGGAGTTACTTTTGCAATTTTCATATCCTCTGGGAAAGTGCTAGTAAAGATAGATAGATTTATCAAGAAATTTAATGGTTTGTACAAACTCTTTGCTCCTTCTTTTAGAAATTTAGCAGGTATCAAATCTAAACCAGTGCTTTTTGATACATTTAATTTGCGCAACTCATTAAAAATGAATTGATCACTAACAGGTAATAATTCAAATTTATCTTGGCTTATATTTTTTTTTCATAAAATTCACGAATCTTTTCTCTGTCTGCACTAAAAATGTCTTTGCAAGATGGAAGTTTATCTACCAACGTAGCTGCGACATTTGTAAAATAGGAATTGAATTCATTGGAAATAGTTATCTTATCATGACATAATTCTCCATCAATTGAAACGACTAATTCTTGGTCCTTTCCATTTTTCTTTTTTAATCCCAAACTTTTTAGATTCTGCCAAAGTCTTATAGAATCATTTTTATTTTCTTCTATTTTATTTTGAAGGTACTCTAATTTGGCCTTTTTCACCTCTCTTTGAACCATATTTCTTAATTTCTTGTATCTTTTGGAAAGCGTGTCATAATCCTGATCGCTTAGATTTTTCTTCATTTTTCTATACGCCACATTTCTTTCTCGAATAAGAGAAATAATATCTTTAGTCATCCAGTTTTCTGATCTCTGTTTAAGTCTAATCCGTTTTTGAGGCGCTATCATATTCAACGTTGAAATAAAAGTATTTTGAAAAATTGACCAAGCCTTATTTACGTCAGTGCATTGGGTTAAATCTGACCAATCAACGGCAGACAATTTAAGATTGAAAGATTCTTCGCTATATTTTTTCAACGATCTAATATCAGTGGTTCTGTGAACACCTATAGCCAGCCTAATTTTCTTTCGTGTAGAGAAAGTAAAAGAATGGTCACTTATACCAAGATCAATAACACCACTTTGACTTATTTTTTGTTCGTTATTACAAATCACATGGTCCAATAAAGAAGAACATGTGTGTGTGACACGGGTTGCATCTTTGATGAGTTGGCTAAATCCATGAAGACTCAATAAGTCAGTATATTTTTTTGCCAGTGGAGATTTCTGAAATAGACAAACATTCATATCGCCTAAAAGTATAATTTCATCATCTTTCTTTAATGTATCGAGAATATTTGACATCTTCTCAATAAATTGATTGCTTTTCGGAGGCCTATAAATGACGCCAGCAATAATTGGTTTTGATCTTGGTAGAAGCAAATTAATCCACAGTGATTCAGAATCACTTGTACTTAAAACATCTATGATATTGAATGCAATATCATTTCTGACATAAAAACATACACCACCCCCAGAGCCTAATAATCTATCATTGCGTATTACTTTGTATCCATCTATATTGATTTCTTCATCGTTCACCGAGTCATTTAGCCATGTTTCTGTGAAAGCAATGACTGCAAGATTCTTTCTCTTAAAAAGAATTCGAAGTTAATAATAATAATAATAGGCATTTATATAGCGCCATCTATCTAGAAATATTCTATTCCGAGGCGCGTTGTTATTATTATTATTACCCCGGCTTTAGCTCGAGCTGCCTCTCAGCGCTCATGCATTCAAGGAATTAATTCTACCGGGTACCCATTCACCTCACCTGGGTCTGAAAAGTTCTGAAATTTTTGGTAGAATAGATCTAACATTTAGATGTACAAAGTGAAGACCTTTTACAGCAAATATGTTTTCAAAATCTTGATAAAGTAAACTTGAATCCTTCGAGTTTTTTTGTTGTAAATTTGGCTCTGGAATGTTTTCGGGTACCCGAATTTCTTTCTCACAGTTTACAATAGTATTATTGTAGTCATCAAATCCTTCTCACATTGCCAATGGGAGGATCTCCATAGCGTTAATGAATGCAATACTCAAATGTTCATAACTATCTCATTATTTGTCCGATTTTTCTCAAACTTTCTTTGTTCTTATTCTTTGATTTTTCTGTTTCGACACAAGCCTACTTATTTTAAAGGTTTCATTCCCCTTTAAACAAAGTAAAACTCTGCATGACTTTAAAAAAACTCTTAAAAGTTGAATTTTCCGCTCAGTATAAAACTCCTGCCAATAGCACACTGTAGGTCACTATGATTTATAATTATTACTTCTAGTTTACTTGTTTGTTTATTTCCCCTATATTAGCCCATTGTTTCGTTTATTTCTTTCTTTTTTGTATATTGTATTTCAATGTTATTTCTTGTTCACTCTTTATGTATGTAATTTGTATTTAATTGTACCCGGTGTTGCCCCACCCACAGGGTTTTTTTAATGAAAATTTATAGGGGCTGCCAATCCCATGTTTGTATCTAATTTGTATATACCTGTATTTTTATGATCGATTGACTGATTGAAATAAATTTTTAATTGAAGTAAGGTGCTTGCCTCTTATACAAGCTTTCCATTTTTCAGCAAGTCCCTCCGTTTTACTTTTAATACAAATGTCATTTGAGATATCTTTATTTAATGAATTGTGTTCATTAATTCTATAATAATACATATTATATTTTTGCTTGTAGCATTTCCAACCTTGTTATGTTATGTTTATCATATTATGAACAATTGTGAAACGGAAATAAATCAATCTAATCAAATCTGAATATACAGTTTTATCTGCAGAATGTAAAATAGGGAGGGGCGGAGAGTAATCAATAACGAGGAAATAAGACACGTTATCCTTCCCTTCTTAATTCATTTTCTTCCCTTTTACCGTTTTTGCTACGCTCTTTATATTTTTTTCATGAAACACAGTTTTTGTTTTCCAGTTTAGCTTATCCTTTTCCTTATCCCTTCTGTAGGTAAAACATTGATCACTATGGCGTCTAAGTTCAGCTCAGTAGAAAAGGGCGCTGTTTGTGAAGAAGCCGACTGTGAATCGATTACTGACGTCACGTTCTACGTGAAGGAAAAGAAGAAGCTCTGTCATGACTGCGCCTTGAAAAAAGAATGCATCGGAATAGTACGAAGAGGTGCACCTAATCTCTTCTGTGAAAAACACGAGAAAATCATGGACTTGTACTGCAGAACACATAACGTAGCATTATGTTATTCATGTGCATTGACAGATCATCGCCGAGAACAGTGCGTTCAAGAGGATATCATGATCGCACTGAAGAACAATAGAGAAGATCTCAGCATCCTAAAGAATAGAGCGAGTGATAAATCAGAGTTATGTCGCATCTATGGGAATGAGATTCATAAGACCAGACACGCTAAAGACGAACATCTACAAACTATTCAGAATTATATTGATTCCGAAATCGAAAACGCGATCGAAAGAGACAGAGACAGGGAAAAGGAAGATGCTGATAAAATCAATAGCGAGATTGATGGGGAAAATGAAGATTTTCAAGATGAGATTCGAAAGCTCCAGGAGGAGATTCGAAAGCTCGAGGATAAAATTGAAAAGAACAATGAAGAGAGGGGGACACGGCATGAAGAAAATCGTTCGATTGCAGAGAAAAGACGAAAACCGATAATTGATAAACAACGCATTCTTCATGGAGACATTCACAACATCGCTCAAATGATCGAGAGAAAGATTGGAGAGCTTGAAAAATCATGGCAAGACGACACCAAATCAGCAGAGAAAGCAAAAGAGACACTGGACAGAATTCTTAAAGACGATAAAAATATTGTCACAGATGGACATCGTGTGCATGCATCAGTGAGTGAGGAACTAAAGAAGCAACTGAATGAGGGTGAGGTGAAAGAAATAAATCGTGTTGTATCAGGTGTGAGGTTTGTGAAGGGTGTTGGGAGAGAGAAGTATGATGGAAGAATTGATGGGTATGATGGAGAGTGGAAGCTCATTGATACAATCAATGTCACAGATAAAATGAAATATCCGCGCATTGTTGGATGTATAGATGAAGATAAGGTGATGATCACAGATTTTACTATTGGTGGAACACATACCTACATGTTAGATTTGAACAGTAAAACCACACAGAGAGTGATCAACGGTAGTGATACATCATGTATAATCTCATGTGCAGTACTGAATGATGACAAGGTAGTATGTGGTAGATGCATCATAGGTTGTACAGGAGACAGTCTACCTGGGTGCATCAGTGTATACGACAGACAGTGGAATCACATCAATGACGTCACAATACCAAGAAACACGACGCGTACTGATGTAGCGGTGCGCGTTGCAATCGATCAGGATGGGATGATCATCGCTGCTGAAGATGGTCAGTCTATGATATACGTCATCAACCCAGCTAATGATGAGATTATCAATACCATCACGTGTAAAGAGAAGATAGTAATGTGCGATGTACTGTCATCAGGTCACATCATCGCTCGACCTTCACCACCTGATCGCAGAGCACTCATCATTGACAGAGAGGGTGATCATAGGGAAATCCCCCACAGTGATGTCATCTTGAATGTGTGTGTTGATTGTATGACAGACGACCTCTACGTCGTGACATCAGATGATGAGTACAAGACGTGTGTGATTGATCAGGTGATGAGTGAGGGTGATATGAAGAAGAGAAGAGTAGCATCATTCCCTTTATCAACTAGACTGGGGATGGATTCAATTATCTTGTCTTATCTCGAGTGATGATGACGTCATCAGGGAATATGATTGCATGTGATGGAGATAATATTCTCATATTCAAAAAGCGATTCATCCTCTAGATCCATGACAGATAATAATACCGAACAAACAAGTGATATTGGGAATGTTGCTGCATCTTATTACTATGTGCTTTCAAATCGAAAAGAAAAAAAAAAATGAAAACGCAACATTCATTGTAATCCATGGTTTCTTTTTGGGTAGGCTTCATATTTATATTGAAAACCAATCAGGGGTATGCTTTTTTATTATACTCATTGTGTCAGAATATTTTATACCAGACTATACGCTGTTGCTTTGTTCGATTGAGTAAACATTGATATTAATTGTACCTGCATAGCAGCTCTATATTACTGTACCCGTGCATATTTCTTTAATTTCAGTTCCATATGTTAAATTGAAAAGTTAAACTGTTCCCCATTTACGTTATCATGCCGTTTAAAATAAAATTAATAGTCCATCGCGTGTATTATAGCTACCAAGGTCTTATCATGGTAATGAATCAGTAGTCGCTACAATGAATGCATGTTCAGTGATATCTTGATTCATTAATGATAATTGAAATTACAGGAAGCGCTATACCCCTTTATACATTGATATTGTGTACTTTTGACCACTTTCAAAACAAGTTATATCAATTATGATTGTTCTCATAATAATGTTGCGATTTGAAAGAGGATCGTGGTCACGTTTGCTGTATCTTGATGCGCATTACATCCCCCGGGGGGGGGGGGTGTTACAACCGACGCATACTTGTCGCAGTCAACGCATAATGTAGTTTTTCTAACGCATAATGTCACATGTCGCAACGCATAATGTCGCAGCGGTATTTTCTTCAGGACTCGAGCTACAGATAAGATATAAAACATGCTTTGACTTAGTATTTTGAGACACGAAAAAGAGAATGAAATTATTTTGAAATCAGGATTACTCTTTGTATGGATATTTGTCCCTTTATTGCCATTTCGTCTACTGTCTTTTCCCCACTATCGCATGGTCTGATATAATTTCGTCTACCATTAGTTAGTCAACTATCAACATAGTCCAATAGCCATTTCGTCTAATTACCATCTCGTCTAATAGCCAGTTGGTCTAATAGCCGTTGTGTTTATTTAGTTAGTCTAATTGTATTTTTTCAGTTGGTCCAATATCCATTTTACAGGGGGCACTCGACCAAAAAAGTGGTAGGGATGTGCCGCGGGCGAGATAAAAAACGGAGGCCTTGGAGCGGGCTTATTGTAAAAAGGAGGGTCCTCGGAACGGGCTTCAGAACTACAATTTTGTGAAAACGGGGGTCCTTAGAACGGATCGCCAGCGTGTGAGTACGTGCGTAGGCACCCCTATGGAACGGGTATGCGTGCATGATGCAGCTAGTGCGGCCTCCGCCGGGTGCGCTCGCCCAGAGACGATGGTCGGACAGCGCTCGGCGGCCGCTTTTCACCAAAATTACAGCAGACCAATACGACCGGAACGGCGTAACGAAAGATGTGCGAAGCTTTGGAGCGGATTTCCTTCTTCTTTTTTTTCTCGATAAGAACAAAATGCTATGCCTTGGAGCGGCTTTCTTTGTTTTTTTCTCAATAAGACAAAATTGCTATGCCTTGGAACGGAAATTTGGGTGTACTATGGGGGTCTTTGCTTGCTGGAATGTTTATTAGATTTATGTTCAAAAATGATAACTGCAATTTGTTGGATTTCTTTCATTTTTATCTTATCGAAAATTGTTTTAATAATGCTTTGTGTAATCGAAACTGTTTTGCCTACATCTTTTCTTATTAAGAATCTAAATGAATATATGCAAGAGTTTAACAAAAAAATGTTTCGCTGATTGCTTGTCGGTTTTTACATCAACACATTCAAATAAAGATTGATTCATTCGCTTTAAAAACATGATCAGTTAGATGTTTGTGGTTGGCTGATGTAAATACGTTTATTTCAATAGTATATCGGGCAGTGACTGCTTTGCTGTAAATTTATGTTCAGTTATGTATGAATGACACGGACGGAGGAAATTGTGTATTCGCAGGCGCATTTATTATAATCACCTATAAGATCTAAAATCGGTTAGATTTCTTTCATTTTTCATGCGTACTGAAGTTATTTCTATCAATGATTTGTTTATTCAAGATTGTTGTGACTATACATCTTTTCATATATAAAGAATGTAAATTAACTTAATTGGGAAAGACGATCAAAACTTAATGGGGAATATGGGATGTTTGCCATAGTTGTTGTTTTATACACGATTTATCCATGCATCTTTTGTTGTTTTCATGTATCATATTTTACTATTAACCAACAATTATAGAAGATCATTTGTACATACTACAACTATATCATTAGAATATCTAAATCTACTGTAAAAAACATGGACACATTTTTACAGTTATGTATGATTTGGTTCTTTACACGGATAATGCTTTACTTGTACTTCTATTTAATCTAACTTGGTAGATTTAACAGGTGATTTTGCTATAATATATAGTCTAAAAATCTATCAATTGCTGCTATATTTTTTTTAAACATGGCCTATAATTGTAGATGCATTGGCTTGAAGGAGATTATTTTGCCGCAATTGTTGTATAATTTGTTTTTCGCAAATAAGATAAAAATGCAAAGAAACATAAAATGTGAGTAGATACAAAATCTATTCCGTGGCTTTCCATGAGGTTATGAAAAAACCCTGTAAGGCTGGATCGCCAAAACATGACAGTATGAAATATTATGTATGAAATTTGAATTTTCAAATATGTATAAACCAGTAAGAAAATGATGTAGTATTTTTATACTGTGACTATGATGATCCTACATGTAATCACATAGGGGTCCTGATAAGTTTGGTTTGTAATCGATTTCATTCGTTTCATGTTTCGTGCTAACAGGTCGGCCGTTACATGGCAAAACGATGTATCTGCAAAATGCACATTCGTAGAAAAATCACTTTGAAGTTACAGCTTTTGTCTTTCTTCAAAAGAAAATTTCCCAGTATTGAATTTAGTTAGATTCATTAGAATGTCATTTAAATCATCTTCCTTAATAGTTTTCATCATATTTAACTTGTTATTTTCATCAAAATAACTGTTTTTATGTAGATACAGCATTTAGCCAAAATATCCAACTGTCCATATTAGTCCTACGATTATGGCAAAATGGTGTATCTGAAGTTACATCATACAGTTTCTACGGCGATATCATGGCAAAAAGGTGTATCTGCAGATACATTGATTAGTTTCTGTGGTCGAATCATGGCAAAATGATGTATCTGCAGATACACCAATTGGTTTTCATGGTCAAATCATGGTAAAAGGGTGTATCTGCAGAAACACCATTCGTTCATTTTGGACGAACTATGGCAAAGTGATGATGTATAGATCATTTGTTCATGATTGGGATTAAGGACTATATCAAATTCTGTAATTAGTCCAAATTGATCAGTATTCTTTATCAGATAATTATTGCTTTGATATATGTGTATTCATTGTATGAATTAATGCGTTTGTGTGCTTTTGGGGGTGTGTGCGTGTTGGTGTGTGCCTCTGTGTTTGATTCGTAACGTTTCGATTGGTCTAAGAGAAACCCAGGTGATATGTTGCGAAATGCATTTCTTCTCTTTGGTCTACAATTCTACATAATTGTAACCTATTTTCAAACAACAGTATCATATCGCTCACGTCATATCTCATAATATTGGTACAAATTGAAAAAAATAAGACACGAGCTTTAAAATGCCTTAATTCTATTTATTTGGAAACCTTGTAAATAATCATTTTATACATAAATTCAAAATACTGAAGGAATGATCATTCATTTGATTCATTGATTTCAATAAACTTCATTAATTAGGCAAATTCTTCAATGAAAAAAATGATTAAATTAGAATAATTTGAGGAAATTAATTATCATTTAAAGCAATGGAGATGTTTTATATAATTCATGTCATATTTAGAACGTATACGTGCAATAAGTGTACAAATAAGAACATTTTCTTTAATCATCACTTTACTGTCGTATATAAACAACAAAGAAATACATAATACATTACAATACAAAATAAATATCAGTACACTACACATCACAATAGAATGCCCAGGACAAGACATATAAATGAGAAAAATTCTAGATTTAGACCTAGAACGGGACACTCTATTCATGTTTCCTAAATCATGAAAAAGATGAGTAAGAGGGGATCTTCCTACATTAATAATGCGAGCGCAAAGCGCGAGCAGAAAATGTTTGTACACGTTTTTAACTGATTGAAAAGTGCCTTTTAAGGACTGCTTGCATTTAGCCATGAAGACATTAAATTTCACAATCAAATAAATGCGAGCGCGAAGCGCGAGCATAAAAAAATCGAGATTTCGAACTTGAACGGGATACTCTATTCGTGTTTTGTAAATCATGAAAGGGATGAGAAAGGGGATCTTCCTACATTAATAATACGAGCACAAAGGGCGAGCAGATTTTTTTTGATATTGTAATCTGAAACTGGATAACTGAATGAAAATGCGCGCGCGTGTTTCAGATTTAGACCTAGAATCTAGGCATTCTAAACAATCTTTTATCATGAAAAAAAAGCGAGCGCGAAGCGCGAGCTTAAAATATTTGATATTCCGATCTGATATTTCAAACACTTTGTCATGTTTGTAGGAAACTTGTAAGGTGGATATAAATCGCACTTGATAAAGAGCTGATATGTTTCATTATTACTTTAATTTTGAGACATAGGACCTTGACATCCATGTAATCATTTGAATATGATGACTATATATCTTCCTATTCATCTTGCTAAGCGCGAGATAAAACAAAAGTGACAATTTAATTATTAAATTGATATCTTAGTATTAATGCATAATGAGGGCGCGGAATCTGATGATATTATGGCCTGAACACTGAACATTTCAAGCACCTTTTTATTCATGAATAGGATGCATCATTAATTAGTTGATATAGTTTTAACCATTAATGCGAGCGCAAATCGCGAGCCGAAATTTTTGATAAACTGTCATGAAAAGGGGATTTTAAGTAGTTTGTTATATAATCAATATTGAGACATACATAACCCGCCAATCAAAAATGCAAGCATAGCAGCGCTAGCTGATGCGTTTTGACAATCAGACCTGAAAAGGGGTATTTTGAAAACTTTATGGAATAGTCCTACATGAAAATAATAGGTACCTGATAAATCAAAATTCGCGAACGCGCAGCGCAATTGGAAAATGTTAATATTCAGACCATAAAACTGACATTTTTACAGAGCACTTTTTAAAAATCAATATGTAAATCACAAAAATTTATGAAAGTTCGATTTCCAAGGAGAAATATGTCAGGTAATGCGAGCGCGAAGCGCGAGCGAAAATTTTATATAGTGACATAAAATATTTTGTCCAAGTCTTCCTCTCATCTTATTTTATTCATTCGTCTCCCTCTTCTTTTTTCTCTTTTCTTTTCCTTCCTTTTTCTTTCTTCCCCCCTTTTTTTTGCTCTACCAATAGGGGGGTTCGGACCCCTCGGGTCCCCACCTGGATCCGCCTATGCATGAAGAAGAGGCAATTGAATAATGGTTTTATAATGATGTGTTCATGAATAAATGTAATATCACTTTAAAAATAATCAATGCGAGCGGGAAACTCGAGCGATTTCTATTTTAACCATTTGATGCTTTCAATTTCGTCAGAGTCGGCTCTGCTAGAATTATGTGAGCGGGAGCCAGGTGCCGCCAGTGAGGCGCGGATCCAGGATTTCTTAGGGTTCCCTAATTTCAAGTCAAGTAATAATCGTTCCGAAATATTGACTCCCATTGCCGAATGGGTAATGTCTAGTTCAGTTACTTCTCACAGAAACCTCTCTTGCATTGTAGGCATTCTTCGTTCTTGTGGGTACTCCCATTATTTTTTTCTTTTCTTTTTTATGGTTCAGGGGTTGAAAAATCTTACGGGGATGACGCCCCTGTATCGCCGCGTATGAAAACTGGTTGTGCAATAACTAAATTATATATTCTGCATATTCTCCTAGGGGTTTGAAATTTAGGGGTGCAGTTTTGAACCTGCAGGGTGCAAAAATGAACCCCAACCGCAGGGTTCAATTTTTTAACCCATAGGGTGCTGATTTTGCATCAACCTTTCGGGGTTCAATTTTGAACATTTATTTCTTAGTGTGTGAAAATAAACTTTAAAATTTCTGTAAATAATATTTATCAATATATCCATCAGTGTTGTAGTCAAGGCTCAAACCTCCAAGGCCAAGGCTTTAATACCCAAGACCAAGGCTTCAATCCCCAAGGCCATGCCTAAAAACCTCAAGGCCAAGGCATTTCAAACTTTCAATATATGGAACAATGAGCCAACGACAAGGCGGCAGTTCGAATATCAGTTCGGCGGCCCTACATGTAGGTCGATCATCAATTTGCCCCCCCCTTCCAACATAATTTTGGCATCCCTTCGAACTCAATTTGCCTTCCCTAGTTCGAATATCATCCCCCCTAGCTCGAGTATCAATTTTGCACCCCCCTAGTTCGAACATCAATTCGGCGCCCCCCTAGTTTGAGTATCATAGGCGCCCCCTAGCTCGAAAATCGATTCGGCCCCCCTCCCCAGATCGAGTAATAATTTGGCGCCCCCAGTTCGAACATCATTTTAACATCCCCTCGAACATCATTTCGGCGCCCTCCTAGTTCGAATATCAATTCGGCGCCCCTACATGTAGGACGATCATCACTTCGGCCCCGCCGTTCGAACATTAATTCGGCCCCCAGTTCGAACATCATTTTGGCATCCCTTCGAACATCATTTCGGCGCCCTCCTAGTTCGAATATCGATTCGGCGCCCCTACATGTAGGTCCAACATCAGTTTGGCGCCCCTAGTTCGAATACCATTTCGCCCCCCACCCCTAGCTCGAGTATCAATTTGGCTCCCCCAGTTCCAACATCAATTTGGCGCCCCTACGTCGAACATGTATTCGCCCCCCCCCCCCCCGTTCAAACATCAATTCTGCCCCCAGTTCGAACAACATTTTGACATTCCTTCGAACATCATTTCAGCGCCCTTTTTGTTCGAACATCATTTCTTTCCTCCTCTTCCTCTTTTTTTTCTTCTCGTCCTTCCCCTTTTCTTCTCTTCTTTCCTCCTCATTCTCTTTTTTATTCTCTTCTTTCCTCCCTCCTCCTCTCTCCTTTTCTTTCCCCTCTTCCTCTTTTCCCCCTCTCCCCCTCCCTTTTCTTCTCTTCCTTTCCCCTTTTTCTTCCCCTTCTCTCTCTATTATCCTCTTCTTTCTTCCCTCTTCCTCTCTTTCCTTTTTCTCCTTTTCCTCTCTCTTCCCCCTCTTCCTCTTTTTTCTTCTCCCCCTCCCTTTTCTTCTCTTCCTTCCCCCTCTTCCTCTTTTTACTCTTTCTTTCCCCTCTTTTTTCTTTCCCTTCTTCTTTTCTTTCCCCTCTCTTTTTTCTTCTCTTCTTTCCTCCCTCTCCCTCCCCCTTTCTTTTCTTCTCTTCCTCCTTTTCTTTCCTCTTTTTCCTCTCTCTCTTTTTCTTCTCTTCCTTTCCCCTCTTTCCCTCTCTCTTTTTTTTCCTTTTCCTTTCCCTCTCTTTTTCCTTCTCTTTCTTTCCCCTTTTCCTCTCTCTTTTCCTTCCCTTCCTTCCCCCTCTTCCCTTTTTCTTTTCTTTCCCCCTTTCCTCTCTCTTTCCCCCTCCTCTTTTCCCCCTCTTCTCTCTCTCTTTTCCTTTTTTCTTTCCCTCCTTTTCCTCTCTTTTTTTCTTCCTTTCTTCTTTTTCTTCTTTTCTTTCCCCTCTTCCCCTCTTTTTCTCTTTCTTTCCCTCTCTCTTTTTTTTTCGCCGAAGGGGGGGGGGCAAGGCCCCCTCGGCCCCCCATGGATCCGCGCCTGCACTCTTTTACCATAAACTAGTCTCTGACTTTCGGGGCGCACAACTTGTGGAAAAAGATGTATGTTGCAGATACACTATTTTGCCATAAACTAGTCTCTGACTTTCGTGGCGCACAATTTGTGGAAAAAGATGTATGTTGCAGATACACTATTTTGCCATAAACTAGTCTATGAAGTTCGTGGCTCACCGATTATGGTAAAAAGATGTATGTTGCAGATGCACCCTTTTGCCATATTTCACGAAGCTGGGGTGCGCTCACTCATTTGATGGCAGAAAGGTGTAACTAACAGATACACCTTTTTACCGAAAAACATTGCGCTCTACTGCGGCATTTTTGGAGTGTATCTGTAAGATACATCATTCTACCATCAAACGAGTTGGCAAATTTGAAAAAAGTACTGCAGATAGCCCATGCTATCTTGAAAATGAAAATACCTGTAATTATGAGAGTAAGATAAATGAAAAGAGCTCCCTGAAAACCCCCCCCCCCCCCCAAATGTCAAAACCTGAAAAAGTCAAAATTTTCAGATACATCGTTTTGCCATGTGACGGCCGAGGTGGGTGTTTCATAAACATGTTCGTAAGTTAAGAGCGACTGTAAGAACGACTGGTTATCCTTTCTTTTGGTAAATGGTAAACACCATTGGCGATGGTTTATAACGCGTAAGAAAAGTTCACCAGTCGTTCTTAGAGTCACTCTTAACTTGCTATACTTACGAACACTTTATGAAACGGCCCCCTGAAATGATTTTGTATCAATACTTAGCAGTATTAAATGAAAATAGGATATTAGCGCTATAGTCTGCAAAAGGGGTTGTAAACGCTTTCTGAGACCGTCTATTGTTTTTATGAATTATATTTTTCTATTAACCATGAGTAAGCAAAATATTTGCATATACGTTAGACTAAATCATTTCAATACAAACCTGTATATTTGTATTACCAAAGGAGATTTTTAAAGTAAATTTGGGATGTTAGCTATAATTAGAATATATTTTTTACTATTAACCGGGAGGTAACCGATTTACTGATCATTAGCATATTCTTCACACTACTTAACTTTAACATCTTTTTAATCTGCTTTCAAAAGATTTTCTAAATAAAGTTAGAATATTAGTGAAGGTTGGGAAAGTTTATTGAACGTATTATCCGGTATTCTTTCATTTTGGGGCTGTTTAAAATGTATTTTATTCATATACTTTATATTAGATAATTTTAATATCTTAATCTGCTTCATCATGTTAAAGGAAAAGTCCACCCGAACAAAAAAGTAGATTTACGTAATAAGAAAAAGCAAACAAGTCAATTTCGTTTAAGCTGGTTATTGTCAAATCTGTAAACATTGAAAGTTGTAAAATGTCAAACAATAATAAAAGAGAAAAGTGGGTGAGGGATATCATTGACTCTCTCATTTGCATATCACTGAGTTATTATTTTACATGTAAGCATATGACTGTCTTCCGAAAAACTGAGAAACTGTAACATGTCATTTATTTTTTTTTAATTTTCAATCAGATTTTAAAAGAATCTGTAAGCGTTATGCTTGCTTGACCTTTCTCTCTTGATTCAAATCATTATTTTGGGTGGGCTTGACCTTAATAAAAACAATCAATAAAATGAAAATTGGTCTCTATCATTGCCATGCTTGGGTTTCCGCTTTAATAAATTTCATCGCTCCTCAAGGAATCATGTAAGACGAATTATTTCAGGAATTAAATGGGACCAATAAGAATCAGCAAGAAGTTAGACTTTAGTTAGAGGGAGAAAGGGAGACAGGGGGAGGGGGGGGGGGAAGCAAAGACACAAGCAGTGAAAGAGACAGAAAAGGAAAGTCCATATTTACTTTTGTATATAGTGTAAATACATCTGTGTTACAGTGTTTATATCTATATAATTTTATAGAATTGTGCTGATTATTTTACTCTATTTGTATCATACTACCCTTGTATAAAGTTTTGATAGGGGGTCTACATTTTACAAGCTCTGCTTTTTAGTAGGCCCCTCCACTTTTTTCATTTCATTGCTACGTTTCAATCCTGCATATGTTATGCATTTTTTTTCATTGTAAACATGATTACGAAATGTACTTTGATGATTGTGGAATATGAATATATCAATAAATAAATAAATAAATGTCATTTAGTATAATGCCCAGATTGGGTATAGCTTTTATTAAGTCTATTGTACTTACATAATGGAAATGTGATACATAATTCATATAATGATATACCATAAATGCTGTTAGATCTAGTGGATATATAAGACGATATGGGAATGGCCAAACTCGACATTACACAAAGTGCTCGATTGGCTAAATAATAACTTAACCCAGAATGGTTATTCATACGACTAGTGATAACACATTGAAGTATGAAACGCTTTGCAACTAGATTATGTACTAAAATGATAGCGAAATCCATTGCTTTTTTTTTACTTTCATCAATTTCGTAAACAAGACATTTTGGAAAATCTAGGTAAAAACCCATGATTCTTCTTTTAGTCAAACCTGAATAGGATAGTCTGTGACGTGAGTAATGTTTGTATAGGAAAAATTAGATCACATATTCCAGGGTATTTATTCTCTTCATGCTAGATGATTTTCATGTTTCAATAAAAGCATTCATCTTTCACAATAGAAGCCGCACAATCTCGTGATTTCAAGAGTAAAAATACTGTGAATGATTTGAGAGACGATGAGAGAGAGAGAGAGAGAGATTGGAGGTGACTGAGAGAAGAGAGGAGGGAACTAGAAAGCGAGAAATGCATTCATTGAATTATAAGTCCTAGATAATAAATGATTGAAAGAGGATAATTGAGAGAGAGAGAGAGAGGGCGAGAAGGGGAGAGAGCTCAGTGAAGAGAGAGAGAAAAAATGATGTCGGAAGTGAGATCTTTAAAGTATGAAAGCAATTGCATTATTGCAAGATGACGATTGAGAGTGATAAAAAAGTCAGGTGTGCTGGAGTTGGTGCGCATGCACGATTGGGTGTGAGTGAATACGTTTGTGGGTGGGTGGGCGTGTGTGTAAAAGCGAGAGGGGGGGGGCAGTGACGAGAGAAATTTAATAGTGTATAATGTGGGCTATTATTTATGTATGCATTTTTATATCTGCATGTTGAAAAAAAAACGTAATCAGTATTTTCTCTCTGAAATGTAACAAATTTCGATTTTGATCCATTTTTTTTGTTTTACTTCAAGACGCCAATGCAATTTCGGGGTCGGTTTTTGTCTGTCTCGAAAGATAGAAAGGTTTAGCATCGATAATCATCACCCCCCCCCCCCCATCTTGTGCTAAAATTCCACGGGGCACTTCCATTGACGAGTGGGTACTAAGTGCGACCGCGAGATTTCAAAAGGCACCCTCCACATGCAGGTATTTTCCATTTTGTGAAAATGTCCCCCCTTAACAAGTTTTGGCGTATGAAAGCCTACCCTTTAAAAGTATTGAAAACAAAACGATACCCTTAACAAGTATTCCCTGAATCGACCCCCTAAACACGTACTGCAATATTATTTTGTGACGAACATCGGCTTTACCTTTACTTACACTGTACATTGGGTTTAGCGCCGCACATCTCGATCCCACACCTCGCTCAAATCGGACTCTAAATACGTAGTGTTGGGGCACAGAGAATTTTCTTAATAGAGAATTTTAGTCTCGTTTTTTACCCTTCCAAATTTGACGTAGCTCGCTTTAACAGCGAAACGTATACCCCTTTTGTGAAAATTTTAGTGCTTTTGACACCCTTATCATGCTTCTTGCATACGTAACGTGCCAATTTTTGAGAACGAAATCCTTTTTACGCGTTACTTTGGTCGCGCCCGGTATCCACTCGTCATTGGAAGTGGCCCCCGGGGTTCAAATATATATCAAAATGAATTTAACAAAATGCACTTTGTCATTCATGGTAAAAACATAATAAGGCAACGTTTGCCAGCTCAATTTATCGCGCTCGATCATGTGTGATGTTATTTTGAAAAAAAAATATTTGATTTCAGATTTATACATTGTTATCACATACATTCATGGGCAATCTGAGCCAATGATCAGAAATAGGAGAGTCAATGGAAGAAAAAAGCGCAAAGGACGAGAAATAGCTAAGTTGTATACCTTATGTTTTTTACATGTAATTTAGAATTTAAAAAAGACATTCCGATTACACTCCCATGCACATTATGAAAGATTTCTGCCGAAATGAGACAGAAAATCGTGTACAACTCTTGAACGCACACACAGGTCACGGAGTGACCCTGAGTGCAAACAGCTGACTGTGTTTCAATGTAGGGGTGATACATTTTCATGATAGGGGTGATCAAACTCACTGGAGGGACTTTAATTCACTTATAACAAAGAAATGTGTACTACAGTACTCCTGTTGAATGCTCTGATGAAAATTATATGAGTTTCACATTCATTTGAACGGGAGGACAAGATTATTGTATAATCGAGTGCATTATGCATAAATCACACTACCATTGCGACCCCTGCCCGGCCGATGGTTCAGGCATGACGATCCTGAGTGACGTCACCGATAGAGACCTCAAATGCCAGGAGAGCCTATTCGACAACTAACTTCATCTAAAAAACACGTATTGAAGATAACATCCAATGGGGAAATGGCTTTCATTTTCATGAAATATACATTCCGTTCCTCAATAAATCTTTAACCCCGTCGTTAACTTCCCATTCATTCTCGAGCAATGGGGGAATGAATACAGAGTGTCTCAAAGTTTGTGTGAAAAAAGGTGCATTTTCCATAGAACTTCTGCCAAAAAGCAATGCGTAAGGGAAAGATTAGCCCCAAAACACGAATAGATGAGTTAATCAAATGGAATGAATCATGAAAATCAGTGAAATATACTTTCTCCTGTACTCATTACTGAATACCCCGATTTGATACGATTAATTTTTCCCCCTCTCCATCAACTTTTAAGAAAAAGGGTGCATATTTTAATAAAAATATCATGTGTTATATCGACGGACGCCCGTGCGTACGAGCAGGAGGAAGCCAAATGTCTCGTATTTTTCATAATGTCCAAAATATACCAATTCGCGTCCTTTTATCAAAAATATTATTTATTGGAGAAGTTGTTGTTGCCGCGGCAGCCAAACGGCTAACGTGTACGTGGTGTAGTCACATAACATCTTCCGTCTAGGCGCAATCTCATATTTTTGTCTTAGAAGGATTAAAGTGGTCTGAAATCTGAGCCTAGCATAGTACCATGGACTAATCCATTGCGTGCCTTGACACACCGTTGACACGAGTTATTTGTAACCCGTGCTAGCCTTGTAGCAAGATCCAAGACCTGTTTGTGGGTATCCGCGTGACTAACCATATAACACGTATCCCGACAATTAGAGTACAAAATTACATAAACAGCATAACTAGTTCGTTCACATCCCATTAATGAAATATTGAGAATTTCATCTTGCTACTATTAAATCAATGAACAGAATGAATTGAGTAATTGATGTATTTGGTATTAAACACTATTTCTATTGAGACAAGACCAATTGGCATCTGTCATTTGAACAAAATGCTGAAGTGTTCTCTTTTTAATTAAGAAAAACATCACCGTGAGAGGGCGTAATAAAAGAAACGATATCAAATTCAAATTCTAACGATTGGACAAGGATACAATGGCACCTACACCTATGTTAATATAATATTAAGAATATCATATCAATGAACAGATAGAACTGCATAACTGATGTAGTTGGTATTAAGCACTATTTTTATTGAGACAAGACCAATAGGCCTATGTTTTTGGACAAGAGACTTGAGAGTTCTTTTCTTATAAAAAAAAACACCGTTGGAGGGCCCGATAAAAGAAACGATAACAAATTCAAATTCTAACGATTGAACAAGGATACAATGGCACCTACACCCATGTTAATATAATATTAAGAATATCATCTTACTACCAATCAATGAACAGATTGAACTGAATAACTGATGTAGATGGTATTAAGAACTATTTCTATTGAGACAAGACCAAGAGGCCTGAGAGTTCTTTTCTTATTAAAAAAAACACAGTGAGAGGGCCTGATAAAATAAACGATATCAAATTCAAATTCTAACGATTGGACAAGGATACAATGGCACCTACACCTATGTTAATATTATATTAAGAATATCATTTTTCTACTAATCAATGAACAGATTGAACTGAATAACTGATGTAGTTGGTATTAAGCACTATTTCTATTGAGACAAGACCAATAGGCCTATGTTTTTGGACAAGAGGCTTGAGAGTTCTTTTCTTATTAAAAAAACACAGTGAGAGGGCCCGATAAAAGAAACGAGATCAAATTCAAATTCTAACGATTGGACAAGGATACAATGGCACCTACACTTATGTTAATATAATATTAAGAATATCAAGGAACAGATTGAACCGAAGAATTGATGCAGTTTTTTAATTAGCACTACTTTTATTGAGACAAGACTAATATATATTATTGTAAGTCGCCCTGCGTGGCTGACATGGTTTTTGGTGCTCTCTGAGCTGTGTATAATTTCTACTGTTTACATATATTGTTTCTCATTAATAATTGTACCAGATAGGTTTGTTATTTGCAAGGATACTTGTAGCCAAATTTGCAACTGTATCTTGCTTGTATTGATGAGATATTACTGGATGTTCTTGTACATGGTTTTGATTTGAGCTTGTAAATCTGTAAGCCATTTTGTACATGTGTGTTATATGTCCAGCTATCACCATTCAAGGTCGCTCAACTTGAACGGACAGTTTCTATCTATTGAATGCCTGCATTAGAAGCACAATGGAGCCATTGACACTGTGCCTATTCACTCTCACTGTGTTAGCTTTTCAAGTGTCAACTGCAAGTCTACCTTGTGAAATTGAATACAACACAGGACACCCAGCTAAGGAGATTCACTGTAAGTACTCAAAACTTCGAGTTTCTTATTACTACAATTCGTCTGCGACATTTCAGCTCAAGATACTTCAGTCTGGCGATGTTAGTCCTAATCCAGGACCAACTAGTGAATACATCACCAGATGTCGTAGTGTTCCTATTCAGCGGAACTCTGACGGAACTAGAGAGAGTATTAAGTACGACAGGTCGATTTTGCTTCGAAGCAATCCTGCATGGGCCCATTTGAATCCAATGACTTATAATTATGACTTGTCAAGGATTGTTAATAAAACTTCAAAGAACAGAGGAAAGGTTCATCCCGACGTATGGAGGAACATCAAGGAGTTAGGCATCCAGGCTCATCTTCGAGGAAAGAAAAGATCGAAAAAGAATAGAGTCAGAACACAGACCGATAGCTACATCACATCTCTTGATCCACCTAGTTGTATTCCTTCACCTATACCGGTTGTTATAACAAGGCAAAGGAAACCAAAGTCTCTGGTTTCAAGAGAAATCAATTGTGATAATCTTAAGGCAGTCCCTATTGTATGTAGCTCTGTAGTACAATCCAATAATAATGTATGTCTATGGAATGCACATTCTATTCGTAACAAATCAACCGAGATAACAGAGTATGTACAAGAAAATGATGTTGATATGCTGTTTATTACCGAAACATGGTTAAGTGAAACAGATGATGTAGTGATTGGGGAGTGTACACCACCAGGTTATACATTCATAAGTTATCCCAGAATCTCTAGTACTCGAGGAGGTGGTATCGGCGTACAACTAGTTCAACACATCGAAAGCAATAATATGTTTGATTCTGTTCAATCTGCTTACAGGTCGCATCATAGCACAGAGTCGGCATTGGTTAAAGTTAAAAATGATATCATGTTTTCCCTTGACTGTAACAGAGTTGTTTTGATCGCACTTTTAGATTCATCTGCTGCTTTCGACACGATCGACCACAAAATTCTTTTATCTCGTCTTTACAGCAGAATAGGTGTGAGATCTACAGCTCTGTCATGGTTTGAGTCGTACCTCACAGGATGGTCCTCCAGAGTTAACATTACTGGTAAACTATCCAAACCCACTAACCTTGATTTTGGTCTTCCGCAAGGTTCGGTAGTAGGCCCATCGGGTATTCTATATACACCCTACCAGTTGGTAATATTATTACACATCATTGTATCAACTACCATCTTTATGCCGATGACACCCAATTGTATATTTCATTTAATCCGAAAATCCCAGGAGATTTAGTTGTCGCTCTGTTTCGACTTCAGAACTGTATCTCAGATATTAGAAACTGGATGACAGTTAATAAATTGAAGTTAAATGACTCAAAAACAGAATTCTTCATAGCGGCCTCTCCACACAGTCTACGCAATCTGCCAGATCTGAAGTTAACAGTCGGCGATATATCCATAAGCCCTTCAGTTACTGTTAAAAATCTTGGTGTAATTTTTGATATAGAAATGTCAATGGTTGACCGTGTTTCTCAAATATGCACTACTGTAACTTTTCATTTAAGGAATATTTCTCGAATTAGAAGATATATTACTCAATCTGCCTGTAACAATGCAATTCGTTCTCTAGTTCTGTCCCGTTTAGATTACTGCAATGGTCTTCTCTCTAACATTCCTGTTACTCAAGTAGATCGCATTCAAAGGCTTCAAAATTGGGCAGCTCGAATAATTTATCAAGTAACAAGATTTCACTTCTCTAAACCACTCCTTGAATCGTTACACTGGCTTCCCATACGACATCGTATAGTTTTTAAGTTACTTTTGTTAGTTTTTAAGTCTCTCAATAAGCAGGCACCTTTATATCTGCGTGATTGTTTGACCCTATACACCCCTCGCAGGAATGTACGAGCCTCCAGTGACCCATTCCGTCTCACATATAAAATCACTAAGAAACTGGCTGGAGATAGGACTTTTACCATAACCGCTTCAAAATATTGGAATCGCTTACCTTTTACTCTTAGACAATCACCATCTGTTCCTTCATTTAAAAAGGGACTTAAAACCTTTCTTTTTTCCAATCCAGATTTTTAGGATTGTACGTTTTCATTTGTATAGTTGTAATAATCTCCTTTTCTTCTTGTAAGCGCTTTGGGCCATTCTGGGAAAAGCGCAGTATATAAATAATAATAATAATAATAATAAATAATTGACATTTTTCATTCTGACGAAGGCTGGAGAGTTCTTTTTTTTTTTCTTTAGAAAAATGATAAACATTACCATGAGAGGGCCCGATAAAATAAACGATATCAAATTCAAATTCTAACGATTGGACAAGGATACACCTACACCTATGTTAATGTAATATTAAGAATATCAATGAACATAATGAACTGAAGAATTGATGTAGTTGGTAATTAGCACTACTTTTATTGAGACAAGACTAATTGTCATTTTTCATTCGGACAAAGGCTGGAGAGTTTTTTTCTGTCGTTAGAAAGATGACAAACATCACCATGAGAGGGCCCGATAAATGAAACGATTCCAGGTTCAAATTATAACAACTGGACAAGGATGCAATGGCCCCCTAATAATATTCATGACAGCATCTGGGTCGAGAGTGGCAAAGTGTGGATTAACGTCTTGCCTGAGGACACTAGACCACGGTGGGATTCGAACACACGACCCTCTATTTTCACGGCGAGACTCAGAACCACTACACCACGGCTCTTCCCGACACTTCTGATACCCGAGTTATGAGATTGAAATTATTGACCCTTTCAAAAAGCGATAGACGGATATTTAGACGTTAGAATGATTTGATAGCTATCTAATTCTAAGCTTAATGATGGATCCACCCCCTTCTCTTTAGAGGCATAGCAGGATCAAGACCAATTCCCCCCCCCCCCCCTCCCCATTGCTGCATAAATCTTTTATTTCAGTTTGAATAATTATGCTACATATTATAAGCTTGATACAGTAATTATTAATTCCTTGGTGTGATTAGTAAACCATTTAACCTTTTGAGGTGCCACGACCATCTACTATATATATCCTTGTATATCAATTCTCTTCTCTTTCTTCTCTACACCTACTACTACTAGTAGTAGTAGTACTAGTAGTAGTAGTAGTAGTAGTAGTAGTAGTAGTAGTAGTAGTAGTAGTAGTAGTAGCAGTAGAAGTAGTAGTAGTATTAGTACTTGTAGTAGTAGTAGTAGTGGTAGTAGTACCTCTTTACTTCTCTTTTCCTTCTTATTTTTCCTTTTCTCTTTCTTCTTATTAGTATTACGAATATTACTATTATCATTTTCTTCATTTTCTTCTTGTTATTTTTTTCTTCTTTTTCATCTTCTTGTAGTACTTCTTTAATTTTTATTTTTTCTTCTTCTACTATTTAATTTAGAAGGGCTTAAAGTTGAATGTTGAAATTCTAGGTTTATACTTACATGTCATTCTAACCTTCAGCTAGTAACTTAATAGTATTAATTTCTTATACAATTTTGTAGGTTTGAACATATAATTTCAAGTCAACTCAGTCATTTTACCCCACTGTCACTAAAATGATACTTGATATAATTATGGCAGTTATGTATCAACATTATTCAAAATTTTGTAAACTGTTAAGGACTGTCTTCAAGAAAAATCTATACTCATTGAATAAGCTGAATGACCCAACGAGAGATGGCCTAAAAACATATCAAAACAGACAAGAAAACAAACCAAACATGTATGGCTGGCATGGTGGTGAGGCTACTGCTAAAGAACGTACCAGACAAGTTGTAATCTAGTTTCATTTCATTATTATTATATTCATGAAGTGCAGCAGTGCTATTCATTTATTTCTTTGCTCATGGCATTACTTTATCAAACTATGTATTCAAGCATGTCAAATGATTCAGTTGTGAGCGTGCAGTGATTCTACATGCCACGTCACTAGATAAGTTCATTGGCACAACTATCATAATAGACTCCATGTTTGTTGCAAGATTTACTTGTACCTTTGAACTAGTTTTTGTTTCTACAAATTGTCAACTATCGGTTATTTAACTGGCTCGGCTACACATGTGACTTACAAAGGTAAGAACATCACTTATGTCATGTATGTGTTTGTTCGATATAGTGTTTTCGTCATGTGGTGGAATTGTAAAGAGTGCGTGATTTTGGTCACATTTACGTGTTTGTGTAAGAAGCACATTTTTTTTTTGTAAGAACGAATATCAGAAGATAATCTATTATACATGTAGGTAAAAATGAAGGTACGCGTACTTAGAACTTTAAATATAAGTGAACAGTAACCCCGCTATCACCCCCCCCCTCTTCCCCTGGCTTCCTCTCTCTCTCTTCCACATGTTTTTATGAAAGATTTCTGACTAAATGGGACAGAAAATCGTGTACAACTCTTGAACGCACGCACAGGTCACAAATGTAAGCAATGCAACATATAGTGCGGACTTTCCAATGTTTGGAATAGTTACAAGTTGAGCATTAAACATGTTAAATGTATTTTTGGCTGATAGTTATGTTGAGGACATGTATATTTAGAATCTCTCTTTCTCTCCCTATGTGTGTCTGTCTGTTCATCTATCTCTGTCTTTCTGCCTCCCTCCCAGTCGCACACACTCTCTTTTCTCCCTCTTTATCGGTCAGCCTATTTCTTCACTCTCTCCTCCATCCTCTAATTTGTATTCTTTTGTTTTCTTTTTTGTTTCGTGTGTGCGTGTCTTTAATCGCATACATTCGTAATTCCGAAGGTTCGGTTATTCCGAAGGTTCGTATTTCCTAAGGTTCGTAATTCCGGAGGTTCGTAATTCCGAAGGTTCGTCAATCCGAAAACGAAATACGGTTCGTAATTCCGAAGGTTCGTCAATCCGAAAACGAAATAAGGTTCGTAATTCCGAAGGTTCGTTAATCCGAAAACGAAATAAGGTTCGTAATTCGGAAGGTTCGTTAATCCGAAAACAAAATGAGGTTCGTAATTCCGAAGGTTCGTCAATCCGAAAACGAAATAAGGTTCGTTAATCCGAAAACAAAATAAGGTTCGTTCATCCGAAAACGAAATAAGGTTCGTAATTCCGAAGGTTCGTTAATCCGAAAACGAAATAAGGTTCGTTAATCCGAAAATTAAATAAGGTTCGTATTTCCGAAAATGAAAAATTATTCATTTTGGTAACAAAAACGGTGTTGTCATTACAAGATTACACGATATTATGCAATGACGATCGATGATACATGCATGTGTTGTGGCCAAAAGCATGTATTTCATTAAGAATAGGCGCCCTGATCAAGCATAGGCTAATTTCGATTTTATCTGAGCAATTGCTGCCTAAGCAAATGGTTTAAAGATGCAGGGGACCAAGTGTGTTGGTCGCGTGCGAGTAGCCTCTAGACAATAGGATTTGTATTGGAGGGGATGTCATTTTTAATAACAGTTTCTGCTGTTAATAACAAATAATACTATAATAATGATCCTTGTGAGATGTTGAAAGCGCGAATCGCAAGCTTAAACTAATAGACATTTCATGTAACAAGACGTGAACTTAAACATATTCTGAGCAGTTTTTTTTAATCGTGAGAAAGATGTGTATCTTTCTAAAGAATTTACCCGAGGGAGAGCAGTAATTTGTTTATATAGTGACCTAAGTAATCTTTTAAGGACTGTATTTGGTGACTCATGAATAGAATATATATCTCACGAACCAAATAATGAGAGCGCGAACCGCAAGCTTAAAATTTGTGATATTCCACCTGAAAACTGGACATTTTATATTTGTTTTGTAACCAGGAATAGAATGAGTTCCTCAATAAACAATACTTGATGCGAGCGAGAAACGTGAGCCAAAATTTTCCGATTTCCAACCTGAATAGCTGGGAGAACAGTTTTCAGAACTGAAGTGGCTTCCCTATCTATATCATTATTATCATTCTAGGCCTACATGAAATTTCCAAAAGTTTGAGCACGTGATTCGCTCGCAACATCTCACAAGGATACCCTTTTAACAGTAATTGACCAAAAAGGCGAATTTTACATCTTCAGATTTGATTTCTTCCCCCCCCCCAACCGCTTGCTCGCTACGCTCGCAGAAATGAAACGTAAATATATAATTTATCGATCAATGATCACTTAATTTTTTTGCTCAATTCAATTACTACAAAACACACAACCTCTTTACACAGATGATAATCTCATGGTGAAAATATACGTTTGCACCAAATTGCCCCTATTGGTCCCCTTTTTTGGCTTTGCCCCCCCCCCCCAGGAAAATATATTCCGCCGCCACTGGTTGAAACACGCATCGTCTTCTTGGCTTACTGCAAAAAAATCTTTAAATGTCCCCTTTTGATCAGGTCAGAGCTTATATATTTAAAATTTCTGTTTGCGACCTTGCTCGCAGTTATTATCTAAAGTTAGTTACATAGGCATTTCGTTTTGAAGATCGCAAACATATTGCCCATTATATTAAAAAAATATATATAGCTCGCGCTCGCATTATTTAAAAAGGGTTTATCATGGTATTACATATTTACTTTTTTATAAGTATAAAGCTAATTATTGACTGTTAGGACCACCCTTTCAAAGAAACAAACAAAAATCAACTTTAAGCTGCCGATCGAGGAAAATGTGGCTGAAAAAAATATTGCCCCCCCCCCCATTTGACGAAAGTTGGATCCGCCGGGAGGGAGGCAGGGGGCACTTGCACCCCCAAAATGAAATAAAAAAACAGGGAAATGAATATTTTCCAAAATGGGAAAGTTCATTTTTCAAAAAATAAATATGCGGTTTTTCGTGTTTTTTCGAAATAAAATAATCTTTTTAAAGTATACAAGTTAAGTTTTCAGGCTGGAATATTGCAAATTTTCAGCTTGCGCTTCGCACTTTCATTCGATTGGTGAAATATGCATCCTAAAGAGGTCACTAAATGCTTTCTTTAACAGGTTAATTTTCTGGTCAGTATGTTTAAGCTGCGTTTTGCGCTCGTGTTAATTTTTAGTTAGATGCACATCTTTTTAATGACAGCAGAAATCTGCTCGGATTTTTAAAAACTTATTTTCATTTTTTATTGAAATACCCTAAAGTTTTAGCTTGTGATTCACGCTCGCAACACCTCGCAATTATGCCATTTTAAGAATAATTGACCCCCAAAAACGTTTTACAACTTCACCTTTGAATTTATTTTACCAAGCCGCTCGCTCATTACATTCTCTCTCGAAAAATAAAGCCTAAATATACGTTTTGCCATAATAAGAAATTACTTCAAAAAAGGTTTTTCTCTACTTTATACACTATCAAACACAATGACTTCAAGCAGATGATAATCTTAAAGGGAAAATATCACCAGTGTCCATTTTGACGTATGAGTTTCATTTTTTGGCTTTACCCCCAAACGAAAATTCGTTCGGCCGCCCTTGCCTTCCCATCCTCATAACAATTGAACGGCAACAGTGTCCCCCGCCCCCTCCCCCTTGCCTCTGCTTTCCCGGTTTTCATTTTTCGGATTAACGAACCTTATTTTGTTTTCGGATTAACGAACCTTATTTCGTTTTCGGATTAATGAACCTTATTTCGTTTTCGGATTAACGAACCTTATTTCGTTTTCGGATTAACGAACCTTCGGAACAACGAACCTTATTTCGTTTTCGGATCAACGAACCTTCGGAACAACGAATCTTATTTCGTTTTCGGATTAACGAACCTTCGGAACAACGAACCTTATTTCGTTTTCGGATTATCGAACCTTCGGAACAACGAACCTTATTTCGTTTTCGGATTAACGAACCTTCGGAACAACGAACCTTATTTCGTTTTCGGGTTATCGAACCTTCGGAATAACGAACCGTGGGAATAACGCCACAAATGTTCGGATTAACGAACCCTTTTTCGTTTTCGGATTAACGAACATCGAGGTATAGGCAATTTACGTGTTTCGGAAATACGAACCTTCGGAATAAAGAACCTTCGGAATTACGAAGCTTCGGAATTACGAAGTGTAACCGTCTTTAATCATGTTAATAGTGCATGTCGTACCGTACTTCTGTCACCATATTTCCATTTCCATATCGTTTCATTTTTTCTTTAAGATATTTTTCCTATTATATTTATCACATTTTACTTTCACAGTATATAATATTGTATATTTGTACATTTGTAAAATCGAATGAATTTCCACATTTCATTAACTCTGATTACTTTTCTCAATTGCTTAAAACAAATTATTTCTTCAACTCGCTTTATTGGATCCACGCTCTACAATCAATACGTCTTAGTGGATCTCTTCATTTCCACACGCTTATAACCATTTTATACAAACTTTTATTATACAGTGCGTCCCAGAATAAACGAAACCGAGATTTAGCGATCATTTATCATAGCTTAATCATAAATAGAATAGACAAACGACCTACCAATTTAAAGCTTAGAATCTCCTCTTTCATCTGATATTAGTAAGGTTATTTCTTATTCACGCATGAGTGAGCAAAAACAATTTGAAGAAAGGATACCAAAATCTCATTTGGCGGGGGTATCTGGGTTTCAAAAAGAAAACCACATTTCTGAAAAGTTCAATATCTGCTCTTTATTTTGGTACCTCAACTACAAAAAATGGTCAAGAAATAAAAAAGTTGTGGTCATTTGAAATAAGGCTTGCATTTCCATAATTTCATGAGATAACGTGTTTTCACCGCTTTCCCACAGAAGCTTTCGCATGGTGAACAAAAGATTTAATGCATGGCTGATCGTCAACAAAACGTGTCGAGTGAGTTTGAAAGCCAGCCTGGAGAACCTCTTCATTTTATGAAATTATTGAAATTCAAGCCTTATTTCAAATGACCAGAACTTTGTTATTTCTTGACCATTTTCTGTAATTTAGGTACCAAATTAAAGAGCAGATATTGAACTTTTCAGAAATGTGGTTTTCCGTTTGAAACCCAGATACCCCCAGCCAAATGAGTTTTTGGAATTCTTTCTTCAAATTGTTTTTGCTCACTCATGCGTGAATAAGAAATAATCTAAGTAATATCAGATGAAAGAGGAGATTCTAAGCTTTGAACTGGTAGGTGATTTGTCTATTCTATTTATGATTAAGTTATGATAATGATCGCTAAATCTCGGTTTCGTTTTTTCTGGGACGCACTGTATAGTTATGTTGAGGTAAAATTCATCTTGAACTCATACTTTGACTGTTATCTGTATTTGATTTATATTTGTCATGGAAATGAAATAAACTCCTTGAATCTTGAATCTGACAGGGACAACTTCGTTTTCTGACCGTCCTTTTCACATAGGTCAGCCTGTTAATTCTCATTAATCTCTTATCTAGTATACGAAATTAACATATCATGTTTGGTATCAAACTAACGCTTATGGAAAATGGAATGTACATTTATACAAAAATAAAACACATGCCAAGGTCACCTTTCATGTCATTTAGGCTCATGAAAGGTCCAAAGAAGGCGGGAGTTTATCAGTACTTACAAAAGTGTAACATTTTTTTCTAAATAACCTCAAAGTGTGATATTTTATACCATATCCTGTTATATTCCTCTCTCATCTGGCCTCTGTCCCTTTCCTCTTCGACCAGATGCTCGTCCGATTCCCCTTCCTGAACAATATCGACTGCATGTCTCTACCTAACCTGTATACTATAAATACTATACATATATTATAAATGTAAATGGTACTGACTTCCAAAAGAACAACAAAGTTAAATTTGATTTTATCAATTTAGAATTTCATTTTTCGAATAAAAAAATGTAGTGGATGGGAGAAATAAGAATTTGTCCGAACAATATTAAATGTTCATTAAATTAAATGACCTCCCTGATTATTCGTGGATGCAGTTCATATGATGTCGATGAAAAAATTGTGACGAGTCGACTGGAGTAGCGGGTCTCCGATGACCTTGAAGACTGTAGAATGACGTGTGTCGGGGGTTATCGGAGATCCACGAAGTCTGTCGAAGAACGGCGTCACCTATGTCTAGGCGCTTTCGACCTGTCGCATGACGTCAAGAAGAACTTAAGCAGAACTCAGGGTTGAAAACTCAGGTTGAAAACTCAGGACATTATGATCTTGGCTCAGGAGTGACGAAAACTGAAGACGTCTATTGGTGTAGCCCCAAAATAAAATTGATGTCCTTGGTAAAAGCTCCCTGACCAAAGGACCCTTGAAAATTGAATAAATTCCAATTGTATATAATGACAATCCTAGTTTTTAAATTTCAATGATTTATAAATCATTTGATCAATACATGTCTTTCATATAATTTAATAAGCATCAAAAGAATATCTAGATAGTATTAATTCATTAGCATAAATGTATCAATCCTTGAAAAATTGACATAAATTCACTCCTGGAAAATATTGAAATACAACCATTCCCTCATTGCAATATTTTTGCGATAATTATTTAAAGCCGGAAAGTGATAAAAAAGCTCACAACGTACAATTATGCCTATTAAAGTAACAGAAAACAAGCTGATTGAATTATTACAACAAAATCTGGATCAAAATTCAGTCAAAATAACCTTTTAGATTGAAGAATCTAATAATACTCTTTTTTAAGCTGAAATATACTGATAAAATATAAAATAGACTCACATCATTATGGGTAGTAAAAACTCCAAAATTAATTAAAACTGTGTGTCATTTCTTGCTTGCTCCTCAGAACACAACCTCTCTCAAAGAGTAACAAAGTGAAAGTGATCCTACTGCCATGACTGTACAATCAATATACCTCGGGCGGGTCTTGGAATGTTAAGTGTTATTCCACCTGTTACTAGAACCTGGAACCTACAACAGAAGAACCTGCAAGAGATGAATACATTGTAGCCCTTTCTATTTAAAGTAATTTAGTACATTGGTTTTCATTACACAACTCAATCGATAATATTGCCATCACAAGACCAAGATGAGTAATTCATCATTACCTTTTTTTAATTTAGATAATGTACTCTATTTAAACACAACTTTCAGGATTACACCATCAAACATTTTTTTCCTGTTAACATATTCTATGTTAAATAAACAAATTTTAGAATTTGGCTTAAGTGGGAGAAAAAAAAATTGCTTGCATGCATGCATGGTTGGCGGGCATGGTGGTGAGGCTTCTGCTAAGATCGTCACAAATATTTCATACATTTCTTTACTGATAAACAAGTACCATGCATGTTGTAATCTAGTTTTCCTGAAATGCAGCAGTGTCTTTCGTTTATTTCTTTGTTCATGGCATTACTTTATGAAATGATGCTGTTTTCCCGATAACAGTGAATAAAACAACATTAGCTAATGAATTTATATTATATTTTTCCAAATGCTTCTCGCCCTCAATCCTACCTTTGTATGCCCTTTTTATTTACAGCCCGCAGCCTTGAATCCCTATAAATTCTTCTCACGATGGCGTCTAAACTCAGCTCAGATGAAGATGGCGCTGTTTGTGAAGAAGCCGACTGCGAATCGATTACTGACGTCACCTTCTATGTGAAGGAGAAGAAGAAGCTCTGTCGTGACTGCGCCTTGAAAAAAGAATGCATCGGAATAGTACGGAGAGGTGTACCTAATCTCTTCTGTGAGAAACACGAGAAAATCATGGATATGTACTGCAAGACGCACGGCGAAGTTTTATGTCTTTCTTGCGCTGTGATAGATCATCATGAAAAACCTTGTGTACGGCAGGACATAGAGGACGCACTACGGGAAAACAAAGCAAAGCTCAGCAACCTTCATAAAGCAGTGATGGACAAATTGGAGCTATTACAAGCTTATGGGATTGAGATTCATCAGGGTAAACAAGTCCCAGACGAACATTTTAAAACTATTCAGAATGAGGTTGATTCCGAAATCGAAGAGGAGATCGAAAGGGACAGAGCCAAGGAAAAAGAGGATGCTGATAAAATCGACAAGGAGGTTGATGAGGAAAATGAGCAACATCAAGATGAGATTCGAAAGCTACAGGATAAAATTAAACAGAACAAAGCGAAGAGAGAGGAGCGACACAATGAAAATCGTTTAAATGCGGAGAAGAGACGAAAAACGATAATTGATAAACAGCGCATTCTTCAGAATGACATTCAGAAGATTGCTCAAGAGATCGAGAGAAAGATTGAAGAGCTTGAGAAATCATGGCAAGACGACATCAAATCAGCAGAGAAAGCAAAAGAGACACTGGACAGAATTCTTGAAGATGATAAAAATATTGTCACAGATGGACATCGTGTGCATGCATCAGTGAGCGAGGAACTAAAGAAGGAACTGAATGAGGGTGAGGTGAAATAAATAAATCGTGTTGTATCAGGTGTGAGGTTTGTGAAGGGTGTTGGGAGAGAAACGTGTGATGGAAGAATTGATGGGTATGATGGAGAGTGGAAGCTCATTGAAACAATCAATGTCACAGATAAAATCAAATGCCCGGGCATTGTTGGATGTATAGATGAAGATAAGGTGATGATCAGAGATGCACTGATTGGTCATGTTGGTGAAAGGCATACATGTACCTACATGTTAGATTTGAACAGTAAAACCACACAGAGAGTGATCAACGGTAGTGGTACATCATGGATAATCTCATGTGCAGTACTGAATGATGACAAGATAGTATGTGGTAGATTCATCAAAGGTTGTAAAGGAGACAGTCTGCCTGGGTGCATCAGTGTATACGACAGACAGTGGAATCACATCAATGACGCCACAATACCAAGAAACACGAAGTGTACTTATGCAGGGGTGCGCGTTGCAATCGATCAGGATGGGATGATCATCGCTGCTGAAGGGAGTCAGTCTATGATATACGTCATCAACCCAGCTAATGATGAGATTATCAACACCATCACGTGTAAAGAGAAGATAGCAATGCATGATGTGCTGTCATCAGGTCACATCATCGCTCGACCTTCACCACCTGATCGCAGAGCACTCATCATTGACAGAGAGGGTAATCATAGGGAAATCCCCCACAGTGATGTCATCTTGAATGTGTGTGTTGATTGTATGACAGACGACCTCTACATCGTGACATCAGATGATGAGTACAAGACGTGTGTGATTGATCAGGTGATGAGTGAGGGTGATATGAAGAAGAGAAGAGTAGCATCATTCCCTTTATCAACTAGACCGAATACATATAATAGATTCAATCAACTTGTCTTTTCTCGAGTGATGATGACGTCATCAGGGAATATGATTGCATGTGATGGAGATAATATTCTCATATTCAAAAAGCGATTCATCCCCTAGATCCATGACAGATGATAATACCGAACAAACAAATGATATTGGGAATGTTGCTACATCTTACCATTATATGCTTTCAAATTGAAAAGAAAAACAACGATGGAAACGCATTGTAATCCATGGCTTGATTGTGGGTAAGCTTCGTAGTCATATTGGAAACCTATCAGGGTTATGCTCTTTTATTGTACACGTTGTCTCAGAATATCTTATACCAGACTACGCCGTCGCTTTGTTGGCGTGAGTAAACATTAATATTAATTATGTCTGCATAGAAGCTTTTTATCACTATACCCGGGTATATTTCATTTTAGCTCAGTTCCATATGTAAAACTGAACAGTCAAAATGTTCCTCATTTATGTAATCATGCTGGTTAAAAAAAATCATCCTTTTATAGGTCCATCGCGTGTATTATAGCTACCAAAGTCTTATCATGCCAATGAATCAGTAGTTGTTACTCTAAATGAATGTTCAGTGGTATCTTGATTCCGTAATGAAAATTAAAATTACACGAAGCGCTATACTTCTTTACATTAAAATTGTGTACTTTTGACTCCTTTGAAAGCACGTTATATTAGACCATAATTGTTTTCATAATAATGTTGCGATTCGGATCGTGGTCACGTTTGCTATACCTCGATGCGCATTACATCTAAACATTGCTTGCTTGTTTGTATATTTTCACTTCCAACATTAGATCAGCATAAACAAACGAAGTATTTTGATGTGGCTATACGAAACAGCCCTGGAATGATCTCGATCATGATATGATTATAATCACCTGGATTTACCGAGAGAGGGGGCTGTTACAATGATTACGATACATTTGGGTAAATTGCACTTTGTGTCTTGCAAAAAAATAGCGGGCCTACATTGTACATAACGTATAAGCAGTAGTGTATAATTTTACAATTGGGACTTGGTAACCAAAATGTACCAGTACAGTGTTTATTTACTAAACTGGATCTGCTGTTAACAGAATGCGCATTTGATGGTAATTTATTACATTTGGGTCATGTATAGCTATGTTTTTTTTATTTTTTTTATTACAGGAAAATGTTTTGCTTATTATTTTTTTATATAATTACTATATGAATATGTGCTTCTGCAAGAGCTAAACATGATTCTTTTTTATTATATTGTGAATATCCATGTATATATAAATTAAATTGCTTTTAATGAACAGTTGCATATTTATGATATTTTTAATACGTTCCATTCAAGTAGGCCTACGTCAATGACTGTTTTGCTTGCTAAAATATTTATGAAATTTATGTTCAATTAAGATGTAGTTGCAGGCCCAATAAAACGATAACTCTAATCAATTTTTTTTGATTTCCTGAATTTTCATCCTCCTGAAATGGTTTTAATAATGCTTTGTGTAATCGAAACTGTTATGCCTACATGTTTTCTTCTTAAGAATATATATATATATATATATCTATCTATATAATCCGAGGTAGGATGGTTAAATCAACACGGCTACTGCCAGTTTCATGCTTAAGAAGCAATCATCAGGCTGTCGATGAAGAAGCAGAAAATAACGTTGAATTTAATTATTTTACAAGCTTACAATTACATATATGGTTTTATATATATATATATATATATATGAATATCTACAAGAGTTTAACAGAAAATGTGTCGTTGATTGCTGGTCGATTTTTATATATATAGGTATAGAGAGATTGATTCATTCGCTTAAAAACATGATCACTTAGATGTTTGTGGTAGGCTGATGTAAATACGTTTATTTCAATACTATATCGGGCAGTGACTGTGTTGTTGGAAATTTATGTTCATTAATCTATGAATGACGGCTGAAATTATTTATTCACAGGCGCATTATTACGATCACCTGAACAAATGAAATCGGTTGGATTTGAATCGTTTTCCATGCTTACAGAAATTATTGCTATCAATTCTTTGTTCATTTAGCATTGTTTTGACATCTTTTCATCTAGAACGTAAATGAACTCGATTGGGAACGGTGATCAAAACTGTGGACTGTGGGATGTATGCGACAGTCGTTGTTTATTAACATGATTTATTCAATCATCTTTTGATGTTTTCATGTATCATATTTTAATATTAACCAAAGATTAGAGAAGATCATTTGTATATACTACAACTAAATCAATTTAATATCGAAATCAACTGTAAAAAATATCATGGAAACATTTTAGAGTTATGTATTATTTGGTTCTTTTCAAGGAAAATGCTTTACAGACTCTTTTATCTTGTCTAACTGAATTTTTATTTGAATCCATTAACTTCATTCACTTTACAAGAATATTTTGTTTAAATAATTACATTCAAATTCAATTCAATCTTTATTTTGAAAATAAGATAAAAATACAAAGAAACATCAAATGTGAGTAGATACAAAATCAATTGCTTGGCTTTCCATGAGTTTATGAAAAAACCCTGTAAGGCTGGATCGCCAAAACATGACAGTATGAAATATTATGTATAAAATTTAAATTTTCAAATATGTATGAACCACTATGAAAATGTTCTAGTACTGTGAATATGATGATATGTTATCACATAGTATTCCTGAAAAGTTGTGTTTGTACTCGATTAAATTCGTTTCATGTTTCATACTAACTGAAACGATTTTGTATTAATTTTTAGGAGCATGAAATGAAGTAGGATGTTAGCGAATTAGTCTGCAAAGGGGTTGTAAACGCTTTCTGAGATCGTCTTTTTATTGTTTACATGAATATTTTACTATTAACCATGAGTAAGCAAAACAATTGCATATACGTTACACTTAATCATTAACCTGTATATATGTTTTACCAAAGGAGATTAAAAAAAAAGAATTTTGGGATGTTAGCGATAGCTAGAATATATATATATATATATATATATATATATATATATATATATACATTTTTTTTTCAAACACGAATCCAAACACCTTTCTTAACATTATTTTCATACATTATCTTTACTACTAACCAGGAGGTAACCGAGTTACCGATCATTAACATATTACTCACACAATATCATTTTAATCTGTATTCAATCTGCTTTCAAAAGTTTTTTTTTAAGTTAGAATACTAGTAAAGGTTGGAAAAAAAAATTCGAACGTATTATCCGATCATCTTTTTTGGGGCTGTTTTAAAAGTACATTTATTTTTTCATCTACTTTATACTAGATAATTTAAATATCTAATGAAGGAAAATTCAACCTAAAAAAAGTAGATTTAGGTAAAATGAGAAAAAAAAAGTCAATTTCGTTCAAGCTTGTTATTGTTGTCAAATCTGTAAACATTGAACATTGTAAAAGTTCAAACAATAAAGAAAATAAAAGTTAGTGAGGGATATTATTGACTCTCTCATTTGCATATCACCGAGTTAAGCATATGACTGTTTGGGGATTACTGAGCAAACTGTAACATGTCATAACAGTTTTTATTTTCAACACGATTTTGATAAAAATTTGTAAGGGTTATGCTTGCTTGACTTTTCTACATTGATTCAAATCATTATTTTGGGGTGGGCTTGACCTTAAAAAAGAGAAAATAATAAATACAATGAAAATGGGTGTCTATTGTTGCCATGCTTTGGTTTCCGCTTTAATAAATTTCATCGCTCCTCAAGGAATCCTGTAAGACGAATTATTTCAGAAGTTAATATGTGACCAATAAGAATCAGCAGGAAGAGAGACGTGCAGAGAGAGGTAAAGAGAGGGGGAGAGAGACAGGGAAACAAAGACGCAAGCAGTGAAAAGACAGAAAAGGAAGGGAAACAGGGGGGAAGGGGAAGAGAGGGAGAGAGACAGAAATAGAGACACATGAAACAAAATAGAGGGAAGAGACAGAGAGGGAGAGATGAAGAATCGGACGAATTTATTCAAGGAATGAGACAGAAAGAAAGTAATATAGGGAGAGGAGAGATGGCAAATGAACATTCAGAGACAGAGAAGGAACACCAGAGAGATAGATAGAGAGAGGGGGGTAGTGAGAGAATGTGACAAGCAGAAAGGGGAGAGAGACAGGAGAGGGGGTTGTAGTGAAGTTGACGTATTTCTATTCTCCGATCATCATCAAACCCACTTCATGCACTTGGTCTACCATCAATGTGGTCTAGTATTAGTTTGGTACAACCATCCCTTGGTCTTAAATATCATCTAGTGTAATGCCCAGATTGGGTATAGCTTTTATTAAGTATATTGTACTTACATAATGGAAATGTGATCCATAATTAATTCATATAATGATATACCATAAATGCTGTTAGATCAAGTGGATATATAAGACGATATGGGAATGGCCAAACTCGACATTACATAAAGTGCTCAATTGGCTAAATAATAACTCAGCCCAGAATGGTTATTTATACGGACTGGTGATAAAACATTGAAGTATGAAATGCCTTGTAACTTGACTATGTGCTAAAATGATTGCGAAATCCATTTCTTATTTTTTTTTTTTTTTGCTTTCATGAATTTCGTAAACAGTAGCGGAAACCCAAAACAAGAATACATTTTGAAAAAGCTAGGTAAAACCACATGATTCTTCTTTTAGTCAAACCTGAATAGGATACTCATGAGTAATGTTTGTATAAGAAAAATTAGATCCTTTTATTCCAAGGTTTCTATTCTCTTCACGCTAGATGATTTTCATGTTTCAGTAAAAGCATTTATTGTTCACAATAGAAGCCACACAATCTCGTGATTTCAAGAGTAAAAATACTGTGAATGATTTGAGAGACGATGAGAGAGAGAGAGAGAGAGAGAGGGTGGGAGAGATGGGAGGTCGAGGTGACTGAGAGAAGAGGGGAGGGAAATAGAAAGCGAGAAATGCATTATAAGTACTAGATAACAAATGATTGAAAGAGGATAATTGAGAGAGAGAGAGAAGGGTAGAGAGATCAGTGAAGAGAGAGAGATAGCGCGAGAAAGAATGATGTCGGAAGTGAGATAGGTGGATTTTCATTGCAATTCCCATGACAATAATACGAAAACCCTATCTTTAAAGTATAAAAGCTATTGCGTTATTGCAAGATGACGATAGAGAGTGATAAAAAGTCAGGTGTGCTGGAGTTGGTGCGCATACACGATTGGGTGTGAGTGAATACGTGGGTGGGTGATTGGGCGTGCGTGTAAAGGAGAAGGGGGGCACACGGCTGTTTCAGAGTGAAAACACAGAGATACGATCTTACGTATACGTAAGCTCCCGAAGGGAGCTAGAGAGGTAACTCTTTTCGCGCGTTTTTATTTCCCATAGGTTTTGTACACAGCCAACATGGCTGCCGGCGGACAATTTGAAGGGTGATTTTGGAGGGTCAATGTTTTATTCATAAAATGACGTCAAATTACGCAAAATGCACTTCTATGATTGGCTAAGACGCTAATGTTTTATTGGTTACACTTCGTATTTCCGAAGCTTCGTAATTCCGAAGGTTCTTTATTCCGAAGGTTCGTAATTCCGAAACACGTAAATTGCCTATACCTCGATGTTCGTTAATCCGAAAACGAAAAAGGGTTCGTTAATCCGAACATTTGTGGCGTAATTCCGACGATTCGTTATTCCGAAGGTTCGATAATCCGAAAACGAAATAAGGTTCGTTGTTCCGAAGGTTCGTTAATCCGAAAACGAAATAAGGTTCGTTGTTCCGAAGGTTCGTTAATCCGAAAACGAAAAAAGGTTCGTTATTCCGAAGGTTCGTTGATCCGAAAACGAATTAAGGTTCGTTTTTCCGAAGGTTCGTTAATCCGAAAACGAAATAAGGTTCGTTAATCCGAAAACAAAATAAGGTTCGTTTTTCCGAAGGTTCGTTAATCCGAAAACGAAATAAGGTTCGTTAATCCGAAAACAAAATAAGGTTCGTTAATCCGAAAACACAATAAGGTTCGTTTATCCGAAAAATGAAAACCGGGAAAGCAGAGGCAGAGGCAAGGGGAGGGGGGCGGGGGACACTGTTGCCGTTCAATTATCATATGAGGATGGAAGGCAAGGCGGCCGAACGAATTTTCGTTGGGGGTAAAGCCAAAAAATGAAACTCATACGTCAAAATTGGGACTGTGGTGATATTTTCACCTTAAGATTATCATCTGATTGAAGTCATTGTCTGTTTGATAGTGATTCAGTAGAGAATAACTTTTTTGAAGTGACTTCTTATTATGGCAAAATGTATATTTAGGCTTTATTTTTCGGGAGAGAGTATAATGAGCGAGCGGCTTGGTAAAACAAATTCCAAGGTGAAGTTGTATAACGGTTTTTGTGGTCAGTTATTCTTAAAATGGCATTATTGCGAGGTGTTGCGAGCGTGAATCACAAGCTAAACTTTAGGTTATTTCAATAAAAAATGAAAATTAGTTTTTAAAAATCCGAGCAGATTTCTGCTGTCATTAAAAAGATGTGCATCTAACTAAAGAATTAACACGAGCGCAAAACGCGAGCTTAAACATACTGACCAGAAAAGGAACCTGTTAAAGAAAGCATTTAGTGACCTCTTTAGGATGCATATTTCACCAATCGAATGAGAGTGCGAAGCGCAAGCTGAAATTTTTCAATATCCCAGCCTGAAAACTTAACTTAACTTGTATACTTTAAAAAGAGTATTTTATTTCGAAAAAACATGAAAAACGGCATATTTATTTTTGAAAAAGGAACTTTCCCATTTTGGAAAATATTAATTCCCTTGTTTTTTATTCCATTTTTGATGCCCCCTGCCTCCCTCCCGGCGGATCCAACTTTCGTCAAATAGAGGAGGGGGGGGGGATTTTTTTTTAGCCATATTTTCCTTGATCGGCAGTTTAAAGTTGATTTTTGTTTGTTTCTTTGAAAGGGTAGTCCTAACAGTCAATAATTAGCTTTATCCTTATAAAATAAAGTAAATATGTAATAACATGATAAACCCTTTTTAAATAATGCGAGCGCGAGCTATATTTTTGTTAATATGATGGGCAATATGTTTGTGATCTTCAAAGCGAGATGCCTATGTAACTAAATTTAGATAATAACTGCTAGCAAGAAGCGCGAACAGAATTTTTAAATATATAAGCTCTGATCTGATCTAAAGGGGACATTTTAAGAACTTTTTGCAGTTAGCCATGAAGACGATGCGTGTTTTAGCCAATGGCGGCGGAACGTATTTTTTTTTTTGGGGGGGGCAAAGTAAAAAAAAGGGGGCCAATAGGGGCAATTTGGTGCAAACGGATATTTTCACCATTAGATTATCATCTGTGTAAAGAGGTTGTGTGTTTTTGTAGTAACTAAATTGATCACTAAACATGCTAAAGTTATATATTTACGTTTCATTTCTGCGAGCGTAGAGAGCAAGCGGTTTGGGGGAAAAAGTCAAATCTGAAGATGTAAAATTCACCTTTTTGGTCAATACTGTGAAGGGCATCCTTGTGAGATGTTGCGAGCGAATCACGTGCTCAAACTTTTGGAAATTTCATGTGGGCCTAGAATGATGATATTGATATAGATATCATTTACCCAGGGAAGCCACTTCAGTTCTGAAAACTATTCTCCCAGCTATTATTATTTTTTTTTACAAGAATGCTATAGAATGTCCAGTTTTCAGGTTGGAAAATCGGAAAAATTTGGCTCACGTTTATCGCTCGCATCAAGTATTGTTTATTGAGGAACTCATTCTATTCCTGGTTACAAAAAAGAAGTATGAAATGTCCAGTTTTCAGGTTGGAATATCACAAATTTTAAGCTTGCGGTTCGCGCTCTCATTATTTAGTTCGTGAGATATATATTCTATTCATGAGTCACTAAATGCAGTCCTTAAAAGATTACTTACTGAAGCCTGTTGCATAAAACTTTTTACCTGAGAAACTCTGGTAAAAACTGAAAACTAAGGTTAGTCTGATTTCCGCCAATTACTTTAGCACAGGGCAAAAACTCCTGTAAAAACAACCTGAGTTTTCTCAGGTAAAAAGTTTCATGCAACGGGCCCCAGGTCAGTATATAAACAAATTACAACTCGCCCTCGCTTTAATTCTTTAGAAAGATACACATCTTTCTCACGATTACAAAAAATGCTCCGAATGCTCACTTCACGTCTTGTTACATGAAATGTCTACTAGTTTCAGCTTGCGATTCGCGCTTTAACATCTCACAAGGATCATTATTAGTATTATTTTTATTTTTATTACCAGCAGAAGCTGTTATTAAAAATGACATCCCCTCCAATACAAATCCTATTATCTAGAGGTTGCTCGCACGCTTCCAACACACTTGATCCCCTGCATCTTTAATTAAACCGTTTGCTTATAGGCAGCAATTGCTCAGATAAAATCGAAATTAGCCTATGCTTGATCATGGCGCCATTCTTAATGAAATACATGCTTTGGCCCCAACACACATCATCGATCGTTATTACTATCATTGCATAATATCGTGTAATCTTGTAATGACAACATCGTTTTTGTTACCAAAATGAATTATTTTCATTTTCGGAAATACGAACCTTATTTAATTTTCGGATTAACGAACCTTATTTCGTTTTCGGATTAACGAACCTTATTTCGTTTTCGGATTAACGAACCTTATTTCGTTTTCGGATTAACGAACCTTCGGAATTACGAACCTTATTCCGTTTTCGGATTAACGAACCTTCGGAATTACGAACCTTATTTTGTTTTCGGATTAACGAACCTTCGGAATTACGAACCTTATTTCGTTTTCGGATTGACGAACCTTCGGAATTACGAACCTTCGGAATTACGAACCTTCGGAAATACGAACCTTCGGAATAACCGAACCTTCGGAATTACGAAGCTTCGGAATTACGAATGTATGCGTGTTTTATTCATATATTATGAATTAAACACGTTTTTACCTTCCCACAATTCCCTACGAGATCTGTGCGAAGTGTTGTTCTTTCGGACTCTGCGATTTCCAGTTTCTACAATGAAATAGCTCGACTAATCATCTGTTTATAGAATTGATGTTCGAAATCGTGATTTCTGAGTAAACTTCACTGGAGCAGAAAATCTTGGAGGGAACATCAATATTAATTTAATGACATTCCATAAGAATAAAAGTAAGTTAATTTCATTTTCATGTTTTGATCTCACTTGCAATGGTGATGTGTTCGCTGGGGTTCGGGGCCCATCCCGTATTACTTTACTACGTAAACCTCCATTTCCATACACTCCCATTTCTTTTGCCTGACTTCCAAATAAATCATCTGTCAGTTAGTTTCTCAGAAAAAATAGGCCTAACTTACCATTTGTCGTAGACCTTCATCGGAATATGCTTCATGTAGGCAAAAAGTAAACCTGCATTTCAGTTTTATTGTCAATTATCAGGGGTAGATGTGGACTTGTTTCAGACCTGTTTTAGTAACGAGAAACTCGATTTTGGTCAGAGCGGGATCCGGTCTTGATATCGCCGGTGCTAGCCGGCTAGCGAGATTGTCGATGTAGTCATGGGGTATGAAAATAGCGGGGACGGACTAGGCCCAAACTTAAGTTCAAGCTTGAAAGTTGAAGTTTAGGTCTAGTCCGTCACGCTATTTCATCTTTATATGAATAAGTGTAATTCTCAGCAGCTTCTTTTATTCAAAAACTTTTTACTTCAGAGTAATCATGAATGAAATCCAATTGATTTAGTGTTAGATTTGAATGAAATGTCTTAGACGCAAATCAAGTTTCCATTTGAACAGGATGCCCTGGGCCTGGCCTGGGGTGGTATTCTGAAAAATTCTTAGTGTTTACTTCATTCAAATGTGTTGTGATTCTTTAGTTATATACAGGACCAGTATAGACCAGGTCCTGATTCAGCTATACAGCTGGAGCAATATTGGTTGGAATCATTTTACTTTAAGAAGCAGTCGGGTACCTGGTATGCGTATGCTTCTCTGTGAAACTTTATGATAGAGAGAGAATGAAGTTTTTGGACCGACCAGATAATCAATTTTGGAATATTAATAGGTCAAAGATATGGGCAGCTTGAAATTTTTTAAATATTGTTTAAGAAGAGTAGATATTGGGGTTAGTTTATTTATGTCTAATACCGTACTCTCAAACTTAAAAAAAAATGTTTATTGCAGATCCAATAGGACCAAGATTTTAGCAGTTCACACCCGGTCAGAGGGACAAAATTGAGAACCATGCAGATCAGCAAGTGTGGGTTACACTCTAATGAGGAACAGGATATCTGAATTGGAAAATTTCAAGGTATGCTTGTTGTTTTAATAATAATACAGGCTGTATCTAAGCTAAAGTCTAAATCTAAATAAATAAATATTCCCTCTTTCGGGGGGAGGGGGTATGGCTAATTAAGCTGAATCAAGATAAGATATCATGTACAATTAAAGCTCCATTGATAGTTAATATTTGCTTGAATTCAGATTCACCAGTATTTCCATTTTCACCGACCATTCCTTCTGTCTATGTACATGTACATAAAAAACATGATATTAACAGTTATCATCTGATAACTATTTGAATTAATTTGGACTCTTTATTATCAAAACATACTGTAAATAGTTATATTGATATATCAATTTATCTGGATGTAGGACAAAAGTATTAAATAGAGTTTAAATCTTCTTAATAAAACTGGACTAGATGAGTAAAAATGATTTACATCAGCAGCTCATTTTGTTCTTTCTCTATTTTTTACAATGCAGGTTTCCCACTGCCCAAGCTGTTTAAGTACTGGTATCACAGCAAGTACCAAGACGGGAGATATATGAAGGCCAAGCTAATAAGTAGTTACTTCAAATTAATTTGAATAGATATATCAACAAAGCAGTGAATGTTCTTTAAACTGCACATCTGTAGAAAAGAGTTCAGGTTCATCAGCGGGCAATGACATTAAAGTATACAAAATTTCACACAAAATACAAGAAAGAAATATTTTTTTTCCAATGGGCAAATGTATCACCTTTTATTAATATTTGATATTTCTACTAGTTCTTAGAAGTTTTTGTGAAATTAAATATAATTTCCAGTTTAAAGGACTATTGTATACAAGACAAAAATCTATGTTTTGAAATAAAAATCATGCGTAGATAAATGTTAATAAAGGTGATCAGAGGATTAAGAAATAATTTTAGTATCACTCCTGGACCTCATTCCATAAACAAGTTATTACTATTGTAATCTTGTCACTATGACAATTACCATGGTAACAGGGCTGAGCAAGAAATCAAGGTCTTTATGGTAGCTGCAATGGGCTTGGACAAAGTTACCATAATTGCAAGTCGTCATCATAATGGCTCAATAATTATAGGGATATTAAATTGCATTTATTGTTATCTTACTCAAAGTTTTGAAATGGGTTTCCTCTGCAAATATAAATAGACTATATTTTTAAAAATAGATTGAATTCTACCCACAGTGACAGTAGACAATATCAAAATTTGTTAGTAATTCACTGACTTGGAAAGGCACTGTTTAGGGAGATTCTTGAATTATGCCCCCCCCCTTTTATGTGGAGTGCTCTCACATTAGTAGAATATTTCTTGTTCCCAAATTTAAAAGGAATTTACTCTTTTTTTGAGTGACAAACTTGTGTGGAAAGAATAAACAGAATATCTCAGATTTTTTATGCTCTTTTTATGAAATCTTGGATACATCCCTCATATTGATTATTAGGCTCATCAACATATTTTGAGTGAAATTCTAATAAACATTGTATATTTTGACTTAAGTGTAGAAAATGTACTAAATCCTTTATTTTTTTAAATCTAATTTAATGCTTGTAGACTCTAGTTATGTTATTGTCAATGTTTCAGAAAATGGATTTCGTAATAAACATGTTAATTTTGAATTAAATTATCTGATCTTGGTCATTTTCGTTTATTAATCACCAATTTGTGATGATATATTGCTACCAAATTTTTTTATGCACAAATGGCACAAGATGTTGCACCTTGTACTCAAATGTGATACTACTGTGACATCATGAGAGCAAACAGCAGTTAATCAAAATATTATTCAAGAGAAATAAGGATAAGTGTGGGAAAGAATGTAAAATGACAGGAGAATTAATTGCCTTTTTGCTTATATTTGTGTGTGTCAGTTTCTGAGAGAGAAAGAGAGAGAAGGGGCAGGAGATGGGGGCAGTTAGAGAAAGTTGTTTGTTTTAGAACAAGCAATCATAAGACCTTACTGTTCACGATGGATATACGGGGATGGGAATTATTTCTACGAAATTTGGAACCTTTATATAAAATGTATTTTTCTTTCAATATAAAAATTATACCAGATTCATTTCCAGTTGAAAATAAAAAAAATAAATATCCTATACCCTACGATCGGTTTTCTCTCCTGCCTAGATAATTTTGAGAATCCCCCTAAAATATTGTACCTAGGTCATGGTTATTGATATAATGACATAGAAGTCGCCATTTAAAATTAAGTGCTCCCGACTGCTATAATAGGATCTATATTGGGGACTACAATAATTATGTAAAAGTATTTGATTTGTTCTTATTATTTTTTAGAATTATAATATCTAAAATATATGAAATAAAGGTTCATTTTGTTTTCTGTAATTAAAAATAAAAAGAAAAGAGAAGAGTTTGGTTGCAAAAGGGGTTAGGTCCACTTTTTACCATTCCAAGAAAATCCATGGTTTTTTTTATTCTCACCTATTGCATTACTCAACTAAATTGTCATGTACTAGCCCATCATGTGAACATAAAGTTGGCCGGGTAGAAAAGAAATCTACCTGTTTTAATTTTTTTTCTATATATTCTTTAAAACATTACCATTTTGGACCTAAACCCTTTTGCAACTATACTGAAATGAATCCAATCAATTTTGATTTAAAAAATGATTTTTCTTTGCCACTTTTATTCACGTTTTCATGTGAATTTCAAATTTTCTTTGGTATCATCTAAAAATCTATACATTGCGAAAAAAAAATCAAATTTGATGACAAATGGACCTTACCCCTTTTGCAAGTGAGCTCTTCAAATAAGGGCTTCAGAAACATAAAGAGATGCCATGGTAATTACATTCAACCATTATTGTCAACCGAGGAACACTTACACGATTTAAGGGGAAAAAATATTATGGCAACATTTTCTTTGGGATCTTCTTCTGTAATAGTGAATGTAATTAGTAGAAAGAAAATTATATGAAAAGAGGGCAAATCAAGCTCAATTAAATTCCCTCCCATAAAGTTTCCAGTTATTGCTTTCGCAAAGATCCTGGCAACATGCAGCTAAAATAAATCAAAGGTGCAGTAATAATCGTGACCTTAAGAATGAATGAGTGTAATGATGTCATAATCACAAACGATATTAAATCAGGTCGCGCATTATGCTAATTAGTGACCAAATGCTCATTTACATATTTTTACGCTATGCGCGAAGGACGTTTAATGACCACGCCTCTATTTCGCTGGTGTACCAAAGCAGTGGCGGTGTCCATAGGCTTGTACATGTAAAATGGGAGCAGTGTGCACTTTTGACCCTCCAAAATTTTCTTCAATTCTGACCGGATGCAGAAGCGGAGTTTCCACCCCCTGAGTGAAAATAAGCTTAGCGCCCCCTCGCGGCCCAAGTGCGCATATGCATTTAACGTTGTTGTGCTGCGATCTCTACTAGGGGCGATGAAAAAATCTTTGGCGAATGTTGTGGCATCTGGCGCTGACACGACCAACTCTCTCTGTCTGTCCCCAACAGTTTATTTATTTCGCAAGAATTCCGTGGAGGAAACATTTTTTTCCATGTTTGAAGTCGTAAGTATGGCAATGGGATTATACGTTTTCTGTTTTTTTCCATTTTGTGATGTTGTTTGCGTTTGCATAATCCAATGTTAACTCGCAAATCTGGACCTAATTATGGAACTTTATAAAGTCCAAAATGTAAAAAGTCCGGTTTGTCAGCATTTCGTATTTATTTTAGTTTTGTTTTCATTGCACTTAAGATTCATCTGGCGCAATTTTTCGTGGGACCCAACATTAGAATTTACTTTAGGTTCATTTTTCGATACAGCACATTCTGTTTGTACAGGATGTGGGCGCCGCTACCTAGGGGTGAAGCCGGGCATGGCCGGGTCGCGGGCCGCCTGGCTGTGTGGTCAGGCACCGCTCATGTACACAGCAGCTCAGCTGCGCTTCGTGAGCTGAGGCAGAGCTAACCCAGGGAACTCCCGTCCGCGTAGCGGGCGGGAGCCCAGGAGCTTACCGTGTAATTGACCATACTCAATGGTCTACAAGGGTAGATTATGGTCAAAATATCTAGCAAGATAAATTATGAAAACAGAAATTATGCACTTACCACGATTATATGGATGATGGTCTAACGAGTGGCAGTTTTTCAGACATCTGGGCACAGACTGGAACCTCAAAAAAACGAAAAGTTTTCTCCTACCCCCGTCTCGATCGGCCATTTTTGTTATGAATTGCCACTCGTTAGACCTTCATCCATATACCGTAATCGTGGTAAGTGCATAATTTCTGTTTTCATAATTTATCTTGCTAGATATTTTGACCATAATCTACCCTTGTCCCATGAGTGGGTCAATACATGAGCTCCTGGGCGCCGGACCGCTACGCTGGCCGGCGCTCCCTGGGTTAAGGCAGAGCTAGCTGAGCCAGCCAGACTGCCTGAGTGAGACTGAGAGTGCATTTGCTGTACATGTAATGATTTGGCTGCGCCTAATGCTGCTGAGTGCTAACTTTGACTCGTAAAAAAGGGTATTTCACAGTCTTGGTCTAGACTCTTATTTTCACAATCATGACAACACTTGCAATATTTTTGGCCATTTTTTTTTTTTTGCATACAAATTTACAGTCAGTGTTACCCATATCTGTGATACTGCGGCTATATTGACTACACCGCACTAGTGACTAGATTCAAGGCCAGCAGTGCTACTGCTAGTTAGCCTGGAGGACTCAGTGATCATATTTTTTATGATTTTGATATTGCCATTTGATCAAATGACAATATTATCAAAATCATAAAAAATATCACTGAGTCCTCTAGGCTAAGTGGTAGTACTAGTAGGCCCTATAGATTCTAGATTTTTTAATTGATTTTTTAGGGTGGGTTAGATTCTGCTTGAGGTTTGAGGTTTTTCCAGATACATGGGGGGGGGGTATTGCATTAAAAATATGCTGTACTGCATAGAGTCTATACGGCGGGTCCGGGGATTGGGTTTGAAATGAAGGATTTTGTGTTTTTTTATTTCTTTAGATTTTTTAATTGATTTTTTTAGGGTTAGATTCTGCTTGAGGTTTTTTCAGATACATGGGGGGGGGGTATTGCATTAAAAATATGCTGTACTTCATAGAGTCTATACGGTGGGTCCGGGGGATTGGGTCTGAAATGAAGGATTATGTGTTTTTTTATTTCTTTGTTTTCTCAATTTTTTAGTTTCAATGAATCAATCAATAACACACATTGCTACATTTATTCACAACAAACTATACACACATAGGTCAGGTAGGCCCTAAATTTTAATTTTCTATTGTATCAGACCAAAATATACATTTATTATTATAGTTCATACATGATAGTTTATCTCTGCACGCGCTTCTTTTGTGGCATTTCTTGTTTACTAAATTTCATCATAAGATGACTTTCATTTTTCAAAGATCCTTTTATCTTTAATATAACATGTCTTCTGTGTGCACGTTTTGTACAGGGAAGATTAGCATAAATTCTGTTCGTCTTTTTTATCATCATGATAGTTCTGGTGAAACAGGTATTCAAAGAATTTCTTTTGTTGATTTGAGTGTTGATACGTCATATTTAACTAATGTCACCAACATAATCTGAAAAATCTAATTTCTCACATGAAAATGACATTATTACCAATATATTTATAGGTTTTTTTTATTTTATGTATCCTTTCAACTAGTTCCCCTAGTCTCAAAAATTGAAGGAAAAAATATGTATGTTACATCAGAGGTTAAATCTAAATCATACCTATATTACATCAGATAAAATAAACATCTAAAACAACTGCCAGCTATTTTACTTTTTATATAAAAAATTAAAAAATTATATCACACAATTTTCAGTAATAATCTACACATCTGTGACGTTACAAAATAGAATAATTTGAAATTTATGTCTCCAATATCCTGACTTCTACATTTAATCTTCTTCATTTGTCAGTTGCTTGGTGATGGAATGAGTCATTTTCTGAAGCAATGAGATGGAAGGAACCTTCATAGCATCCAACAAACAAGGATTTCTATGAGGCATTGTGTTTTCCACATTGCAGACCTCTGTATCACCAACTTAAATGAGCCTCCACCTGTCCACCATGATCTCCCCCAAACTTAATCCACACCTCTTCAGGAATTGCCCCATCGTGAGTTGTGAGAAATCCATTCCTGTGGAAAGATGATGGAACATGAACATATGGGTAGGTTTTGATGATTTCTACCAATTAATAGCTTTAGCTATGAAAAAAAAAAGCTGGCCTCCCTCAACATTTTTAAAGATATTTCTATTACTCTTTTTTGTTTGAGTCTTCTGGTAATGCAAAATTTGAGGCCACACTGGTGACAATTGGCACAGTTTTAAAAAAATAATACAATTATGCAAGTGCATATCAGATCAAAATTTGCTCAAAAACTTGTTTTAGTACAAATCCAATGCTTTATTCTGTCTCCAGGAAAGATTTATGATTGTATATATTATTCTCACTTTTGATGAATTTAATCATGAATCTGGTGGCAGATTATAATATCTATTGTCATTTAAAGGTGCAAATGAAATGATCATGAATAATCCTTTGTGGCAATGTCCTTGAGATGAATTTATTGATTTCACATTATTTATGATCATTAAAACTATTCAAAATAAAGCAATATTCTGGTGCTAACTTTTCTTTCTGTTTCTGTTGTCTAACCACCTCCAGTCTGTGACTCTGCTATGGACCTAGTGAATCACTGTTGACTGTCCATGGTTCAAGTGAGGATTGGCAAACCTGGTCATTTCTTGATTACCTACAGAATGCAATTGCAACATATGCAAAATCTTATGCAGGAATGGGGCTATAGCAGTGATGGGACACTACCTTTGACTGTGAAGATCAGACGATGCAATTCCCGTTGGTCAGCCCCCTCCCCACCCCAAGGAGCCATGCACTGCCAGAGATCTTGAGCCAGGTCTTCAGTGGTTATCCATTGATAAGAAGAACGGAGATAATAAAGACAGTGAGGTCAGTATGACATTAATTCGCAGTGAAAATTACCTATTCATCTGTCTGTACTGTGGACCAATTAAGGTGCCCATCATTCATCATGGCCAATGTCTTTGCTGCATCTTTTTATGTAAATCTCTTTGAATGACTATTAAACAAGAAGAAGCTTTCTTCACATGTATAAGCTCTAAAGCATATATACATAACAATTTTAATTTAATATTTTGATGGCCATTCATTAGAATACACCCCCCCCCCCCCCGCAATTCAAATTTGGTGCTTTTAAATTCATCTGCCACTATACTGGTTGAAAGAAAATGCCCCCACTCACTTGCATGTACACACTGGTTCATGGCTCCCAAAATTTTCACCACAAAGAAAAGGGGATAAGAAAAGGAAAGTAAAAGGGTGAAACATATTACTTTCTGAATATTGTGTCAATTTTTTATCACAGTTACTATTATTTTAAATGTAAAAATTAGTCAATATGGAAGAAAATGCTTGAAGATGAGAAATCAAAGTGATTTGGATATCATAAGGAAGGGGATATATATTTTTTCCAACTATAAGTAGATCAACATCTATACTTGTAAACCATTCTTTAAAAAAATTATGTTTTATCTATATTTCAAAGAAATAAACAAGTAGTATGTTGCATTTGTACAGGTGATGAGCTTTGAATTAAGATAATTCTCTCATTTAATTCACAGTGCTAAGAATTTGCGTTACTTACTGTTCCAGGTATCTTGTTGATTTCGACGTGACCATCTTCCTAACGCTTCTTCCAAACAATGAACTGGAGGCTCTTTCCACGAATGAATGTTTAGCTGCTTCAAGTGTGATTCCAGCTTTTTCAAGAGCTTCTTGTTGTTCTACTTCTACTGGCCTTTATTGTAGTTAACATGTCCTGTGAATGTTTTTAGGAGCCCAGTTTTGCTACAAACACAGTAAACCTCAAGTTCACATATAGTTAAAAAACAGGGTCTACTTGTAACATTATCTAGGAAAAAGTTCTACAAATTGGACATGGTGAAACTTTTCATTCATTATGTTTTCAGTATTTACTGAGGTACTCACTACAAAAGGAAGTTGGGGTCAAAAGGTCAAGTTTTTGTTCAACTTGGTCACATTCCTTTATTTCTGCATCAATTATGTTCACACTACATCTGATCCTTGGGTAATACATGTACTTTCATTAGGATAATGGGTCAAAGGCCTAATGTTAATAATCAACTGCCTAATGTTAATAATCAACTGAAAATTAGTTAGTCAGAAAAGGTGGTTTATTGGATTCCCTATCTTTTGCTTATAATTATTTTTTTTTCAAATTTAGTATTTCTCCATCAAATCTGACAAATTCATAATTTTGAGAAACATGTGCAAGTATATGTACCAATATCCATGTGCAGAATATTTGCTGGAAGGTTAAATGCTACAGTGAAATTTTAAAGTGCGCAACCATAGGATACGGGAAAAGAGTTCTTGCAGCCTTTGATGTACTTTTAAAGATCAAGATAGAATTCACCCAAAACATCTATTAGGTGTTAGTAGCTGAAAATATCCTAGATTAGTTCAGAACTATTCATCTGGAAGAAGAGACAAGTCAAAGCATTTTAAACAATTTCAAAACTTACCTGCGCTATATTTGTTTTTAATTGATATGCAGTTAGAATTGATCAAATTCTGATTGCAAGCTGACAAATTTATTTAAAAGGAGGGTATTAACATGAATGTATTTCAATACAAATAAGACATCTCTGGCAGTCTTGCCTGCATTATTATGCAATTCAATATGGTCGCATTTCAGAAGTTCGGTATGGAAATGGGTGGATAATGGAAAAAGTATTTGTCGAGTTAAATGCCAATAATTGAATAATATTAAATTCAATTATCAATAAAAAAAAGACTTCTGGAATGTCTCTCTACAGTTATTCATGACATGTCTAATTTTACTAGACTAGTAGGAAAATGTCATAATAATATAATATAATATTCAAATTGAAAAAAAAAAATTTAGTTCCAATAATTTAGATATATTTCACTTCAAACTTTAATTCAAAGACTACAGGCATCACTTTTTATACGCCCGTCTTGACGGGACGTATTATGGTATCATGCTCGGTGTCCGTCCCTCCGTTAACTTTTCCTTGTAAACGTGATAACTTCAGTTTAGAGCAATTTAAAAAAAGAGCTTGTAGAATCTAGGCTCATATAATTTGGTGCACGATACTAGCATGGATCCCAGGAAGCCTATTGATTTAGAGGTCAGAAGGTCAAAGGTGAAGTCACCATCTTCCACTTATCTTGTTTGACCAATAGCTCCATTTTCCATGTTACAGACAGCATATATTTTGTGCCCGCCTTAGCAACACTCTTGTTCGATTTGAAGTGTATTGATTAAGAAGTTAATAACATGTAACAGTCTGTTAAAATTCTTGGTGTAATTGTCCAATCCAATGTAAAATGGGACCTACATATCATGGAAATCATCAAAAAATGTAACAGGAAGTTGTACATGTTTAGGCTTTCGAAGCAATATGGGCTGTCTCTATCGGATGTGAAATTGGTATACATGGGCTACATTCGTCCTGTTATGGAATATTGCACCCCAGTTTTTAATGGTGGGCTTACAAAGAAATATGTAAGAAGTTTAGAGCAAATTCAAAAAAGAGCTTGTAGAATCATGTTGGGCCCAAACTACCCGGCAAACTACATAGATTATGCCAGCGCTTGCCTATCATGTGAAATTCCTACTCTGGAATACAGAAGGGAGAAACTCGGCCTGGATTTTGCAATATCTGTAACCAAATATCCAACATTCAGTACCTGGTTACCTCCTCCAAAAAACTTACCCATCAATCTCCGACATACTCCTAGATATCAGCAATACAAATGTAGGACAAATCGATTTCGCAATAGCCCCATACCATATTTCATAGATCTCCTGAATAAAGACATGCCCAATCAATAAACCCATTGCTCATTTGAAAGCAATACCAGCCTACTTGCAATATCAAGTTTTTTAATGAATGAGGAAATCAACTCTTTTTAATATCCATATATTTTTATTGATCTTTTACAAACGTTTACGTATTTTATTTTTATTATTTTTAATTTACTATTTCCTCATTATCTTATGTACATGTATATAAATTTTCTTTGCCAAAGTATTCTTGCCTATACACATATTTCTCATGTCAGTTTTTACAAAGGTTACTGTTTTTTAATGTTTGAAATATGTAATGAGTCTTTTTATTGTTTTTACTTTGTATACATGAACAATTCAGCCATTTGGCTGCGACTCATGTTTCTAATAAACCCCCGGGGGGGCCACTTCCATTCACGAGTGGATACCATGCGCGACCATGGGGTCTCGAAAAGCACCCTAAACACGTAATTTCCATATTCTAAAAATGCACCCCTTAACAAGTATTGGCGTGTGAAACCCTACCCTTAACAAGTATTGGAAACAAAACGATACTCCTAGCAAATATTCCCTGAAATGAACCCCTAAACAAGTACAGGAATTTTTTATTGTTACGTGTCCTTCAGTCGTCGGCTTTACCTTATTTGGTTTCGTGCGACCCCACCTTCTACACCTCGCGCAAATAGGACTCTAAACACGTAGTGTTGGGGCAAAAAGGACATCCTTTATAAAACATTTTAATTTTGTTTTATCATCCCCGCAAATTCGACCCTAAACACGTAATGTTCCGAGCGAATTAGATACCCTTTTTTCATTATTTTTGTGTTTTTGACACCCTTATCACGTTACGTACGTAACGTGCCCTATCGTGAAAAGGACATCCTTTTTACGTGCTTTTTTGGTCGCGCATGGTATCCACTCGTCAATGTAAGTGGCCCCCCCGGGATTAAACCTTGAATTGAATTGTATGTTAAATAGTAGGTTAAAAGCAACTGAAAATATGTATTATAATAGCAATGTATTATATTGTATCATAATATGAATTATGACTATGGTTTGCATTTCTAGTCAGTTAAAATGCAAAGAACAACGAGATTCAGATTATTTTTACAAATTCAATAATTTTGAGAATATAATGGAATGAGCTACATGTGCATGTCATATCTAATCTAATCAATTACCAGTAGTCACTTATCTGATTTGTAATTTATATTTATTGTATTTTTAAGTCTTGTATCATTGCATAAAAAAATTTATCCACGGGTACTGAATTTGCCAGGCATGTGAAGGTGAAAGTATTTTTTCAGTGTTTTTTTAATTGTTATGTACACTGTAATTGATATGCATACGACAATGATAGATAACCAATTTTTATGGCTGTGTGAGTTGTAGATCACATGAAATTTGCAAATATTATGTTTTAAAATGACTGATATTTTCATATTCATATCAATTCTTTTTTTTGGGAGGGGGTATATAATGCAGACCTGACAAGTGACCATTGTTTTCATTTAGGAGTTCAATCCCTTCTCCTTTCATCCATATTTTATAGCTTTTATAAAGTTACGAGGGTTTCATTGACCCAACAGACATGTAGAGATTGAACTTTACCTCCTACCTCAGTTGTTATACATGCTTATTAAAATATTATTTTATTGGAAGGTTTCTTTCAAGTAAAATTATTGTCTTGATGTTTATTTATATATATATCTGTGCATGAAATGTCACTGGAGGGCAAATTTTCAAATGTGGTTCAATAAATAGTTGAATGTGAATGAAACTCTATCCGTATCTAAACTTCCTAAAATATGTAGTAATTCACTGCAATTTTATTGTAAATTTTGAATGAAATTCGTTTATATAATCTTACTCTTTTTATAAGCAAGGGATGACCTGCCATGACTACTTGAGACATCTAACATTCTGCTGTATAATCAAGGATAAAGGCACAAGGGTGAGGCACATGTACTTGTATGCTGCCTGGCATGCTATATTTTGAGAATGACTCCTTGATTAGGCAGCCTTATCCAAATGAAAGGCCATTGTCATTAATACGCCACCCCTTCCTCAATTTTGCCTTCTCCAGTGCCCCAATTGCATAAAAGTTAGTATTATGGTAACCTTGTTATCAAATGGTAACTACCATGTTAACACTAATCAAAGCCAATCAAGATCAAGGACTCCATACAAGTTGTATTTGCATGGTCAATCATAATTGTAACTTTTTTTATGCAATGGGGCCGATGTATATTAAATCCTTGATCACTGACAACAAACAATTAATGAAACGGGACAAAGGCAGTATTGATGAAACTGAAAAACCAGAGTCAAAGGCAAGGTTGGAAGGGATGTTCCCCCCTCCTCATTTTGAAAAAAAAATTCAATTGAATATACTACAAATATAACTATAGGCCTATAGCCAGTTTTAGGAAATTGCATAGAAAATTGTCATCTGCACCCACTCAATTTTCAGTTTTGCTCTTTGCACCCTCTTGATTTTAAAAATACTGGACCTTCCTCTGAGGTATTGTGGGGTTGGATTGGCTTGGGTATTTATGACGGTGGGGGGGGGGGGGTAATATTTCACCTCCACAATAAGAAAAAACATAGTTTCCATTTAAAAAATTTAACAAGTAAAGTTATTTAAAAAAAAATCAGTGACAATAATACTAGTCAACACCAGGGGCTGTGAGGGGGGGGGGGGGCTGTGAGGGCTTTCTAAAACCATGTACAAAAACATAAAAATTACCATATAAATATGATTATTGCATGGTCAGCCCCCATTTTCAAAACTTCCACGGCACCTAACACCACTTTCCGGAAGGGGCGGGGGGTGGGGACTGCCTTATCCTCAAAAGTAAGATGGCCCCGGGCCGGCCCCTGTCTCTGGATCTGGTTCAGTATTAACAAGTCAGTGGCATACACAGGGGTGGGGGTTACAGGGGTTAAACCCCCTTCAATTTTTTTAACCCTCCCACCCCCCACCACAATTAAAAAAACACTATTTTTTATATTTAAGTTTTTATTGAAGTAAATCATAACAATCACAATATTTACAAATGATTAGCATGATGGAAAAGCATAAAATCATGAAACATTACAAATAAAAAAGGCAGATTTAAGATTATAATGATCTATAAGTTTTCAAGAGGGAAGCGCCGAGATAGAAAAAAAAGACCGCCCTTACTAAATTTTTTGAAAGACCCTTTTTATTCATTTATTTATTTATTTATTCATTTATTTCTTTTTATTTTATTTTATTTATTTTTTTTTGGGGGGGTTAGGGACGACCAAAAATTGGAGGCTAAGACTTTCTGTTTTTTTTTTTGGGGGGGTCATCAACATTTCATTCAGCTTGACCCACCCCCATCCCTCTTAAATATTCCTACTTAGGCTACTATAACAAGTTATTTATTTTTTTCATTTTTTTAATGAGAAAGAGTTTGCCTATTTTTTTAGAGGACCGCCAACTTAAGCAATTCATGCCATTGAAAAAATAGGCCAATGTACTCTCACGGCTTATATGATGACAGCTAGTTAGAAGAAATAATTTTTTTTCCATGATCGATCATGATCCGTGGTACATGTACTTGGTATCGTCGACTCGATCTCCCATTCTAAAATAGGCTCTCCCCAGGATCAAGTCTAAAAAGGATCACAAAATGCTGTCAGACGAACGTGAATCGTTTTAGTTGCAACATTTCTCTCAAATTTTAATTATGAGAAGAGTAATGGAATAATTCAAGTAGAATTTTCCTCTAAAACAAATACATTTGTTCAAGTGGTCTCGCTGTGTTTGGTCCGGTCTTGGACCTAACGTTAGATCTAGACCCATTTCCGCATTCAAAGTGTGATCGATGACGTCCAGATAGTTTTGTTTACAAATAAATCGTAAGCGGTGAAGGATCGATTGCCAATTGGTATTTATAAATTTCAATGATTCAAATCTATATAAAGTAAATTCAACATATCGTAATAATTTTTCTGACAAAACTTAACAAAAATATCTAAAACTTCTAACAAACTTATTTTTATTTGAATTTGTTACTTTATTCATGAAATATACACCTTCCAAATCTTATAATGAAACAATGATCGTGTTATAAGTTCCCAGAAGAAACTTGGCAACGTCAAAGACCGTATATGGTATTTGACGTGCATTAGTCGTACTGGGTAGCAAAAGTAGAATTAAAAGACAACTAATGATGGGTTATTGATGCCGATCGGATATATTATTAAGCAAGACATTATATCTTTTGAGACGTTGAGAACACCAAATCGGAGTAGTGTTTTTCAAGATATTATGCCGGAAATGGTCGCTCTCTGCGAGTCCCAGGGGCCAGGCTCATTCGCGATTGCACTAAAAATGTCACTAATAAGAATGGAACTTTCAGGATTTATTTGAATATCATCAAAATGATAAGGATTTTCGAAATTTGGAATGTGATTTCTCGTGAAATTTTGGAGATACCATATGACGATGGAAAGGAATAACCTTAAAAGGTAAGGCAAACCTCCAAAAATGTAGCTTTTTAACACATGTTGAATTCAAATCTTACAGTTGATCGTCGAGTAGTGTAAAAGTTGAAATAGCATATCAGCTGGCTGGGCAGCGCGCGAGGATTTCGTGCGCGCGTACTTGAAAGGGCTTATTTTGTACATAGCCTATGGGAGTGAAACAGCCGTGGGCAGTGAGAGAAGTTTAATAGCGTATAATGTGGGCTATTATTCACTATTATTCATTAAGCACCCTCCACAGGTATTTTCCATTTTCTGAAAATGTCCCCCCTTAACAAGTTTTGGCGTATGAAAGCCCACCATAAAAAAGGTTTGAAAACAGAACGATACCCTTGATAAGTACTCCCTGAACTGACCCCCTATAGGCACGTACAGCAATATTTGTCACGGGCATCGGCTTTACCTTTACATTGGGTTTCGTACCGTCACACATCTCCCACACCTCGCTCAAATCGGACTTTAAACACGTAGTGTTGGGGCACAAAGGACTTTCTTTATAAAGAATTTTAGTCTTGCTTTTTACTTTCCCAAATTTGTCTTTAAACACGTAGCTTGTTTAGCGAAACGTTTACCCCTTTTGGGGGTATTTTAGAGTTTCTGACACCCTTATCATGCTTACTGCATACGTAACGTGCCAATTTTTGAGAACGAAATCCTTTTTACGCGTTACTTTGGTCGCGCCCGGTATCCACTCGTCATTGGAAGTGGCCCCCGGGGTTCAAATATATATCAAAATGAATTTAACAAAATGCACTTTGTCATTCATGGTAAAAACATAATAAGGCAACGTTTGCCAGCTCAATTTATCGCGCTCGATCATGTGTGATGTTATTTTGAAAAAAAAATATTTGATTTCAGATTTATACATTGTTATCACATACATTCATGGGCAATCTGAGCCAATGGTCAGTAATAGGTGAGGGGAGGGAAGAAAAAAAGTTATGGAAGAGAGAAAGCTGGGTTGTATAATACCTGATTTTTTTTTACATTTAATTAAGAATAAAAGAGACCTTCCGAATACACCCCCAATCCAGAACATACCAAATCGTGTCCTTTTGTCAAGAACACTATTCATTGGGGATCAGTTGTTGGTGCCACAGCAGCCAAATGACTAACGTGTACATGGTGTAGTCCATAACATCTACCGTCAGGCGCAATCTCGTGTTTGTGTTTTTTTTTTTTTTTTTTTTTGGGGGGGGGGTTGTTTTTCAGAAGGATTAAAGTGGTCTGAATTATGAGCCTAGCATAGTACCTTGGACTATTCCATTGCGTGCCTTGACACACCGTTGACATGAGTTTGTAACTCGTGCTAGGCTTGAAGCAAGATCCAAGACCTATTTGTTGTTTGATCGTTAAAGTGTCATTCTATATACCGCGTGACTAACCATATAACACTTATCTCCGACAATAAGAGTACAAAATTACATAAACGGCATAAGTAATTATGAAATCTCGTTTTCCTCTTTACTGGTTGAAGGTACTAGTTCGTTCATATACCATAGTGAAATATTGAGAATTTCATCTTGCTACTATTAAATCAATGAACACAATGAATTGAATAGTTGATATATTTAGTATTAAGCACTTTTTCTATTGAAACAATGCCAATTGGCATCTGTCATTTAAACAAAACGCTGAAGAGTTCTTTTTTAATTAAAAAAACATCACCGTGAGAGGGCCTAATAAAAGAAACGATATCAAATTCAAATTCTAACGATTGGACAAGGATACAATGGCACCTTCACCTATGTTAATATAATATTAAGAATATCAATGAACAGAACGAACCGAAGAATTGATGTAGTTGGTAATTAGCACTACTTTTATTGAGACAAGACTAATTGGCATTTTTTCATTCGGACAAAGGCTGGAGAGTTTTTTTCTGTCTTTAGAAAAATGATAAACATCACCATGAGAGGGCCCGATAAATGAAACGATTCCAAGTTCAAATTCTAAAAATTGGACAAGGATGCAATGGCCCCCTAATAATATTCATGACAGCATCTGGGTCGAGAGTGGCAAAGTGTGGATTAACGTCTTGCCTGAGGACACTAGGCCACGGTGGGATTCGAACACACGACCCTCTATTTTCAAGGCTAGAGTCAGAACCACTACACCACGGCTCTTCCCGACACTTCTGATACCCGAGTTATGAGATTCAAATTATTGACCCTTCAAAAAGCGATAGATGGATATTTAGATGTTAGAATGATTTTGATTGCTATCTAATGTCTTAACTTAATGATGGATCCATCCCCTTCTCTTTCGAGGCATAGCAGGATCAAGATCAATTTACCCCCCCCCCCCCCCATTGCTGCATAAATCTTTTATTTCAGTTTGAATAATTATGCTACATATTCTAAGCTTGATACAGTAATTATTAATTCCTTGGTGTGACTATTAAACCATTTAACTTTTTTGAGGTGCCACGACCATCTACTATCATATATATCCTTGTATATCAATTTTCTTTTCTACATCTACTATAGTAGTAGAAGTAGTAGTAGTAGTAGTAGTAGTAGTAGTAGTAGAAGTAGTAGTAGTAGTAGTAGTAGTAGTAGTAGTAGTAGTAGTAGTAGTAGTAGTAGTAGTAGTAGTAGTAGTAGAATACTTGTACGGGACATAAACAAATATTCTGTTCAGCTAAGTAATAATGTTATAGAAAAGAATTCAAATATTTATTATTGGATTAAACTCTTTGTTACATAATCTTAGAGAGTTGAATACATCACTTCGTCGGTTTTAAATAGCAATGTGTAGATATCAACAACAGTTTTATCTCAAAAACCATAACATTGAATAAACGGGACAGAATAATATAATTAATTAAAGGTGGAAAACATCTGACTAATAGAATCATCGCGTGGAACAATCGCTTGCGGCATCAGAGTCCTTCTTGCGTTGGACGACTGTTGTCGTAGAAACGTCGATCAAGCTTCAACTGTAGACATGGTAGAGGGAATTTACGGCTCGGAAGGTTACTGAAGCTTTCGATACAGGGGTGTACATTCTCGTAGAACTTCGTTCAAAGTTAAAACTCTGGAAAGAGATGGGGGAGGGGTTGTATAAGACCAAACAGTCCTACACATCAAATACTTTGTTCTACTTAAACAATCAACATATTATGACTCACGTATTCTTTCGTTAATAATCCATTTAAATCTTGCATCGAATTTTACTATGATAAATTAAACATCATTCCATTTTCTCAATCATGATAATATAAAAAACAAGTAATTGGTAAACTAGCCGTTATATCCTTTCACATAATTTTCACTGTATATCAGTTATGAAACAAGGAAATTATTCATGTATAAAGAAACAATTTTTATACACGCTTCGTGTTAATCAAATTTTGAAGTACCGAAATTATGCATTTTATCATTATTCACATGTATTCCATTCGAGACGAATAATAAGATAATTCTGTAAAGTATACACTTAAAGCTTATCAATTTTGATGAGATATAATATAAAATAATTTACACTTACGTTATCCCGAATTCTTAAATATCAAATCAAAGTGCAGGGCAGCTAAAGCAACCATGGAGGGAGATCGAGAGGCATGACCACTGGAAAATTGCCATTTCTCTGCAATTTTTGACGTGACCAGTAAAATCAGCGTAACATGGTTCCACTTCTCGCCTTTCCTTATTTTCTCCTCACACACAAACAAACAGTTGCAAATAAAACGCCTGCCATAACGAGTTGACTGAAGAACTCAAAACAAACACGTCTTTCGTGTATATAGCAAAATCAATCATGTCAATGGTATATTGCTAAGGTTGGGCGCGGTTTCGGCGGTATGGAAAACTGCGCAAACTCACAGGTTTGAATGGTATAAATATTAGCTGTTTTATTTGTACGAATACGATAAATCTGTCAACTATCAATATTAAATGGTAATCTTAGAACTTTCTTGTGACATTGCTTAAAATGGCAAGTTTCACCAACAATATCAACAAATTTTGCGGTCTCATTAGACTTATCAAATTAATAAATAAGCTAATAACATTTTTAATTATTCCTAAATAATTAATTTATTATGTATATATATATATATATATATATGTATATATATATATATATATATAAATATATATAAGGGTAGATAGCTCTGGGGAACCTTGATTTAAGCTACGTCTACCATGATTGTTCTCTTCATCCATTTCTTTACAATATTTAAATAAAAGAGTTGCCAAAGCTGTTGTACATGTATACCTTCATACATACATGTATACATATATATATATATATATATATTTCTTTTGTTTTTCATTGTTTGAATTAAACAATATTTCATTTTTTTGCAGATTTGAAAACAAGGACCAACTTGACTGAGCCATATAGCATTAAATAATGCTAATTCTACATGTTCAGGGAGGAATTAAACGTTGTTTCACTTGACAACGGGGAGAAAATTTAAATATTTCATATAATAAAATACAAAATAAATAGTGAGTGGATGACGTCATGATTGTGCTCATTTGCATACTGACCAGGAACTGTTTTGTTAAATTAAGCAAAACTTCCAAATGGCATAACTTTGTTATTTTTCATCTGATTTTGATGAAATTTTGAGTGTCATGCTTGTTTGATTTTTCTCTTTTCATTTAAATCAACTTTTTGTTGGGGTTGACTCGTCCTTTAAAAATATTTCGATATTTCCATCCCATTAATACAAGACCATTCAAATCTAAATAGAATATCAAATCATGACTAATAACATCGAAAACATTATTGTCTCAGTAATTTCTTTCAAAGTCCTAGTAATCTCAGCATTGATAACGTTGATTTCATTAATGTTTGAAATTTATAATTAGTTTATCATTGGAAAAATGACTAAATTAGTCACTTAGTCTAGACTAAAAAAATGTTTCAATAAACATTCAATTAACTGATTGATTGATTGATTGATCGATTGATTGTTTGATTGATCGATTGATTTACTGATTGATTGGTCGATCAATTGATTAATTTATTGACGGATTGATTGATTAGCTGATTAAAGGAATTACTGATTGATTAATAGATTCATCGATTGATTGATTTGGTTGATTGATTGATTGACTGACTGACTGACTTACTTACTTACTGATTGATTGATTGGTTAATTGATTGTTTGATTGATTGACTAATTGATTGATCGATTGATTGATTTAATGATTGACGATTGAATGATTTACTGATTGACGATTGATTGATTGATTGATTGATTGATTGATCGATTGATTGGTTAATTGATTGAATAATTGATTGATTGATTGCTTGATCGATTGATTGGTTAATTGATTGATTGATTGATTGTCAATGATGAACTGACCAGAGCTAGACTATTCCTCCAAAAAGTGGTTTGCTCACAAACTGTGATTGATTTATTTGATTGATTGACTGATTGATTGATTACCTGATTGATTAATAGATTGATTGAATTGTTGATTGACTGATTGACGATTGAATGATTGATTGATTGATTGACTGACTGACTTACTTACTGATTGACTGATTCATTCATTGATTGGTCTATCGATTGATTGTTTGAGTTGATTGATTGATTAACTGATTGATTGTTGATTAATTGACTGATTGATTGATTGATCGATTGATTGACTGATTGATTGATTAGCTGATTGACTGACTTACTGATTGATTGATTCATTTATTGATTGGTCGATCAATTGATTAATTTATTTATTGATTTGATTGATTGATTGACTGATTGATTAGCTGATTGACTGACTTACTGATTGATTAATAGATTGATTGGTTGATTGACGATTGAATGATTGATTGACTGACTTACTGATTGACTGACTTACTTACTGATTCACTGACTGATTTACTTACTGATTGATTGATTCATTCATTCATTGGTCGATCGATTGATTGATTTGATTGATTGATTGACCGATAGATTGATCGTCAGTGATGAAGTGACCAGAGCTAGACTATTCCTCCAAAAATTGGTTTGCTCACCAACTGTGATTGATTGATTTATTTGATTGATTGATTTACTGATTGTTTGATTGATTGACTGATTTACTTACTGATTGATTGTTTGATTGACTGATTGATTGACTGACTGATAGGTTGATTGATTGATTGATTGGTTGGTTGATTGATTGATTGAATTATTGATTAATTGATTGATCGATTGAATGATAAATTGATTGATTTGTAAGTGATTAAGTGACCAGTGCCCCATTGTACTAAGAGTTACAATTGATCCAATCAATCGCAACTATGGAAAGTCAGCAAATTCAACATTATAATCATCATAACCTCTACTCGAGAATTTGTTTTGAGGAACGCATTCATGGCTCGCGTTTACCATTCTGGACAACCTGAGAATGCCCGTTCATGCGCTCATGCGACCCGTTAAATGTGCTTCAAGATACAGATAGTACACCACGTCTCGACATGCATGTATGTGCCAAATATGCAAGCGACATGGGCATTTGAGAAATGAATGCCCAGGCAACCAACAAGCGATCGGTAACTTAGCAACATATGACGCATCTTTGTCATTATCATATTCATAAAGTGCAACAGTGCCAGCCATTTCTTTTCTCTCTCTTTCTTTGATGAGTCCCCCGCATTGCTTCACACGTTTCAAATGATTCAGTTGTGGGTGTAAAATGATGATACACGTTACTATATAGTTAAAGCTTAACAACAACAAAATACCCTCACTGTTGGTTGCATGAGAAGATCTTCTTTCAAGTGTTTACCTTTGAAAAAAAAAATCCCGCAAATCAGTATTTTGGGAGAGTTTATCGAGTCAGCTAGAAGAATATCACATTCATGTAAGTTGGATATTAGTATATTTTGTAATGCGATGGATTTAATGTGTATTTTTCATCACGGAATCGTTAAAACATTGAGTTTAATGAGTGCGTGATCATGGTCATAGTTTATTCTATGTTGTGAGAAGCACATCTTTTTTACATACCAAGATCAGAAGATAATTTAAGAGGTAAAGAGGTAGACGTACTTGGGACTTCGAATGTTAGTGAAGAATATTCCTACCCTAGCTCACCCTCCCACCCCTTTCCCTCTTCTCTCCCTATTACCCCCGCCCTCTTTCTCTCTCACTTTCGTATGTTATTATTTTTACAGCTCTCATCCTAATCTTTCATTAAATACTTTCTACGATGGCGTCTGCTTTCAACTCAATAGCAGAGGGCTCTGTTTGTGAAGAGGCTGACTGTGAATCGATTACTGACGTCACGTTCTATGTGAAGGAGAAAAAGAAGCTCTGTCTTGACTGCGCCTTGAAAAATGATTGCGTCGGAATAGCACGAAGAGGTGGGCCTAATGTCTTTTGTGAAAAACACGAAAAAATCATGGACTTATACTGTAGAACAGATAACATACCACTGTGTTATTCTTGTGCATCGATAGATCATCGCCAACAACAGTGCGTTCATGAGGATATCACGATCGCACTAAAGAAAAATAGAGAAGATCTCAGCATCCTAAAGAATAGGGCTATTGATCAATCAGAGTTATGTCGCATCTATGGGAATGAGATTCATAAGACCAGACAGGCCAAAGAAGATCATCTGCAAACTATTCAGAATGACGTTGATTCCGAAATCGAAAACGCGATCGAAAGAGACACAGCCAGGGAAAGGGAAGATGCTGATAAAATCGACAAGGACATTGATGGGGAAAATGAACAACTTCAAGAGGAGATTCGGAAGATCCAGGAAAAAATTCAAAAGAACGATGAAAAGAGAGAGAAACTACATAAAGAAAATCGATCGAAAGGAAAGAAAAGACGAAAACCCATAAAAGTTAAACAGCACATCCTTCATGCTGACATTCAGAAAATCGCTCAAGAGATTGAGAGAAAGATTGGAGAGCTTGAGAGATCATGGCAAGACGACATCAAATCAGCAGAGAAAGCAGAAGGGACACTGGACAGAATTCTTGAAGACGATAAAAATATTGTCATAGATGGACATCGTGTAATTGCATCAGTGAGTGAGGAACTAAAGAAGCAACTGAATGAGGGTGAGGTGAAAAAAATAAATCGTGTTGTATCAGGTGTGAGGTTTGTAAAGGGTGTTGGGAGAGAGAAGTATGATGGAAGAATTGATGGGTATGATGGAGAGTGGAATCTTATTGATACAATCAACGTCAGAGATAAAATCACATTCCCGTACATTGTTGGATGTATAGATGAAGATAAGGTGTTGATCACAGATAGGATGACTGGTAGATTACATACGTACATGTTAGATTTGAACAGTAAAACCATACAGAGAGTGATCAACGGTAGTGATGCATCATGGATAATCTCATGTGCAGTACTGAATGATTACAAGGTAGTAAGTGGTAGATACATCAAAGGTTGTACAGGAGACAGTCTACCTGGGTGCATCAGTGTATACGACAGACAGTGGAATCACATCAATGACGCCACAATACCAAGAAACACGAAGTGTACTTATGCAGGGGTGCGCGTTGCAATCGATCAGGATGGGATGATCATCGCTGCTGAAGGGAGTCAGTCTATGATATACGTCATCAACCCAGCTAATGATGAGATTATCAACACCATCACGTGTAAAGAGAAGATAGCAATGCATGATGTGCTGTCATCAGGTCACATCATCGCTCGACCTTCACCACTTGATCGCAGAGCACTCATCATTGACAGAGAGAGTAATCATAGGGAAATCCCCCACAGTGATGTCATCTTGAATGTGTGTGTTGATTGTATGACAGACGACATCTACCTCGTGACATCAAATGATGAGGGTAAGACATGTGTGATTGATCAGGTGATGAGTGAGGGTGATATGAAGAAGAGAAGAGTAGCATCATTCCCTTTATCAACTAGACTGAATAAACATGATAGATTCAATCACCTTGTCTGATCTCGAGTGATGATGACGTCATCAGGGAATATAATTGCATGTGATGGAGATAATATTTTCATATTCAAAAAGCGGTTCATCCTCTAGATCCATGACAGAATACCGAACAAACAAATGATATTTGGAATGTTGTTACATCTTACTATTATATGCTTTCAAACTGAAAAGAAGAAAAAAACACAATGAAAACGCATGATTCATTGTAATCCAAGGTTTCTTTATGGGTAAGCTTCATAGTCATATTGAAAACCTATCAAAGATATGCTCTTTTCTTGTACGTTGTGTCAGAATATTTTATACCAGACTATACGCCGTTGATTTCTTGGCGTGAGTAAACATTAATATTACTTATGTCTGCATAGCAGCTCTTTATTACTGTACCCGCGTAATTTGAGTTCAGTTCCATATGTAATACTGAACAGTTAAAATGTTCCCCATTATGTACTCATGCCGGTTGAAAAAATTATCCATCGCGTGTATTATAGCTACCAAGGTCTTATCATGCTAATGAAACAGTAGATGTTACTCTAAATAATTGTTCAGCAATATCTTGATTCAGTGATGAAAATTAAAATTACACGAAGCGCTATACTCCTTTATACGTTGAAATTGTGTTCTTTTGACTCCTTTGAAAACACGTTATACGTTTAAATCAGTGTTGTAGTGCCTTGATGCTCGGCCTTGGCCTTAAGGCGCCTTAAGGCCTATTTTTTCAAAGCCTTGGCCTTGAACATTCAAGCCTTGGCCTTGAGAGGGCCTTGGCCTTGGCCTTGAGGATTTTGAGCCTTGAAATTTCAAGGCATTTTCAAGGCTTTTTCAAGGCATTTTGTATTTTGTACTTTTATTTATTTTATATAAGTAATCATAAATGTTTCAATTGTTCTGTATATCTAATGACACTAAATACTACCAGTCAGCAGTAGCAGCAGCAGAAGCAGTAAGTGTACTTAGCAGTGCCATCAATTGCAATTATCATCACATAATTATGTAACAAAGAGAAGTGATGAAAATTAATATTATTTATTGGTAATATGATGTAATCATGACTAATAAGGATAATGACAATATCAATAATAATGATAATAATTATGATAAGGATTATAGTCAGTGGCGTAACTACAGGGGGGCATGGGGGCACGTGCCCCCCCCCCAATCGGCTGACTAAAAAAGGAGGAAAAGAGGGAGAAAGGAAGAGAAACGTAGTGGGAAAGAAGACATTAATGTTCATTATAATGTTATAATTATGTTATGTTACATTACATTAGAAACATGAAACATAATTTGCTCAGGGCATATGTCTTCATTGTTCCTGGTGCTCCCATTGTCTGTTTACCTAGATATACATGTATAATCCTGTTATACTAAAACCTCCCATTTTCAAGTCAATATACACCAAACTACCAAATATATTTCCTCGCACTTCGAGTTATTCTTTTACATGTACAATAGTATGCTTCTTTTTCATGAATACTTTAAGTGATTGTCCCATTTTAAGGTCTTAATATAAAACATTTCCTTCCGTGCTTACGTTCGCAGTAGTGGATTGGTGAAAGATGTCTGCTCTCCATCAATTCCTAGAATGAGTCCTTAAAATGTCCCTTTTTTTGTTTTCTGATCTGAATATCAAAAATTTTCAGCTCGCGCTTCGCGCTCGCATCATTTGGTTAGTGAACTACGTAAGGTCTTCTTGAATTCCTGCAAACAAGCCTTAAAATGCCCCTCTTCAGGTCTGAATTTCCTAAGTTTTCAGCTCGCGCTTCGCACTCAAAAGATTTGATTAGTAAGATGGGTATGTTAATCATGATTACAAGTGCTTTATGTGCATGTTTAGATGTGATTCTAACAAAATCAGCAAGCGCTTATTGGCACTCCCATTAAATGACTATGGTGAGATGTGTATAATCTTAATAGATAAAAGATTCCTAAAATATAGTCCTTAAAATCTTCCTGTTTGGGGTCAATATTTACAAAAATTTCAGTTCGCGCTTCGCGCTCGCATTATTTAGCGAGACAGGTACGTATCATGATTACAAAAGATTGATTGTAATGTCCCTTTTTAGGTTTGAATATCAAAAATTTTAAGCTCGCGCTTCGCGCTCGCATTATTTGACTAGTGAGATACATGTCCGTTTATTGGCACTGTCCTTATAAAAATATCTCTATTAGGTCAGTATACCTGGCAACTGGGCGCTAGGCAATTCCAAGTTTTTGCTGGTGCCCCCCCCCCCCAATGCCGTGACCCACGGTACGCCACTGATTATAGTGATTTTATGACAGGAATAATTCTGACAGATCTGACTGCAATTTTGACAACAATTTTCATACTTTTAAAATAGCTTACTCTAAAGAATGATAACAAGGTTGATTTCTATTCCATTAGGTTTTCCTTGCATTATTTTCTTTGACCAACAAAAATGTTTTAAGTCTTAATGATATTCTGAAAAGAATCGGTAAACTTGAACACAAACTTCAATTTTGTCATTTCCAAATGGGCTATGGCATCAATGGCATGATGAGCCAAATATTTTGAGGGGCCAAGCATGGCATACAGAGCAAAATTTTAGGTTTCAAAATCATCTTATTTTAATTTTATGTCTAAATCTACATGATTTATCATGAAATTATTTTCGTTTTAAATGTACAAGGGTAAAAAATTTTGCTCACTCACACCTTTTATACATTTGGTCGTGTGTGTCATGTATGCCGCCTAAGCATTGTTGTCTATTTTTTTCCATATATTGTACAATTTAAATGCCTTGGCCTTGGCCTTGGCCTTGAGGTTTTCAGGCCTTGGCCTTGGCCTTGGGTTTCCATGCCTTGGCCTCAGCCTTGGTTATTGAAGCCTTGGCCTTGGGTATTAAAGCCTTGGCCTTGGAGGTTTGAGCCTTGACTACAACACTGGTCTGAATTATAATTGATCTCATAATAATGTTGCGATTTTTGAGAGGATCGTGGTCACGTTCGCTATATCTCGATGCGCATTACATCTAAACATTGCTTGCTTGTTTGTATATTTTCACTTCCAACATTAGATCAACATAAACAAACAAATTGTTTTGATGTGGCTACATACGAAACAGCCCCTTGAATGATCTCGATCATGACATGATTATAATTACCTGGATTTACCGAGAGAGGGGGCTGTTACAATGATTACGATACATTATTATAGCACATTGTATATAACATATAAGAATTATTGTATAACTTCACAATTGGGACTTGGTAACCAATATGTACCAGAATAGTGTTTATTTACTAAACGGGATCTGTTGTTACCAGAATGCGCATTTAAAAGTGATTTATTCCATTTTGGTCATGTATAGCTATGTTTTTTTTTTTTTTTTGGGGGGGGGGTGGGGGTTCATTACAGGAAAATGTTTCGCTTAATGGTTTTAGATCTAATTACTATTTGAGTATGTACTTCTGCAAGAGTTAAACATTATTTTTTTTCAATGTCCATGTGTATAAAGATTAAAGTGCTTTTAATGAACAGCTGCATATTTATGATATTTGTTTAATATGTTCCATTAAAGTAGGCCTACGTCAATGACTGTTTTGCTTGCTAGAATGTTTATGAAATTTATGTTCAATTACGATTTAGTTGCAGGCGCAATAAAATGATAACTGCAATTTCTTGGATTTTTTTATAATTTTCATTCTAACGGAAATGGTTTTAATAATGCTTTGTGTAATCGAGAGTGTTTTGACTTCATCTTTTCTTCTTAAGAATCTGAATGAATATCTGCAAGAGTTTAACAGAAAATTTTTCGCTGATTGCTGGTCGAATTTTATATAAAAACATTCGGGATTATAAAGATTGATTCATTCGCTTTAATAAACATGTTTGTGGTAGACTGATGTAAATACGTTTAATTCAATACTATCATGACTATATCGGGCAGTTACTGTATTGCTGAAAATTTATGTTCAATTATGTATCAATGACCATGCTGACAATGGAAATTATATTCGCAGGCGCATTATTATAATCACCTATAAGAGCTGAAATCGGTTAGATTTGTATCGTTTTACATGCTTAAAAAATTATATCTTTAAATTCTTTGTTCATTCAAAATTGTTTTGACTACATCTTCTCAAGAACCTAAATGAACTTGATATTAGAAAGATGATCAAAGCGTAATTAGAATGGTGATTTGTAGCGATGTTAGTGATATTTCTTTTTTACACGATTTATCAAATTTTCTTCTGTTGTTTTCATGTATCATATTTTACTACTAACCAAAAGTTATAGACGATCATTTGTATATACTACAGCTACATCATTTGAATATCTAAATCTACCGTTAAAAAAACATCATTGAAACATTTTTAGAGTTATGTATTATTTGGTACTTTACAAGGATAATGCTTTAATTTACTATCGACTCCATAACTTAATACATTCATAGATATTTCTGCCATTGTGTAGAAAATATCAGTGGATTGCTGGTATAACCCTTTTTTAACACAATATATAATGTATTTGGGTGAAGGAAATTTTTCTGCTGCAATTGTGTTATAAACTGATGTGAATACTTTTTTCTTTTCTTGATACCGCCTCAGACTCTTTATCTTGCCTAATTGAATTGTTAATTTGAATTAATGAGCTTCAATTGACAAGAATATTTTGTTTTATACATACATGCAATGATAACATGAAATATTGTGTATGAAATTTAAATTTTCAAAAATGTGTGAACCACTAAAAAAATTATTTTAGTACTATAAATATGATGAACGTACATGTAACTACAAGGGGATCTTGAAAAGTTTTGTTTGAAATCGATTAGATTCGTTTCATTTTTCATGCTTACTGAAATGATTTTGCATTGTTATGGACAAAAATAGGATGTTATTGCAATAGTCCGAAAAAAGGTGTTATAAACGTTTTCTGCGATCATCTCTTTATTGTTTCCATGTATCATGTGAGTTAGCAAAAACATTTGTACATAGACGTTTCACTAAATCATTTCAATATCTACCTGTATATTATCTGCTTTAAATTTGGGATGTTAGCGATAGTAAGATTGTATATATATTTTGGATACGTCCAAACACTTTTTTTTCATACATTATCTCTACATTTAAACGGGAGCCAACCGAGTGACTGATCATTAGCATATTAATTCTTTACACTTTATCAATTTAATCTGCTTTCACAGGAAAAAAGCTACATGTAAGTAGTAAAAACCAGTGTTTACATATGCTGTAAAGTTCGAATATTAGCAGTGGTTTGAAAAAAAGAGTTTTCCGTACGTATTATGTTTAGAGCTGCTTTAATGTATCTCCTCCCTGTGCTTTATACTTGATAATTAGCATATGCTTAAAGGACAAGTCCGACCTCACAAAAGTAGATTTACATAAAATGAGAAAAATCAAACAGGTCAAGTTCAGTCAAGATGGTTATTGTTGGCAAATCTCTAAATATTGTAAATTGTAAAAAGTCAGACAATAAAAAGATAGAAATAGTGAGAGACATATTGACTCTCTCATTTGCCTATCACTGAGTTAAGCATTATGACTGTTTTGCAGAAAAAAATAGTGAAACTGCAATGTCATAACTTTCTTATTTTAATCCGGTTTTGATAACATTTTAGCGCTAGGCTTGCGTGGCTTTTCTCCATTGATTTAATAACTCCAAATTTTTCGGGGTGGGCTTGACCTTTAAACAATAGGAAAAATGAAAATGAATGTTTGTATTTGTCATGCTGAGATTTCCGCTTAAATTATATTTCATCGCTCCTCAGAGAATCATGCAAGACTAATTATTTCGGAGTTAACACGTGACCAATAAGAATTAACAAGAAAAGAGACATGAAGAAAGAGAAAGGGGGAGAGAGGCGGGGAAACAGAGACACAAGAAGTGAAAGAGGCAGAAAGGAAGAGAAACAGAGGGAGAGACAGAAACAGAGACACATGATATAATGTAGAGGAGAGAGGGAAGGGGAAACAGAGAGGGAGAGATGAAGAATTGGACAAAAAAATTGAATGAAAAAAAAAAGACAGAAAGGAATGGAAAGAGGGAGGGGAGGGGGAGATGACAAAATGTAAACGAGTCAGGTGTTTATTGGCCCAAATTTATCAGTAGACAAACGTGTTGTTTCTGAACTAAGATTGGGAGAATGGTTTGATCGATTTTGATTTATTCACGAAATATGAAATAATATGAAAAAATTTAATAAATGAATTAGTAAATGAAATAAAGCGGATCGTAGACCGAGTGGTTGCAGATCAAGTGGTATTTATGAGTTATGAATGAATTACCTTTAAGCACGACTGGTGACCTTTCCTCATGAACATTAATCAAAATCGGACAAGGAATAGCAGAGTTATCATGGTTATGACATTTTAAACCTTCTTATTATTTTGGCTAAAAAGTCATGTCTTGATCATGCCTTGGTACACAAAGCTAGCTGATAATGACATATTCCGATTTACTCATTATTTTTATTGTATTCATGTATTTGATTAAATCAATTATATGTATTTACATTTTGCCAACCAAAAGTGCCAGATTGATATACCATTACTGTAATCATGATTATTTTCAAGTGATAACAAAGAAAAGGCAAAATCGATACATGAGCCTACCTAATGATATTTTTATGACGGCATGCATATAACCGTTAAGTTAAATTACTATACCTTAAAATTCTAATTTCCTTATTACTTTTTTTCGAAATTTGATGACATTTTCATTATTTTCCTCGTGAATTTTTATAGTCATGTAAATCAGAGGACCTATTTTTTTTTCTTTTCATGACTGGGTGCAAAGTAAACACAGCAATAATGAAATAATAATAATCATCATAACAATAACACCTTATTTGCGCAGTGAAACCATTTCTGTTATTAAACCGCTCTACAAGCAGTCCCTGCATAATAGAGTTATTATTACCCTTCTCCAATCTAATTGCTGAGCGGTAAACAAAAAGGCAGAAGGTCCCATTTTTTAAAGTATTTCGTTTGACTCTGCCGGAGATCGAACCCCTGACTTAGCGTCACTCTACCACTGATGCCCTGGTAAGCCTCTACGCAACGCTTTAAACCTATGCTTCATATAGGTTCTTATTATGTAGGGTTGTTGAGTTTAAGATATTAGATTAGATTTAGATTTTAGATTTATATAGATTAAGATTTATTAATTTACGTAAAAATAATATAAACGAAGTAACAGTGATAACACATACTCAAAATAATACATACAGTTCAATGGCATTTCATAACAAACAATATCAAAGATTAACTGACTTGCCAGGAAAAGCAGAGCTTGTAAAAAAAGGCATGTCCCTAAACTTATTCCCAATATTATCAGCATAACCGGGCATGATGGCTCAGTCTTAGAGCGTCCGCCTCATGAACGGGAGGTCATGGGTTCGATCCTCGGCCGAGTCATACCAAAGACTTATAAAAATGGAATCTTCTGCCAACTTGCTGGGCGCTCAGTATTTAGATTGGAGAAGAGTAATAATGACATATTATGCTATGCAGGGCCCGCTGGTAGAGCAGTTTCCTAACTGAATTGGCCACCCTGGGTAAATAAAACGTTATTATTATTTATCATATAATATACATGTTACATTAAACAGATGATGATCAATTTAGAAGAGTCCAAGAATGTGATTCAATTTTATGTGTTACGCCCTTACGGTAAAATGAATATTAAATTTTTCAACAGTTCATCATTAAGCTGGAACCATTACAATCTTCACTCAAAAAGTACTCATTAAAACCAATTTATAAAGGTGTAGAATTATTTTCTCCAAAATAATCCGTGGACTGTTTTTACCCCGTCCTTTACGTTACCCCGTTGAAGTAATTAAAATACAGGTTTCATTGTGAATAATTATATTTCCAGTCTCCATGAGTGTGTGTGACAATGAGAGAGAGAGGGGGGTATATAAAGGATGGGAGGGGGAGGTGGGGTACAGAGAGAGAGAGGGAGAGAGATGCAGAGACTATGGTAGAGAGATATTGAGGGATCGAGAAGGGGGGGATAGAGAGGGTTGTGAAGTTGTCATTATAATGTTCCTTATCGATTGTGAAAAAAATAAACAAGCGAAACTGCACATTTATATTCACTAATCTGAAAATCATCCGTTTGAGAACGACAGAAAATAGTGTGGTTCGAAATAACTCTGGCAAATTATAGAGATGAACCGTACAGAGGGCGTACTAACTATATTCACAAACATGAACGTGGATATCATAATAATCATGAGCCGACACGACAGCGGACTTCAATCACGTAAATCCAGCGTCGCTAAGAAGGAAGGGGGGGGGGGGTGTCCCCTGACATAATCGTGATGGCTCGTTTTCTGTTGATAATTTCTGTACGAACTGTGTCAGGTACGCCTCTGACTGAATTTATCGTTATTTCTAATAAACATGTAATGAAAAGATGAAAATAAATAAATAATAACCGGTAGATAAATACATGAAAAAACAAATGGATAGGTAATTTAAACGTTTGTAAACTCCCTATTATACATAAGAGGATCACCATGGAGAGTAAATAAAAACGTTCGAACTTTCCATTCTTATTCATTTCGTAACCCATTCCATCCCCTCTTTCATTATTAACCTCATCATCATCCAATTTCATTTTGCTTTAATATTATAAAAATAAATCGTATAACACCGCGGCGTCCTGAACTTTGAAGCATGATATAAAATCATTTTATTTGTTTATTATTATCTTGTTCTTGCTTGCACAAGAATTTTGTCTTATCTTCTTCGTGTACATTGGTTTAGATAAGTGTTCTGCTCATATATATTTTAATCTCCTAAATGAGGAAGAGAAAAAAAAAGTAATACAGGACAACCCCCTTCCCAACCAATCTGTAACTTTTATGATCTTTCAGCATAAACATATTATATAGAGGTATTGTTTTTTTGTTCATTAGTTTCATATGAACGTGCGCATACATTGTCTTAACTATAAGCTTCCAAACCATTCTCTGACGTACAGGCCTAACAAAAGATAAGAAAATCAAAGAGGAGGCACTTGATATAAATTCGACTCTTTTCATACACGGGGAGCTTTCTCAGCATGTATCTTCATGATTTAAATTTGGGCATTATTTCAAAACCTCGTTAATATCTTCACACAACGATGACAACGTTGCACGTTCATAAACCATTTATGCTCTTTACCAGTGATTTAGGAGCAATTTCGTTAATGTCATACATGTATGTAGGTTAATCACTGATATGAAATAAAGATGATGGCGCCATCTATCTAGAAATAATCTACATGTATACCGAGGCGCATTGTTATTATTACACCGGCTTTAGCCCGAGCTGCCCCAGCACCCAAACTTGGTTGAGTACAGCAAAATGTGGGTAGAGTTCTTGCTGAAGGAATACACGTTATTGCTGGGTTTTGATCCCACGTCCCTCAAATTGAAAGACGAGAATGGAAACCACTATAGACCACCCCCCCCCCCCTCCCAGAGAAAAAGAGGAAGAGGAACCATGCAAAGAGGGTTTGGGCAACGTCTCTAAGATTTCTTTATGTGATATGGAAATAAAACAGGGCAAGAACGAAGAAATAGAAAGGGGAAAAGGAAGAAGCAAGATTATGATTAAAGATGACTGGGCAAAAAGGGGGAGGAGTACAACAGAAACAAAAATAATTAAAACATAAATGGCTGGACATCTATAACCCTAATTGCTTGATAAGAAAAATAATTTCAAAAATATCGTCAGCTCTTGGGTGCTGTTGCCCGCCTTTCTCCCACCATTTAATTGCCATGACGACCCCACCCCAACCCCTATACGGATTTTTTTTTTACATTCTACCCTTAGCCCACTAATTTACCTCTCTTCTCCGAGATAACGACACTATCAAAAGGGCTTGTTTATTGCATTTATGTCATGTAAATATTATATTTATATCGCTATCTTTATTTACATATTCTACCCTCGGCCCACTAATTTACCTCCTACATGTCTTACCAAGATTACGACAATATCCAAAGGGCTTGTTTATTGCATCTAAATCAGGTTCGATGACATTTATATTTATTCTATTTTGATATATTATATTCATACCTGAAGAGTATACATACCTTTGACATTAATGGTTAATAAGATTGTGTATAACTAAATTAATTGTATGCAAATGAGGATCAAACAAACGTCAAAAGTGCAATATTCAGGTTGGGCTGTATGTTCATGTCATCGTGATAGTATCTGGGCCTGTTGCAAGCCTTTGCTATTTCAAAAAGGCGTTGGAAGAACCAATTACCCGCAGTTTCAGATTGGATTTACATTAGAAAAAGGTAAGAATGAACCTAAAGTGTATACGTTATTAGAAATTAGAATAATTGTTATTGAGATTACAGTAATAATAACATGAATAATAACATGCCTTTATACTGTGTATCGCCATCTATCTAGAAATATCCCATTCTTAGGCGCACAAGAGAAAATGAAGAATGTGAGAGTTTGGATGAGTGAACCAGTGCCAAGAACTGTTACACAAGATAAGACTTTTAAGATTCTTAGATTTAATGGTTAATAAGAGAAGGTGCTCCTGCAAAGAAAGCTCACTCACCATAATCCACACCCGTTGTTGTATCAGAGAAAGTCTACTCACTATTAAGGGTTAATCATGTGGGGTCTTACGAAGAAGCTGGTGTCATGATCTGAGCTTATGGTGTGTATAAGGCATGGCAAGATCTTAACAACATGTTGGTGCAACTCCATTTAAAGCTTTCCAAGTGAAAATTGGCATATACTACCGTGACTGATATTTTTAATCTCAAAAGACATACTGTAATGAGACCATATTTACATGTAGAAGCAAGTATGTATGACAAACATGACATATTCATCCATAAAACAATTTAAAAACAATGTATTAATGTCAGTGTAGGTATTACACCCAGCCCCCTCCCTCTCCCTTCTCTCTCCGCCCCCCCCCCCCCCAAAAAAAAAAGAGAAAAAAAACCTGCCCTTATATTATACCGAACGTATATACGTACAAGCCCTCGCACACCATATCTATCCGAACATATAGCTTTAATTTATCAACTATCTGCAAAATATAAAATAGGGAGGGTAGCGGCATAATGTACTTCACATCAATATTCATCGTTTTGTTCTTATTCATCACTGAAAATGTAAATACACAAAGTGTTTTACTGTTATGCCGGGGTGTACATAGGAAAACTAGTCTAGAAGGATTACCTTTAGTCCGGCAGCCTAGGAGGTTTATTCAACCGAAAGCCGGACAAGCAAATGACCCCATAGCTGGATGGCATGGACCTTGAAGTTTACAAAAATGCATTGCTGCCGGGTTCTATGCGTGGTCTTCCCTCCGAAATGACGTAATATATGACGTCACTACAAAATGGCCCTATTTCACCATTTTTCAGACATTGTACACATATCATGAAGTCAAGGGAGAATATCTCAGCCAAACCATGCTTGTTTTGTATGAAACTTTCACAATGTATTGTTCGAGTAGTGCACAAGAGATATGCAAAATTTCACGAACATAAATTATTGTTTACATATGCAAATTACGTAATGAAATTTGCATATCATTAGTTTTGGAGATTTCTCGCATAAAAAATTGTCAAAAATCGATTTAGAAATTTATTTTCTTTTGTAGTGTACTTTATTTGATATTTTTTCTCTCAAGCATAATATCATTGTCTTCATCTATATCTCTACTTTAAGAAAATATATAACAGTAATTGAAAAAGACATTATAGACTGTGATTTCAGCCCCCTTTCCAATATGGTGCGCACGTAGAAATCGTGCGTTTTTGGCCTATTTTCACCATATGGCTGACGTGTGCGAACGATATGCCTACTTTATTGATGTTTCCTGCATTTTGCATGATATTAAATCTTCCAAACAACATATTTTCTTCTTCATTATGTCTCTGGTGATCAATCAATGATTTCAGCAAAAAATGATTGCCCACTGGGCAGTCTATAGGCTACGTTTTCAGCCTAGTTTTCAACAACGAACCTATACCATGTATGACTGCATCGTTGTAGTCGAGTCGGAAAAGGGGGTTTCTATGTACCATCAAAACATTTTTCACTCAATGTTTTGGTATTTGCCTAAAGTGTCTAGTTAATGAATCTTGATGTTCCCTTCCCAAAATCGTGTCCAACGGAGTTCAAAATTGATATCTTTGGCGGCCCTCTTGGACATTTTTAATGAAAATCAATTATTTTCATATTTTATTGCACAAAGTCTGACAATGGGAAATTTTAAATCAATACGCATTTCACTAGGATTTGGATAGTAGAAATCGGTTGAAATTGTTTTCTGAATAATCCGGTTAATATATTAAAAAAAAGAATTCATCAAAAATTTTGAACCAAAATGGTCATGTGCATTGACATCTATCTGTTTCATCTTGCATCCGGTCGCCTTTGTTGATGTGCCTAACATGCAGAAAATAACGTACTTAGCGATCGATAGAAAGGTATGTATTACTTGTATCATGTGTATGAGGGTAAAAGGCATTTTCTACACAAAGCAATTTTTATGATAATTAAATCTCTTGAAAAAGATAGAAGCTCGAGGCATTGCTCTACATTTTCATTTTGCATGCAATTACTCTCGGGCACCTTAAAGCATAGTCCCACAAGAACCAGTAAAATGTTACATACAGTACCATACCATTATCCATAGCTTGACTATTATGATATCGTGCTTTTCGGAGCCCCCAATGTGGTAACATTTTGTTTTGAGTATGTAATTTTTTCCTTTAAATCACTTTTCTATATCAGCTACATATAAAGAAATTGGGGCATAGCAAAGCCTAACCCTCAGGGGACTGCCAAAGTCACCCAATCTTTTTTTCGTATCTTGCCAGTTTCTCGGAAAATTAGGCATTTTGAGGCAAACAGTGTTTCTGCCTTGCGGTAAAGCCCTTGTTTTTGTTTTGTAACCACATAAAGATGACAAAGTAGGATCTTCTTTATCAGTTACATATGTCTATTTTCATTCTTTATTGTAAAAAAATGCAATGTTTGAGCCCCCATTCAGACAAAAGGGCATTTCTGCTATATAGTAAAGCTAGCTTTGATTTTGGAAACCACTTTGAAATAAAAGAAGAGGCATTTTTTCTATCAGCTACATGTAAAAAAAAGTGCGGTACATCGACTGCTACCTTCTTCAGAGGCTCCAAGATTGGCAGATTTTCCCCATATTGGAAAAAATATGGAAAAGTGGTGGGTGACTTTCGGAACCCCGGAGGGGATAGACTTTGCTGTGCAACCACTTAATATTAGCAGCAGATTGAAGAAAGTCTACTCCTTTAATTCCATGTAGTTTCAAAAGAATGAAACTGGCTTCACCATATAGCAGAAACGCTTTTTGCCTGAATGGGGGCTCGAAAATAGCACATTTTCCCATAAACAGGTAAAGTATGGAAAAAGGGTAGGTGATTTCGGCGACCCCATAGGGGGGTATGTTCCAATATGCCAACACCTCTTTATAGGCAGCAGATAGAGGAAACTTTACTCTTTCGTCTCCATATAGTTTAAAAGCAATAAGAGTAGTTTTACTACATAGCAAAAGCACCTTTTGCCTCAATGGGGGCTCGAAAATAGCACATTTTCCCATGATTTTGCAAATTACGTAAAAGGGGCGGGTAACTTTAGCAGTTCCAAAAGGGAGTAGGCTTTATGGTACCAGCACCTCTTTATATGTAGCAGATAGAGGAAACTCTACTCTTTTGTCTCCATATAGTTTAAAAGCAATAAGAGTAGTTTTACTACATAGCAGAAACACCTTTTGCCTCAATGGGGGCTCGAAAATAGCATATTTTCCCATAAATAGTTAGAATATGAAATAGGGTAGTTGAATTTGGCGACCCCCCAAGGGAGGTATGTTCCAATATGCCAACACCTCTTTATATGTAGCAGATAGAAAAAACTCTACTCTTTCGTCTCCATATAGTTTAAAAGCAATAAGAGTAGTTTTACTACATAGCAGAAACACCTTTTGCCTCAATGGGGGCTCGAAAATAGCATATTTTTCCATTAATAATTAAAATATGAAATAGGGTAGGTGATTTTGGTGACACCCTAAGGGGGGTATGTTCCAATATGCCAACACCTCTTTATATGTAGCAGATAGAGGAAACTTTACTCTTTCGTCTCCATATAGTTTAAAAGCAATAAGAGTAGTTTTACTACATAGCAGAAACACCTTTTGCCTCAATGGGGGCTCGAAAATAGCATATTTTCCCATGATTTTGCAAATTACGTAAAAGGGGCGGGTAACTTTGGCAGTTTTAAAGGGGGTAGGCTTTATGGTACCAGCACTTCCTTATATGTAGCAGATAGAGGAAACTTTACTCTTTTGTCTCCATATAGTTTAAAAGCAATAAGAGTAGTTTTACTACATAGCAGAAACACCTTTTGCCTCAATGGGGGCCCGAAAATAGCATATTTTCCCATAAATAGGTAAATATGGAAAAAGGTTAGGTGAATTTGGCGACCCCCCAAGGGGAGTATGTTCCAATATGCCAACACCTCTTATATGTAGCAGATAGAGGAAACTCTACTCTTTCGTCTCCATATAGCTAAAAAGCAATAAGAGTTGTTTTACCACATAGCAAAAACACCTTTTGCCTCAATGGGGGCTCGAAAATAGCATATTTTCCCATAAATAGGTAAATATGGAAAAAGGTTAGGTGAATTTGGCGACCCCCCAAGGGGAGTATGTTCCAATATGCCAACACCTCTTTATATGTAGCAGATAGAAGAAACTCTACTCTTTCGTCTCCATATAGTTTGAAAATAATAAACGTGGTTTTACTAAATAGCAGAAGCACTTTTTGCCCAAATGGGGGCTCGAAAATAGCATATTTTCCCATTAATGGGCAAAATACGTATAATTATCGGGTAACTTTAGCAGTCCTCAGAGGGAGTAGGCTTTGCTGTAACAGCACACCTTTTTTGTAGCAGATAGAGAAAACTCTACTCTTGTCTCCACATAGTTTAAAAACAATGAAAGTGGCCGTACTACATAGCAGCAACACTTTTTGCCTCAATGGGGGCTTGAAAAAGCATATTTTCCCACAAATAGGTAAAATATGAAAAAGGGTGGGTGATTTCTACGCTCCCTGAAGGGGTATGCTCAGTATGCTAGTAGCAGATAGAGGAAACTCTACCCTTCTTATCTCCATGTAGTTTAAAAAGAATGAAAGTGGCTTTATTCCATATCAGAAACGTTTTTTTACCTTAATATGGGCTCCAAAGTGGCATATTTTCCAATAAATTGGTAATAATGGTATTTGCCCTTTAACTAAGCAAATAAAGACATACATATTGTCATGAAGCGTTACAGTATTATCGGTATATTATATCCTCTTTCGTGTCGAATGCTGATATTTTGAAATAGTTGTTGATGTTTAATGATTGAACAGATAGATATCAATGCACATGCAAATTTTTGACCAAAATCATGCCCATTTCGGGATAAATTTTATTTCAAAATATATCATCAGAAAACGAATTAAATCGATTTCTACTATCCCAATCATAGAGAAATGCGTATTGATTAAAAGATTGTCCCATTGTCAGACTCTGTGCAATAAAATATGAAAATAATTGATTTTCATTTTAAAAAAGTCCAAGAGGGCCGCCAAAGATATCAATTTTGAACCCCGTTGGACACGATTTTGGGAAGGGAACATCAAGATTCATTAACGAGACAGTTATCAATATTTTGATGGTACACATGTACAGGAACCTCTTATCCGACTCGACTACAACGATGCAGTCTTACATTGTATAGGTTCGTTGTTGAAAACTAGGCTGAAAACGTAGCCTATAGACTGCCCAGTGGGCAATCAATTTTTGCTGAAATCATTGATTGATCACCAGAGACATAATGAAGAAGAAAATATGTTGTTTGGAAGATTTAATATCATGCAAAATGCAGGAAACATCAATAAAGTAGGCATATCGTTCGCACACGTCAGCCATATGGTGAAAATAGGCCAAAAACGCACGATTTCTACGTGCGCACCATATTCGAAAGGGGGCTGAAATCACAGTCTATAATGTCTTTTTCAATTACTGTTATATATTTTCTTAAAGTAGAGATATAGATGAAGACAATGATATTATGCTTGAGAGAAAAAATATCAAATAAAGTACACTACAAAAGAAAATAAATTTCTAAATCGATTTTTGACAATTTTTTATGCGAGAAATCTCCAAAACTAATGATATGCAAATTTCATTACGTAATTTGCATATGTAAACAATAATTTCTGTTCGTGAAATTTTACATATCTCTTGTGCACTACTCGAACAATACATTGTGAAAGTTTCATACAAAACAAGCATGATTTGGCTGAGATATTCTCCCTTGACTTCATGATATGTGTACAATGTCTGAAAAATGGTGAAATAGGGCCATTTTGTAGTGACGTCATATATTACGTCATTTCGGAGGGAAGACCACGCATAGAACCCGGCAGCAATGCATTTTTGTAAACTTCAAGGTCCATGCCATCCAGCTATGGGGTCATTTGCTTGTCCGGCTTTCGGTTGAATAAACCTCCTGGGCTGCCGGACTATTACCTTTACTCTGAAACATATTTTAGCACTTCAAACTTACTTTTATAAATCTCAAAATAATATATTTCTCATCAATAACACTAACATTCACTTTTTAGAATTTATTATTCACATTATGTACACTGTACACATATAAGCCTAAAGACTGAACCAGTTTAGATTTAAACTCGAATCATTTGAAATCACATGTGCACTGTATGCAGACTGAATATGTGGTTACGAGCGCATACGTAGCATTATAGTCAAATATGTTGCTTTTATATCATGTTGCGATTTTATACGTCACAAAATGATATGTCTCTAATCACTGTCCTTGAGATCATACCTCTTGCAAATGATATATATTTGTATGTATAGTGTATAGACTTATATTGTGTACTTTTAATGGAAAGAGCCCGCATATACTGTCACTTTCGATATATCTAAATGCGCACTATATCTTGTATAGGCCTACGTAATGGTATAAAGCTAAGTTAATGGGTGCGTCGTGGTTTAGTGGTTCTGACTCTTGCCTTTTAAATAGGGGGTTGTTGGCTCGAATCCTATTGATCGCATGTATTCCTTCAGCAATCTTATCCCCACTGTACTGCGTTCGATCCAGGTGATGTGAATGGGTACCCGGCGGGATTAATTCCTTGCATGCACTGATCGCTAGAGATGGTAGCTCGAGCTAAGATCGGCATGGTCGAGGTAAAAGCGCTTTGTATCAGCAAAAAAGTGATAAATGTTTATAAATCCAGCTATTATTAGGCATATTATTATGCAAATAATGAACGTTTATGGGTGCAGTGGAAAGAATACTTCATGAGGTGAAAGATGAAATGATCCATTCCACGAGGCGTAGCCGAGTTGAATGGATCATTATTTCATCTTTCACCGAATGAAGTATTCTGTCCATTGCACGAATGAAAAAAAGAACATTCATTATTTGGTTTATATGACATATAAAAATTGATTTTTTTTCTTGTGAAGTTTAAGAATTTCGATGCAAAACATGCTCATGCAGTGCGAGTTCGGTCTGTTGATTGTTACGTCATTACAACATGCGTATTTATTTGTCCATGCTGCTGTCTCGGTGAGCGCGTGCAGTGTAAAATTGAGTTATTTGATCAACTTGTTTTACTATACCGATACTCCTCTATGAGTCAGAAATATGGGGTTTTGATGTGATTAGAGATTTAGAAGTGTTTCACATGAAATTTTGCAAGCAGATTCTTAAAGTTAATAAATCAACGGCAAACTGCATGGTTTTAGGCGAACTTGGAAGATTCAAATTAGATAAATATATTGAGAATAGAATGATAAACTTTTGGTGTGGATTAGTTCACAGTAGTAAAACAAAAATGTCTGGTATGATTTATGAGATTGTAAAGATACTTTCTGATCAAGGTATATATCAGACAAGCTGGTTAACAAAGATAAAGCAAACTCTTGATAGATTGGGTATGACGAATTTATTTGACATTTCTGATTCCTCCAGCAGAAATTGGGTAAGGCAAGCTGTAGATCTACGAGTAAAGGACTCACAGTTTCAAAATTGGTTAACGTTCATAAACGAAAACTCTCAGTGTATTAACTACAGAATATTCAAAGAAAATCTTCGTCTAGAAAGTTACCTCATTAATATGAATAAAAAAGATAGAATCACTTTTTGTAGATTTCGTTGTGGAAATCATCGACTTCCTATTACCTCAGGAAGATATGAAAACCGTCAAAGAAACATGAGGCTTTGTACATTATGCAACCTTCAATTAATTGGTGATGAATTTCACTATTCGTTTGTCCTTCTTTTGCTAAAGAAAAAAAGTTTCATCTTAAAACATATTACACTGATAGACCGAATACACTCAAAATGAATCAGCTATTTAGCTGTGAAAAACCAGAAATCCGTTCCAACCTTGTAAAATTTTGCAAGAAAATTATGCTTCGTTTCTAAATAAGTTATGCTCTAAATTCAATATTTTGAGCTGTAATTGAAAAGTGGTATAACAGCCAATCATATGCTGATGCCATTACTTGCCTTATATTAAACAAATGTTAATGCTAATTATAATGTTAATAACCTGGGTTTTTATTCTTTAATTTATCCATTATCTCATCTGTAGGCCTTATTATCAAATTCTCTAAACTTTGACACGCTCGAAATATAAAATTTTGAGCTTTTTTAAAGGCTGTGGTTTGAAATATCCAACGATGCGATACTGTCGTTACTATATGATTTATCTTTTTTTTAATCATATGTAAACTTTGATTATATTTTTGAAGCTTCAAGGTAATGTTTTTAAATGTAGTCATAAAATGATGTTTAATGCTAAAATTTGTATTATTTTTATTTTTTTTCTAAATGTACTCTAAATGAGTTGTAAATTACTTGATGAAATACTATTTAAGATTTTGTACATTTCTATGATTGTTTCTCCATTACCCACTCTATGGGTGACATGGGAATAAATGTCATTGTCATTGTCATTGGACAAAATCGTGTGGATCCAAAATTGCACGGTTGATGACGCCATTGCAAAATGGGCTGAATGAACGATATCAAACAACCAATCGAATCGCAAGGATCTATCTAGGTGTATTGTAATAAACATTATTATATAACTCAAACGGAGATTATTGCCATCTGATTGGTTGAAAGGTGCTCAATATTTGGTCCATTCTTTACTGCGTGCATTTTGTAATTTTCCATTGCACGGTGATCGTGCATTTTTTATTTTTCCATTGCACGGTAAGCGCTCCCTCATTATAATGTGTATGTGGTATGTCTACTTAACTTGTGTGTGTTTGTATGTTGCGTATGTGTGTTTACGTGCATGAAGTTAGCGCAGATTAAACTGACTGCGCACTCGACTCAGATATCCATAAGCAATGCGCGTCCATTATGAAAAATACGAGACATTTGACTTCCTCCTGCTCGTACGCACGGGCGTCCGTCGATATAACACATGATATTTTTAAGAAAATATGCACCCTTTTTCTTAAAAGTTGATGGAGAGGGGAAAAAATTAATCGTATCAAGTCGGGGTATTCAGTAATGAGGACAGGATCAACTATATTTCACTGATTTTCATGATTCATCCCATTTGATTAACTCATCTATTCTTGTTTTGGGGCTAACCTTTCCCTTACGCATTGCTTTTTGGCAGAAGTTCTATGGAAAATGCACCTTTTTTCACACAAATTTTGAGACACTCTGTATTCATTCCCCCATTGCTCGAGAATAAATGGGCAGTTAACGACGGGGTTAAAGATTTATTGAAGAATGGAATGTATATTTCATGAAAATGAAAGCCATATTCCATTGGATGTTATCTTCAATACGTGTTTTTTAGATGAAGCTAGTTGTCGAATAGGCTCTCCTGGCATTTGAGGTCTCTATCGGTGACGTCACTCAGGATCGTCATGCCTGAACCATCGGCCATCGGCACCTGTGTGTGCGTTTAAGAGTTGTACACGATTTTCTGTCTCATATGGGCAGAAATCTTTCATAATGCAAAACAATGAAAGCAAAGGGCTGATGAGCTGTCGATACATGGTGTAATCCACCGACTAGCAATTATCAGAGAAAAGGAGTTGATGGAAATAGGCCAACCTAATATTTTTTATTCCTTTTTTTACATTTTAAAAACTTCGTAACTTATATGAGTTATAATGTAAATATTTGTGCAATGGAAAGAATATTTACATTCGATGAAAGATTAAAAGTTCCATTCAACGAGGCGTTAGCCGAGTTGAATGGAACTTTACATCTTTCATCTAATGAAAATATTCTTCCCATTGCACGCATACACATTCATTATTTGTATATCATTATATCATGTACAGTATAATGTACCACATGTAGGCCTATTATAGCTTTGATGACAAAATTAATCAGTTTTTGTTACTCAAGATGAATTATTCCTATAGGTCCATGCACATGAATTTTGTTTTTCTCTCTTATGGAGGAAGAAGAAAAACTATTCAACAATTGACAGCTTTTTAATCTGAATTGCAGTTTACTCTTTTTCCGGACTCTTATATCAACATCAACAACAACAAAACTATTACCATCAGTGAAATTACCATCAGTGAAACGCATTCTTTTTTGGAAAGTTTGGATAGTATGTAAGAGTGCGTACAATATAGACTAAGCCTGTGCACACTTTTCGGACTTAGGAGAAGACACAAATTATAACATCATGTACATCGCTTTAATTCGTTCTGATTTTATTTGATTAAGAATAACGGTTACGTTTTATGTATCTAAATGTGCATTTCCTTCAGGATATATTTATTTTTTCTGTATACGTTTTGATTTCAAATATATGAAACTATTTTGACAAAACAAAGTATAATAATGCATGTCTACATAGAAAACGGCTCCTTGAGTGATGTCTAGCATGACATGTTATAATCCTTGAATGGAGGTTATTAAATAATAACAAAGAATTCACCGGGTTTTACCGAGAGAGGGGGTTATTAAGATAAATTTTGGCAAATTGCTCATTGTGTTGTCAGAATTGAGACCATGTATTCATCTTAATAATAAAAGGGACAATGCTTTGGTTTAAGTTACACTTTCCATAGGTGTTCTGCCAGTATAACAGAAGACTTCCAATTGATTGCTAGTATGTTTTTTTCTGTGAAATATGTATATGAATTAATTTAGTTTCCTTAAATTGTTTAGTTTCAAAGCCGATACAAACAGCTGTAAATACGTTTATTAATACATGTGAAGTTTTATAACTGTCTTGCTTACTTACTTCACGACACTTTAATGTTCAATTATGCTTGTATGAACGATTAGGAAAAAAGTTTAAGGTGCAGGAATTTGATGAGCATTACTACAAAGGGGTCTTAAATACTTTGTTTGTGATCATTGGTTATATTTCATTCAGTTTTTCTGCCAACTGAAATCCTTTATATTCAATTAATGCTTTGTTTATTCAAAGCTGGTTTGATTCCTATTTTCTTTTTGAGAACCACAATAAACTTGGTTTGGAAACAAAATGTTCAAAATATAGTTTAGGTGTTAGCGATAGTTTAAAGATCTTTTTTTTTACACGCATAATCTGACCATCTCGAACGTTGCTGTTTATTGAATTCTATTTACCTTTTAACCGGGAGTTAAAAGGTCATTTGCATATTATATGCTTTAACAATGAGAAGAAAAATCATCTTGGCGCTTATCATTGTTATGCAAATGTTTCTGTTTAAATCAAATTTCATCATGCATCTTAGAGTCCTGATAGAGTAGATTTTTTTTCTGGAGTAAACATGTGACTAATTGATTGATTGATAACGAATTTATACTAATAAAAATCGACAGGATGGGAGGCATGCAGATAGAGAGAGGGTAGGGGGGGGGGGTAAACGACAGGGAAACAGAGACACACGAAACGAGACAAAGGCAAAATGAAAAGGGGGTGGCAGAGAGGGAAAGATGACGAATTGATGCAAAATGGAGTGAAAGAGACAAGAGGGAAGGGAAAGGGCAAGAGAGACCGAATGATGAGGTTTAGGAGAAATACAGCAACAAAGAAGAAACATCAGAGGGATAGAAGAAGGGGCAGAAAGAGGAGGGGGTGGGATAAATGAAGGAGAGAGACAGAAAGAGAGTTTGGTGAAAGGAGGTGGGTAGTCGACGGTTCTTATCCGATCACCACGTTTAAGGTTTAACCCACTTAGACTACATTCAAATTGCTCTAGTGGTTGTTTGGTCCAACCAGGCGCGTACGCAGGATTTTTGAAAGGGGGGGGGGTTTCGAGCTGATTTTTTTTAAATCTCCCGCCCAGTCTCTAAAAAGTGATGAGCGGGGGGGGGGGTGATGATTTTTTTTTCAGCGCTGCAAATAAGACAGTAACATTTAAGTGGGGATGGGTATGTAACAGTGCGGTCATGACCCGCGAGCGAGCAGAAATATTCTCGTTTTTGCGTTGAAAACATAACCTTTTTGTCAATAGTTTGTTGGTATCATAGTCGATGCTACATGTCCTTCGGATCGTAGCACTCATGATATGGCCAACCGCGTAGCCAGGATTTCATTTTGGAGGGGCGGTAAATGCACGCGAAGCGTGCCAACACTTACAGAGCGCGCGAAGCGCGCTCCCTAGGGGGTGGGTGCAGGGAGGAGGAGTTTCTCCCTCCCGCGCGAAGCGCAAAGCTTTTAGTGTTTCATAAATTAAAATGAAAAGGAGCCGTTTCTCTTGTCTCTAGTACCTCCAATTCGGTTGACTATATTGCGATTTTGAACCTTGTTTTCAAAAGTGATTGTAAACGCACAAAAGAGGTATACAATGGAGGAAATTAAAATGATAATAACTCCGCGCGAAGCGCGGAAGCTAAAGTGATTTATCAATTTTTCTTCCCATAAAAGGGTCCCGAGAAAAGGGTATTCTCAAAGATATATTGAAACTGTCTTTGGAAAGATCAGATTTGATTACAAACAATTTAGCATCAGTGCATATTTTTAACTCGCAAAACAGAGGAGAAGATTGGTAGAGGAAGATATTCCTCCCCGCGATGAGCAATGAAACTCTGAAATTTCAAAGGGCGGACGTTTCATCAAATGTAGATATCTCTAATACCCAATCGTCTCTAATTCAATTGATTTTCTACGATTATTGAACTTCATTACAAGGAAAATAGTGCGCATAAAGTTGAAACTTCTGTGATTTATTGAAATTATCTATCTATATAATAAAGGATGATTGATTTTTTTTACTTATCCTGAAGCGCTTCATTTTGAATATAAAGAAACTTAAGTGTCATTCAAAATTTCAAACTGAGGGCGCAAAACAGGACAGGAGATGAATGTATACAGGGAAATGACATGAAGTTTAATACAATTTGATAAAAAAATATTGTACTTTTTTATTTAATACGACACGAATTCCATACCTTCCTCTTTTTAAATTAGGAACCTGTTTGCCCCCAAATTATGGTTGTTTATAGTAATGAGCTGAAAAGCGGGAGAAGCTGACTTTATGGAGGTGACGACAGAAACTGATATAAAGATTTTACCCGCTCGGAGCCGACCAGACCAGAAGTTGCGCGATCAATTGAAAAAAAAAGATAACTTCATACATTTACTTCGGCCTAACCTTACTCAAATTCATGCCCTAATGTATACAATTTTAACTTTAACTGGCAAGAAGCACATAGCTGAGGTGGAAAAACAGGGTTAGAGAAAAGGTGGGGGAACAATGGAGAACTTCAATATTGTCATTTAACCGCGCGCAGCGCGGAAGCAAAATTCATATATGAATTTAAAGCAAGAAGAGTGAAGGAGTTTCTCTTTTGAGAAAAAAATAAAGAATAAATAGAAAAAACACAAAGCTACCTTTCTTCCCTTTCCTTCCTTCCCTTTTCCTTTTCTTCTCTCCTTTTTTCCCTTCTTTTTTTTTCTTTTTGGGGACGTTTTTGGGGGGCGACCACCCCGCGACATGCGGAAATAAAAGATATAATAAAATGGAGCGAGCGAAGCGAACGGAAATTTTTTCTTTGTTTTTCGTCGGAAACATGAGATTCTGTTCATTATTGCTGTCATATACATTATTGGGTAGGGGAACTGTCCGTAACCAGACCAAGGAGTTATCAGGCGCTTGCCCGATAACTCCAGACCGACCTCTGGGGAGACAAGCAAAAAAATAAAATAAAAAAAAAGCACGAAAAGGGGGGGGGGGGGTTTGAACCCCCGAAACCCCCCCCCTTGCGTACGCGCCTGGGTCCAACCGTCATTTTGTCGTAAATGTAATTTAGTCTAATGTCCGGATTTGTTGTAGTTTCCATTGAATTGCCAAATGAATATTTGATTCATATAATCATATACTCTAAATAGTGTAGACCCAGTGGATATTAGATGATATGGAAATAGCCTACCGCAAAATTAGAAAAAAGCGGTAAATGAGGTAATTTTAACTGAGCCCAGAATAGTTATTGATATTCTGAGTCTCGACTTAGAAAGAGTTGTTATTGATATCACCTACTGAAGTCCATTTAATGTCTTTATTTAAATACAAGAAAATTGTATGTAAACAAATAAGAGCGAATTGGATTGTCAACACAACGATTTATCAGAAATACTAAATAGATATTTTGAAGAGACATGCGTTTTAGGTTTTTTTTTAGCTGGTCGGAGCAGACCAAAACTCTTTGTATAAGACGGGGCCCTGTTTGTAGATGAACTATAGGATGTTATTATGATAAGGATTGATTTATTTCGATGATTTGGTTGAATCTAGTTAATTCACGTAGTCATTTCAATTTACAATTGACATTAACCAAATGTTTAAGAATAAAAGCAGAAAATAGATAAACAGGATAGTGGACCAAGGGTTGTAGATAAGGCGGCGTTCAACAGCGTTCTGACAACAGCGCTAAAAAAGCAATCGTTTAGTTTTAGTTCTTGACTTAACCATTGAGAGGATGGCACTACTCTTCTGCGCATGTCTATAATTGTTTTGACGTCGATCTTTTATTCGGATTTGGCATTGGTTGCTTTGATTGGTTAATTCAAGGGCGCTTGAAGTTATTATAACATCTGATCCACGCAGCGTTGATCACGAAACTCCTCATTTTTATCTCGGTTCACTGAAATGAATCTTTATTATTTCATACAAAGAGGAAGCGCATATTTTTTCATTACTATTTTATTCAACAATCTTTAAAAGTTTACCCACCCCTCTCCTCACCCCACCAAGAAAAAAAAAATAATAAATACAAATAATAGAATAAAAAACCGAATTAACAAATACAAAGAAATAAATAAATGATATAAAATAAATGAAATGAAATTAAATTGAATAAAATAGGTGAGAGATTGTTGTTTGACAACCCCCAGAAAAAAGTAATAATAATAATAATAATAATAATAATAATGTTCTTAATCAATACTCCGAAAACTAGATTTCAAAAGGGAAACAAAGGCCAACGCATGAAAATATTTGCATGAATTTCTAAGACAAGAGGCGCGTTCCCCTGTGCCTGCCCCCGGTCGGATACTGACTAGTGATACAAATCTTAAACGCTTTGCCACCTAATTATGTGCTAAAAAGATAGCAAAATCCATTGATTATGTTTATTGCTTTCATGAATTTCGTACACAGTAGCGGAAACTCCTTACATCTATCAGAATACACATTTCGCATGTTTTGGGAAAGCTCTGTGCCTAAGTGACTTTAGTAATATTTGTATAGGGAAATCAGATCACACATTCCATGGTGTGTGTTTTTTCTATTTATGCTTAGAAGCTTTTGATTTATTCAATAAATTCATTCAGCATTTTACAAAAGAAGCGGAACAGTCTCATGATTTCATAAGTAAATTACTGCGAGCGATTTGAGAGACGATGAGAAAGAAAGGGTGGGTGGAAGCGACATAGAAAAGAGGGAAAGGAATTGTCGAACAAGAAAATGTCTTTTTTCTATTTTATTATTCAATTTTAATTGTGATTCATAATAATATAATTCATGATTGTAGGAAGCCATTTGAAAGAGAAAGAGAGGGAAAGAAAGAGAAATGTTGAGACAGAGGTGAACCGAGGGGGGGGGGCAGAGGGGGTTGTAAAGTTGCCGTTATAATGTTCCAAATGTTTCAAAAGTGATTGTAAACGCACAAAAGAGGTATACAATGGAGGAAATTAAAATGATAATAACTCCGCGCGAAGCGCGGAAGCTAAAGTGATTTATCAATTTTTCTTGCCATAAAAGGGTCCCGAGAAAAGGGTATTCTCAAAGATATATTGAAACTTTCTTTGGAAAGATCAGATTTGATTACAAACAATTTAGCATCAGTGCATATTTTTAACTCGCAAAACAGAGGAGAAGATTGGTAGAGGAAGATATTCCTCCCCGCGATGAGCAATGAAACTCTGAAATTTCAAAGGGCGGACGTTTCATCAAATGTAGATATCTCTAATACCCAATCGTCGCTAATTCAATTGATTTTCTACGATTATTGAACTTTATTACAAGGAAAATAGTGCGCATAAAGTTGAAACTTCTGTGATTTATTGAAATTATCTATCTATATAATAAAGGATGATTAATTTTTTTGACTTATCCTGAAGCGCTTCATTTTGAATATAAAGAAACTTAAGTGTCATTCAAAATTTCAAACTGAGGGCGCAAAACAGGTCAGGAGATGAATGTATACAGGGAAATGACATGAAGTTTAATACAATTTGATAAAAAAATATTGTACTTTTTTATTTAATACGACACGAATTCCATACCTTCCTCTTTTTAAATTAGGAACCTGTTTGCCCCCAAATTATGGTTGTTTATAGTAATGAGCTGAAAAGCGGGACAAGCTGACTTTATGGAGGTGACGACAGAAACTGATATAAAGATTTTACCCGCTCGGAGCCGACCAGACCAGAAGTTGCGCGATCAATTGAAAAAAAAAAGATAACTTCATACATTTACTTCGGCCTAACCTTACTCAAATTCATGCCCTAATGTATACAATTTTAACTTTAACTGGCAAGAAGCACATAGCTGAGGTGGAAAAACAGGGTTAGAGAAAAGGTGGGGGAACAATGGAGAACTTCAATATTGTCATTTAACCGCGCGCAGCGCGGAAGCAAAATTCATATATGAATTTAAAGCAAGAAGAGTGAAGGAGTTTCTCTTTTGAGAAAAAAATAAAGAATAAATAGAAAAAACACAAAGCTACCTTTCTTCCCTTTCCTTCCTTCCCTTTTCCTTTTCTTCTCTCCTTTTTCCCCTTCTTTTTTTTTCTTTTTGGGGACGTTTTTTGGGGGCGACCACCCCGCGACATGCGGAAATAAAAGATATAATAAAATGGAGCGAGCGAAGCGAACGGAAATTTTTTCTGTGTTTTTCGTCGGAAACATGAGATTCTGTTCATTATTGCTGTCATATACATTATTGGGTAGGGGAACTGTCCGTAACCAGACCAAGGAGTTATCAGGCGCTTGCCCGATAACTCCAGACCTACCTCTGGGGAGACAAGCAAAAAAATAAAATAAAAAAAAAGCACGAAAAGGGGGGGGGTTTGAACCCCCGAAACCCCCCCCCCTTGCGTACGCGCCTGGGTCCAACCGTCATTTTGTTGTAAATGTAATTTAGTCTAATGTCCGGATTTGTTGTAGTTTCCATTGAATTGCCAAATGAATATTTGATTCATATAATCATATACTCTAAATAGTGTAGACCCAGTGGATATTAGATGATATGGAAATAGCCTACCGCAAAATTAGAAAAAAGCGGTAAATGAGGTAATTTTAACTGAGCCCAGAATAGTTATTGATATTCTGAGTCTCGACTTAGAAAGAGTTGTTATTGATATCACCTACTGAAGTCCATTAATGTCTTTATTTAAATACAAGAAAATTGTATGTAAACAAATAAGAGCGAATTGGATTGTCAACACAACGATTTATCAGAAATACTAAATAGATATTTTGAAGAGACATGCGTTTTAGGTTTTTTTTTAGCTGGTCGGAGCAGACCAAAACTCTTTGTATAAGACGGGGCCCTGTTTGTAGATGAACTATAGGATGTTATTATGATAAGGATTGATTTATTTCGATGATTTGGTTGAATCTAGTTAATTCACGTAGTCATTTCAATTTACAATTGACATTAACCAAATGTTTAAGAATAAAAGCAGAAAATAGATAAACAGGATAGTGGACCAAGGGTTGTAGATAAGGCGGCGTTCAACAGCGTTCTGACAACAGCGCTAAAAAAGCAATCGTTTAGTTTTAGTTCTTGACTTAACCATTGAGAGGATGGCACTACTCTTCTGCGCATGTCTATAATTGTTTTGACGTCGATCTTTTATTCGGATTTGGCATTGGTTGCTTTGATTGAATAATTCAAGGGCGCTTGAAGTTATTATAACATCTGATCCACGCAGCGTTGATCACGAAACTCCTCATTTTTATCTCGGTTCACTGAAATGAATCTTTATTATTTCATACAAAGAGGAAGCGCACATTTTTCCATTACTATTTTATTCAACAATCTTTAAAAGTTTACCCACCCCTCTCCTCACCCCACCAAGAAAAAAAAAATAATAAATACAAATAATAGAATAAAAAAACCGAATTAACAAATACAAAGAAATAAATAAATGATATAAAATAAATGAAATGAAATTAAATTGAATAAAATAGGTGAGAGATTGTTGTTTGACAACCCCCCAGAAAAAGTAATAATAATAATAATAATAATAATAATGTTCTTAATCAATACTCCGAAAACTAGATTTCAAAAGGGAAACAAAGGCCAACGCATGAAAATATTTGCATGAATTTCTAAGACAAGAGGCGCGTTCCCCTATGCCTGCCCCCGTCGGATACTGACTAGTGACACAAATCTTAAACGCTTTGCCACCTAATTATGTGCTAAAAAGATAGCAAAATCCATTGATTATGTTTATTGCTTTCATGAATTTCGTACACAGTAGCGGAAACTCCTTACATCTATCAGAATACACATTTCGCATGTTTTGGGAAAGCTCTGTGCCTAAGTGACTTTAGTAATATTTGTATAGGGAAATCAGATCACACATTCCATGGTGTGTGTTTTTTCTATTTATGCTTAGAAGCTTTTGATTTATTCAATAAATTCATTCAGCATTTTACAAAAGAAGCGGAACAGTCTCATGATTTCATAAGTAAATTACTGCGAGCGATTTGAGAGACGATGAGAAAGAAAGGGTGGGTGGAAGCGACATAGAAAAGAGGGAAAGGAATTGTCGAACAAGAAAATGTCTTTTTTCTATTTTATTATTCAATTTTAATTGTGATTCATAATAATATAATTCATGATTGTAGGAAGCCATTTGAAAGAGAAAGAGAGGGAAAGAAAGAGAAATGTTGAGACAGAGGTGAACCGAGGGGGGGGGGGCAGAGGGGCTTGTAAAGTTGCCGTTATAATGTTCCTTACCGATTGTGAAAAGATAAACATGTTCGCTTGAAAGCGACACTACAAATACATATTTTGAAAATGTAACCACTGAACTGAAAAAAAATCATCAGTTTGAGAACGAGTGAAAAGTGTGGTTGGAAATCCCTATGGCAAATTATCGGGATGAACCCTATAAAGGACGTACTAACTATATTCACAAGCATCATGAAACATGGATATTATTATAATGATCATTAACCGACACGACAGTGGACTTCAATCATGTCAATAGTACTAGCGTAGCTGAGGAGGAGGTGGTGGGAGGGTGTACCCTGACATAATCGTGATGGCCTTTCTCCGTTTGTAATTTCTGTACGAACTGTGTCAGGTTCGCCACTGACTGAAAATTTATCGTTATTTCTAATAAACATGGAATAAAAATATGAAATAAATAGATAAAAAGTAGATGAATACATGAAAAAAATAATCGGATAGATAATTGTTAACTCCCTATTTACCATTAGAGAATCACCATGGAGAGTAAATAAAAACGTTCGAACTTTCCATACTTATTCATTTCGTACCCATTCCATCCCCTCTTTCATTAGAATTAACCTCATCATCATCCAATCTCATTTTGCTTTAATATTATAAATAACAAATCGTAACGCCGTAGCGTCCTGAACTTTGAAGCATGATATAAAATCATTTTATTTGTTTATTATTATCTTATTCTTGCTTGCACAATAATTTTGTCTTATCTTCTTCGTGTACATTGGTTTACATAAGTGTTCTGCTCATATATATTTTCTGTTTCTGTTTCTGTTTGTGGTAACTCCCGTAGGAACTCGGCAGGACAGCATTTTGCTGGTAAACGCCAAGCTGGTATATAACCAATTACCAATGAAGCATTTAACGTCTATGTTAATCAGTCATAGTGGCTGACGTTATAGACGACAGATATCACTCTCGGGCCTTTTTATCAAAGTGGAGACAATGGCAGAGTTGGGATTCGAACTCACAACCTTGCGATTATGAGTCCAATGCTATAACCACTGGACCACACGACCCGTGTGATATCACTCTCGGGCCTTTTACCTTACACACGACCACACGGGTCGTGTGGTCGTGTGTAAGAGATTTTAATCTCTTAAATGAGGAAGAGAAACAAAAAAAGTAATACAGGACAACCCCCTCCCAACTAAACTGTAAATTTTATGATCTTTCAGCATAAACATATTATATAGAGGTATTGTTTTTTGTTCATTAGTTTCATATGAACGTGCGCATACATTGTCTTAACTATAAGCTTCCAAACCATTCTCTGACGTACAGGCCTAACAAAATATAAGAAAATCAAAGAGGAGGCACTTGATATAAATTCGACTCTTTTCATACACGGGGAGCTTTTTTTGTCAGCATGTATCTTCATGATTTAAATTCGGGCATTATTTCAAAACCTCGTTAATATCTTCACACAACGATGACAACGTTGCACGTTCATAAACCATTTATGCTCTTTACCAGTGATTTAGGAGCAATTTCGTTAATGTCATACATGTATGTAGGTTAATCACTGATATGAAATAAAGATGATAGCGCCATCTATCTAGAAATAATCTACATGCGTACCGAGGCGCATTGTTATTGTTATTATTAAACCGGCTTTAGCCCAAGCTGCCCCAGCACCCAAACTTGGTTGAGTGCAGCACGATGTGGGTAGATTTGTTCTTGCTGACGGAAAATACGCCATGGCTAGGTTTTGAACCCACGTCCATCTATTTGAAAAACGAGAGTCGTGACCACTAAACGACCCCCCTCCCAGAGGAAAAAGAGGAAGAGGAACCATGGAAAGAGGGTTGGGGCAACGTCTCTAAGATTTCTTTATGTGATATGAAAATAAAACAGGACAAGAAGGTGGAAATAGAAAAGGGAGATGGTAACTAAAGATAGATGACTGGACGAGAAGGGGGAGACAAAACAAAAAAAAATCAAAACATAGATGGCTGGACATCTATAACCCCAATTGCTTGATAAGAAAAATAATTTCAAAATATCGTCAGCTCTTGGGTGCTGTTGCCCGCCTTTCTCCCACCATTTAATTGCCATGACGACTAACCCCCTCCCCCAGACGGATTTTTTTACATTCTACCCTTAGCCCACTAATTTACCTCCCTTTTCCGAGATAACGACACTACCCAAAGGGCTTGTTTATTGCATTTATGTCATGTAAATATTTATATTGCTATCTCTAATATTTACACACTCTACCCTCAGCCCACTAATTTACCTCCTACATGTCCTACCAAGATTATGGCAATGTCAAAAGGGCTTGTTTATTGCATCGAAATCATGTTCGATGATATTAATATCTATTCTATTTTTGATATGTTATATTTATACGTGAAGAGTACACACACCTTTGAGATTAATAGTTAATAATATTGTGCATAACTAAGTTAATTGTATGCAAATTAAGATCAAAACCAACGTCAAATGCGCAATATATTCAGGTTGAGCTGTATGATCATGTCATCGTGAAAGTATCTGGGGGGTGTTGTCAGCCTTTGCTATTTAAACAGGCGTTGGAAGGACTAACTACCCGCAATTTCAGATTGGATTTACATTTAAAAAAGGTAAAGTGTATACGTTATTAGAATTTAGAATAATTGTAGTTGAGATTACAGTGATAATGATAACATGCCTTCGACATCAATCTAGAAATATCCCTTCCCGAGGCGCAAAGGAGAAAACAAAGAATGAGAGAGTTTGGCCCGGGAGTTTGGATGAGTGAACTAGTGCCAAGAACTGTTAGACCAAATAAGACTTTTAGTTAAAGCTCGCTTACCATTACCTACACTCGTTGTTCTATAATATCAGAGAAAGTCTATTCACTATTAAGGGTTAATCATGTGGGGTCTTACGAAGAAGCTGGTCTCATGTAGTCGATTTGACATTTTCCGAACCTAGAAATGTTCTTTCCGATGACGTTTTTTCTTGATTTGTGTTCCTATGGGGTCCTAGAACAAATTCAGCTTGGTTGCCAAAAGTTGCCGTTTGGGCAATTTTGCTAATTTGCATAAATCCAAAATGGCCGCCAGATGCCATCTTGAAAACCTAACTTTTGAACCCCTGTCCACAAAATGATGAGTAATGACTCGTTTTAGGGGTTTAGAGATGTGTAGAACTGATTTCTGTAATCATTTTTGCAATATAAGGTCATCTTCAGGTCAAATCCCAGATGGCCGCCATATGCAATCTTGAAAAATTGACTTGTGTTCCCCTTGCCCGAGAATGACGAGTAATACCTCTATTTAGGGGTTTTGGGGTGTGCAGAATCCATTTCTGCTTTCTATTTTGCAATATAATGTCATCTTCAGGTCAAATCCAAGATGGCCGCCATATGACGCCATCTTGAAATATCAATTGTTGAACCCTTTGCCCCAGAATCATGAATAATAACTCTATTCATGAGTCATTAGGTATGTTGATTCAATTCATGTAGTTATTTTGCACAAAAGATAATCTTCAGATCAAATCCAAGATGGCCGCCAACAGCCATCTTGAAAAATTACTGTCTGAGGCTTATACGTGTTAGAACTAATGTAAAGGGATTTCAGTAAGAATACTCATTTCTTTTATTAATTCTCAAGTTCATTTCAACATTAATTGCTCAACTTAGAATGAATCCTCTTTAGGTTTGGGCTATCCATTTCGAGTGTATTTTTTAAGGTCCATTCATACCTTTGTACTGAAGAGGCTTTTAGGGTCTTATTTCAATTTGAAAGTGTTTTATCAATATTATTTTTCTAAATCAATGTGTCCAATGATTGGTAGGCATAAGTTCGCCTTAAAAGACGATGGTGTAGCGCTGGGCCTTACATTTTCGAGAGTGACTATAGAGCACCACTCTAGAGTGGCAATCTCTAGAGCAATTTTTTACAGATGAAGGAGGATGGCGCTGGGACACGTTTATATAGATATGCTGCCCTAGCCTTCCTCCTAGGCCTTTGGCCTGCCAATTTAGCATTCCGACGTATTGACCCCTGTACTTAGTAGCTCTCCATAGAATGGATGGCGACTATCATCTACACCTTCATAAGTGTTAGTGTCTATGCCGGCAAGTTTTATGTCATATTTGCATGTGTCTCTAAAACGGAGGTGTGATCTATCGATGGGGTGAGACCAATCACAAAGCTTACCTTACCTTGGCGAATCCAAGAAGGGATTCGCCAAGGTTTCATGGGGCAAACATGCCCCAGCTACCTGAGGTGCCTTTGACTAAGGAGCGAGAATAAGCTTTTGATGCCAGCACGTACGCTGAAGGGCCTCTGTATTTTTCACTTTGTCCTGCCATTTAACGTGCATGATACGTCCGAAGCAGCTGACATGGAAGGCGTTTAGCCACTTTTCTTGGTCGGCGTACGTTTTCCAGGACTTACTTCCGTGCAGGAGCTTGGCCATGACTGTGACAGATTTTACAATCTTGATGCTTATATGCTTGTCCTGTGAAATGGGACGAGGCATATAGTCGGTCCAAGGTAGGTGAGGAGTCCACCATAACCAGACGAGTGTGTGCTGTTGATATACATATCTGGAGGACAGTCGGTGTCTTGAGTCTATCAGGATTTCTGACTGTCTCAAAGTCTGATGGATGGTCCAAACCCCGTACATGCACAAGACAGGCAGATGTTATGTATGACTAGGTATTGTACTCCCACTTCTTGAGAGGCAGGGGCGACATCGTTTCCGTAAAACATTTCACGAATGAGAACAATCCTGACCGTTGAACAGTCTTGGGGAGCCTATCTTCTGCAGGAGGCTAAAGAGTGCACTCCTGCTGACCAAGTCAATGGCTCTTGTCAGGAGGAAAAGTCCAATAATAATTATAAAGGAAGTTAATAACTAAATCAATTTAAAAAAAAAATACGGAGAAATCACTTTTTAATTCAAATAATACTTTAAAGTCATTTCACTGGAAAAGTATGGTTGCACAGAAATAAAAAAGGGATCAAAACTCCCGAAATCATAGCCCAAACCTTGAATGGTTTAATTCTAAAGTAATTGGTTAATGACGAAATCTATCAACCATCTGACCATCTTAGACATGACTTGACCTCGAACTAAAAATGGAGTGATTAAAAGAAATGAATCATTCTCACTGAAATCCCCTTACATGAGCTCCAATACATAACAACAACCTTATTAGGGACAGCACTTCTTCAAGGTTCAATAGTCTCGGAAGTATTTTTTTTTCTTAATATGGCGTTTAGTGGTCATGTTGGATTATTTTGACCTGGAGATGATCTTACACTGCAAAATTATGAACAGAAATTGAATAAACATACCAAATAACTCACGAAAAGAGGGATATTATTCATGATTCTGGGACAAAAACTTGAGAATTAATAAAAGAAATGAGTATCTTACTGAAATCCCTTTACATTAGTTCTAACACGTATAAGCCTCAGACAGTAATTTTTCAAGATGGCGGTTGGTGGCCATCTTGGATTTGATCTGAAGGTTATCCTTTGTGCAAAATAACTACATGAATTGAATCAACATATCTAATGACTCAGGAATAGAGTTATTATGCATGATTCTGGGGCAAAGGGTTCAAAATTGATATTTCAAGATGGTGTCATATGGCGGCCATCTTGGATTTGACCTGAAGATGACATTATATTGCAAAATAGAAAGCAGACATGTATTCTGCACACCCCAAAACCCCTAAATAGAGGTATTACTCGTCATTCTCGGGCAAGGGGAACACAAGTCAATTTTTCAAGATTGCATATGGCGGCCAGCTTGGATTTGACCTGAAGATGACCTTATATTGCAAAAATGATAACAGAAATCAGTTCTACACATCTCTAAACCCCTAAAACGAGTCATTACTCATCATTTTGTGGACAGGGGTTCAAAAGTTAGGTTTTCAAGATGGCATCTGGGGCCATTTTGGATTTATGCAAATTAGCAAAATTGCCCAAACGGCAACTTTTGGCAACCAAGCTGAATTTGTTCTAGGACCCCTTAGGAACACGAATCAAGAAAAAAACTTCATCGGAAAGAACATTTCTAGGTTGTTGTATTGAGCCTATGAGACTGTCAAATCGACTAATGATCTGAGCTGACTGTGTGGAAGGCAAGACAAGATCCTAAAAACCTTTTGCTGCAACTCTATAAGGTTTCGAAGTGACCATTGGCATAATAGTCATAATAGTGCCGTGACTGACATAAATTATTATAAAACTGGATTATTATTCTGCAACGAGGGTATAATTTGATGCAAAAAAATAATTATCTGAAATCATAAAAAATTCCATGCATGAAACAATCGAAAAAAATGTAGCATAGGTATGTCAATGTAGGTATTACACCCATCGCACCCCTCCCACTCCCTCTTTCTCGTTCTCTCTCTAGCTCTCTCTCTCTCTCTCTCTTGTTTAACTTATATGATATTTTTCTAAATGCGTCTTGCCCTCAATCCTACTTTTTGTATGCCCTTTCTTTACAGCCCCCAACCTTGAATCCCTTTAAATTCTTTTCACGATGGCGTCTAAACTCAGCTCAGATGAAGAGGGCGCTGTTTGTGAAGAAGCTGAGTGCGAATCGATTACTGACGTCACGTTCTATGTGAAGGAGAAGAAGAAGCTCTGTCATGACTGCGCCTTGAAAAAAGAATGCATCGGAATAGTACGGAGAGGTGTACCTAATCTCTTCTGTGAGAAACACGAGAAAATCATGGATATGTACTGCAAGACGCATGGCGAAGTTTTATGTCTTTCTTGCGCTGTGATAGATCATCATGAAAAACCTTGTGTACGGCAGGACATAGAGGACGCACTACGGGAAAACAAAGCAAAGCTCAGCAACCTTCATAAAGCAGTGATGGACAAATTGGAGCTATTACAAGCTTATGGGATTGAGATTCATCAGGGTAAACAAGTCCCAGACGAACATTTTAAAACTATTCAGAATGAGGTTGATTCCGAAATCGAAAACGCGATCGAAAGGGACAGAGCCAAGGAAAAAGAGGATGCTGATAAAATCGACAAGGAGGTTGATGAGGAAAATGAGCAACATCAAGATGAGATTCGAAAGCTCCAGGATAAAATTAAACAGAACAACGCGAAGAGAGAGGAGCGACATAATGAAAATCGTTTAAATGCGGAGAAGAGACGAAAAACGATAATTGATAAACAGCGCATTCTTCAGAATGACATTCAGAACATCGCTCAAGAGATCGAGAGAAAGATTGGAGAGCTTGAGAAATCATGGCAAGACGACACCAAATCAGCAGAGAAAGCAAAAGAGACACTGGACAGAATTCTTGAAGACGATAAAAATATTGTCACAGATGGACATCGTGTGCATGCATCAGTGAGTGAGGAACTAAAGAAGCAACTGAATGAGGGTGAGGTGAAAGAAATAAATCGTGTTGTATTAGGTGTGAGGTTTGTGAAGGGTGTTGGGAGAGAGAAGTATGATGGAAGAATTGATGGGTATGATGGAGAGTGGAAGCTCATTGATACAATCAATGTTACAGATAAAATCAGATTCCCGCGCATTGCTGGATGTATAGATGATGATAAGGTGATGATCACAGATTTTACTGCTGGTAAAGTACATACCTACATGTTAGATTTGAACAGTAAAACCACACAGAGAGTGATCAACAGTAGTGATACATCATTTATAATCTCATGTGCAGTACTGAATGATGACAAGATAGTATGTGGTAGATACATCACAGGTTGTACAGGAGACAGTCTACCTGGGTGCATCAGTGTATACGACAGACAGTGGAATCACATCAATGACGTCACAATACCAAGAAACACGACGCGTACTGATGTAGGGGTGCGCGTTGCAATCGATCAGGATGGGATGATCATCGCTGCTGAAGTGGATCAGTCTATGATATACGTCATCAACCCAGCTAATGATGAGATTATCAATACCATCACGTGTAAAGAGAAGATAGTAATGTACGATGTGCTGTCATCAGGTCACATCATCGCTCTACCCTCATCAGTAGATCGCAGCAGAGCGCTCATCATTGACAGAGAGGGCGATCATAGGGAAATCCCCCACAGTGATGTCATCTTGAATGTGTGTGTTGATCGTATGACAGACGACCTCTACGTCGTGACATCAAATGATGAGGGTAAGACGTGTGTGATTGATCAGGTGATGAGTGAGGGTGATATGAAGAAGAGAAGAGTAGCATCATTCCCTTTATCAACTAGACTGGATAGAAATAATAGATCCAATCACCTTGTCGGATCTCGAGTGATGATGACGTCATCAGGGAATATGATTGCATGCGATAGAGATAATATTCTCATATTCAAAAAGCGATTCATCCTCTAGATCCGTGACCGATGAATCATAATACTAAGCAAACCAAACAAATGATATTGGGACTGTTGCTACATCTTACCATTTTATGCTTTCAAATTGAAAAGAAAAAAGGGATGAAAACGCATGATTCATTGTAATCCATGGTTTGATTGTGGGTAAGCTTCATAGTCATATTGAAAACATATATAGTAGAGCGGATAAGCTCCAAAAATCACAAGAATTGTGCAAAATTTGACTAAAGCATGAAACTTTCACAAGTATTAGTATATGCCGTAAGATTTATTTTAAAGATGGGAGGTAAATTTTAAAATGCCATTTTCGGCCGTTGCCATGGCAACGGAATAATTTCTCAAAAATGACGTACATTCCCATGTAAATGGTAAATAAACATGATATAGATGAATAAAATGATAACTTTCAAGCTTCCAATTGAATATATATAAAATTTAGAAACATTCAAAATCAACAAGATAGTTCCAATTGGTCCGTTGCCATGGCAACGGCTTGTTTTTCCCCAGAAAAATAAAAATTTTGATTAAAAAAAGTTGTAGAATATGATTTATCTTTAATTTTCCCTAATTTTACAGTGTTAAACAAAGATATTTTGGTTGCTAGATGTATAAATCATATCTCAAGCCATTGCCATGGCAACCAAATAACAACTGATTTACAAAAATAACATGGTTGACAAGACAATGGGCAGGTGGAAAAATCAACTGGAATTGACTTTATATGTATGCTTTAGTTTTGACCCCCTCATTTGAACCAAAAATACAGAAAGTGTTCTGCAGGAGTTCTTTATAAAGATAAAACTTTATGTTGCATTGGTAATGCTTGAATTAAATAAAAAGAAACAATGTTGCAAAGAACCCGTTGCCATGGCAACAGCTTATTTCCCTCTAGAAAGGTAAAAATATTGATAAAAATGTAGAATACATGTATGATCATCAGTCCATTTTCAATCATTTTTTAGGTACTAATCGGGATATGCTTTTGACTAAATTTATAAATATAATATCTTAAGTCATTGCCATGGCAACCAGATAACATCTAATTAAAAACAACAACAACAGGGATGACAAGGTTATGGAAAGGTGAAAAGTACAATGAAAATTAACTTATATGTACATGCATAAGGTTTGACCTACTCAATTAATTTAGGGGAAATAATACAGTGAGTGTTCTGCATGAACTAATTGGAATGATACAGATTGATGTTGACTTGGTAATACTTGAATTAAATAAAAAGAAACAATGTTGCAAAGAACCCGTTGCCATGGCAACAGCTTATTTCCCTCTAGAAAGGTAAAATATTGATAAAAATGTAGAATACATGTATGATCATCATTCCATTTTCAATAATTTTAAGGTACTAATCGAGATATGTTTGTGACTAAATTTATATATATATATATATATAAAACATCTTAAGTCATTGCCATGGCAACCAGATAACATTCAATTTAAAAAACAACAAAACAGGGATGACAAGGTTATGGATAGGTGAATAATACAATGAAAATCACTTTTATGCATAAGGTTTGACCTACTCAATTATTTTAGGGGAAATAATAAAGTGAGTGTTTTGCATGAACTAATTAGAATGTCCAACATTGATGTTGCCTTAGCAATACTTGAATTCCACGATAAATATCAATGTTGCAAATGACCTGTTGCCATAGCAACGGCTCATTTACACAAGAAAAGTACCAGTTTTGATTAGAAATATGACTATAGACTCTGATTTTTCTTTCATTTCTCCTAATTTTGTGATAAGAGTTGATATGTTTGCTGTTAACATACAAATAATATCTGAAGCCATTGTCATGGCAACCAAATTACATCGAATTTGAAAAAAAACATAGTTGACAACACAATGGACAGGTGGGAAATACAATTAGAATTATTCTGTATATGCTTAAGTTTTGAACCCCTCATTTGAACATAAAGTATAGAATGAGTTCTGCAGGAGTTCTTTAGAAAGATAAAAAATTATGTTGCCTTGGTTACGCTTGAATTAAATTCTTTTTAAAATGTTGCAATGGGCTCGTTGCCATGGCAATAGCTTATTTCCCTGTAGAAAGGTAAACATATTGATAAAAATGTAGAATACAGACATGTATGATCATCTTTCCATTTTCAATTATTTTAAGGTACTGATCAAGATATGTTTGTGACTAGGTTTATAAATATAACATCTTGAGCCATTGCCATGGCAACCCGATAACATCTATTTTTTTCAAAAACAACATGGATGACAAGGGTATGGAGACTATGGACAGGTGAAAAATTTACTTAATGTGCATGACCCCATTTTGGAGGCCATCTTGGATTTTTTAACATATCATTCCATTGATTGTCCTTGTAACTTGTTCTAATGCATTAAAAATGGTTTTATGATAATGGTTGAGACATCAAGATCATATTCCCCAGACAGATATTGAACAAACTATGTCCTAATTTATTATTTGACTCTTGTAACTATGGTTTAGACACCAGAATCACATTTCACAGGCGGATATAGAATGATCTACGTCAGATTTGATTAAAAACAGTCAATTTTAGACCCCATTTTTGTAAGTCACCTTGCGTTTTTTTACATACCAGACCAATGACTGTCCTTGTAACTTGTCTTAATGCATTGCACGACCCTTTAAACTATGGTTTAGACAGCAACATAATATTCCCCAGACAGATATTGAACAACCAATGTTTATTTGTAAGTAACATTAGATATGGTTTTACAAAACTTTTTTTGTAAGCCATCTTGGAAATGTGGACATACTAGACCACTGACTGTCCATGTAGCTTGTCCTTATGTATTGACCCTTGAAACAACAAATCATATTCCCCAGACAGATATTGAGCAAACTATATCCTAATTTATTATTTGACTCTTGAAGCTATGGTTTCAACACCAAAATCATATCTCACAAGTGAATATAAAAGGAGCTCTTCCATTTTCAAGTATCAGCAACCGTTTTAGAATAGTTTTTGGAAGCCATATTGGATTTTCAAACACACCTGTCATTGTAACTTGTCCTAATATTGTTAGACTCTTGAAACCAATGATTTAGACACCAATATATCATCCTCTAGGCCAATATGAAATGAGCTATGTACGCTTTAGGTATCAGCAACCATTCTAGATTCAATTTTTCGAAGCCATCTTGGATTTTTTGGACATTCCAAACCACTGGCTGTCCTTGTATTTGGCCAAATGTACTACTTGATCCTTAAAACCAATGAATAGAAACCAAATTAAAGCCATTTTATAAAGTAATGGATAAATTGTGGATTTTTAGCTCGCGACAGCCAGTGAGGGCATCATCTTGGAACACCCTTGAGTGCTTAAATTATTTTTAACCTTTCAACCAGTAAGGGTATTTTTATCGTATTTGACCAGTCTACTTTTCATGTAAAATAACCAGTGAATAGATTAAACTTCGTGTTGAATAGATTCAAACGTTACTTTAAAAATTATCACAGTATTACAAAATCAGGAGTGTAATTTTGAGGGGGCCAGATATGACGTATCGAGCAAAATTTACTTTTCTCACCGAGCCAGCGACAGAGCAAAAATTTTCATTTTGTTTTTCATTTTGGGTACATTATTCGTAAAATAATATTTCATCCATCTCTCTTTCACTTTCTCTTTATTTTTTTAGTAATGATTTTTTTTTGGGGGGGGGGAGAAGGGTTGCTAAATTACTGGGAATTTTCTTGAAACTTTCCATGGGAATAAATTTGACTTTTGTGGGATTTTTTTTAATTTTTGGCAATTTTCAGGAATTAAAAAAAAATGATGGGAATTTTTAAAAAGTAACAATTTTCTGATATTTATATGCAGGAAATAGGCATATCCTGGCAGATGATGCTTAATAGTGCTTTGCTATCATATTTCAAGCCAAGTATGCTAAAACAGTCAGACAAGGCATGATTTCAATGATCTCCATGTAAAAGATGATTTACTGTATTTACCTTGATTTGGATATCAAGACCATGTCGACTCCTTACATAGACCTAAGATTTTGAGTTATCAACCCCTATAATCCCCTTATATATTGATATGTTGAACAGCTTTAAAACACATATCACCCCAAGACGCTTTCTTCAAAATGGCCGCCTGCGAATACTTTGAACGAAATTGTCCAGCATCGAGTTTCGGGCATTTATTTGAGCCCACAAAACTCTGATACGAGTTTTGTTGGTCTTATTTCGATGCCATGTATAATGTAACAAGATTGTGCTTATCATTAGCATTTTTATGTTCAGCACCTCCCTAAAAGGGGAAAAATAAATAAATAAACATATTTTTATCGATATTTGTACTTTTCTGGAGCCATTTGCAACATTGATATTCATCTTTATGTTCAGCATTACAAAAACATAAGTATTTTTGTCAACCTAATGGAACAATGCATAACACTTAATGTAACTCTTGTTCAAAATTACATGTAAAAGAGCAGGTCCAATCTTGTGCATATTAAGTTAATTTTATTGTATTTTCCGTCTGTCCATTATTTTGTCAGCTATAGGTTTTTGGGGTAAATTAAATGTTATGTTATTGCAATATTAATGCCTCAATATGTTTTTATAAACAAAAATGTACGCGTATCTTTGGCACCCTAACTTTAGTAAAAATAAATGAAATATAAGATTCTACTAGGTATTTTTTTAATCAAAGATCAGACCTGTTGTTGGGTGTCTGGAAAACGAAGATCGAAGACCGGGGACATGTGTTATGTCAATGGTAGTAAAATTGCAAATGCCAGCTGAGCGCGATATATTGCTCACTCAATTATCATTCACATCACGATATCCATACAATATTAATCATTAACTTATCAAGCAATCATAACTGATCACATATCCAATATCAGAATATTCCTGAATTTGATCTGAATATAATAATGGTTTATTTTAGCTAGACGGATTGAAGCGATCCCCGGTCTTCTGTCTTCGTTTTCCAGACACCCAACAACAGGTCTGGAAAACGAAGATCGAAGACCGGGGACATTCGTTATGTCAATGGTAGTTGCAAACGGCAGTTAAGTTGAGACTGCTTGTACGTGATTGCGCAGTATGAGGTGTATTGTACGTTATAATTTTTATGTATTAATTATGCCCTAGCTGATAACGATATCCATACAATTAATCATTAACTTATCAACCAATCATAACTGACTACATATCCAATATCAGAATATTCCTGAATTTGATCTGAATATAATAATGGTTTATTTTAGCTAGACGGATGCGATGGCCCCGGTCTTCTGTCTTCGTTTTCCAGACACCCAACAACAGGTCTGGAAAACGAAGATCGAAGACCGGGGACATGCGTTATGTCAATGGGAGAACATGTGTAGGGGGCAAGGTCCAAAGTCCATTCTAACCCGCGCACGTGTTTTGTACACACTTTGCACTGCTTTGTACACGCTTCGTGCGTGAACTACAAACGCTTTCACACGAGTGTGATACGTGTCCCCGGTCTTCGGTCTTCGGTCTTCGTTTTCCAGACACCCGTCCATCACGTGTTTTATAGCTACCACGGTCTTATCCTGCTAATGAAGAGTACATGTAGTTGTTACTATAAATAATTGTTCAGTGATATCTTGATTCAGTAATGAAAATTACATTACATGAAACGCTATACCCCTTTATAGATTGAAATTGTACCTTTGACTCCTTTCAACGCGTTATATTAAATTATAATTGTTCTCATAATAATGTTGCGATTTTAGAGAGGATTGCGTGGTCACGTTCGCTATACCTCGATGCGCATTACATCTAAGCATTGCTTGCTTGTTTGTATATTTTCACTTCCAATATCAGATCAACATAAACCAACAAAGTATTTTGATGTGGCTACGTACGAAACTGCCCCTGAAATTATCTCCATCATGACATGATAATAGTCACCTGGATTTACCGAGAGAGGGGGATGTTACAAAGATTACAATACATCTTGGTAAATTGCACTTTGTACTCTTGGCCTAAAAACATACCACTTTATATATAAGAAGTAGTGTATAATTTCACAATTGGTAATTGGTAACCAAAATGTACCAGTATAGTGCTTATTTACCAAAAGGGATCTGTTGTTACCAGAATGCGCATTTGAAAGAGATTTATTCCATTTTGGTCATGTATAACTATGTTTGTTTTTGTTTTTTGGAGTTAATGAAAGGGAAATGCTTTGCTTATTGCTTTTTGATCTAATTACTATATGAATATGTGCTTCTGCATGAGTCAAACAGGATTTTGAAATTTTATTTTGAATGTCCATGTGTATAAAGATTAAATTGCTTTTAATGAACAGCTGCATATTTATAATATTTGTTTGACATGTTCCATTCAAGTAGGCCTGCATCAATGACTGTTTTGCTTGCTGGAATGTTTATCAAATTTATGTTCATTTACGATTTAGTTGCAGGTGCAATAAAACGATAACTGCAATTTGTTGGATTTTTTTAAATTTTCATCCGAACGGAAATGGTTTTGATAATGCTTTGTCGAGAGTATTTTGACTACATTATTTCTTAATAAGAATTAAATGAATATCTGCAAAAGTTGAACAGAAAATTGTCGCTGATTGCAGGTCGGTTTTTATATCAAAACATCCAGATACATAATTGATTCATTCGCTTTAGTAAACATGATTTAAACATCAGTTAGATGTTTGTGGTAGGCTGATGTAAATACGTTTATTTCAATACTATATCGTGCAGTGACTGTGTTGCTGGAAATTTATGTTCAATTATATATGAATGATGAAGAAAATCATATATTCGCAGGCGCATTATTATGATCACCTAAACATGCCTAAAGATCTGAAATTGGTTAGATTTGTATCTTTGTATCGTTTTCCAAGCTTAAACGAATTATTTTTATCAATTCTTTGTTCATTCAAAATTGTTTTGACGACATCTTTTCATCTCGGTAACGTAAATGTACTTGATTGGGAAAGATGATCAAAACTTAGTTGGGAATATGGGATGTATGCGATAGTTGTTTTTTAAACGGTTTATCCAATCATCTTTTGATATTTTTATGTATCATATTTTAATATTAACAAAAAGTTATATAAGATTATTTGTATATACTACAGCTACACCATTTGAATATCTAAATCTAAAAAAAAAACATGGAAACATTTTTGAGATAAGTATCATTTGGTACTTTACAAGGAGAATGCTTTACTTTACTATTTACTCAATAACTTACTACATTTATAGATGATTCTGCTAGTGTAAACAAAATATCAGGGGATTGCTGGTATGACCTTTTTTTTACACATAACCTATATAGTAGATGTATTTGCGTGAAAAAATTATTCTGCTGCATTTTTTAACAAACTGACGATGTAAATATTTTTTTTTTCTTTTCAAGATACGGCTTAAGAATCTTTATCGTGCCTAATTGAATTGCTAGTTTGAATCAATGAGTTTCACTTGACAAGAATATTTTGTTTTATACATAATGATAACATGAAATATTGTTATGAAATTTAAGTTTTCAAAAATGTGTGAACCACTAAGAAAATGATTTAGTAAAAATATGATGAATATACATGTAATCACAAGGGGGTCTTGAACAGTTTCGTCTGAAATCGATTAGAATCGTGTCATTTTTCATGCTACCTGAAATGATATTGTATTGTAAAACAAAAATAGAACTCTACCGCAATAGTCCGAAAAAGTGTTGTAGATGGTTTCTGCGTTCATCTTTTTAATGTTTCCATGTATCATATAAGTTAGCAAAACATTTGCACATAGACGTTTCAATAAATCATTCCAATATATACATGTATAGCGATAGATTTATTGTAACTTCTTTTTTTCAAAGAGATAAGGGACGGCACTTGGGGAATTCAATAGGTTCACTCAGCCGTGACTGCTGAACAAAAGAAGTATGACGTAACAACACATTAGCATAACAATAGGGTTGATTAGCATAACAATGGGGGTGGGTAGTCTGGAAAGATGGGAATTCAATAGGGTCGATTAGCATAACAAGGGGATGGATAGTTTGGAAAGATGGGAATTCAATAGGATCGATTAGCATAACAAGAGGGTGGGTAGTCTGGAAAGATGGGAATTCAATAGGGTCGATTAGCATAACAAGGGGATGGATAGTTTGGAAAGATGGGAATTCAATGGAGGATCATTTAAATAACAAAGAAGCGCAGTGACGTAGTAATGTTACGTATCGGTTGGAAGGGACGCGCAGTTTCTCTGACAACGAATCAACAAACATCAAATTGAATAGAAGGATTAAAAGAGTGCTATTGTTTGAAAGTTAAATTTAGAAAGTTGGCATAGTGTAACAAAGGCAGAGTATGAATAGTTGCTTGAGAACGAAATAACATAGCGACAATGTTTGGGTAAACAAGGAAATGACGTGACTCCTTCTTCGTGGTCCCCCATTGGTTGATGTCGACTTTGATTGTTGGAACAAAGAACTATTCATCGTCTCTTTGCGTCAGTCGGTGCATTCTCTATTTGGTTAAAAGCTACCATGACTTCTTAAGAAACAACTTTTGATTGTTGGAACAAAGATCTATTCATCGTCTCTTCGCTTCAGTCTGTGATTCCACTATTTGGTTAAAAGCTCCCATGACTTCTTAAGAAACAACTTTTGATTGTTGGAACAAAGAACTATTCATCGTCTCTTTGCGTCAGTCGGTGATTTCACTATTTGGTTAAAAGCTACCATGACTTTTCGAAAAACAACTTTTGATTGTTGGAACAAAAATCTTTTCATCGTCTCTTCGTTTCAATCGGTGCTGTCTCCATTTGGTTAAAAGCTACCATAACTTTTCGAAAAAGCAACTTTTGATTGTTGGAACAAAGAACTATTCATCGTCTCTTCGCTTCAGTCTGTGATTCCACTATTTGGTTAAAAGCTCCCATGACTTCTTAAGAAACAACTTTTGATTGTTGGAACAAAGAACTATTCATCGTCTCTTTGCGTCAGTCGGTGATTTCACTATTTGGTTAAAAGCTACCGTGACTTTTCGAAAAAGCAACTTTTGATTGTTGGAACAAAGAACTATTCATCGTCTCTTCGCGTCAGTCGGTGCATTCTCTATTTGGTTAAAAGCTACCATGACTTTTCGAAAAACAACTTTCGATTGTTGAAAGAAAGAAATTAACCATTGTTTTGTCGAACAAAGCCAAGAATGCAAGAACCAGTCACTGCATCTTCTCTTTCATCGGTTGTTTTGGTAACTAAAAGAGAGTAGAAATATGCTCCTTTTCAAGTTATTTTGCAATGTGAAAGAAGGCGTACATCTATGTAATGAAAGGGTGTGGTCTGTTCGAACGCTACTAATGCACAGTATATTTTTTGGTTGTTATTTTTTGTAGTATTTGGATTGTTGCTACGTAGTAAATCACGTAGGAACCTACTTTATAAAAGCTACTAGATCCTGAATGAATCAGTCACAAGTCTTCAAGATATTCAACATATAGACACAGAAGTCTCTCTTCGAGGTATCCCGTTGTTTCATACTTACTGCATACATAAAATATTGTAAAATGGCTGAAAAGTGGTCAAAGCAGGATGAAATTGAATTTAAAGAGTTGAGGAGAAGGTTTATCGACTCTACACGTCGCCGTATGAAAGCCAAAGAGGAAAAATTGAAACTGGAAATGCAACGACAACGAGAGGAAAGGAGAGATCTGTTTGATCGTAGGAGGAATGTAGGAAACATTGTGACATCGAACGATCAAGTTCCCGAAGAACCAATGGTAAGTACCAAATCAAAGGTTGTTATTATTTTTTTCTTTAAGTTATATGATGCAGTTTACATATTTTAGGGTATATGAATAGATCGTACCACATATCGAATGCTATGTCTATTGAACATGATGAATCATTTAAAGAGTTTATTCTCATTTAAATTTCGTCATTTGTTTTCTCATCGTAGAATGTGGATATGCCTTCAACATCGGGATGGCAACAGCCTTCCACCAGCGTGGCAACCTCCCGAAAACCATCTTCATCAGACGGTGATGGAATCGATGCTGTAGAGGAAGTTGAGGTAGGTTTGAAATAGTGTATATCTTACCTTATATTTCAGCCTAGATCCGTTTTAATACATCTATCAGATACAAATATCATGCTATTGCCGTTAGTGAACGTATATTGATTTATACAAGTATATATTATTTCCCCCAGAGGATTGATCGACCCTCTACATCACAATGGGAACAGGACTCATCCATTTCTGACGAATCATTGCTAGCCATTGACATAGAAAATGAGGAGGAACCACAGCGCAGAGGGCGCAGTTCGCCCACACCTCAAAATATCATGGTAAGAAAAATCATTGATTATTATTTTTATATTTATTGTAATCGTTTGGAAATGTATCTTGTCAATTTTTAAAATGATTTGTCATTAAAGCTTTTATACTAAAAATTGTTGTTGTTACTTTTCTCGTTGCTAGGATACAATCGAGGACTACTACAGCATAGACAGCATGGAGGAAAGACTGGCACCTCGTTTCAGAGGACGTGTACAAGACCATCGCGTCCGCGTGCATTCCCTTGATTTTCTGCTTCGAAGAATGTTTCCCGAAGATGTGGTAGGTGCTCTGTTACAGAGTGTCATGAATAGGCTTACAGTTAATATGGAGGACAACGATCTGGTAGGCTTTGCTATCTCAGCACCTCATTTACGGCAAGAAATTGGGATACCATTAACGCGCAGGGACCAAATGACACTGGAACGACTCGTGACTACGATCGAGCAAATTTTGCAATCAAATGATGAGTTTCTTTTTGAAGGGGGGTTTGAAATACGAGTCATCCATATTCGAATGCCTGTTGGGGGGAGGAACAAAGAATACACACTTCCTTTGGACAAATTTATTTGCTCAAATAGGAGATTTATCCGTATTGTCAATGATGATAATCTATGTTGTGCACGATCTTTGGTAGTTGCAATTGGCCTATGCCCATAAAGATGAAAATGACGAAAAATACCAGAAAATTAGGAAACCTCAAGGGGAATTGCAAAAAATGGAGGCTGAGGAACTGATGAGTAAAGTTTTCGGGGAGGGGGAACTTCAAAAATTAGCAGGGAAGAAATGCGGCCTCCCTGAGATTCAAAAATTCCAAAATTATCTGGGAGAACAAGACTATCAGATCGTCGTCTATGCCAACATGTCAAATAAAGGTGTTGTTTATAGAGGGCCAGACAAAAAGCATATGCTGGTTTTATTCTTACATAATAATCACTTTGACGTAGTGACAAGTCTGCCTGCCTTTTTGCAGCGAAGCTACTTTTGCAGCACATGCTTCAAAGGGTTCGACGCCAAAGACAAACACGTATGTATAAATTCATGTACATGCTGCAAACAACAAAGTGCCTGTGCCTTGGAAGAATGGATCCATTGTAAGTTTTGCAGAAGAAATTTTAAGAACCCCGGGTGTTTTGAAAATCATTTGAAAAAGGGAAAAGCCGACGCTTCTATATGTCAAAAAGTAAAAAGATGCGAATGCGGTCAAATTGTTGATGCCAGGCGTACCAATCCCAGCGAGCATAAGTGCTACCAGGTCTATTGCGAGCGATGTCGATCAAACGTGGACAAAGAAGATCATCTTTGTTATATGCAACCCTTGCCGACCCCCGAAGAAAAGGAAAAGAAAGAAAAGGAAAAGAAAGAAAAGAACAAGAAAGGGAAACAATCTAAAAAAGGGGGAAAATCTAAGGGGAAGAATGATGAAACAGAAAAGAATGAGAAAGAAGAAAAGAAACAGATGTTTATATTTTACGATTTCGAATGTCAACAGGATGAAAAGGTAGGACAAAATCAACACGGTTCGATTTTTAAGCATATCCCGAATCTATGCGTTGCATTTAGAGTGTGCGAGGATTGCTACAAAGAGAAGAAAGAATTGTGTAAACACTGCAAGACTCGAGAACATGTATTTAAGGGGGAAGATACTTTGGATGACTTTTGTCAATGGTTGTTAGGGAGTGGTCGGGAACACAAGGGTGCTATCGCCATCGCTCACAATAACCGGAGTTATGATTCACAGTTTATTCAAGAATACTGCCATAAGAATGCCATTGTTCCAGATATCATAGTTAATGGAACCAAAATCATTTCCATGACTGTGAATGATGTCAAACTCATTGATTCTCTCAGTTTCTTAGCCATGCCACTTTCTTCTTTTCCCTCTACGTTCGGTTTTGAAGAACTGAAAAAGGGATTTTTCCCTCACTTCTTCAATACTCGTGACAATCAAAACTACAAGGGGCCTATGCCCCCAAAAGGTAAGTATGACCCAGATGGGATGACCGAAGGGAAGCGCGCTGAATTCAACGCGTGGTACGAAAAACACAAAAATGATCACTTTGACTTTGAAAAAGAAATCCTGGAGTACTGTCAGTCGGACTGTCAGATTCTAATGGAAGGGTGTATGTCTTTTCGGAAACTCTTTATGGCTATCACTAAGAACATTGATCCCTTTGGTAGCATTACAATAGCTGCTGCATGTAATGTTGTGTTTAGGACACACTTTTTGGAAGTAGATACTATCGGCCTCATACCACAACATGGTTATAAGAGCAAAGAACGTCATTCTCTCGCTGCCCTTAAGTGGTTGAAATGGGTAAGTCACAAGGAAGGGATACGTCTACAACATGCAAGGAACGGTGGGGAGTTCAAAATTGGGAGGTACCGAGTCGATGGGTATCATGTTGACTCCAAAACGGTTTATGAATTTCTCGGTGATCTCTGGCATGGTTGTCCTAAATGTTACAAAAGACGCGATATACTTGTACCCGGAACATCTGAAACGCTACAAGATGTCTACGAGTCCACTCTGACAAGAATTGAAGAGTTGAGAAAAATGGGGTACACGGTCATTACAATGTGGGAGTGCGACTTTAGAAAAATGTCAATGACGGATTCAAACCTTGCCAAGTTCTTGAAAAATCTTGACATTCAAGAACCCATGAACCCTCGGCATGCATTTTATGGGGGAAGGACCAACGCAATTAAATTACGCCACAGGATTGAGGGTACCGAGAAAATAAAGTACGTTGACGTTTGCTCGTTATATCCTTGGGTTTGTAAGTACGCTCGCTATCCCATCGGTCATCCTGAGATTATCACGGAAAACTTTGACGATCTCGATTCGTACTTTGGAATCATTAAATGTGAGGTATCCCCGCCACGTGGACTTTTTCACCCCGTCCTCCCTCACAGAAGTACGGAGGGAAAGTTAATCTTTCCTCTGTGTCGCACTTGCGCCGACACAAAGCAGACAACACCGTGCCATCACACGGAGAGGGAAAGGGCTCTGCATGGGACATGGGTCACGGAAGAAGTGAAAAAGGCTGTACAGCTGGGGTATAGATTGAACAAGATTCAAGAAGTGTGGCACTACCCCCAGACTAGCGAATACAGTCCTGAAATCCAAATGGGAGGGCTCTTCAGCGAATATATCAATCTATTTCTCAAGGTAAAACAAGAATCAAGCGGATGGCCTGCCGAATGTCGTTCCAACAACGAGGAAGTGTCCACTGCTTTGCAAGAAAAGCGCGCGGATTATATCAATCAATATCACAAAAAAGAAGGCGTGCTCCTAGACCCTCTGCAAATCAAAGCCAACAAAGGGCTTAGGGCAGTGAGCAAGATTTGTCTGAACAGTTTTTGGGGTAAGTTCGGACAACGAAATAATTTCTGTAAAACCAAATATTTCACAAAACCTGAAGAGTTCTACTCATTGGTGACCGATCCAACACTCACGATCAAATCCGTGGCCTTTCCAAGTGATGTGATGGCGCAAGTGCAATACCAGAGCAAGGATGATTTCCTGGAAGTCTTGCCTAATACCAACGTGGTGGTGGCTGCGTTTACGACTTGCCATGCCCGACTCAAACTCTACTCATACATTGAAAATCTCGGAGAAAATGTCCTGTACTTCGATACAGACTCGATCATATATCTCAAAGACGCCAAGGTACGAGATATACCAACAGGAAATTTCCTCGGAGATATGACGGATGAGCTTGAGAAGGATTTTGGGATGGGGAGTTACATCACCGAACTTCTGGCGCTTGGACCTAAGAATTATAGTTATAAGGTATTTTCTACGTCTAAGCAAAAAGAAATGGTCGGTACCTGTAAGGTACGAGGCATCACTTTGAATTATAGAAACTCACAATTGATCAACTTTGAGAGTTGCGCCGAATTATTGCACGGCAAGCGCAGTCAAACAATTGTGACAAATCCTCATAGGATAGCCAAGACGAGAGATCATAACATAGTATCTCGTGTCGAGACCAAATCTCATCATCTTGTCTACGACAAACGAGTGAGAATCAATGATTTTGATACCATTCCATATGGTTACTAGATGTATCCCTTACCCTCGTTCTAATTAATATTCTTTCTAAGTTTCTCCTTACCTATCTCCGATCCAATAAGTTAGTTGGTCTTTCCCTAACTTGTATTACTATATATTTCATTTCCCTCCAGATGTTGATTAAATATCGGGTTATTTCTAATGATTTTCTTGTTTGAAAAATAGGAATCCTTATTGCATGATGTTGTATCGATTTTTATGTAAGGAAGCATCCAGCCTAAATAGCAGTAAAACAAAATACTATTCTGCCCCTCTACATGTATAGTGATGTTGTATTTTAACTTTCCTTCCTTATATATGTGTTCATGCATAATATAAAGCATTGTACGTGTAACATGTATACACAGTTTTGACTATGAATAATAACTTTGTTAGTGTTAGACACTGATTAAAGCCTTATGACACTCTGTAACACTGCATCGTAGTCAACTCTGGAAACTTATTATTTTAGTGATTTGCATCTAAATATCTCTGTATTGATGAAGATTCTGTTCTTGCCATACATTTATTTAACGTTATGTTTTGCCATGCAATGGTGTTTGTATAATATACATTCGATTTTGTTTTAATAATTTGTTGAATGAAACGAATGAGAGGAGTTATAAGCTTCTCCATGTTTGAAGAAGTTAACAAGCATGATGTATTTCCGATGATCTGCTGATTCAACAAGTACCAAAGATTGAATATTATTAAATGGTTGAAACAAACGAAATATTTGCTTGTCGGTATTTTTTTTTTCTTCTCAGTTGTATCCATGTGTATGAATCAACCGAATTTGACCGATGAAGATGAAATGAAGTGAGAGGGGGAGGTTTTCCTTGTGTCTTGAATAGAAGTTTACATAAGTGTGGAAGGCTGTATGCAAGGCTGGAATCTTGCGTAAGATGGAAAAGGCAACATAGATAACCATGTGCGAGTGTGTGTGCGTGCGCAAGCGTGAATGCGTGGTTAAATGAGAATTAGAATGTACGTGTATAAAGAGAAAAGGAGTTGGAAGAAAGAATCATTTGAAGGGTATGGACGTTCGTTGGAAGCATCCTTTTACAGCTCTTGTCGCAGGCCCGACGGGTTGTGGTAAAACGCAGTTTGTGACAAAGTTAATAAAACATCATGAGCAGTTGGTGGATAAACCTTTTGAAAAGATCATTTGGTGTTATGGTGAATATCAGAGGGGTTATGCTGATATGGCGAGGGATATGCCATTTATTGAACTTCAGGACGGTATTCCTTCAGATTTGGAGGGGATATTTGACCGTGGGCAGTCCAATCTGATCATTTTAGATGACTTGATGTCTCAGGCAAATCAAGATCAGAGGGTGTCGCATCTTTTCACCAAAGGTAGTCATCATCGTAACCTTTCGGTCATATTAATCAGTCAGAATCTCTTTCATCAGGGAAAAGAGAGTAGAACCATCAGTCTCAATGCCCACTACATGATCTTATTTAAAAATCCACGCGACTCTTCCCAGATTGGTCACTTGGCAAAGCAAATCTATCCTCAAAATGGAAAATTTCTACAAGAAGCATATAAAGACGCTACCGGCAAACCGTACGGGTACCTCATGATAGACCTGAAGCCAGATACGGAAGAACAAATTCGTTTGCGCACCAATATCTTTCCCGACGAAAAAAATGTAGTGTATGTCATGAAATGATTGACGAGCATTCTCTCGTATAAAATCAAAGGTATCGAACGCTCTATCGTCACTCTCCTCATATAAAACAACGCGAAGGCACGCATCTTTTCATTCGACATGTCTCAGAGGTTGAAGAAGAACGCTCCTTATCTACACGTCTTGGCGGGTGGAAGTCCTATACAAAGAAAAGGAGTGCTGCGAGGGGCCAAAAAAGACTTGATCGAGACCCTATGTGAATGTGCCCTCAATATTCTCCATGGTAACGTTTCTCTCTCCACCAGCGAGAAAAGGAAGCTGCATTGTCATAAGAACATCTTACGGAGTCTGTGTAACAGAAAAACAGCACTAGCTAAAAAGAAGAAAAAACTGCTGAACCAGAAGGGTGGATTTTTACCAGCACTGATTGCTCCTATTGTTGCCAGTTTGGTGGGGGATTTCGCCATCCGGGGTATTCGTAAGGGTATTCAACGCAGAAGACAACGACGTGCAAAGAAATAATGACCCTGCAATATGCAAAAAAGATGGTGTTGGTACCCCATGAAACCGTTCAGCAAATGCATTCTTCTCATCAGCAGACTCTCAATCCTACTTACCAAGGCCTGTCCGGGTTGGATGAACAGATGCAGACCATCCTACGTCGTCGAGATATTCCGAAAGACGAGAGAGCTAAACTCTACGAACAGGCACTATTGGGTTATATCAACATGCATCAGAAACTCAATCAACCCTTGGCTGTTACCGTGGAGACTTCCCAAAACTCACCGAAACAAGCATCGCAAAGTAATTCATCGGACCCAATTATTCCATCCTCAGCATCCTCATGGACACAGCGTGTGAAAGACAGCGTACCTAAAACGCTGGTACGGAAAGCGGAACAGCTAATGCGTCTTGTAGAAAGGGCGCCCTCTGTAGTTTTCAACGAAAAAGGAGAGTTGGAGTTCAAAGGAAAAGTTGTAGAAGGGACGCATGTTGTGGATCTTGTCAATGATGTGTTGAGGAAACGAAAATCCTATTCTCCGAGAGGATGGCAGACATTCGCAGAAGCCCTAGGCACGTTGCATCCTCCCCGGGAACTGGTAGGAAACGAAGACAGGTGGAAATTTATACAACAGCTAGGGAATACGTCCCACTTCTTTTCATCTGAAACAAAGAAGCAGAGTGAGAAATGGGAAGAACCTGTCACCGATCAACGAGAGATATTTGCTGCAGCGGATCACCTACCTCCTCGGAAAAGACGTCGTGTCAAACGAAAGACCTCATCTCGCTGGACTCCCTATTGATATATCCAGTTATTCTTCCATTCTATTCATTTCGAAAAACTACGGATACGAAACAACATGGGTTGCTGGCCGCCATCTTGGAAATTTGAAGTAAAACGTATCAGGTGTGCGTTGGCTTGCTGTAAAGGGAACGTGAACATTAAAGTGATAGAAACAGCAGTCGATGGAAAAAATCCTGGAAGAACTGTATTACGATCCGGAGCATCCCGCAAGTTTTGGTGGTGTCGATGTTGTCTACCGAGCAGTAAAAAAGCGAAATGGAGATATCACCAAGGAACAAGTGCGGAGATGGTTGATGGAGCAACCGACATACACCTTACACAAACCTCTTCGTCGTCGTTTCAAACGAAATAGAGTCATCGTGTATGGCATTGATCATCAATGGCAAGTGGATCTGGTCGATATGCAGGCCCTCTCGCGCAAAAACAAAGGAATCAGGTATCTCTTGACCTGTATAGACATATTTTCCAAGTACGCCTGGGTCGTTCCTCTGAAAGATAAAAAGGGTCCATCTCTCGTCAAGGCATTTCAACAAATACTGAAAGAAGGAAGGAAGCCTCACAAACTGCAGTCCGACAAAGGGGGTGAATTCATCAACAGACCGTTTCAACAGCTCCTAAAGGAAGAGGGAATCCACTTTTTTACGACTCAGAATGAAGCAACAAAAGCGAGTGTCGCTGAAAGATTCAATAAAACTCTCAAGGGTAGGATGTTCAAGTATTTCACCAGCAAAAACACACGTAAGTACATAGATGTACTGCCTAAACTAGTGTCTGCATACAATAAGAGAAAGCATTCTAGCATCGGACGTCCCCCCGTGGAAGTGAAAGCTACCAATGAAAAAGATGTCTGGTTAACCTTGTATGGAGACAGGTCCACGGCCATAAGCAGGAAACCAAAATTTAAGAAGTGGGATAAAGTTCGACTTTCCATGGCAACGCAAACCTTCAGAAAAGGTTATCTTCCAAAGTGGACGGAGGAGATCTTCACCGTAAGTCAAATTGTAAAAAGAAGACCCCTAGTCTACAGGGTTCAAGATTACAGCGGAGAACATATTGATGGAACTTTCTACGAAGACGAATTGCAGAAAGTCGTTCCACCCAACGATGAAATTTACAAGATTGAACGAATTCTACATACTCGAAAGAGAGGAAAGGTGACTGAATATTTCGTGAAGTGGTGGGGATATCCGGACAAGTTCAACAGCTATGTCACTGACATTGTCGGTTTAAAATAAAAGAGCATAACCTAGATCAAACTTGATTAGTTGCTTCATCATGGCTAAGACAACAGCATCTTCCTTTTACCTTACCTTGCCGAGTAACAGTTCGCTTGACGACTATCCGGAGAACACCTTAGCTCATTTTAAGATTAAACTCCCCTATACCGTTATACTCGAGGGTGACTGGGAAACAGGGCTTGTTGAGCTGCACTACCCGAATCGTTGGTTCACGGTCCACAGCTCCTATCAAAAATCCAAGATTCTCTTTTCGGGTAATGGCGGAGAAAGCTGGGAAGAACATCGCATTCCAAATGGTCATTACAACGATGTTCGAGCATTGTTGACTCTGATCGTACCCAAAGAACTCCGAAGAGCCGTCGAATTTGAATACAACCCACATTCCAGCTTGGTGACGTTGATCACCCATGACCCATTTTATAGGGTCAAATTGATAGGAGGAATAGCCAACATGTTGGGTTTTCCTGATGGAAAATCGATGATGGGACCGCTAGAAGCCAAGTTACCCGTCGACATGATGATGATTCATGCCTTGTACGTCTACTCGGATATCGTCGAGCATCAGATTGTAGGGGACACACGAGCTCCATTGTTACGTGTCGTGCAAGTCAAGGAGAAACATGGCAAAGATGTGACGGTCAATTTTGAGGTTCCGCATTATCTTCCAGTCTCAAAGAAACTTTTCAACGTAATAGAGATCGATATAAGGGATGCCACGGGTCATAGAATCCCATTTCAACGAGGAAGAGTGGTTGTCAAACTACATCTTAGAAAGAGCGCTCCCTCATTGTTGAGATAATCAGAGAGTGCAGGATGACGTCAACACATTACGTCTCTCCCCAGGTTTACACCGATTACTATACGCAACAACTTGGAAGAGGAATGCCCGTATTCACAGGAGGCCCGACTCAGCAAGGATTCGGGATCGGTGGTTTACTCGCCAGAGGACTTCGAGCAGCCATCCCTTTCATAAAACCATTGGTAAAAAGAGGAAGCCAAGCTGTCGTAAAAAAGGCATTAAAGAAAGGAACTAAATCATTGGCACGAAAGATGGTGAATGCTGGAATAGACTATGCTGCTGGAACTCTGAACGACCGTCTCGGTAAACATATTGATGACAGAGTACCTCCAAAAAAGAGACGACGGATTAACCAATCGCGTCGTAGAAACGTCAAACAGGGACAAGCCAGGACAGCGAATAAAAGAAGAAAACCAGCCAAAGGCTCGGGCAGTCGTAAACGGACCATCAGCAGAGCAAGAACTCGCGACATTTTCGATAATTAAACATCTGAAAAGCAAACGACCATGGCCTTTGTACACAATGATTCATGCGAATGTGTCAAATCGGAGTTGGATCTTTTTACCGTTCCTCCTACCCAGACCAGTATCGAACATGGGCAATGGGTAGAGTACCACCCTCTCGCTCAATTTTCGGATGGAGGACCTATCGAGTTTCATATATCCGGATCTGGAACCGAATATTTGGATCTCTCTCAGACGCAAATCTATGTGAAAGCCAAGGTAGTCCATCACGATGGGACAAATTTGGTAGCGGACGATCAGGTTGCTCCCGTAAACCTCTTTCTCCACTCACTCTTTTCTCAAGTGGACGTGAGCCTCAACGATCGCGTGATCACGCCGTCGACACCAACATACCCCTATCGTGCCATGATCGAAAGTTTACTCCAATATGGATCCGAAGCCAAGGAAAGTCAACTTACTTCGGCTCTTTTCTTCAAAGACACACCTGGTCACATGGACCAGGCTAACCCTCTCGAACCAGGCAACGAAGTAAACCAAGGCTTAAAGAAGAGACACACGTACATTAAAGGGTCAAACAGCTTCGAATTGATAGGACCGCTCCATTGCGATCTATTCTTCCAACCTAAACACCTGTTGAACGGGGTCGATCTGCGAGTTAAGATGATACGTAGCAAGGAAGAATTCTGCCTTATGTCTTCGGCCACTCCACCGTCATTCAGGGTAGTCATTCAGGATTGCTCCCTCTTCGTCAGAAAAGTTAAAGTCTCCCCCTCGGTCATGCTTGGACACGGTAAAGCATTGGAAAGAGGAACTGCCAAGTACCCTGTACGTCGTGTCATGTGCAAGGTCCTATCGGTACCCCAGGGAGAACTGACGTTGCAGCAAGACCATCTTTTCCTAGGACAGATACCTCAACGTCTCATTATTGGTTGTGTAGACAACAGGGCATTCAGCGGAAACTACACCCTCAACCCATACAACTTTCAACACTTTGATGTAAACTACATCTCCCTCTACGTTGATGGAACCCAGGTCCCATTCAAACCACTGACACCAGAATATGGTCTTGTTTCAGGATTAAGTTCTATCCGATCCTACCATACACTCTTCTCAGGAACGGATAAAATGTTCAAAGATTCTGGCAATAACATCAGTCGAGAGGACTACGACAGAGGTTACGCACTCTATGCATTTGATCTCTCTCCAGACTTGTCATCTGGCCAACACTTCAACCTAAAGAAGCAGGGAAATCTTCGTCTAGAGATGCACTTCAGGAAAAGCATCCCTAGTGGAGTCAACATCGTCGTCTACGCCGAGTTCGACAACATACTGGAAATTGATAGAGCTCGCAACATACTGTTTGATTATTCAGTGTGAGGAGGTTCAAGATGAATACTGTAGACATCGAACGTATCTTGATTAATGACAAGGCAACGAGAGGACTTTTTCAAGGTGTTTATCCATCCGATCGCCTGAGAATCAATTTTGTACCGAGACCATCGGCTTACGTAATCAACCTCGACCCTGCTCGTCAACCTGGAAGTCATTGGATCGCTATTTATTTTGATGAACGTGGTCATTCAGAGTATTTTGATTCATACGGTAGGCCACCAACTACAACAAACATCAGGAATTTTTTGCAAAAACACACCAAGGGTCCCACAACTTGGAATACTCGCAAACTTCAAGGAAATTTGTCAACCGTGTGTGGACAATACGTCATCTTCTTCTTGACACATCGTGTACGTGGATACAGCATGAAGGATATCGTCAACCAGTTTTCGGTCAATACAGACGCAAATGACTACTACGTTAGAGACTTTGTAAAAATCAATTACCATTTTGATAGACCTATTCAGCAGCGTGGGTTTATGATGGACCAAATATCCAAGACTCTAAAATAGATGTATACGATGTACAAAGCATGAATGATGTTATAGTTATGATATTGTTTGATGTATAATGTTATTGTAGTGGAAACAAAAAAAAATAAAAATGTAACATTGTAAATACTATTCATTGGTGTCTAAGAGTCTTTATTTCTGCGTCCTTGTATCTATGTGTATCTATCTGTAGCAAGACACGGATCTTTACCACATCATCATTTTTTGGTCATAACCATCGCTCTCATCATTAATTATATACCATCAACATTCACCTTCCGATTATCCTCTTTCTCCCCATCAACATCATCACCCATCACGATCATCGTCATTGTATCATCATCAACATTATCACCCGTCACTATCATCACCTCACCATCGTCCACATCAACATCATCACCCATCACGATCATCGTCATTGCATCCTCATCATCACCATCCAAACATATCCATTCCAGCTAAACAACGATATAATCAAACTCCAAAGAATACACAATACCACAGGTTATGTATAAGTATATACTTCAAGATTTATTTACAATTCCTTTTGATGAATACATTCCTCCATTTGACATACAATACAAGCAACGTTAAGCAAAGTATTTTAAATATTCTTTACATTCTTCGTCAATATGCTACTTTCTATCCAGTATTAATCTTCTTCATCCGAATCATGATCGTACGAGTACCCATAGATATCATGGTATTCTTCTGAAAATGTTGGAAACCCCTTTCTCCTATCATTGGGGTTGTATTCGTCAATCACATTCTGCAATGCGAGATAGTCTGTACCCGGGACCCTTTCGTACCATAACTCGTAAGTTTCTAGAAAAAAGTCGGCGTCTTGAACATGAATAGGAAGTCGTTCTTTGATAAATTCCTGCCAGGTTCGGTAAGGAACCAGGTGAGTCATGTGAGACTCGCCCGTCAAATGACTAAAATACACTACCCATTTGTTCCATAGTTTTCCCTTTGAAATACGCTTACGAAGGTTTTGGGCCCCTGTCTCGAGATATTGTACAATCCCCTCTTTATTCCAATGGTAAGGCATCTTGTAATTGACACAGGCGTGGTACGAGGTGGGATAGTTGTGATCACATCCGTCACATCCATCTGGACCAGGCAGCATCAATCTACACACGTCTGCAAACAACTCGATGATCAGAAAAGCTTCCAAAAAGGGTCTCCAGTTTCCGTTATCTACACAAAAGGAATAAACGATATACCCCTGTGTATATTCCGTACATAAATGCAATTTTGCCTTAAGTAAAATTCAATTAGGATCATGATACTCTATACAAATTTAATTCTGATGGATTTTGTTCAATTGTTCACCAATTGCCGAATTGATTTCGATCAGGGCTCCGTTTAGACGATCCCAGTTTTCGATCGAAAGGTTGATCCCTTTACGTCCAGCGAACGCTCTTCCTCCCTCCTGTAGTTGGTAGTATTCTCTCACATTCACGTAAACAGTTTTGTTAAATGTCTTAACGACAGCGTATCGCTTACCTCCAAGAGGCACGGCATGGACATCGTCCGAGAATGTCATCTCTTGCTCCATCGAGGGGAGTTTGTCCGGCAACCTCATCGTCATATGACGCCTTGGCTTCTTTGCGGCTGTATGGGCCGTTTCAGCTTCAGGAAAGGCCTGCAGAAAAAAAAATAAAAGAAATGGAATCGTTATATGATTTTCATCCATCTGAACGTACACATGATATAGTCAATGCAACCATCCAACATAACGAGAAAAAGCTAGTGAGAGTATTCTTTAAATCAATGGAAATATTATTATAATAAATGTTATTTTTACTCACCTCATTCATCGTTCTCTTGGTAGACATTGGTGGGGTGTTGGTCAATGTCTCAATAGTGGAGAGATTAACGATGTCCTTCGTGAACTTGGCAGCCACGGGAGCAGGAGGAGGTATGAGACCTTTAGGAAACTTGGGCAGGATCGGTCGTTGCTCCATCTCTGACGGAGCCTGCGATGAGATAGCTGCAGCACCATCGGTCAAACTGTCGGCCGGACTCTCCCACTGTGTAACGCATGTAACAGGGTTATAAAAGTAAACCCTCTGTTCTCTCTCGCTGAAGCCCACTTTCCAGCCTTTGCTTCGGTCCTCCTCCGAAAGCGTAGCTTCTGCCAAAGAAATGTCGGTGTACCCATTCTCAAAACTTGCCATTGTATATGCGACGTAGGTCTGACTGCACGGGTAGATTGACGAGAAATGAGGGAGATTTCAAATTTCGCGGTTATATGCACTCCCTGACGTTGCTAAGCACGGTATCACGTGAGTCTTTCGACCTATGAGAGAGTACGTCCGTCCTACGTCACGTCGACATCAACCAATGGGGGACCACGAAGAAGGAGTCACGTCATTTCCTTGTTTACCCAAACATTGTCGCTATGTTATTTCGTTCTCAAGCAACTATTCATACTCTGCCTTTGTTACACTATGCCAACTTTCTAAATTTAACTTTCAAACAATAGCACTCTTTTAATCCTTCTATTCAATTTGATGTTTGTTGATTCGTTGTCAGAGAAACTGCGCGTCCCTTCCAACCGATACGTAACATTACTACGTCACTGCGCTTCTTTGTTATTTAAATGATCCTCCATTGAATTCCCATCTTTCCAAACTATCCATCCCCTTGTTATGCTAATCGACCCTATTGAATTCCCATCTTTCCAGACTACCCACCCTCTTGTTATGCTAATCGATCCTATTGAATTCCCATCTTTCCAAACTATCCATCCCCTTGTTATGCTAATCGACCCTATTGAATTCCCATCTTTCCAGACTACCCACCCCCATTGTTATGCTAATCAACCCTATTGTTATGCTAATGTGTTGTTACGTCATACTTCTTTTGTTCAGCAGTCACGGCTGAGTGAACCTATTGAATTCCCCAAGTGCCGTCCCTTATCTCTCACGCGTTCTTAAAATTATTTTCATACATTTTCTTTACTATTAACCTGGAGTTAACCCGGTGACTGATCATTAGCATATTTTACACTAAATCATTTCAATATCTATTTAATCTGCTTTCAAACGATTTTTAAATTGAAGTTCAAATATTAGCAGGGGTATGAAAATAAGTTTTTCGAACGTATTATCCATTTTCAAAGCTTTTTTTAATGTATCGCTTGTATATACTAGATAATTTTGCCTATACACTCGAAAAACGAAGTGCCAATTTAGCTCTCAAAGAGTGTGTATAGTGACTGCACTTCGGAGTGCTGAATTGTCTAGTTCAAATTTGAACTAGACAAATCAGCACTGCGCAGTGCAGTCACTATACACGCTCTGTAAGAGCTAAATTAGCACTTCATTTTTAGAGTGTACGTTATACCAGATAATTAGAATATCTAAATTTGCTTAAAGGACAAGTCCATCCTCAAAAAAGTAGATTTACAGAAAATGAGAAAAATCAAACTTGTCAAGTTCAGTCAAGGTTATTGTTATGGCAATTGTTGGCAAATCTCTAAGTATTGCAAATTGTTTTAAAATCAGACAATAAAAAAAGATAAATAGTGAGTAAGGGACGTACTGACTCTCCCATTTGCATATCACTGAGTTAAGCATTGCATTGTGACTGTTATGCGGGAAAAAATAACGAAACTGTAATATGTGATATAACTTTCTTATTTTAATCCGGTTTTAATAAAATTTTAGCGCTTTGCTTGCTTGGCTTTTCTCCATTGATTGGGGGTGTTGGGCTAGACCTTTAAAAAATATTTAAGAAAATGAAATGAAAATGGGAGTTTGTATTTTTCATGATGAGGTTTCTGCTTACATTATATTCCATCGCTTCTCAGAGAATCATGTAAGACTAATTATTTCTGAGTTATCACGTGACCAATGAGAATAGAAAGAGAGAGGGAGAGAGAGACGGGGAAACAGAGACACAAGAAGTGAAAGAGACAGAAACGAAGGAAAAGAAGGGGAGAGACAGAAACATGAGATAACATTATAGAGGGGAGTGAGGATTAAAGGGGACACAAAGACACAAGAAGTGAAAGAGACAGAAAGGAAGAGAAACAGGGAGGAGAGGGAGAGACAGAAACAGAGAAACATTAAATACAATTATAGAGGAGAGAGGGGATTAAAGAGGATCAGAGACATAAGAAGTAAAAGAGACAGAAATGAAGGAAAAAAGGGGAGAGAGGGAGAGACAGAAACAGAGAAAAATGAGATAGCATTATGGAGAAGAGACGGGATTAAAGCGGAGACAGAGACACAAGAAGTGAATAAAGACAGAAAGGAGGAGAGACAATGGGAAAGAGGGAGAGACAGAAACAGAGAAACATGAATGTAGAGGGGAGATGAAAAATTGGACGATTTTTTTAATGAAAAAGACAAAAAGGAAGGGAAAGTGGGAGGAGAGGGGAGACGACAAATTGATGAAAAAATTAAATGAAAGGGACTGAAAGGAAGGAAAATGGCAAGAGAGGCCGAGAAATGAACATTCAGATACGGAGAAGAAACACCAGAGAGAGGGAGGAGGGGGAGAGGAAGAGAGAAAAAAGAGAGAATATGACAGTGAGAGTGAAGGGGGAAAAAGACATTTTAGACCGAGAGTGGGATAGAGAGAGAGACAGACATACAGAGAAAGACAGAGAGGGAAATTGACAAGATGGAATGGAAGAGTGCGGAGGAGAGGGGGATTGCTAGGAGAGGGTGTAAGAGGCACCTGTTAACCCACTTAGTCTACTATCGAATTGCTCCAACGGCCACTATCTTAGTTTCATACTTACTTGGTTTAAAAGTAATATAGTCTGATGCCCAGATTGTGCATTTCATCTATTCATTTTGTATTTTTTCAAGTGGAAATGTCATTCATAAAGAGTTCATACAATCACAAAGATTAATTGATATTCTATCACGCAAGTGAATATTAGACGAAATCGGTATAGCTTCACTTGAAATTAGACTCAACGGTAAACGAGTCAAGCGTTTAATTATTAGCCCAAATTTATCAGTAGACAAACCTGTATCTGAACAAGGATTGGAAGAATAGGTTGATTTTATTGATTCGTTTGATTTTGATTTATTCACAAATTACATTAAGAACAAGAAATCACATTAAAATGAATAAATATTAATCGATAAATCAGTAAATGAAATCAATTGGATGGTAGACCGAGTTGTTGCAGATCAAGTGGCATTTACGAGTTATAAAGTAAAAATCTTTTACACGAGATGGAACCTTCGCAATCTTCACTCAAAAAGTCATCATTAAAAACCAATTGATAAAGGTGTATAATTATTTCTCAAAAATAATCCGTGGATTGTTTTTACCCCATCCTTTACGTTACCCCGTTATAAAAATTAAAATACAGGCTTCATTGTGAATAATTATATTTCTAGTCCCCATGAGTGTGTGTGAGAAGGAGAGAGAGAGAGAGAGAGAGAGAGGGATGCATAGAGGAGGGGAGGTGAGGGCAGAGAGAGGGGGAGAGAGATGGAGAGACTATGATAGAGAGAGAGATGGGTGGATTTCATTTCAATTTCCATGACAATAATACGAAGACAACCTATCTTGAAAGTATGAAAGCCATTGCTTATATTGCAAGATGGCGATTGAGAGGGATAAAGGTCTTCGTATGTGTGTGAGAGTGTAGTTGGGTGGGTGCCCACGATTGGGGGTCAGGGCGCGTGTATAGGTGTGCAGTGTTGTGTTTGTGTTAAACAAGGAGTTTGGAAGAGGCTTTTCGTTTATTTCAAGAAATTTAGGCGATATTCGTTAAGCGATGATGTCTCGAACAAAGGGAGCCAAATAAATATGATTTAGGATATCAAATATTTAAATTTTTCTCACATAATGATAAAAGTCAGATTTTTCAATTTCCTGTAAATCACTAGTCAGATATTATCACAAATAATATAGGAATCGATATATTTGATATTACATAATAGTAAAAATAGACCTCATCGGACCACTCATGTCCATGCATACCACAATGTGCAAACAACTGCTATGTAAAAATAAGGGAAACTTATATTTACAAACTTTTAGAGTGAGTAAATAATACAGGATTTTTATGGCATAATTATGACGCCCATATTTTTAAAAGTTAAGAGAGTTCATGCGCAATCGTTTTTCATTCGACCCTCCTACATTCATGCACCACTCCTTTGTATACTTTAATATTTCTGCTGTTTAATGGCGCGAATTATGGTTTATCATTTATTACGACATTTTAAATTTTGAAATGATTTGTGTTTATTCGCAAAACGGTAATTGAAGATTTTCTATTTCAAATCAGCAAATTGCACAATTTTATCCCACCTCCTTTGCCCCTAGACGCCAATGCAGTATGAATTTCAGGGTAGGTTGTTTTTCTTGTTTTAAAAATTAGAAAGGCTTAGCATCAATCGTCACGACCCCCAACAAACACACCAACGCGACGGATACACAGATAAAACGTAAGTCGAAACAAATAATTTATTTCGTGTTCACTGCGCTCAAAGATATTACATGTACATGGATTTAAAAAAAAATCGAAAAAAATCCAATGCACTTTGCTTTGGCAGTCATAGATTAATCGCGTTCAATTGTATGTGGCATAAGATTGAAATGTGTTTGATTATTCCCATTGTTATCACATGCATTCATGGGCAGTGTCAAAGATCATAATTTATGAAAGAGGGGAGGAAAGGGAAGGAACAAGAGTAATCGGAGAGAAAAAGGTGGTTCGCATGACATCTATTTTCCCCATTTGAAAAAAAGAGAATTTGCACCAATTCGAAATACTACAGGATGAGTTATAAAAAAAGTTGTGTTGTCTGAATTATGAGCATTGTATCATTGATTTGGTGATATGATCTGATACATTTCTTCTCTCCGCATAATCCGGTACCATTTTCATGTGGATCTTTGCAAGCATGAATAACTACGAGGAAATCTCAAGAACAAAGAAGATCGTGAAATTTCCGTTGCGCCAAGCTACTGGGGAAGAATGAAAAGTGAAAAACGTGAGTGCAGACAGAAAGACTGCTACCCGTCCTTCCTCACACAGACCATCACCCATCCACCCCGACCAACACACATCACATCACCTCTCCCACACACACGCCCTTTTTTAACAAGTGCACACCGAGTTACAAATAATGCATATAGCATTTTCATTTGTTTAAAAGCAGGATAAAAGAGCATTGCAAAATGCTTTGCTCACGGGCATAGTTGCCGCGGCCGGAGATCGAACCCCGGACTTTCTTTGTATAGCCAGGCGCCTTAGACCACTCGGCCACGGCACCTCCACTGCCACACACGCACTGCCACTACATTCGACCCACACACTCGTGTAGGGTTCAACACAAGTAACTGCTTCCAGATCAGGCAAGCCATTCTGTAACTGGGTAAACAAAAGGACAATTATTGTCCGTAATTGATCAACGGTAGACAAAACCAATGAGAAGGGGAAAGTGGCATGATGTTGTTTTATTGAGTGTTTGTATGAAGTGCTTAGGCAGGGTGTATGTGGTTGTGGCATAGGCCTACTGTCTGGATGTATGTGTGCAAAGGAGGAAGTGTGTTATGTGCGGGGTGAGTGTCAGGGTGTGCATAAGTGTGTGGAATAATGGGGAGCTTTCTTTTTACACTCTCACAGTTACTTTTTTTCACAATTTGCTTTATGTTTTTTACCCAGCAACTTGGCGCAAATGAGATTGAAAACAAAGATCCACATGAAAATGGTCCAAAATAATTCGGTGGGAATATATCAAAGCATTTTACTTTATAGACATTATAGACAAATCAACTTCAACCTGATGGGACATTTTTTCTGGCTCACTCTGTACATTGTGTCTCCTACATGTTAATGTTATACCAAGAACATAAAATGAGGAAGCTGCTGGTGGCAGTGTAGCTAAATCACTATAGCATAGTCACCTATACCCTTTTTACACAGGATTTTCTTAGCCCCGGACTATCGCTAACCCCGTACTATCCTTAACCCCGTACTATTTTTTTTTCCTTTTCACACATGCCAAATTGTTATTGCTAACCCCGGATAAGGAATGCTTGCTTTTCACACACGAAACTCGCTAACCCCGGACTAGTGGTTTTTGTCGATCATTCGTAGTACAAGTACTTCACTCGTACACTTTTTACACACGCTAAAATTTCCTTTACCCCGTACTATAGGTGGGGCTAAATTGCCATTTAGCCCCACCTATAGTACGGGGTTAAGCTTAGCCCACTTTCGTTTTACACTAGCGATCTTAACCCCGTACTTTCGTTCTTAGCACCGCAATTGCTGGGATAACCCTGCTTTTTTGCAGGGCCAAATAATCCCGTACTAAAGGTGGGGTTAGCCCACTTTGCAAAAATGCTGTGTAAAAAGAAAGTGGGCTAAGCTTAACCCCGTACTATAGGTGGGGCTAAATGGCAATTTAGCCCCACCGATAGTACGGGGTTAAGGAAATTTTAGCCTGTGTAAAAAGGGTACTAGAGTCTTCCGGGTTTGTTTTTTAGAAAATGAAATTGGTCTGAATTCTCAGCTTACCATAGTACCAGGGACTAAATCATTGCATACCTTGACATATCATCGGCCCAAGCAAACTGGAACTTGTGCTAGGCTTGTATAAATAGTCTATAGACCCGCTTGTTTGTTGACAGCTGAAGTGTTAATGTGCCCGTAGACTAACAAACGACTATTTTATACCCAAAAGATATTTCTAACCATCAGAGTGAACAGCACGCTTTTCCTCTTTCTTGCTAGTTAAAAAATAATCATTGTCCCTCATATAAAAGATAGAGAATGTAGTCTTATTAGCAAATATAAAGATATATTAGATAGCCAAGACAGATAGCCAAGCGCGATCGGTCCATAGCGCGTCACGTGATATGATCAAAATCAATGTATTTTCCCAGCCGGTCCACCTTCGATGAATATATTGACCAACCGGTCCATGAATATATTTTTATACGTCTATGGCGCTCTCTTGTGGATTAGATGTTACCATGCATTATCGGCCTGCCTTGGGTCCTGGCCTTGGACTGGGCTTAGGGCTAGGCTTAAACAATGTTGATTTGATTAGCTCTTAACATGCCACGCACACTACTAACCCAACGCCACAGTGCTAATCAGATGCTAATCCCCTGTGCCAGCCACAAAACCACCCTGTGCCACATTGATTTTGGGATCGCGAGTCGTATTCACTCCTTTCAATAGTCATCATTACAATTGCTTGTAACTCTCTTGTAACTCTCAACCATTATGAAAAATACGAGACATTTGGCTTCCTCCTGCTCGTACGCACGGGCGTCCGTCGATATAACACATGATATTTTTATTAAAATATGCACCCTTTTTCTTAAAAGTTGATGGAGAGGGCGAAAAATTAATCGTATCAAGTCGGGGTATTCAGTAATGAGTACAGGAGAAAGTATATTTCACTGATTTTCATGATTCATTCCATTTGATTAACTCATCTATTCGTGTTTTGGGGCTAATCTTTCCCTTACGCATTGCTTTTTGGCAGAAGTTCTATGGAAAATGCACCTTTTTTCACACAAACTTTGAGACACTCTGTATTCATTCCCCCATTGCTCGAGAATGAATGGGCAGTTAACGACGGGGTTAAAGATTTATTGAGGAACAGAATGTATATTTCATGAAAATGAAAGCCATTTCCCCATTGGATGTTATCTTCAATACGTGTTTTTTAGATGAAGTTAGTTGTCGAATAGGCTCTCCTGGCATTTGAGGTCTCTATCGGTGACGTCACTCAGGATCGTCATGCCTGAACCATCGGCCGGGCAGGGGTCGCAATGGTAGTGTGATTTATGCATAATGCACTCGATATGTACAATAATCTTGTCCTCCCGTTCAAATGAATGTGAAACTCATATAATTTTCATCAGAGCATTCAACAGGAGTACTGTAGTACACATTTCTTTGTTATAAGTGAATTAAAGTCCCTCCAGTGAGTTTGATCACCCCTATCGTGAAAATGTATCACCCCTACGTTGTAACACAGTCAGCTGTTTGCACTCAGGGTCACTCCGTGACCTGTGTGTGCGTTCAAGAGTTGGACACGATTTTCTGTCTCATTTAGGCAGAAATCTTTCATAATGATTAGTTTATCCAAAAATATTGTGTAGTAAAGTTGTAGGAAATTTCATACCCCATGGCCATATAACGGTGTCCTCATTATATGAATTGGTTATTATCTTTACCGCTAAAATATGAGTCTTATCAAGTAGTTCCATTTTGTGGAGTGTTTTGTATGGATAAAAAAAACTAGGTCTCTTCCCTCTCAGAGGCGGGGCTATATCTTGTAAAGAATGTAGAAATTCTCGAAGAAGTAAAGGGTCATTCACTGCGTTAGACTAACGTTACTTAGATATCTATAGATCAAGATCTAAGGTTAGATCCATACCAGTTCAATCAATCACTGTGAATATCATAAACATGCTGCACGCATCGTAAGACCTAACTTTATCTTCATCATTAGAGGCTATCTAATATAACAGATATTGACTGATGGGATGTGTAAACAAAAACATTCTTTGGACCACCTAAAGGATTAATATTTTCCCTCGTGATCATATTTTCCCTCAGCGCTGCGCGCTTTGGGAAAATATAACCCCTCGGGAAAATACAAATCCGGCGGTCCAAAGAATGTTTATATTACACACCCCATCAGTCAATATCTTTATAATGTCGAATGTTATGATTTAATCAACTTGAATCAAATAACAAGTTTGATGGAAAATATATATACGATACCTTTCAGTTCGATACTTTCGAGTGTGCCGTATTGTCACTTCGAATAATTCTACTGCCCAATCCAAATACAATAATTTAACTTTTCAAATATATCATATTTAGTTCTACTTTTGTTCAAATGTGGTATATTAAGTAATTTAGTAATTTTCTCTTAATTCTGTCCCGTCAGGAATTCCAACGAAAGTTGTAAATTAATTGTTTAACACCGTTAGAGATTTTAGAGGAATGTACTGTATTGATTCAAAATAACTTTCAAAAGTTTTATTATAAGAATTTCACCATAAATGTAAAATGTCGGAAATCCAAAAAATGATTTCATTTTCCCGAGTTTCGAAGACCAATTTAATTGGTCCTGATAAGAAAGTAAGTCTTAGATTCGCAGATACATGATTGGTTTATCGTCCATTTTAACGTTTAAAAAACATACTAATTGCGCTGTCACAGTATGTGTAAAAAATGTCACCCAATGGATAAGAGCAAATAAATTGTCAATAAATCTACAAAAAACAAAATATATGTTGTTCAGCAACTCTATTAATACACTTCCTGTTGATATTATTTTGGATGGAACTCCCTTGGAAAATGTATCCCATATTAAGTTTCGTGGAATAACAGTCGATAATAAGCTCTCATGGAAATTCCACATAGATAACATATTGTCACGAAATGGGTTTTATTTCGTGTTAGAAAATTATCTTTGGTTGATTTATAATGATTTTGTCGTAGCTGGCGATATTACATGCATGTTTCTACAGTAATAATGACGTAGATAGGCATTGAAAATTATGCATGTTTTGAACCGTTTTTGTGGAATAACAATTTTCTGGAGATGCTTAACTGATTATTATGGTTATCACTAGCTTGGTCTAAATGAATGCTTTAAATTGATATGTCATTCATGCATATTCGGTTTCGGAGAGCAAAGTTATAACTGTTCTATAATTGTAACAGAGGTTAACTATAACATATATTGTATAATTAATGCATAAGTACAGTAACTTGGAACTCTCTATAGGCTTTGCCGATGATCTGTTGAAATACGGCGCCCACGGGGTGCATTGCACAGTAAAGTATGCAGATTGATTTGGATTCGCTATTCAATAAATAAAGTTGGTGGATGCGATCGAAATGATTTATATGATCGTTCGCATGTCTTTCCACGGGGAAACCTAGAATTCTAGGCGACGACTGTGGTTAGATTTCCTTGTATGTTGGGTCTTTTGCACGCCAGCAAGAGACTATACCAGGGCTTGCTCTTTTGATAGTCTGGTTGTTCTGGAGGCGGACGGTTCGGAGTTTGGAGCAGACGACTGGTGGTCCGGAGCAGACGGGTTGGTCTGAAGCGGATGGTTGCTGGTCTGGAAGCAGACGGTCGGAGGTCCGGAGCAGACAACGAGGAAACTACAAGTAGAGCAGAGCCAGTGGTCGTGGACGCCTGAATGCAGAAGTACCCATACATATGGTCGAAGAATCTAACGTCGTTTCCGGTACTGAACAGAGGTCACTGGCTGCAGTACGGTAACAGACGAGGATGCGGTACTGAACAGACGTGGTTGCAGTACGGAATAAGACGTGCTTGTTTGCAGTACGGACTCAGACGTGGTCGTGGTACTGAACAGACGTGGTTGCAGTACTGAACAGATGTCAGTGGTTGCAGTACGGACTCAGACGTGGTCGTGGTACTGAACAGACGTGGTTGCAGTACTGAACAGATGTCGGTGGTTGCAGTACGGACTCAGACGTGGTCGTGGTACTGAACAGACGTGGTTGCAGTGCTGAACAGACGTTGTTGCAGTACGGTATCAGACGTGGTCGCGTACTGAACAGACGTGGCTGCAGTACGGAATTCAGACGTGGTTGCAGTACGGAACAGACGTGGTTGCTGTACTGAACAGACGTAGTAGCTGGTCGTAAGCAGACGACGGAGGAAATTAACAGAGTCCATGGGTATGGTCGTAGGAGTTTAACTACAGAGAAACCCATATCTATGGTCGAGAGAGCTTAACTACAGGAATCAGATGCACATGGTCGTAGGAGCTTAACTACAGGAATCAGATGCATATGGTCGGGTGAGCTTTGGAGCTGATAACAAAGAGTGTAGCCGTCTGGAGGTTGCCTGGTGGTGGTACTGACAGGATCGAGGCGTGGAAATCGACGAGGCGAAACACCCGCCGGCGGCAGGCATCCTGACAAGAGCGAGCTGCCGGGGGACCGAACCACCCGCCCCGTCGAGCAATCCCGTCACAATATGTAAAACTATTTCACGCAACATTGGTATAATTAACAAGCTTAAATTTGGTTTACCATTATCGCCCCTGCTTCCCGGGGGGCCACTTACATTGACGAGTGGATACCATGCGCGACCAAAAAAAACACGTAAAAAGGATGTCTTTTTCATGATAGGGCACGTTACGTACGTAACGTGATAAGGGTGTCAAAAACACCAAAATAATAAAAAAGGGTATCTATTTCGCGAGGAAAATTAAGTGTTTAGGGTCGAATTTACGGGGATGATAAAACAAAATTAAAATATTTTAGAAAGGATGTCCTTTTTGCCCCAACACTACTTGTTTAGAGTCCGATTTGCTTGAGGTGTAGAAGGTTGGCTCGTACTATAAACCAAATAAGGTAAAGCCGACGACCGAAGGACCCGTAACATTAAAACATTCCTGTACTTGTTTAGGGGTTCATTTCAGGGAATATTTGCCAAGAGTATCGTTTTGTTTCCAATTCTTGTTAAGGGTAGGGTTTCACACGCCAATACTTGTTAAGGGGTGCATTTTCAGAATATAGAAATTACGTGTTTAGGGTGCTTTTCGAGACCCCATGGTCGCGCATGGTATCCACTCGTGAATGGAAGTGGCCCCCGGGCCCTGCTTACATTATATTCATCCCTTATATTGCCTTATTTAAATTATGGAATTTTAGCGTGGGGCAACACACATCAAACACTCTTAGACAAATTACTCCTATTACAAAAGAAGTCTCTTCGTGTCATATGTCACACAGCATTTTTGTCTCATACTGACCCATTATTTTGTAACATAAAATATTGAAAATTAAAGACTTATATTTCTTAATCTCTGTCAGTTTATGTACAATTATAACAACAACAACCTCCCAAATGTATTTAATTCAATGTTTCCAAAAAATAAATCCATTCATAACTATCCAACAAGGCGATTGGGTGAATTCCATTTACCACTTTTAAGAACTATGCTGGCTCAGAACACATTTATATATGAGGGACCGAAGTTATGGAACTCACTTCATAATAATATAAGAACTGCAAAATCTTTGAACTCTTTTAAGACTAAATTCAAATTATCTCTATTAAAATCTTATAATGTATCCTCAAATTAAATCTAATTCATCATCTCTGTCAAGTCATCATTTTTACTATAAAGACTATAATTAAAACATAAATCATCTTTTTTCAATTGAAAAAAAAAAACAATCTGACACAAGTCCTTCTCAGTTGTGCTCGGTTTTGAACCTCATATATTATTTGTGTCTATCATGTCTATCCTGTCATCTATTTTCTCTTTCTTTCCTGTCCGCTTATCCGCCTTCCTACCGTTTATTTATTTACGGCATCAATTACATTTTTCGCTCATTATATTATTTCCAGGTAATTTCATATACATGTATATTTTTTCTCCTTTTATACTCATCATTGAATCCAGTTTGGTTGAGTCCACGATGGCATGTGTTCTACCTACGTTCAGCAGCACCCATCCATCTTCTCAGTGTATATCCCTTTCTCTTTTCTTTTTCGGGGGGGGGGGTGGGGAAGGGTGGATATATTTTAGGACTGGTTGTTTTGTCCTATACAAACTATATTTTTTGATAACTTCGTATTTATTTTGTGAGTATTATTTCTCTCTCATCTTAAATAACAAGTTTGAAGTCAATATACAAACATATTTCAACTCAGACATCGAGCTTTGATAATTTTGTGTGATTTACAATAATTGATTTGAAAAAATGCTATGTAAAAATTATGTCAACTTTATGGTGTAAATATAAGCATTTTCAGCTCGCGCTGAGCGCTTGCATAATAGTTCAATTATTTGATTTGTCAAGTACCTATCCTAAAAGTGTATTCCATAAAGTTTCCTAAATATTCCTTTTCAGGTCTGATTCACAAAAGGGGGTTGTGTTGCACCCACAAATGTAATAACGCCCACAAATGTAATAACACTTTACCCACAAATGTAATAACGCCCACAAATGTAATAACACTTTACCCACAAATGTAATAACTTTTGATCGCCCACAAATGTAATAATGACTTTACCCACAAATGTAATAAATTTGAAGGGATTTTTTGGCGAATCCGTTCTAAACTAAAATCCTATAGTAATGCGTTCATATAGCACAAAAGTGCAAAGTCTTTTTTTCAGACCGGGTTAATAAAACATCAAAGTACAAGTCCAAAGTCTTTTTTCCAGACCCGGTTGTTTCAAAAATTATAATATAAATCCAAAGTCTTTTTTCCAGACTCGGTTGTTTAAAAAAATATAATAAAAATCCAAAGTCTTTTTTTCCAGACCCGGTTGTTTCAAAAATTGTGATATAAGTCCAAAGTCTTTTTTCCAGACCCGGTTGTTTAAAAAATTATAATATAAATCCAAAGTCTTTTTTCCAGACCCGGTTACCTGTTATATAAACATTATGAATAACAGTTTAAAAACAGTATAAAGACCCCATAATCTTATTAATGCTGGATATAGCGTAGTCTTTCAGCCCGACCATATTTTTTCTTAAAAAAACGCTAATAGTAAGAATAAAAAAAATCAAAGTCTAAGACCAAACAAACCTTCAACCTAAGAACCTGTTTTAAAAGAGGTTTAGAGTGTTGTCTTTATTCCAGACCTAAAACAGTTACGAAAAAAATATTCTAACATAAGACCTTATATTCTTATTCTCGTGGAATAACACGAGTTTTAAAACGTACTCTTTCCTCCAGACCCGGCTATAAAAAAAGTAACTGAAAAACTTCAAATCTAAGACCAAATTTCCAAAGTTTCACCCAGTAAAAATATGTCTTTTTTTAAATAATACTACTACCCCTACAAAATATTGTAATAACGCGTGGGTAAAGCAGACATCCTTTCTCCAGACTTGGTTACTATTTGAAAAATAAAATAGTTTTTACAAATATTCTAAAACGAATACCCAATAATCTAATTACTGTGGAACAACATGAAGACCGATTGTCGAAGATCGACTTTCCTCCAGACACAATTATTTCAGGAATAAAAAATCAATAAAACTCAACCCCCAACAACGAATCTAAGAACCAACAATCCTCCAAATTAAGACCATGCATGTAGAAAAGCACATGTTTAGAGCGTTGTCTTTATTCCAGACCCAATGATTTAAAAATGATTTAAACAATCCTAAAAACAAAAGACTCATATTCTTATTCTTGTGGAATAACACGAGTATTATGCTTAGTCTTTCGTCTGGACCCGGTTATTTAAAACATAAAGAAATATTAAAAAAAAGAAAAGCTGAAACCAATCTTCAAAATTAAACCCACTTAAAATGCTTGGGCTTAGAGTGTTGTCTTTACCCCTCACCGACGTATATTATAACTTTTGAAACGACCGGGTCTGAAAAAAGACTTTGGACTTGCATTATAATTTTTGAATTAACCGGGTCTGGAAAAGAGACTTTGGACGTATATTATAATTTTGAAACAACCGGGTCTGGTAAAAAGACTTTGGACGTATATTATAATTTTGAAAAACCGGGTCTGGAAAAAGACTTGGACTTGTACTGTAATATTTCATTAACCGGGTCTGGAAAAAAGACTTTGAACTTTTGTGCTATATGAACGCATTACTATAGGATATTAGTTTAGAACGAATTCGCCAAAAATCACTTCAAATTTATTACATTTGTGGGTAAAGTCATTATTACATTTGTTGGTAAAGTGCATTATTACATTTGTGGGTAAAGTGTTATTACATTTGTGGGCGTTATTACATTTGTGGGTAAAGTGTTATTACATTTGTGGGCGATCAAAAATTATTACATTTGTGGGTAAAGTGTTATTACATTTGTGGGCGTTATTACATTTGTGGGTAAAGTGTTATTACATTTGTGGGCGTTATTACATTTGTGGGCGATTATTACATTTGTGGGTGTAACAGGTCCGACCACTTGACCAAATGCCCGCGAAACCGACGCTTTTTTTATTATGTAATTTTCCTTCATCAGGTGCCGAGTGGTTTCAGGCGCCTCGTCATGCTCGTTGCAGCGGCGTATATGCCTGTTATTAGGGGGGACAGAGCCAAATATTTCCCGGTAACTCCGTCTAGAATGAGTGAAATAGCTAGTATTTCAGTTTAGGGGCGGTAGTGAGCACGGGGAGCACCCATGCGACCCGTTCAAGTGCTATAATACACCACGTCTCGACATACATGTTTGTGCCAAATATGCAAGCGACATGGGCATTTGTAAAATGAATGCCCAGGCAAAACAAGCGATCGGTAACTTAGCAACATATGACGCATCTTCGTCATCCTTATATTCATAAAGTGCAGCAGTGCCTGCCATTTCTTTCTTTCTTTCTCTCTCTCTTTCTTTGCTCATCGCCCCTCATTGCTTTATCAAAATATGTATTCACACATTTCAAATGATTCAGTTGTGGGTGTAAAGTGATGATACACGTTACTAGTAAAAGTTTAACAACTAGAAATACACTCACTGTTGGTTGCATTAAAATATCTACTTTCAATTTGTTACTTTTGATTTTTTTCCGCAAATCAGTATTTTGGGAGAGTTTATCGAGTCAGCTAGAACTGTGACTGGCAAAGGAAAGAACATTCATGTAAGTTGGATACTAGTATATTTTGTAATGCGATGGATCTAATGTGGATTTTTCATCACGGAAATCGTTAAAACATTGAGTTTAATGAGTGCGTGATTACGGTCATAGTTTCTTCTATGTTGTAGGAAGCACATCTTTTTACAAACCAAGATAAGAAGATGATTTAAGAGGTAATGATCGAGATAGACGTACTTAGAACTTCGAACGCTAACCCTCCCACCCCTTTCGCTCTTCTCTCCCTACCCCCTATTCTCCCCCTACCTCTCTCTCGTTTGCTGTTTTCTCGATATCAGCGCATAAATATAATCTGATAAATGTATACACTGTTAGAAAAAAAATACAAAAGAAAAAACACATATTCTACAGAAAGAAGTAACCAAATCATTCTGTAAATAATTGTTAAAACAGGAAAGATTTTATCTTTTTTTAGAATTTTACAGAAGAGGTCTGTTTAGAAAAGGGAGGGGGACGGATTTATTACAATAAATTAAGAAGGTTACATACCCCAAATTTTCTGTTATTTTATACACAAATGCATTTGATATTACACAGTGCAGTATTAAGATTACATATGTTCTCGAGATTCTGCTCCAGGAAGTTTTTTTCAAGTAGAAATTTTCTAACAGTGTATTGTAATATTACTTATGTTTCTCGCCCTAAATACTATTTCTTTTCTTTTTTTTGCCCTTTCTTTACAGCTCCCAACCCCAACTCCATTAAAATTCTTATCACAATGGCGTCTAAATTCAGCTCAGTTGACGAGGACACTGGTTGTGAAGAAGCTGACTGCGAATCGATTACTGACGTCACGTTCTATGTGAAGGAGAAGAAGAAGCTCTGTCATGACTGCGCCTTGAAAAAAGAATGCATCGGAATAGTACGAAGAGGTGTACCTAATCTCTTCTGTGAGAAACACGAGAAAATCATGGATATGTACTGCAAGACGCATGGCGAAGTTTTATGTCTTTCTTGCGCTGTGATAGATCATCATGAAAAACCTTGTGTACGGCAGGACATAGAGGACGCACTACGGGAAAACAAAGCAAAGCTCACCATCCTTCAGAAAACAGTGATAAACAAATTGGAGCTATTAAAAGTTTATGGGATTGAGATTCATCAGGGTAAACATGTCCCAGACGAACATTTTAAAACTATTCAGAATGAGGTTGATTCCGAAATCGAAGAGGAGATTGAAAGAGACAGAGCCAAGGAAAAAGAAGATGCTGATTTAATCGACAAGGAGGTTGATGGCGAAAATGAACATCTTCAGAAGGAGATTCGAAAGCTCCAGGATAAAATTGAAAAGAACAATGAGAAGAGAGATAAGCGACATAATGAAAATCGTTTAAACGCAAAGAAAAGACGAAAACCGATAATTGATAAACAGCGCATTCTTCATGCTGACATTCAAAACATCGCTCAAGTGATCGAGAGAAAGATTGGAGAGCTTGAACAATCGTGGCAAGACGACACCAGATCAGCAGAGAACGCAAAAGAGACACTGGACATAATTCTTGAAGATGATAAAAATATTGTCATTGATGGACATCGTGTGCATGCATCGGTGAGTGAGGAACTAAAAAAACAACTGAATGAGGGTGAGATGAGAGGAATAAATCGTGTTGTATCAGGTGTGAGGTTTGTGAAGGGTGTTGGGAGAGAGAAATATGATGGAAGAATTGATGGGTATGATGGAGAGTGGAAGCTCATTGATACAATCAATGTCACAGATAAAATCAGATACCCGCGTATCGTTGGATGTATAGATGAAGATAAGGTGATGATCAGAGATACACTGACTAGTGCAGGACATACCTATATGTTAGATTTAAACAGTAGAACCACACAGAGAGTGATCAACAGTAGTGGTACATCATGTATAATCTCATGTGCAGTACTGAATGATGACAAGATAGTATGTGGTAGAGGCATCACAGGTTGTACAGGGGACAGTCTACCCGGGCATCAGAGTATGCGACAGACCACAGTGGAATCACATCAATGACGTCACAATACCAAGAAACACGACGCGTACTGATGCAGGGGTGCGTGTTGCAATCGATCAGGAAGGGATGATCATCGCTAATGAAGGGGGTCAGTCTATGATATACGTTATCAACCCAACTAATGATGCGATTATCAATACCATCACGAGTAAAGAGGAGATAGTAATGTACGATGTGCTGTCATCAGGTCACATCATCGCTCGACCTTTACTACCTGATCACAGGGCACTCATCATTGACAGAGAGGGTGATCATAGGGAAATCCCCCACAGTGATGTCATCTTGAATGTGTGCGTTGATCGTATGACAGACGACCTCTACGTCGTGACATCAGATGATGAGAACAAGACGTGTGTGATTGATCAGGTCATGAGTGGAGGTGATATGAAGAGAAGAGTAGCATCATTCCCTTTATCAACTAGACTGGGGAATAGATTCAATCACCTTGCCGGATCTCGAGTGATGATGACGTCATCAGGGGTTATAATTGCAGGTGATGTAGATAATATTCTCATATTCGAATAACGATTGATCCTCTAGATCCATGACTGATGAATCATCAAACTGAACAAACAAATTATATTGTGAATGTTGAAACATCCTACCATTGCATATTTTCAATTCATAAATTTGAAAAAAGTATTAGAAAAACGGACAATTTTTATTATTTCCCTTGGTTGTGGGTATGCTCTATAACTTTAGAGAGCTATCATCCTCCCCTTATCATTATATGAAGATACTTTACACTACTTTCTTTCAGTTGGTTGAGTGAACATTGTTATATATATATTGAGAGCAGCTCTTTTATAACCTATATCTTCTTGTTTCAATGTAATATCTTGTATGAGCCCTGCATGATATTACATTATAAATAAAGCTATTTTAAAACATCCTTATATCATGTATATTGTATTAGATGTGTGTATAATCGTAACCATTTTTTGAATCAGTTCTTGTAACTTCACATCAATATCCATCGTTTTGTTTTTATTCATCACTGAAAATGTATTTACACGAGGTGTTTTTACTCTTATGCCGGGGTGTAAATAGGGAAACTATTATAGAATGATTACCTTTACTCTGGAACATATTTTAGCACTTCAAATTTACTTTTATAAATATCAAAATTATATATTTCTCATCAATAACACTAAAATTCAGTTTTTAGAATTTATACATCACAGATGAACACATATGGGCCAAAAGACTGAACCAGTTAAGACTTAAACGGTCATGCGCATTCAAATTATTTGGAATCACATGTGCACTGTATACAGACTGAATCTGTGGATACGAGCGCATGCATAACAATATTTCAAATCATGTTGCTTTTATATGTTGCGATTTTATACGTCACAAAATAATGTCATTTATCACTGTCCTTGAAATCATACTTCTTGCATATGATTATATATCCGTATGTAAATAGACTGCTATTGTGTACATTTAACGCCTTTGAAAAGGACGTGCATATACTGTATTAAATAATAATCATTTTCATATCTTGCGATTAATTTGACAGAGAGAGAATAACCGTTGATAATGGTCATTTTCCATGTATCTAAATGCGCGCTATCTTGAATAAGTAATGTTTTGATATATCGCCAGGTTTGGGCCCGTCGTGGTCTAGTGGTTGTGATTCTCGCTCTTTAAACAGAGGGTTGTGGGTTCGAATCTTATCCACGCATGTTTTCCTTCAGCATGAAAGTTATACACTCTGTGCTGCACTCGATCCAGGTGAGGTGAATGGGTACCGGCAGGATTGATTCCTTGAATGCACTGAGCGCCAGAGATGGTAGCTCGAGCTAAGGCCGGGGTAAAAGCGCTTTGTATCCTCATGCAGAAAGTGTTACATGTATATGTATATAAATCCATCTATCATGATTATCATTATTATTATTATCATAATACCATAACTGTACTACATGTATTATATCTATGATGACATAATCAATCAGACTTTGTTACTTTTGTTACTTGAGATAAATTTACTTTAATTGTTATTCCTATTAAGTCTATATGTACATAAAGTGTTTTTTTCTATTATGAAGGAAGGAGAAAAACTATTCTAAAAAATTGACAGCTTCATACTCTGAAATGCAGCTTACTCTTTTTCCGGACCCCTATATGAACAACAACAACAAAACTCTTATTACCATCAGTGAAACGCATTCTTTAGTGGAAAATTTGGATATTATGTAAAAGTGTGTATACAATATAGACTAAACATGTGCACACTTGACGGCCTTACGAGAAATTATCACGCGCAATTTGATTTCGACCAATCAACAACGCGCATTCGGGACTTGCGCATGATTTTTAGAGTTGCGATTGATTGCAACTCTTTCTGCAACGGGCCCCAGATCAAAACTCTTTGTAAGACGGGGCCCTGTCTGTAGATAAACTAGGATTTCATGTTATTATGATGAGGATTAATTTATTTCGTTGATTTGAATGAATTTATTTCATTCACATAATTACTTGACAAGGACCAACTATCTTACAATAAAAAAAAACATAAGATAAAGAGGAAAGTGGACCAAGTGGTTGAAGCGAAGGCGGCATCCACCAGTTGAAGGCAGCGCGAAAAAAGCCATCCATTTAGTGTTAGTTCTTGACTTAACCATTGGGATGATGGCACTACTCTTCTGCGCATGTCCATGATTATAGTGACGTAACTCTTTCACTCGGGATTGGTATTGGTTGCTTTGATTGGTTAATTCAAGAGCGCTAAAAGTTATTATAACAACTGATCTACACAGCGTTGATCACGAAATGCCTCATTTCCATCTCGGCTCACTGAAATGGATTTTATCATTACAGAAAGAGAGGCCTACCCTGCAGTATAAAATAAATAAAACAAAATAAATATAATAAATAAATAGGAAGAGACCATTTCTTCACTGTTGATTTTATATTTGAACATTACCATTTCATTCAACAATTTTTAAAATTTTACCCACCCCTCCCCCACCCCACCATGAAAAGATAACATATCAATTTGTTGTGTACAAAAAACGCTCCTCTTATAAGGCATAGAAATGGGACGTTTAACGCACAGTCACTAATACGCGCCGCTGTCTTCGCATCGTGCAGGCAGTCTACGTGTATAGTGGCGGGCTGCTACATTGCGGTGCAGGGGTGTTCAACTTACATATCGTGAGCGCACTCAGCTGCGTGTTTTCACTTCTTCTCCTTTTCTTGTCATTTTTCCTCGCATTACTTGTTTTCATAAATTTCCCTCTCACTTTCCTTGTTTTCTCACTCCCTTCAGTTTTGTAACTCTTCTTGATCACTTGCATTCATTGGCACATCCCCGGTCAAAAATGGTACGGTCCTATCCAACATACACTCAAGTCGTCGCTGTACGAATAATGAAAACGTGCAAAATTCTTCACGCGCTGCGTTGCATAGCTATGCGTGTGTACTGTGTACACACAATGCCATCGGCTGAATCCGCCAAACTATAGTGACCAATTATTGCAAAAGCTTTTGCAAATGTGAAAAGTGACAGAGGTTTTTTTATCCAATCAAAATAATTCTTAGGTATTCGCAATCTACAGCATTTTCTGCAAAATGTCTTTTTTTGATAGGGTCTATTGTGACGTATATATTTTTTTACAACAATGTGAAGTCGCACCAAACGTTTCGTTTCCCGCACTTGCCCATTGGCTCATGTACAAATGGATTTCCAAAATCATCAAGAAAGGTTCCAAAAACCTCAAAAGTGACAGAACTTAATTTGACTAAAATTAAATGAAAATCATATCATGTTCAAGGTGAGAATCTGCTCTATTCTATTCTGTTTTGATAGATCACCTTGTTGACGCGTTTGGGAGATATCTTAGCAAATCCGTCAAAAACGGCGTATTTTCTATTATTCTCCATAGGGAAATAATTTAACACGCTACGCACTGCAAAAAAGGAGCGCAAACAAATTGATATGATAATAAATACAAATAATAGAAGAATAACTAGCATAACGCTGATTATACTGTCACTTTTTAGGTCTGTATATCAAGGGGTTTTTTGCTCGCGCTTCGCGCACACATTATTTAATCAGTGAGATACATATCCATTTTAATTGAATTATCCTTAATATGTATCTGTTAGGTCAGTATACCTGGCTTCGCGCGCCCACTAAGCGACTCGTTTTTTTTGCCCTGATGCCGTGACACAGGGTACACCATTGGTGAGCACACAGTAAGACACTGGGACAATGACCCGTATTTTGCTTGCCGCGTTTTACTTTGACTACAGTCCAACTCCAAACATATCACAATTTTGATTTTCTTTTGAGTTTCTTACATTTAGTATGCTCTTTCGGATAGATAAATGGATTTTATTAAAACATCATGTCTCGCAGTACAAACTGAAATGAACATGAATTACAGATTAAAACAATTACAAGACAATAAGCAATATAAAGTATTAACATAGGAATTTAAATTAAAATTAAGGGGTCACTGTCGCAGTGCACGTAATTTCGGCAAGGATAAATATATATCCAGGCACCCCAAATGGGGTACCTGTAGAAAATTAACTTTGAATACAATCATCCAAAGTGCACAACGAAAATGACCCTGTAAATACTTGACATGAAAAAAAATGCTAAGTTCTTACTTCGGTATAACAAGGCATAAATTAAAGTAGATTCGATTATAAACGTGATGGATACAGTTATCTTATTTATTCCGACGGAGGAAGCATGATTTGAGAGTCAAGTGAGTTGATGATTGAACCTCTATACTGTTAGACAGTTAAGGATTACTGGCTATCCAGAGTTTAGCCACAACTTTAGAATAGAAAAAAAAACGACGTCAGAATAAGTCATCTGTGTTCTTTCCAGCATGGGCATGTGCATAAAGATGAATTTCCCCTTTCTGAATATTCTTTGATCTTCTACTAGATTCAGGAAACGGTAAAAGGGAAACAAGGTCGCAGAATTACCTTCATTTCTTCTCGTTAGATTTAAAGAATTTCGAAATCTCATGACGCATTTTCTAGTTGATCCAAATATACAGTGCGTCCCATACGAAACCGAGATTTAGCGATATGATTTATCATACATGTAACTTAATCATATATAAATAAAATAGACAAATTACCTACCAATGTAAAGCGTAGAATCACCTCATTCATCTGGTATTACTTAGATTATTCCTCATTCACGCATGAATGAGCAAAAACAATGCGAAGAAAGAATGTCAAAAACCCATTTGGCGGGGGTATCTGAATTTCAAAATGAAAATCACATGACTAAAAATATCAAAATCTGCTCTTTTCTTTAATACCTTAATCACAGAAAATGGTCAAGAAGTAAAAAAGCTGTGATCCTCGAAACAATGCTTGCATTTCCATAATTTCATTAAATATAAACTTGTTTTCATCGGTTTCCCACAGAAGCTATCGCACGGTAACAAAAGTCTTAATGCGTGGCTGATCGTCAGCAAAACAGAGTGTCGAGTTAGTTTGACTAGCCTGTAAAACCTCTTCATTTTATGAAATTATTGAAATTCAAGCCTTATTTCAAATAACCAGAACTTTGTTATGTTTTGTCCATTTTCTGTAATTGAGGTATCAAATTAAATAACAGATATAGAACTTTTTGAAAATGTGGTTTTCTTTTTAAAACCCAGGTATTGCCCGCCAAGTGACTTTTTTGTGTCCCCTTTTCATTTTTCCCCCGCGCTCACTCATGCGTGAATGAGCAACTTAAGTAATTTTAGATAAAAGAGGAGATTCTAAGCTTTACAATGGTAGGTCATTTGTCTATTGCATTTGTGATTAAGTTATGATAAATCATCGATAAATCTCGGTTTCGTTTTTTGTGGGACGCACTGTACATATTTCATGTGTTTACAGTCATGAAAAACATATTTTATTTATTCGCATGTCTTATGTGCATCATGTTTACATTTGTGTAAAGACTAATGCATGTACTGGCTATTGATTTGGAGAATTGGACTCTGCCCTCAGCTATATACATTAGAAATGTTGATACTGGCACTTCCGCCATTGCCTTCATTTCAGCTACAGTATGGCCCAAGCATCCGGGTCAAGTCCAAAGTCACAAGAAAAAGGGAAATTACACGATGCAAAGCTATTGTACAGATTTCCTTCAATTAAAAGTCAATGCTGTTGCATTAACGAAAAAGTATGCAACTTATTCAATCTCCCGGTACGAAAACATAAACAAACCTAGAAAAGTATGCATGTTTCATGCTGTGATTTGGATTCCAGATTAAGTAAGAAAAGAAGACTTTTTGTCAACCCAAGTAAGAAGATTTGAATTTCCAGTTGGTAGACTTTGTAATTATTCAAATCCTTTTATTATGTGAAACATATTATGTTATGGTACATGTACCTGTAAAGGACATGAATCCTATTTTCAAGGGGTTATTGAATATTTCACTAAGTTTATGTGCTTGACAGGACAAACAGCAAAGGATTCATTTCTTTGAACGGCAATGGTGTATTGAGTCATTTTTGTCTCACCTGCGAAGCAAAGTGAGACTATAGGCGCCGCTTTTCCGACGGCGGCGTCAACATCAAATCTTAACCTGAGGTTAAGTTTTTGAAATGACGTCATAACTTAGAAAGTATATGGACCTAGTTAATAAAACTTGGCCATAAGGTTAATCAAGTATTACTGAACATCCTATTAGAGTTTCATGTCACATGACCAAGGTCAAAGGTCATTTAGGGTCAATGAACTTAGACCATGTTGGAGGATTCAACATCGAAATCTTAACCTGAGGTTAAGTTTTTGAAATGTCATCATACATGTAACTTAGAAAATATATGGACCTAGTTCATGAAACTTGGACATAAGGTTAATCAAGTATCACTGAACATCCTGCATGAGTTTCACGTCACATGACCAAGGTCAAAGGTCATTTAGGGTCAATGAACTTTGGCCGAATTGGGGATATATGTTGAATTCCCATCATAACTTTGAAAGTTTATGGATCTGATTCATGAAACTTGGACATAATAGTAATCAAGCATCACTGAAAATTTTGTGCAAGTTTCAGGTCTCATGATTAAGGTCAGAGGTCATTTAGGGTCAATGAACTTTGGCCGAATCGGGGGTATCTGTTGAATTACCATCATAACTTTGAAAGTTTATGGATCTGATTCATGAAACTTGTACATAAGAGTAATCAAGTATCACTGAACATCCTGTTCAAGTTTCAGGTCACATGATTAAGGTCAAAGGTCATGTAAGGTCAATGAACTTTGGCCATGTTGGGTTTTTTTGTTGAATAACCATCATATCTCTGTAAGTTTATTGGTCTAGTTCATAAAAAGTGGACATAAGAGTAACCATGTATCACTGAACATCTTGTGCGAGTTAGAGTAGTATTCAAAGTCAGCACTGCTGCTATATTGAACCGCGTGATGCAGGTGAGACGGCCAGAGGCATTCCACTTGTTTTATGGGGGGAACACCCCAAGCCCCCACCCATCAATATGCCACTGTTCAAAGGGACCATAACCTTTGTAGCACACAATCAAATGATTTGAAAAAACACGTTTTCCCATACTTCGGTTTTAAAAAAAAATGTTCTTGCCTAAAGAAGAACATAACATATTAAAGGAACTGCAGAACAATTCAAGCCAATAAGTAGATTTGGAAATAAATTTTGACTGCGTAATTCGGAAACTATGGCGAAAGTAATAAAAAGGTTAAGAGGAAGTCTGCTGATTAGCAAGAAGTCCAACCATCATATCTATCATTTTTATGCCATTTTGGCGCAAGCCTCCTTTTTAACCCCAGACAAAAGCATTCCTCAAGCACGATCTAGTCTGCTATGCAGACTCTGAATGGCTCGTGAGGTGGGATCTGCTACTGGTTTGCGAAGCAAACCAGCCTGAAAGGGTGAGCGAAGCGAGCCATTTCAGAGTCTGCTTCTTCTTTGGAAATCTTGTTCCCACGGTCAAAATAAGTCCCACCCACCCAAAATTTCAGAGAGCTTTCATTGGATAACTTCATCTGTCTATCAACCAAATTTTAGGACCCCTGAGGAGTATAGATAATCCCCTACTTTAACCACAGAGCCACGAGCAGGGTTATTATATAATACCCTGGCTCAGGCCATCAGAAAGTGTTTACATATGACATTCCACTGAGCAGCTGCATGTATGGCTCCACTGCCCAAACCAATACATGTTGTGTATGCATGGTAGTGGATAGCTCTATTATGGTATTATCATTATCAAACACTTTTCATCATATCTAAAAAAACAAGGTTTCCACTTTGGCGAGTTAACATCGCGAGTTATGGCGAGTTATAGCGAGTTGCCAAAATGAGGCACTCGCGATAACTCGCATAAAGCTCACCATGAAACTCGGGATAACTCGCGACAAGTCGGCATGACTCGGCGGAGCTCGTTCAAGCTCGGGACAACTCTCCTTGAAGTCGTGAGCAGTTTCAAAATTTTTGAACATGTTCAAAAATTTTGCTAACTCGCTGTAACTCGTGCTGAACTAACCTAAACTCGTTGTATACTCGCAGTACTCGTAATAACTCGCAAGAAGCTCGAGATAAACTCACAATAACTCGTAATAACTCGCCACATCTGAGTATACGCGAGTGCGTTCCGAGTTTTCAAGAGCGAGATACGAGCATTGCGATCGTTTTACGAGTCAAGTGGAGGTTCCCACGAGATTAGCGCGACTTTAGATCGAGCACCCCGAGTTACAGCGAGTTTCGTATGAGTTTATTCCGAGTGCGTGGCAAGGGCTCAGAGGCATGCCGGCTGATCGATAAATGTCCAGTGATCTATATTTTCCCCATATATAAACCCCTCAAAAAAAAGTTTGGAAATCTGAGTTTGGCCATTAATTTCTCCCAACTCCAAAATTTACACATTGCATATTTGACATCATTTAAAATGTCATTCGATTTTCCTTACAATGATACCATGCTTGTTATATGATCATGTCATCACGAAAAGAGCAGGATTCAAAAGTGTTGGATGAAGTTTGAATTGAAAAGCTGCAAAACGAGCAAAAAAGTTTGGAAATCTGAGTTTGGCCATTAATTTCTCCCGACTCCAAATTTTACACAGGCATATTTGATATCTTTCAAAAGATCATTTGATTCCCTTTAAAATGATCCCTCGCTTGTTATGATCATGCCATAAAAAAGGGCAAAATTGAAAAGTGTTGGATGAGGTCTGAAGTAAAAAGCTGCAAAACGAGCAGAAATAATCATGGAGGGTCAATACAGAACATGATTCTTTTGTCTGTGTCAATACAGATGAAAATCCATTGGCCCTGCTTTTTCATTTCATAATGTTTTCTTGTGGTTTATGTTTGTTTGTTGTGTGTTTGCTTGTGCAAAAGTATGTTTGATTCCATTTGAATGTTGATGTTAAGGTGCATGAAAACAATTGCTGAGAATCTCACTCATCATCATGGATGAGAAGAACAGTGACTTTCAATATTATGTCATTTTGCAAATTTTGAATTTTGACCTTGCCCCACATTTCAAGGCACTGCACCTCCATGTGAGCCAAAATCACATCATGGAAAGTATCATTTTAAAGAAAATTAAATGAACTACACTGTTAAAAAAACCCTGATTTTACAGAAAAATAAAAGAAGATTTTGCAGAAAGCAATACCAGAATCATTCTTTAAATTCATGAAACAGGAATTTTTCTGCAATTTAACAGAACAGGTCAGTTAGAAAAAGGGGAAAAGAGTGTTTTATTTAAGGAAATTTGTAAGATTACACACACCAAATACCAATTTCCTGTAAGATTACGCAATCTGGTAAGATTACAGGTGTTCTCGAGACTCTGCTGCAGGAACTTCTTTTAGTTTAAGGATAAATTTTCTAACAGTGTATTCATTGATATTAATTTAACATTGATATTTACTAAAACCGAGGCGGGATTACCGATCAAACTCAAAAGAAACCGCTTAAAAAACTCACTCATCACCACGGAAAAAGGAACAGTGACTTTCATTATTGTGTCACTTTGCAACTTAATTTTGAATTTTGACCTTGCCCCACATTTCAAGGCACTGCACCTTCATGTGAACCATAATCATATCATGTAGGGTATCATTTTAAAGAAAATTAGATGATCTAACATTAATATTAATAACAATTGAAATTTATTAAAACCGAGGAGGGAGTTTATTTTAAAGTGAACATTTTAACTGACCCACGCAATGTACACTTACTTTTAAAAAGGCTGTTGCCACTGCATTATTACAACTTTAAACAAATAAGGAGAGAAATATGCCTCGATCCAAAAGATCCAAAAGTTGTGGCCATTCAGGTAGGGAAACAGCGAAAGAAGATGACATTCAAACAAGGGTAGAAGAAGTGCAGGAAGAGACAATTGAAACGGAAGAAAAGTTCAATGACGAGCAGAGCCAAGGTAAAAGAACAAGACATCAAACTAGACAAGGTCCAAGTGGAGCGCCTCTGGCAGTCTAACCTGCATCACGCTATCCAATATAGTAGCAGTGCTGACTTTGAAAACTACTATAAAATAATTATTCACAAAAACACCATTCATACAATGATACAATACTACGTTCATTGACAATAAATGACATTTGACCTTGATCATGTGACCTAAGACTTCAGTTGTCAGTGATACTTGATTACCCTATATCCACATTTTATAAACTGTATCTAAACTTTGAAAGTTATGACAGCAATATAGTATTAATCTCCAAAATGGCCAAAGTTCAATAACCTTAAATGACCTTTGACTTTGGTCATGTGACCTGAAACTTGCATGAGATTTTCGGTGATACTTGACTACTCTAATATCCAAGTTGATGAATCATATCCATAAGCTTTCAAAGTTATGATGGTAATTCCACAAATACCCCCAACATGGCCAAAGTTCGTTGACCTTAAATGACCTTTGTCGTGTGACCTGAAACTCTCACAGGATGTTCAGTAATACTTGATTACTCTTATATCCAAGTTTTATGAATCAGATTTATAAACTTTCTAAGTTATGATGGTAATTCAATAGATCACCCGAACATCACTAAAGTTCATTGACCTTTAACCTTGGACATGTGACCTGAAATTCGCAAAGGATGTTTAGTGATACCTGATTACTCTTAGTTCAAGTTTCATGAATCAGATTCATAAACTTTCCAAGTTATAATGTTAATTTAACAAATACCCCAATTAGCCAAAGTCCATTGACCCTAATTGACCTTTGACCTTAGTCATGTGACTTGAAACTCAAGCAGGATGTTTATATTCTTTAATTTCAAAACTGAACCGTAGGTTAAGATTTTGACGTTGATTCCCTAAACATGGTCTAAGTTCATTGACCACAAATGACCTCTGACCTTGGTCTTGTGACCTGAAACTCAAGAAGGATGTTCAGTAATGCTTGATAAAGCTTATGGTCAAGTTTTATGAACTAGGTCCATATACTTTCTAAGTTATGATGCCATTTAATTATCAAACACTTAACCTTCGGTTAAAATTTGGTGTTGACGCCACCGCCGTCGGTGTCCATCTTTGAGTGCCAAAAATGTGCATATCTCGTCCCTTGGTCGTATGAAACTCGTAACAAAATTTTGATAACTCGTTCATAGCTCGCTTTAAGTCGTATAAAGGTCACTGCAACTCATACTAAGCTCGGCCTGACTCGTTTCGCGCTCGGTTCACTCGTACAGCGAGCGTAGTGAACTCGATGTTGAGTCTTTTGTCACTGAAGCAAATTCCAGGAAAAAATGTAAATTTCACGCGAGCTTGTGCGAGCTAAGGCGAGTAAGAGCTCGCGCAGCTCGCGTATGACTCGCAACTCCAACTCGCCAAAGTGGAAGCAAGGTTTCCACTTTGGCGAGTTGGAGTTGCGAGTCATATGCGAGCTGCGCGAGCTCTAACTCGCCTTAGCTCGCACAAGCTCGCGTGAAATTTACATTTTTTCCTGGAATTTGCTTCAGTGACATAAGACTCAACATCGAGTTCACTACGCTCGCTGTACGAGTGAACCGAGCGCGAAACGAGTCAGGCCGAGCTTAGTATGAGTTGCAGTGACCTTTATACGACTTAAAGCGAGCTATGAACGAGTTATCAAGATTTTGTTACGAGTGATAAGAGTTTCATACGACCAAGGGACGAGATATGCACATTTTTAGGCACTCAAAGATGGATGCCAGCGGCGAAGGCGTCAACACCAAATCTTAACCGAAGGTTAAATTTTTGAAATTAAATGGCATCATAACTTAGAAAGTATATGGACCTAGTTCATAAAACTTGCCCATAAGGTTTATCAAGCATTACTGAACATCCTCATTGAGTTTCAGGTCACAAGACCAAGGTCAGAGGTCATTTGTGGTCAATGAACTTAGACCATGTTTAGGGAATCAACATCAAAATCTTAACCTACGGTTCAGTTTTTGAAATGTCATCATAACTTAGAAAATATATGAACCTAGTTCATGAAACGTGGACATAAGGTTATTAAAGAGAAACATCCTGCTTGAGTTTCAAGTCACATGTCTAAGGTCAAAGTTCAATTAGGGCCAATGGACTTTGGCTAATTGGGGTATTTGTTAAATTAACATTATAACTTTGAAAGTTTATGAATCTGATTCATGAAACTTGAACATAAGAGTAATCTGGGGAGCGTTTCATCAACTTTTTTGTCCGACAAGTTGTCAGGTCTGACATCTTTCCCTGATGTTGATTGGCTGGAGGCACTGTTCCTATGGTAACTGTCGGATAAAATGGGACTTGTCGGATAAAACGCCTGACAAGTCCTTTCATGAAACGCTCCCCAGGTATCACTAAACATCCTGTGCAAATTTCAGGTCACATGTCCAAGGTTAAAGGTCAATGAACTTTAGTGATGTTCGGGTGATCTGTTGAATTACCATCATAACTTAGAAAGTTTATAGATCTGATTCATAAAACTTGGATATTAAAGTAGTCAAGTATCACCGAACATCTCATGCCAGTTTCAGGTCACATGACCAAAGTCAAAGGTCATTTAAGGTTATTGAACTTTGGACATTTTGGAGATTAATACTATATTGCTGTCATAACTTTCAAAGTTTAGGTACAGTTTATAAAATGTGGAGATAGGGTAATCAAGTATCACTGACAACTGAAGTCTTAGGTCACATGATCAAGGTCAAATGTCATTTATTGTCAATGAACGTAGTATTGTATCATTGTATGAATGGTGTTTTGTGAATAATTATTTTATAGTAGTTTTCAAAGTCAGCACTGCTACTATATTGGATAGCGTGATGCAGGTTAGACTGTCAGTAGGTGTACATTGCGTGGGTCAGTTAAAATGTTCACTTTAAAATAAACTCCCTCCTCGGTTTTAATAAATATCAATTGTTATTAATATCAATGATTAGATCATCTAATTTTCTTTAAAATGATACCCTACATGATATGATTATGGTTCACATGGAGGTGCAGTGCCTTGAAATGTGGGGCAAGGTCAAAATTCAAAAATTAAGTTGCAAAGTGACACAATAATGAAAGTCACTGTTCCTTTTTCCGTGGTGATGAGTGAGTTTTTTAAGCGGTTTCTTTTGAGTTTGATCGGTAATCTCGCCTCGGTCTTAGTAAATATCAATGAATAGTTCATTTAATTTTCTTTAAAATGATACTTTCCATGATGTGATTTTGGCTCACATGGAGGTGCAGTGCCTTGAAATGTGGGGCAAGGTCAAAATTCAAAATTAAGTTGCAAAGTGACACAATAATGAAAGTCACTGTTCCTTTTTCCATGCACGTGGTGATGAGTGAGTTTTTTAAGCGGTTTCTTTTGAGTTTGATCGGTAATCTCGCCTCGGTCTTAGTAAATATCAATGAATAGTTCATTTAATTTTCTTTAAAATGATACTTTCCATGATGTGATTTTGGCTCACATGGAGGTGCAGTGCCTTGAAATGTGGGGCAAGGTCAAAATTCAAAATTTGCAAAATGACATAATATTGAAAGTCACTGTTCTTTTCATCCATGATGATGAGTGAGATTCTCAGCAATTGTTTTCATGCACCTTATCATCAACATTCAAATGGAATCAAACATACCTCTGCACAAGCAAACACACAACAAACAAACATAAACCACAAGAAAACATTATGAAATGAAAAAGCAGGGCCAATGGACTTTCATCTGTATTGACACAGACAAAAGAATCATGTTCTGTATTGACCCTCCATGATTATTTCTGCTCGTTTTGCAGCTTTTTACTTCAGACCTCATCCAACACTTTTCAATTTTGCTCTTTTTTATGGCATGATCATAACAAGCATGGGATCATTTTAAAGGGAATCAAATGATCTTTTGAAAGATATCAAATATGCATTGTGTAAAATTTGGAGTCGGGAGAAATTAATGGCCAAACTCAGATTTCCAAACTTTTTTGCTCGTTTTGCAGCTTTTCAATTCTAACTTCATCCAACACTTTGAATCCTGCTCTTTTCGTGATGACATGATCATAACAAGCATGGTATCATTGTAAAGAAAATCGAATGACCTTTTAAATGATGTCAAATATGCAATGTGTAAATTTTGGAGTTGGGAGAAATTAATGGCCAAACTCAGATTTCCAAACTTTTTTTGAGGGGTTTATATGTGGGGAAAATATAGATCACTGGACATTTATCATTCAGCTGGCATGCCTCTGAGCCCTTGCCACGCACTCGGAATAAACTCATACGAAACTCGCTGTAACTCGGGGTGCTCGATCTAAAGACGCGCTAATCTCGTTGGCACCTCCACTTGACTCGTAAAACGATCGCAATGCTCGTATCTCGCTCTTGAAAACTCGGAACGCACTCTCGTATACTCAGATGCGGCGAGTTATTACGAGTTTTTGTGAGTTTATCTCGAGCTTCTTACGAGTTATTACGAGTACTGCGAGTATACAACGAGTTTAGGTCAGTTCAGCACGAGTTACAACGAGTTAGCAAAATTTTTGAACATGTTCAAAAATTTTGAAACTGCTCACGACTTCAAGGAGAGTTGTCCCGAGCTTGAACGAGCTCCGCCGAGTCATGCCGAGTTGTCGCGAGTTATCCCGAGATTCATGGTGAGCTTTATGCGAGTTATCGCGAGTGCCTCATTTTGGCAACTCGCTATAACTCGCCATAACTCGCGATGTTAACTCGCCAAAGTGGAAACCTTGCTTTAAAGCTCGGGACAACTCTCCTTGAAGTCGTGAGCAGTTTCAAAATTTTTGAACATGTTCAAAAAATTTGCTAACTCGCTGTAACTCGTGCTGAACTCACCTAAACTCGTTGTATACTCGCAGTACTCGTAATTACTCGTAAGAAGCTCGAGATAAACTCACAATAACTCGTAATAACTCGCCACATCTGAGTATACGCGAGTGCGTTCCGAGTTTTCAAGAGCGAGATACGAGCATTGCGATCGTTTTACGAGTCAAGTGGAGGTGCCCACGAGATTAGCGCGACTTTAGATCGAGCACCCCGAGTTACAGCGAGTTTCGTATGAGTTTATTCCGAGTGCGTGGCAAGGGCTCAGAGGCATGCCAGCTGAATGATAAATGTCCAGTGATCTATATTTTCCCCACATATAAACCCCTCAAAAAAAGTTTGGAAATCTGAGTTTGGCCATTAATTTCTCCCAACTCCAAAATTTACACATTGCATATTTGACATCATTTAAAAGGTAACTCGATTTTATTTACAATGATACCGTGCTTGTTATGATCATGTCATCACGAAAAGTTTGAATTGAAAAGCTGCAAAACGAGCAAAAAAGTATGGAAATCTGAGTTTGGCCATTAATTTCTCCCGACTCCAAATTTTACACAATGCATATTTGATATCTTTCAAAAGATCATTTGATTCCCTTTAAAATGATCCAATGCTTGTTATGATCATGCCATAAAAAAGAGCAAAATTGAAAAGTGTTGGATGATGTCTGAAGTAAAAAGCTGCAGAGGAGCAGAAATAATCATGGAGGGTCAATACAGAACATGATTCTTTTGTCTGTGTCAATACAGATGAAAGTCCATTGGCCCTGCTTTTTTCATTTCATAATGTTTTCTTGTGGTTTATGTTTGTTTGTTGTGTGTTTGCTTGTGTAGAGGTATGTTTGATTCCATTTGAATGTTGGGTGCATGAAAACAATAGCTGAGAATCTCACTCATCATCATGGATAAAAAGAACAGTGACTTTCAATATTATGTCATTTTGCAAATTTTGACCTTGCCCCACATTTCAAGGCACTGGACCTCCATGTGAGCCAAAATCACATCATGGAAAGCATCATTTTAAAGAAAATTAAATGAACTATTCATTGATATTTACCAAGACCGAGGAGAGATTACCGATCAAACTCAAAAGAAACCCCTTAAAAAACTCACTCATCACCTCGGAAAAAGGAACAGTGACTTTCATTATTGTGTCACTTTACAACTTAATTTTGAATTTTGGCCTTGCCCCACATTTCAAGGCACTGCACCTCTATGTGAACCATAATCATATCATGTAGGGTATCATTTTAAAGAAAATTAGATGATCTAATCATTGATATTAATAACAATTGATATTTATTAAAACCGAGGAGGGAGTTTATTTTAAAGTGAACATTTCAACTGACCCACGCAATGTACACTTACTTTTAAAAAAGGCTGTTGCCACTGCATTATTACAACTTTAAACAAATAAGTAGAGAAATATGCCTCGATCCAAAAGATCCAAGAGTTGTGGCCATTCAGGTAGGGCAAACAGCGAAAGAAGATGACATTCAAACAAGGGTAGAAGAAGTGCAGGAAGAGACAATTGAAACGGAAGAAAAGTTCAATGAAGAGCAGAGCCAAGGTAAAAGAACAAGACATCAAACTAGACAAGGTCCAAGTGGAGCGCCTCTGGCAGTCTAACCTGCATCACGCTATCCAATATAGTAGCAGTGCTGACTTTGAAAACTACTATAAAATAATTATTCTCAAAAACACCATTCATACAATGATACAATACTACGTTCATTGACAATAAATGACATTTGACCTTGATCATGTGACCTAAGACTTCAGTTGTCAGTGATACTTAATTACCCTATATCCACATTTTATAAACTGTATCTAAACTTTGAAAGTTATGACAGCAATATAGTATTAATCTCCAAAATGGCCAAAGTTCAGTAACATTAAATGAACTTTGACTTTGGTCATGTGACCTGAAACTGGCATGAGATGTTCGGTGATACTTGACTACCTTAATATCCAAGTTGATGAATCATATACATAAGCTTTCAAAGTTATGATGGTAATTCCACAAATACCCCCAACATGACCAAAGTTCGTTGACCTTAAATGACCTTTGACCGTCGTGTGACCTGAAACTCTCACAGGATGTTCAGTAATACTTGATTACTCTTATATCCAAATTTTATGAATCAGATCTATAAACTTTCTAAGTTATGATGGTAATTCAACAGATCACCCGAACATCACTAAAGTTCATTGACCTTTAACCTTGGACATGTGACCTGAAATTTGCACAGGATGTTTAGTGATACCTTGGGAGCGTTTCATGAAAGGACTTGTCAGGCGTTTTATCCGACAAGTCCCATTTTATCAGACAGTTACCATAGGAACAGTGCCTCTCAGCCAATCAACATCAGGGAAAGATGTCAGACCTGACAACTTGTCGGACAAAAATGTTGATGAAACGCTCCCCAGATTACTCTTATGTTCAAGTTTCATGAATCAGATTCATAAACTTTCAAAGTTATAATGTTAATTTAACAAATACCCCTATTAGCCAAAGTCCATTGACCCCAATTGAACTTTGACCTTAGTCATGTGACTTGAAACTCAAGCAGGATGTTTATATTCTTTAATAACCTTATGTCCACGTTTCATGAACTAGGTTCATATATTTTCTAAGTTATGATGACATTTCAAAAACTGAACCGTAGGTTCAGATTTTGATGTTGATTCCCTAAACATGGTCTAAGTTCATTGACCGCAAATGACCCCTGACCTTGGTCTTGTGACATGAAACTCAAGAAGGATGTTCAGTAATGGTTGATAAACCTTATGGTCAAGTTTTATGAACTAGGTCCATATACTTTCTAAGTTATGATGCCATTTAATTTCAAAAACTTAACCTTCGGTTAAGATTTGGTGTTGACGCCACCGCCGCCGGCATCCATCTTTGAGTGCCAAAAAATGTGCATATCTCGTCCCTTGGTCGTATGAAACTCTTATCACTCGTAACAAAATCTTGATATCTCGTTCATAGCTCGCTTTTAGTCGTATAAAGGTCACTGCAACTCATACTAAGCTCGGCCTGACTCGTTTCGCGCTCGGTTCACTCGTACAGCGAGCGTAGTGAACTCTATGTTGAGTCTTTTGTCACTGAAGCAAATTCCAGGAAAAAATGTAAATTTCACGCGAGCTTGTGCGAGCTAAGGCGAGTTAGAGCTCGCGCAGCTCGCGTATGACTCGCAACTCCAACTCGCCAAAGTGGAAACCTTGCTTAACTCATTCAATTCAAGTCAATCTTTATTTCACAAATAGTATAAAAATACAAGGAAACATCTGATCAAATAATGCGATTAGATAATAAAAATAAATTCCGTGGCTTCCAATGAAGGTAATAAGAAACCTGTGAGGCTGGATCACCAAAACATAGTAAAAACACAACATTAATACAAAACAAAATGTCATATCATTATAATAATTAGTGCAGGAAAAGGGAGGAAAAAACAACAACACATTACAAAGAACACGAGTTGAGGGGTCTATACAGTACAAGTATGCATCGATATCAACTGCGAGAATTAATAATCATTTCCTAGAAAATTTGTATACTGTTTTCTAAAGGGAGATAAAAATTGTGAATTAGTTATTATTTGGGGAATCTCATTCCATTGTTTGGGACCTACATAACCCAGCTTCGTGACTAGACCTGATAGACCATAAATGAAATTTATTGGAAGAACGGGCATTATGGTTATGAACTTGATTACTGTATTGAAAAAAGATCTGAAAACTCTACATGGGTAGCAACCTCTGCTTGTACGTATACATAAATATTGTGAGTTCTTGCTTATTAATATCATAAGGACAGTTTCTTAAAGTTCAAGACCACCCCAGGAAAATGGGAAAATGCTGACTTGAATAAATACTGAAAAATCAAACTAGCATATAGTGCAAAAAATTTCATCAAAATCGAATGTAAAATAAGAAAGTTATGACATTTCAAAGTTTCGCTTATTTTTAACAAAATAGTTATATGAACGAGCCAGTTACATCCAAATGAGAGAGTCAATGATGTCACTCATTCGCTATTTCTTTTGTTTTTTATTGTTTGAATTATAGAATATTTCAATTTTTACGAATTTGACGATTATGACATCCTTGCCTGAAGCACAAAATGTTAAAATAATGGAATTCCAAGTGTTCAGGGAGGAATGAAACTTCATTTCACATGACAATGACAAGAAAATGAGAATATTTCATATTTCATATAATAAAATACAAAAGAAATAGTGAGTGATGTCATCAGTTCCTCATTTTCATACCGACCGAGATGTGCATATAACTGTTTTGTGAAATGAAGCGAAACTTTAAAATGCCATAACTTTCTTATTTTACATCCAATTTTGATGAAATTTTCAGTGTTATGCTTGTTGAAATTTTATCATTTTGTTCAAATCAAGTTTTTCTTGAGGTGGACTTGTCCTTAAAATAAAGGATGGTGCTAGGTAATGGAAATAGGTAATTATTCTTAAGTTTCTTTTGAATTTTGAATATTGAGTCCAAATTCATATGAGGTTACATTGGTATTGCAATATTTTAAATAAGAGCGAATCATGGAATGGTATAAAGTTATCAGATTTTTATGAAGCAAACTACGCTTAAGTTTGTAAATTAAACCAGTATTCCTTAAAACATGTATCATAATGGTACTTAAACTCGAAATATTATCCAACTCAAAAACACCATAGAGTTCAGAACTTGAATAATAGATAGTTTACAAAATGAAAATCTTAAATTTCAAGATTGTAAGTTTGTAAACTATCATACTTTAAATCAAACAGGATAGCTATGTTTTATTATTTTGTTCCAGTTTGGAATTAACTTCTAACCACAGTTTGTTGATTGGACCTGGGACCATGTATATTCACTTCTCCATGCATGCTACTGTATTCAACCTGTTTTACTGTTATGTTTACAGCTCGGTTTGATATTAATTAGCCTTAATCAGCATCATTTAAGTTGTCATGCCCAGCAACATTCGTTCACCTTTGTATTGAAAGTGCTTTTATGCCAGCCATAATACCAGTGGTAAAGACGTACAGTTATGTATGTGACAAATCTGGTACTTTCAATTCAAACTCATAAGTATGCTGAATGACAATGTTGGCATTTTTTTATATAAACTTAAATCGGATTTATTTGATTTAAATAAGATTTTTTAAATTTTAATATGATTTTTTCTAACAGATTTTTTTTTAAACAAAGCGCAAACACCCAAAATTTAACCCTTTACACTGACATCAATTTTAAGATCATACATTTCACCACTAAGAATATTCTTAACTATATTTCATAATCAAATCCAGTCAAAATATAATTTACAGAAAATATTAAAGCCATGAATAGGCTGACATTTTCTGCTGTGTCTAAAGTGAATGTAGAGAGCTTCTACTGATTGGTTCAAAGGAACTGTCTTGGTACAGCTAATGCTGCAAAGTTGGTGTTCATTTTAAAACTCTGAACATTTAATGAGAATCAGTTTATTTGGAAGAATTCCATGACTCAGAGATTCAAATTCTCCAAAGAGAAACATTTTTTAAATCTTATTTTCAAGCCCATGATTGAAGATCATAATGTTAAAGAAAACTGCATTTATCTTTTGTTTGTTTCAACCCCAAGTTGTTCTTTGAGCCAAATTGGAACAACTGTTTCAAAGCATTGGCTTGCAAAACTTTGACCGACTGCATTCAAACTTAAAGAAATGGACCAGGCTGAAAATATTCACGTCTAGATAAATAGAGTAAAATGATGAAAATTTCACAAAAATTTGATGACAAATAACGAGGTTATTGTATTTTAAACTTTATCAGTATTTTGTGAAAAACAGTTATATTTACATCGTCATGAATATTCATTTGGTGGGTTAATGATGTCACATCCCATCTTTCCTTTTTCTTATAACACGAAATCATAATTATTTCATTTTTTCATACATGTGTAAATAATGTGTCTCCATTATGATGAAATAAGTTGCGGCAATAAATAACTAATGTACTTAATTAGTTCTCAAATCAATTTTTTTAGTTCTTGGTAAATTCTTTTTTAATAAACCTAATATCATATAATTATGATAAAAAGAACAAGTGGAGATATGCCACCATCAGCCCAACTAATGGATATTCATGAAGACATGCCTAGTTTCACCGGAAAGATGGAAAAGAAATCTTTAAAATTCAATAACTTTGTTATTTGTTATGCGATTTTGATCACATTTTCAGCATTTTGAATTTTACACTATAAATCAGTGAGATATAAATTTCTCCAGCCTGGACAATTCCTTTAAGTTCTTCTTTGAGCCATAGTTGGAACTATTGGACTATTTCAAAGCATTTGCTTGCAAATTTTTGACAAACTTGCAAGTTGATTTAAATGATTTCTTTCACAATAAACTTGAATACCTGCAGTATTTGGCAGTTGTTAGAAGTTTTGCAAAAAATAAGAAAACGGGTTCCCTTATACTACTGTGTCGGCCTATTTATTTGAATAAGACATATAAAAGAATAAAATGATAAACTATGGGTGTAATGGGTCACCAGGGACATTGCAGAATTTTAATTTTATTGTACTCCATTCAAAACATTCACTAAAAAATGTACAAACATAAATCCTTTTGGCGAAGGGCACTAAAATGTATAGTTGCTATGATTTAGTCATGTTAGTGCCCTTTGCCAAGAACATTCATCCATTTTTAAAATAAAAATGTACATTTTACTGAATCTTTTTCAGTGAACTGGCTGAATGAAGCACAATCTCACTCAGAATGTCTGAACAGGCTTTTTCTAGTAGGATCCAAGGTTATAACCCATCCTGGCAAAATTTATGTTGAGATTCAGCCTAATAAGTTCAGAGTTCCTGTACTTTTCTTTCTTGAAAACTGTCCTCTAAAACACTTCTGAAGTTTGACATAAAGAAATAAGAACTGTTTTACTATCAACAAAGTCCACTCATACATACAAGTCGAGTAGGGGTCCCATATAGGCTACATGTACATCTTTGGTTTTGCAAGATTGACTTGATTAAGTTGATTTTATTGATTTGATTTCAATTGTTATGAGTAGATATTCTCATGATATAAAGTTGGTAAAATCTTACTCTTTTGAATTTAAAAAGTAAAACTGCCACAAACAATAAATAAAAAAAAATCCCAAATTTGTAGATGTTCCAATGGAAGTGATTTAAAGGACAAGTCATGCACCCCAACAAAAAGCTGCTTTGAACATGTTGAATAGTAAGAGAAAATCAGACAAGCATAACACTGAAAATTTCATCAAAATCCAATCTAAAAGAAGAAAGTAATGACATTTTAAAATTTTGCTTAATTTAAAAAGAACAGTTGTATTTATATGCAAATCCTTGTCGGTATGCAAATGAGGGTGACCGATGACATCACTCACTATTCATTTTGTATTTATGTAAGTGAAATATTTTTATGAACAAAAAAAATCCCCCCCCCCCTGAACATGTGGGATTACATTGTTTTAACATTTTGTAGTTTAAACAAGAGGGTCCTATTTTTTAAATTCGTAAAAATTGAAATGTTGTATTATTCAAACAGTACAAATACAAAAGAAATAGTGAGTGAGTGACATCATCGACTCTATGATTTCCATATCACTGAATTGTCCATATAACTAAGGGCCATTTCATATAGCTGTTAATAAGTTAAGGGCGATTTTAAAGGACATATCCACCCCAACAAAAACTTGATTTGAATACAAAGAGAAAAATTCAACAATCATAACACTAAAAATTTCATCAAAATCGGATATAAAATAAGAAAGTTATGACATTTCAAAGTTTCGCTTATTTTTAACAAAACAGTTATATGAAAGAGCCAGTAACATCCAAATGAGAGAGTCGATGATGTCACTCACTATTTCTTTTTTTTTATTGTTTGAAATATGAAATATTTTGATTTTCTCGTCATTGTCATGTGAAATAAATTGAAATATTGTATAATTCAAACAATAAAAAACAAAAGAAATAGTGAGTGAGTGACATCATCGACTCTCTCATTTGGATGTAACACTGGCTCGTTCATGTAACTATTTTGTTAAAAATAAGCGAAACTTTGAAATGTAATAACTTTCTTATTTTACATCCGATTTTGATGAAATCTTTAGCATTGTGCTTGTCTGATTTTTCTCTGTTGATTCAAATCAACATTTTTCTGAGGTGGACTTGACCTTTAAGAACGACTAATGATCCTCTCTTACGCGATAAATCATCGCCAATATATATACTATTTACCACAAGAAAGGATCACCAATCGTTCTTAAAGTCGCTCTTATACGAACAGCTTTATTAAACACCCACCGGTTTGTGAAAAATAAGCGAAACTTTAAGATGTTTTATTACTATCCTATTTTACAGCCAATTTTGATGTAGTTTCCAGCGTTATTCTTTGATTTTTCTCTATTTTTATTCAATTAAACTTTTTTCTGGGGTGGATATGACCTTTAAAGCAATGATTTGAAAAAATAATCATCATAGTGATTTAAATCAGCCAATCCTGCTGAATGAACTGAATATGAAAACAATTAGCTTTGTCAACACATGCAATGTCGATGCCAAAGATGTGAAAGTTGCATATAGTTATGCCCGGGAGCTACATGTATATGCCTTGATGTTTTTTAATTACCTGTTTACTAGTGCAAACTGCTTACATGTATGTGCCCCATTGGTTTGAAGGATAATTATTATTTTCGTTTCCAAATATTAATTTGTTGGATTTGAATTGTGGAAAGTAGGTCAGATCTTTGTTGTCTGTTAAATATGTGCTTACCGGTTATATTGGCTGTAGTGTATGCTATTTATATCATTTCATAGGCGGATCCAGGGTGGGCCCGAAGTGTCCGCCCCCCCCCCCTTATATTGGCAGAACTAAAAGAAGGAAAAAGGCGGAAATAAAAAAGAAAAAGAAGGGAGAAGAGAGGAAGAAGATTAAAAAGAGAAGAAAGACAAGAGAATAAGATAAGGTCAGGGGAACTCCGGGAAAATAACAAAAATATGTAAAATTTTCGCTCCCGCTTCGCGCTGACATTGCCTGTTCGATGAGATACATATCTTATTTCAGTTCGGACATCGAGCTTTCATTATTTTGTTTTACAAATGATTTTTTTTCATAAGTGCTTTGTAAAATGTCCGTTTTATGGTGTGAATATCAACATTTTCAGCTTTCGCTGTGCGTTCGCATTATGTAATTTGTCAAGTACTGTACATATTGTCTTTGTGTATTACATTAAAGTTTCAAAATATCCCTTCTGAGGTGTCTGATTGTGAAAAAGTAGGCATATGAGCTAGCGCTCTGCGCTAGCATTTTTGATTGGTAGGTCCAGTATAGAAAACGGTTCTGTACATTAATCAATCGGTTCCATTATAATGTAGAAATATCATTTAAAAACAGGAAGAATGAGAGAGCAAGTGAAAGATAAAACGAAAATAAAAATAAGAAAGAAGGAAAGGAAAGAATGAAAGAGTAAAAGAGAGAGAAAGAGAAAAAAATGAAAAAAAAGAAGGAAAGAGTGAATGAATGAATGAAAGAAAGAAAGAAAGAAAGAAAGAAAGAAAGAAAAAGAAAGAAAGTAAGGGGGTCACAGGAAAAGAAGAAGAGAAAAAAAAGAAAGAAAACAGAAGAGAAGAAAGAAAGAGGAAAAGAAAAAATCAAGAAGAATCAAAAGGAAAAAAAGGAAAACGAAAAAGAAGAAAGAAAGGAAAAGAAAGAAAGAAAGAAAGGGCAATGTTTATTTTTATGTCACTTATTAGGCCCAATTACATGACGGGGGTGATCTTCTACATATTCATATTCTGTATACACGTTCCTCTCTGCATGGACCGTTATAGAAGATATTTCCAAGGAGATATCATCTAACTCCTTGATATTTCAAAGTATAACACATATGTATCTACCCATATATGTTATGTATAGCCATGGACCTATGTAGCAAGCCCAGAATGTGAAAGAGAATGGCCCGGCCCTACTTGTATACATTCCACAAGATAAGAAATGGTCATAACAGCTGGATCCTAATCCCTCTCTTGCCCCTACTTCCACAAATCTGCTGTCAATCATGGTATCTACTGGCAACGGAGGGTTTCAGCAAGCTCCGCCTCACATCCACGTTTCGTGGATGTGGCTCAAAGAAGTTGTAGACCCACTTCTGCAGCCTCAGTAGACCTAGTCTGCTATGCAGACTCGTTGAATCAGCTGAGGTACACACACTGCAGATGTGGGTCTACATTTGTAGACTAAGCACGATCATGATGAACGAACTGAATTATTTTAATGACATTTGAAGGATAAGATTTTCGAGCATCTATTGACACCAAAATCGAGAGATCATAATTTGAAACAAAAATTTTATAGACTTTTCAAATATGTCCCTTTTTTTATACGCACTGTATACATGTATGATTATTACCAGTTTCACTGATCAGTGCTGATCAGTTCACTAACGTAAATAGCCAAAAAAATGAGGGGTTTATATAAGGCGTATCGGCTAAAATTTATTAAAAATATATATATTTGGATTTAATATTCAAGAAAGACAATGAAGAATCTTCTCTTAATTTTCTTTCCCTTTCTCTTTTTTTCTTGGTATTTTTGTTAAGTCTGAAAATTGTAACACGATTGCCATTTTGAGGATGTATACAGGTTTGTAATTCATAAATCAGATCAAAGATATACATGTGGATCATGGGAGGGGAAAGGGATGGAGTCGATTTTCCGGTTACACTTCGTAATTCCGAAGCTTCGTAATTCCGAAGGTTCTTTATTCCGAAGGTTCGTAATTCCGAAACACGTAAATTGCCTATACCTCGATGTTCGTTAATCCGAAAACGAAAAAGGGTTCGTTAATCCGAACATTTGTGGCGTAATTCCGACGATTCGTTATTCCGAAGGTTCGATAATCCGAAAACGAAATAAGGTTCGTTGTTCCGAAGGTTCGTTAATCCGAAAACAAAATAAGGTTCGTTGTTCCGAAGGTTCGTTAATCCGAAAACGAAAAAAGGTTCGTTATTCCGAAGGTTCGTTGATCCGAAAACGAAATAAGGTTCGTTTTTCCGAAGGTTCGTTAATCCGAAAACGAAATAAGGTTCGTTTTTCCGAAAAATGAAAACCGGGAAAGCAGAGGCAGAGGCAAGGGAGGGGGGCGGGGGACACTGTTGCCGTTCAATTATCATATGAGGATGGGAAGGCAAGGGCGGCCGAACGAACGAAATGGGCACTTTGGTGATATTTTCACCTTAAGATTATCATCTGCTTGAAGTCATTGTGTGTTTGATAGTGATTAAGAAGAGAAAAACTTTTTTGAAGTGACTTCTTATTATGGCGAAATGTATATTTAGGCTTTATTTTTCGGGAGAGAGTATAATGAGCGAGCGGCTTGGTAAAACAAATTCAAAGGTGAAGTTGTATAACGTTTTTTGTGGTCAATTATTCTTAAAATGGCATTATTGCGAGGTGTTGCGAGCGTGAATCACAAGCTAAACCTTAGGTTATTTCAATAAAAAATGAAAATTAGTTTTTAAAAATCCGAGCAGATTTCTGCTGTCATTAAAAAAGATGTGCATCTAACTAAAGAATTAACACGAGCGCAAAACGCGAGCTTAAACATACTGACCAGAAAAGGAACCTGTTAAAGAAAGCATTAAATAGTGACCTCTTTAGGATGAATATTTCACCAATCGAATGAGAGTGCGAAGCGCAAGCTGAAATTTTTCAATATTCCAGCCTGAAAACTTAACTTGTATACTTTAAAAAGAGTATTTTATTTCGAAAAAATCATGAAAAACGGCATATTTATTTTTGAAAAAGGAACTTTCACATTTTGGAAAATATTAATTCCCCTGTTTTTTATTCCATTTTTGATGCCCCCTGCCTCCCTCCCGGTGGATCCAACTTTCGTCAAATAGAGGGGGGGGGGCAATTTTTTTTAAGCCATATTTTCCTTGATCGGCAGTTTAAAGTTGATTTTTGTTTGTTTCTTTGAAAGGGTAGTCCTAACAGTCAATAATTAGCTTTATCATTATAAAATAAAGTAAATATGTAATAACATGATAAACCCTTTTTAAATTATGCGAGCGCGAGCTATATATTTTTGTTAATATGATGGGCAATATGTTTGTGATCTTCAAAGCGAGATGCCTATGTAACTAAAATTAGACAATAACTGCTAGCAAGAAGCGCGAAGAGAATTTTTAAATAATAAGCTCTGACCTGATCTAAAGGGGACATTTTAAGAACTTTTTGCAGTTAGCCATGAAGACGATGCGTGTTTTAGCCAATGGCGGTGGAACGTATTTTTTGGGGGGGCAAAGCAAAAAAAAGGGGCCAATAGGGGCAGTTTGGTGCAAACGGATATTTTCACCATTAGATTATCATCTGTGTAAAGAGGTTGTGTGTTTTGTAGTAACTAAATTGAGCACAATTTTTTAAGTGATCACTAAAGTTATATATTTACGTTTCATTTCTGCGAGCGTAGAGAGCAAGCGGTTTGGGGGAAAAAGTCAAATCTGAAGATGTAAAATTCACCTTTTTGGTCAATACTGTTAAAAGGGCATCCTTGTGAGATGTTGCGAGCGAATCACGTGCTCAAACTTTTGGAAATTTCATGTGGGCCTAGAATGATAATATTGATATAGATATTATTTACCCAGGGAAGCCACTTCAGTTCTGAAAACTATTCTCCCAGCTATTATTATTTTTTTTTACAAGAATGCTTAGAATGTCCAGTTTTCAGGTTGGAAAATCGGAAAAATTTGGCTCACGTTTCTCGCTCGCATCAAGTATTGTTTATTGAGGAACTTATTCTATTCCTGGTTACAAAAAAGAAGTATGAAATGTCCAGTTTTCAGGTTGGAATATCACAAATTTTAAGCTTGCGGTTCGCGCTCTCATTATTTAGTTCATGAGATATATATTCTATTCATGAGTCACTAAATGCAGTCCTTAAAAGATTACTTTCTGAAGCCTGTTGCATAAAACTTTTTACCTGAGAAAACTCTGGTAAAAACTGAAAACTAAGGTTAGTCTGATTTCCGCCCATGACTTTAGTACAGGGCAAAAACTCCTGTAAAAACAACCTGAGTTTTCTCAGGTAAAACGTTTCATGCAACGGGCCCCAGGTCAGTATATAAACAAATTACAGCTCGCCCTCGCATTAATTCTTTAGAAAGATACACATCTTTCTCACGATTACAAAAGATGCTCCGAATGCTCACTTCACGTCTTGTTACATGAAATGTCTACTAGTTTCAGCTTGCGATTCGCGCTTTCAACCTTTCACAAGGATCATTATTAGTATTATTTTTATTTTTATTACCAGCACAAGCTGTTATTTAAAATGACATCCCCTCCAATACAAATCCTATTATCTAGAGGTTGCTCGCACGCTTCCAACACACTTGATCTCCTGCATCTTTAATTAAATCATTTGCTTATAGGCAGCAATTACTCAGATAAAATCGAAATTAGCCTATGCTTGATCAGGGCGCCATTCTTAATGAAATACATGCTTTGGCCCAACACACGCATGTATCATCGATCGTTATTACTATCATTGCATAATATCGTGTAATCTTGTAATGACAACATCGTTTTTGTTACCAAAATGAATTTTCATTTTCGGAAATACGAACCTTATTTAATTTTCGGATTAACGAACCTTATTTCGTTTTCGGATTAACGAACCTTATTTCGTTTTCGGATTAACGAACCTTATTTCGTTTTCGGATTAACGAACCTTCGGAATTACGAACCTTATTTCGTTTTCGGATTAACGAACCTTCGGAATTACGAACCTTATTTTGTTTTCGGATTAACGAACCTTCGGAATTACGAACCTTATTTTGTTTTCGGATTAACGAACCTTCGGAATTACGAACCTTATTTCGTTTTCGGATTGACGAACCTTCGGAATTACGAACCTTCGGAATTACGAACCTTCGGAAATACGAACCTTCGGAATAACCGAACCTTCGGAATTACGAAGCTTCGGAATTACGAATGTATGCGGATTTTCCTTTCCCTCCCCTACTGTAATAAATTGTTGGAAGGCAAACATATCGATTCGTCGGCATGATTTTGACTACTTAAAACAATGTATGATGCGCAATGCTAATATGTGATTATTTTTTCTAATTATTTTTTTTCTTGTTTTAAGAAAGCACTATGAAATCACTCACCTTGGCACAACATTCCTGTTGAAAATTAATATTTAACTGAAATGTATATATTAAACATTAATATTCAAAATCGTAATTTTTCGGCAAGCAATGTTGTATTGCGATTTGTTGCAATAAGCGGACATAAAAAATCTGGCATTTTTTGCCCCCCTCCTCCATTCCGCAACATGGATAGTCCCCCGTCCTTATTTTTATGCTCTAACTGATAACTCTTAATACATTGGAAATTAAAAATCGTTTTGTAATTTTGGTTGAGTCGAATATTCAAAACAAAAGGCCTTATACATGATTTAAAAAAACCTAATAGACAAAGGGAAGTCATGGCCGTCTGGAAAACATATAGTCCTCAGTCGAATTAATCGGTGAAAGTTTCGAAAGCTGCACACTATGAATACGTTCCGGTTTTATTGGGAAGTGCCCCTGACCCGTTGACGTCACACTTAGAAAATATATTCATTATATAATTAATGATGGGCATGTTATTGCATTTTCATCACATGGGCATGAATTGAGAATATCACTTCTTTAGATATGATGTATTATTAAATGAAATGAAGTAGTATTATTTGATCCTTTGAGTATGTTTTGGGGCTATTTTATTAGTTGCCCATGAATACCTTTAAACACATTCGGCAAAGTATTTAAGTATTTTGGGTTTCAGACCCCCTTTCGAGAAAAAAACCGCGGACAATTTTATATTTAAACAAATCTCACGTTTAACACACGAGCCTATGGATAAATACCTTTAGTAGTGTGTGCTCCTGTAATGTACATCATTACGATATCACGGAGTCAGTATAGTCTGCAGGGCAAACCCTTCACTCAAGATAAGGGTCTGAATGTGCAGCCTACTCAATCCTTGTGTAACATGACCGTTTGTACTCTTGTAAAATCATAAAATCAGTCTCCTACGCTCTCCTGTACAATCAATCTCCTAAGCTCTCGTTTAATTAAACTAAAATTATTAAACTGAAGATAGGGTGAACACAGAATAAATCAGAAGTTAACAAGATGAAGTCCAGATCAGCACTGACTTTACTTTCCAATCTTATCTTCTGCCAATGTACCCACATTGGATAATCATAGAAATCAACCAATCAAATACAAGGAAAATGGTATGAACTGTAAAATGAACTCACCCTATTTAAAAATAAGGACCAATCAGAGAATAGAGAAGGGTGATCATGAGTTAAACTGAATCCTAATGAGAATTAAACAATAAGACCATGTGGAGTGGAAAGCTAATGGAAAACCAGGAAGCATGACTGAGGGGAAACTGAATGAAAGAATGAAATGCAATGAACCTGTGTTGCTATGTGAGATGTATTGTGGAGATGGAATGATTGATGAGATAATGACAATGTTTGTGGATTGTGAGGATGGAAAGAAGGATGATGTGAGTTGGAATGGAAATAAACAAGTTGAATGTAAACAATAAAGTATGGAAAGCCATATGTAAGAGTACAGCAGATTTACTGTTACACTTGTGTACTGAAGGCTCTCGCGTGGAGGCACACTTGCTGATCAAAGTTCAAATCAGGGTCTGTGCCTGCAGACTAGAGTCAGTACACTAAGTGCAGTCATAACTTTCACCTTGTTTCTCCTTTATCAAATAGACTTGCGAAGCGAATCATTCGTGAATGTTAAGTCCATAGTCGAAACATCCCTCGAAGATCATTGGCACAACAAGTCGCCATGTTAATGGTATCATGATCTGCTTTCAATTTTCAAGTCTTTTTATTTACCTCTCAATCATTTTCTTGTTTAATCTTCAGGTGAGCTATGATTTCGGCTGACGAAGGTAAGGACTTCACATTTTTGTGTAATGGTATTATTGAGTTTTGCTGCATGCGATTGATATATTAGAGTTTCTTTGATTTCAACACGGAAGTTAAATTAATAAAACAATTTTAGGATAGTAATCGAATGTATACATGGCGCTTTCGGGAGAGAATAATAATAATTATGATAATGATAATAATACTACTCATATTGATGATGGTAGTAATGATTATGATAACGATTATGACAAAAATAATTATGATAATAACATCAACAACAATTAACAACAATGATAATAGTATTGATTCAAATTATATGATATATTGCCATTGTGCATTTTTTTGAATTTATAGAAAAAGTCCAACACATCAATAAAGTTGATTTCAATAAAAGGAGAAGAATCTTACAAGCAAGCAGGACTAAAAATTTGATTAAAATCGGATGTATAAAAACTAAAATTAAGATTCGCAAAACAGTCATATGCACATCCAGGTCGGTCACAAATGAGGCGACTAGTGACATCACCAACTCGCCATTGTCTTTGTATTACATTAATTACTGTATGAAACATTATTATTTTTTTCCCCCGTCATGTGAAACAAACATTTATTCATCCATAAACATGTGGAATAACCATTTCCTAACATTTGCATGGTTCTATCAAAATGGTCTTCATTATAAGATATATATACAACTGAAAAATATTATCACTCGAACATTAAAAAACAAAGGAAATGGTGAGTTGTAATTGACTCTCATTTGCATATCACTGGGTTGTGCGTATAACTCTTTTGTGAGAAATACATATCTTTCTGATTTTAGATGATCCGATTTTGATGAAATTTTCATCGTTCTGCTTGTTTAATTTTGTTTTCTTTAATGATTCAAACCAAAAGAGGCCTGCAATTTTACAAGTTTTCTTTTATGTAGGTCCAATCATATTTCTTTCACTTAAATTAAGCTTTTACCTTATAACTCGACTGATTGTATCTTTAACAGAATATTATGTTATTGCATACTTCTTGGTTGTTTATAATTTAATACTTATGTACGGTTGTTGCTGCTTTATTTCAATGTCAATGAGAAAGATAAAAATGAAAAATCAATGTTGTCATGGGGTCGACTTGGGGTAAAAATAAATATACACAGGGTTTCAAACATAAACATTGTAACGTCAAAACTGCCCCCCCCCCCTTCCCCCTCTTTCTCCCCCACTCTCTCGCGGTCCCACCTGTTTTTCTCTCCCTTTTCTCGCACGTTTAATGCATCGAGTTTTTCTTTTTATAATGGTTTATCTCAATTTAATTAGATTGTCATGTTCCTTTTATTCCTTTCTCTCTCTCTCAAACCTTTCTGTACAGCTTTCACCCAGATCTTCCTTTGACTTTTATTGGGATGGCGTCTGAATTCAGCTCGTTAGTAGAGGGCGCTGTTTGTGAAGAAGCTGAATGTAAATCAGTTACTGACGTCACGTTCTATGTGAAGGAAAAGAAGAAGCTCTGTCATGACTGCGCCTTGAAAAAAGAATGCATGGGAATAGTACGAAGAGGTGTACCTAATTTCTTGTGCAAGGAACATGACGAATTAATACGTTTGTATTGCAGAACACATAACGTAGCATTATGTTATTCATGTGCATCGATAGATCATCGCCAACAACAGTGCGTTCAAGAGGATATCATGATCGCACTGAAGAAAAATAGAGAAGATCTCAGCATCCTAAAGAATAGAGCGAGTGATAAATCAGAGTTATGTCGCATCTATGGGAATGAGATTCATAAGACCAGACAAGCCAAAGACGAACATTTACAAACTATTCAGCGTGGTGTTGATTCCGAAATCGAAATCGCGATCGAAAGAGACACAGCCAGGGAAAGGGAAGATGCTGATAAAATCGACAAGGAAATTGATGGGGAAAATGAACAACTTCAGAAGGAGATTCGAAAGCTCCAGGATAAAATTGAAAAGAACAATGAGAAGAGAGAGAAGCGGCATGAAGAAAATCGTTCAATTGCAGAGAAAAGACGAAAGCCGATTACTGATAAACAACGCATTCTTCATGGTGACATTCAGAAGATCGCTCAGGAGATCGAGAGAAAGATTGGAGAGCTTGAGAAATCATGGCAAGATGACATCATATCAGCAGAGAAAGCAAAAGAGACACTGGACAGAATTCTTGAAGACGATAAAAATATTGTCACAGATGGACATCGTGTGCATGCATCAGTGAGTGAGGAACTAAAGAAGCAACTGAATGAGGGTGAGGTGAAAGAAATAAATCGTGTTGTATCAGGTGTGAGGTTTGTGAAGGGTGTTGGGAGAGAGAAGTATGATGGAAGAATTGATGGGTATGATGGAGAGTGGAAGCTCATTGATACAATCAATGTCACAGATAAAATCGGATACCCGTGCATTGTTGGATGTATAGATGAAGATAAGGTGATGATCAGAGATGCACATATTGGTAGATTACATACCTACATGTTAGATTTGAACAGTAAAACCATACAGAGAGTGATCAACGGTAGTGATACTTCATGGATAATCTCATGTGTAGCACTGAATGATGACAAGGTAGTATGTGGTAGATCCATCAAATGTTGTACAGGAGACAGTCTACCTGGGTGCATCAGTGTATACGACAGACAGTGGAATCACATCAATGACGTCACAATACCAAGAAACACGACGTATACTGATGCAGGGGTGCGCGTTGCAATCGATGGGGATGGTATGATCATCGCTGCTGAAGCGAGTCAGTCTATGATAAACGTCATCAACCCAGCTAATGATGAGATTATCAATACCATCACGTGTAAAGAGAAGATAGTAATGCGCGATGTGCTGTCATCAGGTCACATCATCGCTCAGCCCACGACAACAGATCGCAGAACACTCATCATTGGCAGAGAGGGTGATCATAGGGAAATCCCCCACAGTGATGTCATCTTAAATGTTTGTGTTGATCGTATGACAGACGACCTCTACGTCGTGACAACAGATGATGATTGCATGTGATGGAGATAATATTCTCATATTCAAAAAGCGATTCGTCCTCTAGATCCATGACAGATAATAATACCAAACAAACAGATGATATTGGGAATGTTGCTACATCTTACCATTATATGCTTTCAAATTGAAAAGAAAAATAAGATGAAAACGCATGATTTATTGTAATTCATGGTTTCTTTGTGGGTAAGCTTCATAGTCATATTAAAAACCTATCAGGGTTATGCTCTTTTATTCTACACGTTGTGTCAGAATATTTAATACCAGACTATACGCCGTTGCTCTGTCATGTCTGTGTGATTGAGTGAACATTAATAGTAATTATGTCTGCATAGCAGCTCTTTATCACTATACCCGTGCATATTTCATTTGAGTTCAGTTCCAATTGTAATACTGAGCACCTAAAATGTTACCAAATTTTATGTAATCATGCCATTAGAAATATCCTTTTAATAGTCCATCACGTGTATTTTAGCAAACGAGGTCTTATCATGCTAATGAATCAGTAGTTGTTACTCTAAATAAATGTTCAGTGGTATCTTGATTCAGTAATGAAAATTAAAATTACACGAAGTGCTATACTCCTTTACATTAAAATTGTGTACTTTTGACTCCTTTGAAAGCGCGTTATATTAGACCATAATTGTTCTCATAATAATGTTGCGATTTGGATCGTGCTCACGTTTGCTCTATCTCTATGCGCATTACATCTTAACATTGCTTGCTTGTTTGTATATGGTCACTTCCAACATCAGATCAACATAAATCAACAAAGTTGATTACATCTAAACATTGCTTGTTTGTATATTTTTACTTCTAATATCAGATCAACATAAACCAACAAATTATTTTGATGTGGCTACATACGAAACTGCCCCTGAAATTATCTCGATCATGACATGATAATAGTCACCTGGATTTACCGAGAGAGGGGGCTGTTACAATGATTACAATGCATCTTGGTAAATTACACCTTGTACTCTTGGCCAAAAAACATACCACTTTATATATAAGCAGTAGTGTTTAACTTCACAATTGGGAATTGGTAACCAAAATGTACCAGTATAGTGCTTATTTACTAAACGGGATCTGCTGTTACCAGAATGCGCATTTGAAAGTGATTTATTCCATTTTGGTCATGTATAGCTATGTTTGTTTTTGTTTTTGGGGGTTCATGAAAGGGAAATGCTTTGCTTATTGCTTTTTGATCTAATTACTATATGAATATGTGCTTCTGCAAGAGTCAAACAGGATTTTTAAATTTTATTTTGAATGTCCATGTGTATAAAGATTAAATTGCTTTTAATGAACAGCTGCATATTTATAATATTTGTTTGACATGTTCCATTCAAGTAGGCCTGCATCAATGACTGTTTTGCTTGCTGGAATGTTTATTAAATTTATGTTCAATTACGATTTAGTTGCAGGTGCAATAAAACGATAACTGCAATTTGTTGGATTTTTTTAAATTTTCATCCGAACGGAAATGGTTTTGATAATGCTTTGTCCAGAGTATTTTGACTACATTAATACTTCTTAAGAATTAAATGAATATTTGCAAGAGCTTAACAGAAAATTTGTCGCTGATTGCTCGTCGGTTTTATATCAAAACATCCAGATACATAAAGATTGATTCATTCGCTTTAATAAACATGATCAGTTAGATGTTTGTGGTAGGCTGATGTAAATACGTTTTTTTTCAATACTATATCGTGCAGTGACTGTGTTTCTGGAAATTCATGTTCAATTATGTATTAATGATGAAGAAAATCATATATTCGCAGGCGCATTATTATGAAAATGAAATGAAAATCCATAATTTATTGTTCGAAATACACATGAAATGAAATACTCCGAATATTTGCTATGATTTATGATTACCTAAAGAACTGAAATCGGTTAGATTTGTATTGTTTTCCATTCTTACATAAATTATTTTTTATCAATTCTTTGTTCATTCAAAGATTGTTTTGACGACATCTTTTCATCTGAATAACGCAAATGAACTTGATTGGGAAAGATGATAAACACTTAATCGGGAATATGGGATGTATGCGATAGTTGTTGTTTTTTAAACGGTTTATCCGATCATCTTTTGTTGTTTTCATGTATCATATTTTACTATTAACAAAAGGTTATATAAGATTATTTGTATATACTACAGCTACATCATTTGAATATCTAAATCTAAATACACCATGAAAGCATTTTTGAGATTATTTGGTACTTTACAAGGATAATGCTTTACTTTACTATCGACACCATAACTTAATACATTCATAGATGATTCTGCTAGTGTAAACAAAATATCAGGGGATTGCTGGTATAAACTATTTTTTACACATAACCTATATAGTAGATGTATTTGCGTGAAGAAAATTATTCTGCTGCATTTTTTTACAAACTGATGTGAATACTTATTTTCTTTTCAAGAAACCGCCTAAGAATCTTTATCGTGCCTGATTAAAGTGCTAGTTTGAATCAATGAGTTTCACTTGACAAGAATATTTTGTTTTATACATAATGATAACATGAAATATTGTTATGAAATCTAAGTTTTCAAAAATGTGTGAACCACTAAGACAATGATCTAGTACTAAAAATATTATGAACATACATGTAATCACAATTAAGGGGGTCTTGACCAGTTTCGTCTGAAATCGATTAGATTCGTGTCATTTTTCATGCTACCTGAAATGATATTGTATTGTTATAAAACAAAAATAGAACGTTACCGCAATAGTCCGAAAAGGAGTTGGTTTCTGCGATCATCTTTTTATTGTTTCCATGTATCATATTAGTTAGCAAAACATTTGCACATAAACGTTTCACTAAATCACTAAATCATTCCAATATCTACATGTACAAGTATAGCGATTGATATATTATAACTTCTTTTTTTCAAACGCAAGTCCAAGCATTTGTAAAATTATTTTCATACATTTTCTTTACTATTAACCGGGAGTTAACCCGGTGACTGATCATTAGCATATTTTTACACTAAATCATTTCAATATCTATTTAATCTGCTTTCAAACGATTTTCAAATTAAAGTTCGAATATTAGCAGGGGTATGAAAATAAGTTTTTCGAACGTATTATCCATTTTCAAAGCTTTTGTTTAATGTATCGCTTGTACATGTATATACTAGATAATTATGCCTATACACTCTAAAAAATGAAGTGCTAATTTAGCTCTTAAAGAGCGTGTATAGTGACTGCACTTCGGAGTGCTGAATTGTCTAGTTAAAATTTGAACTAGACAAATCAGCACTCCGAAGTGCAGTCACTATATACACACTCTGTAAGAGCTAAATTAGCACTTCATTTTTTAGAGTGTACGTTATACTAGATAATTAGAATATCTAAATTTGCTTAAAGGACAAGTCCATCCTCAAAAAATTAGATTTACATAAAATGAGATAAATCACACTAGTCAAGTTCAGTCAAGGTTATTGTTATGGTAATTGTTGGCAAATCTCTAGATATTGCAAATTTTATAAAGTCAGGCAGTATAAAAGAGAAATAGTGAGTAAGGGACATATTGACTCTCTCATTTGCATATCACCGAGTTAAGCATTATGACTGTTATGCGGGAAAAATAACTGAAACTGTAATATGTGATATAACTTTCTTATTTTAATCCAGTTTTGATAACATTTTAGCGCATTGCTTGCTTGGCTTTTCTCCATTGATTTCACTCTTATTTTGGGGGTGTTGGGCTAGACCTTTAAGAAGTATTTAAGAAAATAAAATGAAAATGGGTGTTTGTATTTGTCATTATGAGGTTTCCCCTTAAATTATATTCCATCGCTCCTCAGAGAATCATGTAAGACTAATTTTTTTCAGAGTTATCACGTGACCAATGAGAATAGAAAGAGAGAGGGAGAGAGAGACGGGGAAACAGAGACACAAGAAGTGAAAGAGACAGGAAGGAAGGAAAAGAAGGGGAGAGACAGAAATATGAGATAACATTATAGAGGGGAGTGAGGATTAAAGGTGACACAAAGACACAAGAAGTGAAAGAGACATAAAGGAAGAGAAACAGTGGGGAGAGGGAGAGACAGAAACAGAGAAACATTAAATACAGTTATAGAGGAGAGAGGGGATTAAAGAGGATCAGAGACATAAGGAGTAAAAGAGACAGAAATGAAGGAAAAGAAGGGGAGGGAGGGAGAGACAGAAACAGAGAAACATGAGAAAAAATTATGGAGGAGAGAGGGGATTAAAGGGGACACAGAGACACAAGAAGTGAATAAAGACAGAAAGGAGGAGAGACAATGGGAAAGAGGGAGAGACAGAAACAGAGAAACATGAATGGAGAGGGGAGATGAAAAATTTGACGAATTTTTTTAATGAAAGAGACAGAAAGGAAGGGAAAGAGGGAGGGGAGGGTAAGGCGAAAAATTGATGAAAAAATTGAATGAAAGGGACTGAAAGGAAGGAAAAGGGCAAGAGAGGCCGAGAGATGAACATTCAGATACGAAGAAGAAACACCAGAGAGGGAGGGAGGAGAGGGAGATAAAAAGAAAGAATATGACAGTGAGAGTGAAAGGGGAAAGAGAAATTTTAGACCGAGAGTGGGATAGAGAGAACAGACATACAGAGAAAGACAGAGAGGAAAATGACAAGATGGAATGGAAGGGTGAGGAGGAGAGATGGATTGCCAGGAGAGGGTGTAGGGGCATAGGGTAGGAGGCACTTGTTAACCATGGACCTATAGTCTACTGTCGAATTGCTCCAAAGGCCATTATCTAAATCTCATTCTTACTCGGTTTGAATGTAATATAATCTGATGCCCAGATCGTGCATTTCATCTAGCTTTTTTTTTTTCACGTGGAAATGTCATTCATAAACAGAGCATACAATCAGACAGGTTAATTGATATTTTACCATGCAAGTGTATATGAGAAGAAATCGATATAGCCCAACCGCGTAGCCAGGATTTCATTTTGGAGGGGGCGGTAAATGCACGCGAAGCGTGCCAACACTTATACCCCCATCTCACTAGATGGCGATTCCGCTGCGATCGTCAAAAATCGACAAAGCGTGGTATATCGTACCTTGAACGTGGCTTGATCTTTTCAATCTTCTCCGTCGTACCTTGATCTTTTCTGAAGCGGCAAGGATCGCCACCATCTTCCTGATCGCCACAAAATTTTGAACATGTTCAAAACTTACGTAGCGAGATCGCGGAGGTGCTAAAGCGCATCATAATCGAGTCAAGAGCGTATTACAAACGACATATTCGTAGCTGTAACGAAGCTCCAACGCACAAAGCGTAGTAGAAGCGCATTAAAAGCGGCACCGATCGCCCGTGTTTTTCAGGCCCGTTCCCAAGACAATTCTGCTACGCTGCTTCCGTTTACGAGGCGACTGCCTTGCGCTCGACACGCTTCACACCGTTTCCACCACGACGCTTTCCCTTTGGGTGGCATGTGGCACACGTTCTCAGCCCGCTGCAGGCATTCGCGTTGTGCTTTTGCTGCGCCGCTGATGACTGGCCAGCGATTGAGCAGCGACCGTCTGCGCTGCTATGAAACAACGTGCCGATGGTAGCGGATTATCACATTTTAAACAGATTACGAGGCGACACCACGACGTTTTCAAATATACTTCCCAGAAAAAGGACCAAAAAGGGAAGCTGCCCAATCTGTTCTGCCGGCGGTCCAAGAGGAAGCGAACAAGAGGTTATGGTGGTGGTAGAGGAGGAGGAGGTTTAGTAGGAGGATGAAAATCTAACTGCTGAGCCAGCTTGAAAGAGAGAGAAAAAAAGACGCTCGCATGTCTTGATGACGAAATGGGTTACCTCCGCAAAAATATATAAATTGAATATGTTTTTAAAATAGAATGAATTCTAACCACAGTGACAGTAAACAATATTAAAATTTTAATGATTCGATCACTGATGTATTGATTGGGAAAGCACACTTTATGGGGATTCTGGCATTGTGCCCCCCCCCCCCCCTTATGAGTGCTCTCACATCAGTATACTACTTCTTGAAAGCAAATTTGAAAGGAATTTACTTAATAATTTGGAGGACAAACTTTTGTGGAAAAAATAAACAAAATATAAAACATTTTTATGCTCTTTTATGAAATTCTGGATGCATCCCTCATATTAACTATTAGGCTCATCGACATCTTTTGAGTGAAATTTTAATATATATTGTATATTATGACTTAAGTGACAGCCAGGATCGGACCCAGTATTTTTTTGGCCTCCTCCTTCTACTGTCCTCGTATCAGGTCCTTGTATTCAACTTCTAACTGAAGTTGTTGTATAATGCTAAGATGTATAAGTCCAACCAAATTCTGGACATCCATCTTGGTCGGAGGTTGGCAATCTACTGAAAAATGTCTCATGTGCCGCGATCAATATGCCGATTGCTTGAAATCGTTTCAAGAGCCCATCATGAACGTAACACAATCGTTCCATTCGTAGCACCACCGTACCGAGGTCCTAATTAGCGTATGGGCCTCGTTGTACGGTCGCTTTGATCGCAGAAGCAGCGCATCACATCTGCCTCAAATCGTGGCAAGAGCGTGGCAGCGTCGTACTACCAACGTATTACCATCGCCGTCAGCGCAGGTCCGTCGCAGTGAAGTTGTAGTGCAATCGCCTCGCAGGCTAAAAATAGAATTCGAGGACGATTCTGCTACGCTTTGCGGGATTTAGACAGATCGCCATGGTCGCCATGGTCGCCATGGTCGCCATGATCGCCATCCTTGTGAGATAGAGCGCGCGAAGCGCGCTCCCTTGTGGGTGGGTGCAGGGAGGGGGAGTTTCCCCCTCCCTTGCGAAGCGCGAAGCTTTTGGTGTTTCATAAATTGAAATGAAAAGGAGCCGTCTCTCTTGTCTCTAGTACCTATATCAGCTCCAATTCACTATATTATGATTTTGAACCTTGTTTTTATGAAACTTGTTTTCAAAAGTGATGGTGAACGCACAAAAAGGAATACAATGGAGGAAATTAAAATGATAATAACCCCGCGCGAAGCGCGGAAGCTAAAGCGTTCTATCAAATTTTTTGCCATGAAAAGGGTACGAGAAAAGGGTATTCTTAAAGATATATTGAATACTTCCCTTGGAAAGATCATATCTGATTACAAACAATTAAGCAACAGTGCATATCTTTTACTCGCAAAAACAGAGGAGAAGAAGTGTAGATGCCGGGAGGAACTCATTCCTCCCCGCGCAGAGCAATGAAACTCCGAAATTTCAAAGGGCGACGTTTCATCAAATACAGATATCTCTAATGCCCCATCGGCTCTAATTCAATTGATTTTTAAAGATTATTGAACTTCATTACAATCAAAATAGTGCACAAAAAGTTGAAACTTCTGTGAATTATTGTAATCATATAAAAAGGATGCCTAATTTCTTTGACTTATCCTGAAGCGCTTCGTTTTGAAATATATATAATAGTGTCATTCAAAATTTCAAACTGAGGGCGCAAAACAGGACAGGAGATCTTTAAAAATAAAATGAAGTTTAATAGAATTTGATAAAAATATTGTATTTCTTATTTAATACGACACGAATTTAATACCTTCCTCTTTTTGATTTAGGAACCTGTTTCCCCCATAAAAATTATGGGTGTTTAGTAATGAGCTGAAAAGCGGGAAAGTTGACTTTATGGAGGTGACGGCAGAAATTGATATAAGGATCTTACCCACCCGCAGCCGACCCGACCAAAAGTTGCGCGATCAAGTAAAAAAAAATGATAAATTCCTATACTAATGTATACATTTGTACTTTAACTGGTAAGAAATACATATAGCTGAGGTGGAAAAACAGGGCCAGAGAAAGGGTGGGGGAACAATGGAGATCTTCAACATTGTCATTTAACCGCGCGCAGCGCGGAAGCAAAATTCATATATAAATTTAGAGCAAGAGACAAAGAGTGAAGGAGTTTCTCTAATGAGAAAAAAAATAATAATAAGAAGGAAAAAAACACAAAGCTACCTTTCTTCCCTTTCCTCCCTTCCCTTTCCTCCCTTCCCTTTTCCTTTTCTCCTCTCTTTTTTTCCTTCTTTTTTTTCTTTTTGGGTACGTTTTGGGGGGGGGCGACCGCCCCCACCGCCCCCCTGGCTACGCGCCTGATATAGCCTCACTTGAAATTAGACAAAACGGTAAACGAGTCAATTGTTTATTGGCCCGAATTTATCAGAAGACAAACTCGTTGTATCTGAACTTGGATCGGAAGAATGGTTTGATTGATTTTAATTTATTTACAAATTAGATCAAGAAATCACTTTAATATGAATAAATATAAATCAATAAATCAGTAAATGAAATAAAACGGATAGTAGACCGAGTGGTTGGAGATCAAGTGGCCTTTACGAGTTATACAGGAATTACCTTTTTAGCACGACTACTGGTGACCTTTCTTTGTGAACATTAAAGTCGGACAAGGAATATCACCAGTGGCGTACCTAGGATTTTCTACAAGAGGGGGGGGGGGGGCGGGCAAAACGTTAGCCAAATAAATTGACGAGCGAAAAAAAGGTCTTCAATCACAATAAAGGATTTCGTACCAGATAAAAAAATTGACAAGCAAAACAAAACGGGTCTTCAAGCTCGTCAGGGGGGAGGGGGAGGTCTTTCAAGTTCTCCAGAGAGGGCAGGGATACGTCCTTTGCATGGGTTGTGGCTGGTCAGGGGGGGGGGGATAGTCTGCCCCCCGTAGGTACGCTATTGAATAGCACAGTTATCATGGTTACGACATTTTAAACGTCATTATTTTGGCAAAAAAGGTTATGTCTTCATCATTTGTACACAAAGCAAGCTTATAATGACATATTCCGATTTACTCATTATTTTTATTGTGTGTATTTTAAAGTATGTATTTGATTAAATAAATTATACATTGATTTAACACTTAATCATGATTTCAAGTAATAACAGATAAAAGGCAAAACAATGTGCATTAGCCTACCCAATGAATCTTTATGATTATGATCTTTATTTTACTACACCTTAAAATTCAATAATTTCGTTATTCTTTTTTTCAGAATTAGATGACATCTTCAATATTTTATTCAATGCATTACTCTATTAATTTAGATATAATCATTTTAAAACGGAGGACCTATTTTTTTAATAACTGGTATAAAGTAAACACAACAATAATGAAGTAATAATCATCATAACATTAACAATTTACATGTATTTGCGCAGGTAAGCCATTTCAGTTATAAAACCGCTTTACAAGCAGTCCCTGCATAACATAACTAGTATTACCCTTCGCCAATCTAATTGCTGAGCGGTAAGCAAAAAGGCAAAACGTCCCATTTTTGTAAGTCTTTCGTTTGACTCTGCCGGGGATCGAACCCACGACTAAACGTCGTTCTATCACTGAACCAACATGCCTCTATACATCCAACGCTCTAAACCAATGCTTCATACAGGGTCTTAGTATGGAGAGTTGTTGGTCTAAGGTTTTATTTTTTTAATAACCGAAACTGATGGAAGACTCCGCACTTTAGCAAAATATTCTTTGTTTTTTACCATACTACTTGTGGATGATTAAAACCGTTTACATTTATGGGTACCAAAAGTGCGTTATATTCACATTTGTGTGAAAAGCAACATCCCCCCCTCATTTATGCCAGTGTGATTGACGTTGATGAAGAGTGATAACAATCAGAAACGGCTGTCGACGTGGTCATTGCTTAATATAAGAGGCGATGTTGTATCAATGATGTAACATCCGGCGAGATCAGTCAATATCAAAGACACTAAGATTTGAAGAATTAGGGTTCGGATCTGAACATGATACATCATTAAACAGATGAAGATCAATTTAGAACAGTCCAAGAATGTGATTAAATTTCATGTGTTACGCCTTTACGGTAAAATGAAGATTAGATTTTCGACAGCTAATTCTTCACTGAGATGGAACCTTTGCAATCTTCATAAAAAAAAAAAATCCTTATTAAAAACCATTTGATAAAGGTGTAGAAATATTTCTCCAAAACAATGGGCTGTTTTACCCCGTCCTTTACTTTATCCCGTTAAAGTAATTAAAAAGGTTTTATTATGAATTTCCAGTCCCCATGAGTGTATGTGAGAAAGAGAGAATGAGTGCAAAGGGGAGGGGGAGAGAGATAAACTAGAGATAAAAAGAGATCGAGGGAGAGAGGGGTTGTGAAGTTACCATGTTCCTTACCGATTGTGTGAAAAAAAGACAGGCGAAACTCCAAATACATATTCACCGATCTGAAAAATCACAAGTTCGAGAACGAGTGAAAATCATGAAAATAGTGTGGTGGCAAATTATCAGGATGAACCCTCTAGAGGGCGTATATTCACTAGCATCGAGCCGACAAGACAGCGGACTTCAATCATGTCAATAGTACCAGCGTAGCTGAGGAGGAGGGGGTGTCCCTTGATATAATCGTGATGCCCTTTACTGTTTGTAATTTTTGTACGAACTGTGTCGGGCACGCCACTGACTAAATTTATCGTTATTTCTACTAAACATGGAAAAAACCTAAAAATCACTGGTACATGAATACATGAAAAAGCTAAATGGATAGCAGAGGCGTCGATCCTGTGAGGGTAGGGGGGGGGGGCGATCGCCCCACCAATGAAAATATTGGGGGGGGGCAAAACGACATGTTTCCACTGATGTGTAAAAATAAAATAAGATTGTAATGTTACACAGAAATCAGCAAGCGAGATTTGAGATACCAACTCGTTCTTTATTTAAAATTGTGCTCAAAATGTCCGCTTTTTAGATTGGAATATCAACATTTTCAGCTCGCGCTTCGCGCTCGCATCATTTATGTAGCAAGACCCCATACTTTCCATGATTAAATAGGTGAATAGAATGTCCCGTTTCAGTTCTAAACCTCAACAGAACTCCCGCTTCGATTTGCAATAATTTTTTGTTGGATATATATCTTGTTCTTTATCAAAAACGTCCATTAAACTGTCTTTTTTCAGATCGAAATATCAAAATTTTCAGCTCGCGCTTAACGCTCGCATCTATTGATCTTTTAGATACCCGTCTTAATCATTGGCACTAAAATGCTTCGAATATCAAGCTTTCAGGGCTCGCTCTCGGCACTCGCATTATCTGTGTAGTGAGATATACGTGTATCTACCCTCCTCATGAGTTACTACAAACAGTCCTAAACAAGTACATTTTTCCTATTTTCATGTCAGTATATTAAAAAATTTCAGCTAGCGCTTCGCGCTCGCATTCATTTGTTGGTGAGATATGTGTCTCTATCTCATGAGTCACATATATATATATATATATATATATATATATATATATATATATATATATATATATATATATATATATATATATATATATATATATATATTATATATACGCCGGTGCCTTTACCACTAGACCACAGAGACTGGTTAGTGGCTAGGCCGAACCCAATCCGATTGACGTCAGATAGACAGATTTTCGACACTATACCAATTATAATTTCCTTTGTCGGGTGAATTATGATTGGTATAGTGTCGAAAATCTGTCTATCTGACGGTCAATCGGATTGGGTACGGCCTAGCCACTAACTAGTCTCTGTGGTCTAGTGGTTAAGGCACCGGCGTTCAAAGCTGGGGGCCCGGGTTCGATTCCCGGCAGAGACATTTTTTCGGCATCACCAATTTTTCCAAAGGGTAGATAGCTCTGGGGAACCTTGATTTAAGCTACGCCTACCATTGTTCTCTTCATCCATTTCTTTACAATATTTAAATAAAAAAGAGTCGCCAAAAGCTGTTGTACATGTTCACACACACACACACACACACACACACACACACACATATATATATATATATATATATATATATATATATATATATATATATATATGCATATGTATGTGTGTGAGTTTGTTTGTTTTGCCATTGGAAAGTTGATTCAGGATTTTGCCCCCCCCCCCAATCTGAAAAATGGATCGACGCCCCTGATGGATAGGTAATTTAAATGTTTGTAAACTCCCTATTAGCCATTTGAGGATCACCAAGTAAATCGAAACGTTTAAACTTTCAATTCATTTCGTAACCCATTCCATCGCCTCTCAATTTTATGTTGCTCTAATATTATACAAATAAAGCGTATAACGCCGCGGAGTCCTGAACTTTGAAGCATGATATAAAATCATTATTATTATCTTGTTCTTGCTTGCACGAGAGCTATCGTCTTCGTGTACATTGGTTTACAGAAGTGCTCTGCTCATCGATAGTTTACTCTCTAAAAGAAGGAGGAGATACAAAACGGTAATACAAGACAACCCCCCCCCCCCCACTAATTTTTTACTTTTATGATCCTTCAGCATGTAAATAACATATAGAGACATTTATTTTGTCATTGCTGAAGGAAAAAACATCATGGCTGGGTTTTGAACCCACGTCCCTCTAATTGAAAGACGAGAGTGGTAACCACTAGACCACCCCCATCCCTCCCTCCCAGAGAAAAAGAGGAAGAGGAACCATGCAAAGAGGGTTGGGGCAACGTCTCTAAGATTTCTTTATGTGATATGAAAATAGAACAGGGCAAGAAGGAGGAAATATAGAAAGGGGAAAATAAGAAAGATTTAATTAAAGATAGATGACTGGACAAGAAGGGGGGAAGACAAAAGGGGAAATGAAATATTTTTATTAAAGCATAAATGGCTGGACATCTAAAACCCTAATTGCTTGATAAGAAAAATAATTTCAAAATATCGTCAGCTCTTGGGTGCTGTTGCCCGCCTTTCTCCCACCATTTAATTGCCATGACGACTAACCCCCTCCCCCAGACGGATTTTTACATTCTACCCTTAGCCCACTAATTTACCTCCCTTTTCCGAGATAACGACTCTACCCAAAGGGCTTGTTTATTGCATTTATGTCATGTAAATATTTATATTTCTATCTCTAATATTTACACACTCTACCCTCAGCCCACTAATTTACCTCTACATGTCCTACCAAGATTACGACAATGTCCAAAGGGCTTGTTTATTGCGTCTAAATCATGTTCGATGATATTAATATTTATTTTATTTTTTATATGTTATATTTATACGTGAAGAGTACACACCTTTGACATTAATAGTTAATAAGATTATGCATAACGAAATAAATTGTATGCAAATTAAGATTAAACAGACGTCAAAGTGCAATATAAGGTTGAGCTGTATGATCATGTCATCGTGATAGTATCTGGGGGTGTCGTCAGCCTTGGCCATTTCAAAAGGCGTTGGAAGGACTAACTACCGGCAATTTCAGATTGGATTTACATTAAAAAAGGGTAAAGTGTATACGTTATTAGAATTTAGAATAATTGTAGTTGATATTACAGTGATAATGATAACATGCCTTTATATATCGACATCAATCTAGAAATATCCCATTCCGAGGCGCAAAGGAGAAAACAAAAAATGAGAGAGTTTGGCCCTGGAGTTTGGATGAGCATGATGAGTGAACTAGTGCCAAGAACTGTTAGACCAAATAAGACTTTTAGTTTAAGCTCGCTTACCATTACCTACACTCGTTGTTGTATAATATCAGAGAAAGTCTATTCACTATTATAGGGTTAATCATGTGGGGTCTTACGAAGAAGCTGGTGTAATGTTCTGAGCTGACGGTATGGAAGGCATGACAAGATCTTAAAAACCTTTTGGTGCAACTCTATAAGGTTTCGAAGTGAACATTGGCATAATTGTCATAATAGTGTCGTGACTGACATAAAATTGTAAAACTGGATTATTATTCTGCAACGAGGGTATAATTTGATGCAAAAAAATAATTATCTGAAATCATTAAAAACTCCTTGCATGAAACAATCGAAAAAGAATGTAGCATACAATATGTCAATGTAGGTACTACACCCATCGCACCCCTCCCTCCCACTCCCTCCCTTTATCGTTCTCGCTGTAAAGCTCTCTCTCCCTCTCAATATTGCTGTTTTCTCGATAACAGTGCATCAAATAACTGTTATCTGATCAATTAATATCGTATTATGCGTATTAGGCTTCTCGCCCCCAATCCTATTTCTCTTTAGGCTTCTCGCTACCATTTCTTTACAGCTCCCAACCTTAACCCCCTTTAAATTCTCTTCACGATGGCGTCTAAACTCAGCTCAGATGAAGAGGGCGCTGTTTGTGAAGAAGCTGATTGCAAATCGATTACTGACGTCACGTTCTATGTGAAGGAGAAGAAGAAGCTCTGTCATGACTGCGCCTTGAAAAAAGAATGCATCGGAATAGTACGAAGAGGTGTACCTAATCTCTTCTGTGAGAAACATGAGAAAGTTATGGATATGTACTGTAAGACGCATAGGGAAGTCTTATGTCTTTCTTGCGCTGTGATAGATCATCATGAAAAACCTTGTGTACGGCAGGACATAGAGGACGCACTACGGGAAAACAAAGCAAAGCTCACCATCCTTCAGAAAGCAGTGATGGACAAATTGGAGCTATTACAAGCTTATGGGATTGAGATTTATCAGGGTAAACAAGTCCCAGACGAACATTTTAAAACTATTCAGAATGAGGTTGATTCCGAAATCAAAGAGGAGATCGAAGCAGACAAAGCCAAGGAAAAGGAAGATGCTGATAAAATCGACAAGGAGGTTGATGGGGAAAATGAGCAGCATCAAGAGGAGATTCGAAAGCTCCAGGATAAAATTAACCAGAACAACGCGAAGAGAGAGGAGAGACACAATGAAAATCGTTTAAATGCAGAGAAGAGACGAAAACCGATAATTGATAAACAGCGTATTCTTCAGAATGACATTCAGAACATCGCTCAAGAGATCGAGAGAAAGATTGGAGAACTTGAGAAATCATGGCAAGACGACACAAAATCAGCAGAGAAAGCAAAAGAGACACTGGACAGAATTCTTGAAGACGATAAAAATATTGTCATAGATGGACATCGTGTGCATGCATCAGTGAGTGAGGAACTAAAGAAGGAACTGAATGAGGGTGAGGTGAAAGAAATAAATCGTGTTGTATCAGGTGTGAGGTTTGTGAAGGGTGTTGGGAGAGAGAAGTATGATGGAAGAATTGATGGGTATGATGGAGAGTGGAAGCTCATTGATACAATCAATGTCAGAGATAAAATCAGATACCCGCGTATTGTTGGATGTATAGATGAAGATAAGGTGATGATCACAGATGCACTGATTGGTGGAAGACATACCTACATGTTAGATTTGAACAGTAAAACCACACAGAGAGTGATCAACAGTAGTGATACATCACTTATATACTCATGTGCAGTACTGAATGATGACAAGATAGTATGTGGTAGATACATCAAAGGTTGTACAGGAGACAGTCTACCTGAGTGCATCAGTGTATACGACAGACAGTGGAATCACATCAGTGACGTCACAATACCAAGAAACACGACGCGTACTGATGCATGGGTGTACGTTGCAATCGATCAGGATGGGATGATCATCGCTGCTGAAGTGGGTCAGTCTATGATATACGTCATCAACCCAGCTAATGATGAGATTATCAATACCATCAAGTGTAAAGAGGAGATAGTAATGCGCGGTGTGCTGTCATCAGGTCACATCATCGCTCTACCCTTTAAAAGAGATCGCAGAGCACTCATCATTGACAGAGAGGGTGATCACAGGGAAATCCCCCACAGTGATGTCATCTTGAATGTGTGTTTTGATCGTATGACAGACAACCTCTACGTCGTGACATCAGATAATGAGTACGAGACGTGTGTGATTGATCAGGTGATGAGTGAGGGTGATATGAAGAAGAGAAGAGTAGCATCATTCCCTTTATCAACTACACTGAGGGATGGATTCGCTCACCTTGTTTTATCTGGAGTGATCATGACATCATCAGGTGATATGATTGCTAGTGATGAACATAATATTCTCAGATTCAAAAAACGATTCATCCTCTAGCTCCATGACAGATGAAACCGAACAAACAAATGATAGTGGGAATGATGCTACATCTAACCAATATATGCTTTCAAATTAAAAAGAATAAAAAACACAATGCAAACGCATGATTCATTGTAATTCATGGTTTCTTTATGGGTAAGCTTCATATTCATATTGAAAACCTATCAGGGTTAATACTCTTTTATTGTACACGTTGTTTCAGAATATCTTATACCAGACTACGCCGTCGCTTCGTTGGCGTAAGTAAACATTAATATAAATTATGTCTGCATAGCAGCTTTTTATTACTATTCCCGTGTATATTTCATTTTAGTTCGACATATGTAAAACTGAACAATTAAAATGTTCCTCATTTATGTAATCATGCTGGTTTAAAAAAAAATAATCCTTTTAATAGTCCATCGCGTGTTTTAAAGCTACCACGGTCTTATCCTTCTAATGAAACAGTAGGTGTTACTCTAAAAAAATGTTCAGTGGTATCTTGATTCAGTAATGAAAGTTAAAATTAAACGAAGCGCTATGCTCCTTTACATTAAAATTGTGTACTTTTGACTTCTTTGAAAGCGCGTTATATTAGACCATAATTGTTCTCATAATAATGTTGCGATTTGGACCGTGCTCACGTTTGCTGTATCTCGATGCGCATTACATCTTAACATTGCTTGCTTGTTTGTATATTTTCACTTCCAACATCAGATCAACATAAATCAACAAAGTTTATTACATCTAAACATTGCTTGTTTGTATATGGTCACTTCCAACATCAGATCAACATAAATCAACAAAGTATTTTGCTGTAGCTTCATACGAAACAGCCCCTGGAATGATCTCGATCAAGCATGATATGATTATAATTACCTGAATTTACCGAGAAAGGGGGCTGTTGCAATGATTACAATACATTTTGGTTGATTGCACTTTGTGTCTTGCCAAAAGAAATACATTGTAGATACATGTAACATTAAGCAGTAGTGTATAACATCCCAATTTGGTCTTGGTGACCAGAATGTACCAGTATAGTGTTTATTTACTAAACGGGATCTGTTGTTACAAGAATGCGCATTTGAAAATGATTTATTACATTTTGGTCACGTATAGCTATGTTATATTTTCTTTGGTCCATAACAGGATAAGAGTGAAATGGAAATTTAATTAAAATGGTGACTGGTTTGAGTTTGAATGTCCATGACGTCAATAACTGTTTGCTTGCTAGAAAGTTTATTAAATTTAGTTGCAGGTACAATAAAACGATAACTGCAATTTGTTGGATTTTTTTTTATTTTCATCCTACCGAAAATGCTTTTGCTAATGCTTTGTGTAATCGAGGCCGTTTTTACTTCATCTTTTCTTCTTCAGAATCTAAATGAATATCTGCAAGAGTTTGACATAAATTGTGTCGTTGATTGCTGGTCGGTTTTATACCAAAACATCCAGATACATAAAGATGATTCATTCGCTTTAGTAAACATGATCAGTTAGATGTTTGTGGTTGACTGATGTAAATACGTTTATTTCAATACTATATCGGGCAGTGACTGTTTTGCTGTAAATTTATGTTCAGTTATGTATGAATGACACGGAGGAAATTGTGTATTCGCAGTCACATTTATTATAATCACCTAAAGATCTAAAATCGGTTAGATTTCTTTTATTTTTCATGCGTACTGAAGTTATTTCTATCGATGAGTTGTTTATTCAAGATTGTTTTGACTACATCTTTTCATCTAAAGAATGTAAATTAACTTGATTGGGAAAGACGATCAAAACTAAATTGGGAATCTGGGATGTTTGCGATAGTTGTTGTTTCATATACGATTTATCCATGCATCTTTTGCTGTTTTCATGTATCATATTTTACTATTAAACAAAAATTATTAAAGGTCATTTGTACATACTACAACTATATCATTTGAATATCTAAATCTACTGTAAAAAAGCCATTTAAATAGTTTTAGAGTTATGTATTATTTGGTTCTTTACAAGGATAATGCTTTACTTATACTTCTATTTAATCTATCTTAGTAGATTTAACAGGTGATTTTGCTATAGTCTAAAAATATATCGATTGCTGCTATATTTTTTTTTTGAAAACATGGCCTATATTGTAGATGCATTTGCTTGAAGGAGATTATTTTGCCGCAATAATATTGTATAATCTTTTTTTCGCAAATAAGATAAAAATGAAAAGAAACATCAAATGTGAGTAGATACAAAAGCTATTGCGTGCATGGCTTTACATGAGGTTATGAAAAAATCTGTAAGGCTGGATCGCCAAAACACGACAGTATGAAATATTATGAATGGAATTTGAATTTTCAAATATGTATACCACTTAGAAAATGATGTAGTATTTTTATACTATGATTATGATGTACATACATGTAATCACATAGGGGTCCTGAAAAGTTTCGTTTGTAATGGATTAAATTCGTTTCATGTTTCGTACTAACAGGTGGGTGTTTCATAAGCATGTTCGTAAGTTGAGAGCGACTTTAAGAACGACTGGTGATCCTTTCTTTTGGTAAATGTTATACACCATTGGCGGTGGTTTAGCGCGTAAGAAAGGTTCACCAGTCGTTCTTAGAGTCACTCTTAACTTATCATACTTACGAACAGCTTTGTGAAACGCCCCCCCCCCCTGTAATGACTTTGTATTAATACTTAGGAGTATAAAATGAAAATGGGATGTTAGCGCAATAGTCTGCAAAAGGGGTTGTAAACGCTTTCTGAGATCGTCTATTGTTGTTTTTATGAATTATGTTTTACTCTTAACCATGAGTTAGCAAAATATTTGCATATTACATTACACTAAATCATTTCAATACAAACCTGTATATTTGTATTACCAAAGGAGTTCTTTAAAGTAAATTTGGGATGTTAGCGATAGTTAGAATATATTTTTTTCAAACACAAATCCAAACACCTTTTTTATTATTATTTTCATACGTTATCTTTACTATTAATCGGGAGGTAACCGAGTTACTGATCATTAGCATATTCTTCACACTACTAATAACTTTAACATCTTTTTAATCTGCTTTCAAAATATTTTCTAAATAAAGTTAGAATATGAGTGAAGGTTGGGAAAGTTTATTGAACGTATTATCTGGTATTCTTTCTTTTTAGGGGGCTGTTTTCATGTTCTTTATATTAGATAATTTTAATATCTAAATCTGCTTTAACATGTTAAAGGAAAAGTCCACCAGCAAAAAAAGTAGATTTACGTAAAATAAGAAAAAGCAAACAAGTCAATTTCGTTTAAGCTGGTTATTGTCAAATCTGTAAACATTGAAAGTTATAAAATGTCAAACAATAATAAAAGAAAAAAAGTGGGTGAGGGATATCATTGTCTCTCTCATTTACATCACTGAGTTATTATTTTACATGTAAGCATATGACTGTCTTCGGAAAAACTGAGAAACTGTAACGTGCTATACTTTTTTTTTTTTAATCAGATTTTGATAAAATTTGTAAGTGTTATGCTTGCTTGACTTTTCTCTATTGATTCAAATCATTATTTTGGGCGGGCCTGACCTTAAAAAACAATTAATAAAATTAAAATGGGTGTTTATCATTGCCATTACATGCTTGGTTTCCGCTTTAATAAATTTCATCGCTCCTCAAAGAATCCTGTAAGACTAATTATTTCAGGAATTAAATGGGACCATTAAGAATCAGCAAGAAGTTGTTAGACTTTAGTTAGAGAGAGAGAGGGAGACAGGGGAGGGGGGGGGACGGGGAAGCAAAGACACAAGCAGTGAAAGAGACAGAAAGGGAAGGGAAACACGGGGAGAGGGGAAGAGAGGGAGAGACAGAAATAGAGACACATGAAACAAAACAGAGGGAAGGGGAGAAAGAGAGGGAGAGATGAAGAATCGGACGAATTTATTCAAGAAATGAGACAGAAAGAAAGTAAAATAGGGAGAGGGAAGATGGCAAATGAACATTCAGAGACAGAGAAGAAACACCAGAGAGATAGATAGAGAGGGGGGGGGATAGTGAGAGAATGTGACAAGCAGAAAGGGGAGAGAGGCAGGAGAGGAGGTTGTAGTGAAGTTGACGTATTTTTATTCTCCGATCATCATCTAACACACTTGGTCTACATGTACCATCAATGTGGTCTGGTATTAGTTTGGTACAACCATCCCTTGGTCTTTATGTCATCTAGTCTAATACCCAGATTGGGTATAGCTTTCATTAAGTCTATTATCTGTTGTACTTACATAATGGAAATGTGATCCATAATTAATTCATATAATGATATACCATAAATGCTGTTAGATCTAGTGGATATATAAGACGATATGGGAATGGCCAAACTCGACATTACACAAAGTGCGCAATAGGCTGAATAATAACTCAGCCCAGAATGGTTATTTATACGGACTAGTGATAAAACATTGAAGTATGAAACGCCTTGCAACTTGATTATGTGTTAAAATGATAACGAAATCCATTGTTTTTTTTTTTTTTTTTTGCTCTCATGAATTTCGTAAACAGTAGAGAAAACCCCAAACAAGTATACATTTTGGGAAAGCTAGGTAAAACCCATGATTTTTATTTTAGTCAAACCACAATATGATAGTCTCTGACGTGAGTAATGTTTGTATAAGAAAAAATAAATCAGATATTCCAGGGTATTTATTCTCTTCATGCTAGATGATTTTCATGTTTCAATAAAAGCATTCATCTCTCACAATAGAATCCGCACAATCTCATTATTTTAAGAGTAAAAACACAGTGAATGAATGAATGAAGAGAGAAAGAAAGGTTGAGAGAGGTCGGAGGTCAATGTGACTGAGTAAGAGAGAAGAGGGGAGGGAACTAGAAAGCGAGAAATACATTGATTGAATTATAAGTAATGGATAATATAATGTTTGAAAGAGGATAATTGAGAGAGAGAGGGGGAGAGAGCGCGGGAAAGAATGGTGTCAGAAGAGAGATAGTGCATATTCATTACAATTTCCATGATAATAATCTTTAAAGTATGAAAGACATTGCTTATTGCAAGATGGCGATTGAGAGGGATTAAAAGTCTGCATATGAAGAGCTCACTTGTAAAAGGGGTTAGGTCAATTGTTCATCACATTTGATTTTTATATCTCAATGTATAGATGGTTAGTAGCTCTATAAGACGATACCAAAGAAAAGTTTAAATTCCTAGTAAAAAGTGAACTAAAATGGCAAAGAAAAATAACTTCTTTTTTTTCAAAAGGGGTTAGGTCCATTTCAGCTTAGTTGCAAAATGGGTTAGGTCGACACATATATATTTTTCTTGGAAAAGAATATCTTAGAAAACATGAAGACAGGTACATTTCTTTTATACCCAATTTTATGTTCTCATGGTGGGGTATCATGGAAACTCAGTTTCGCATAAAAATATTGCAATATGGGGAATGAAAACAAATTGATTTTCTTGGAGTGGACCTAACCCCTTTTGCATCCAAACTCTTCTGAAGAACTCATTTGTGAAAAGTGGTTAGGTCCATTTTTCGTAAATTTTATGGTTTTCTGTCACTAAACCTCTACATTTTTAGTCACTCTGATGATACCAAAGAAAATTTGAAATTCAAATGAAATCGTACATGAAAGTGGCAAAGAAAAAATAACTTCTTTAATCAAAAGAGATTGGATTCATTTCAGTTTACTTGCCAAGGGGGTTAGGTCCACAATGTTGTTTAAAAAATATGTATAAAAAAATCGAAGACAGGTAGATTTGCTTTTTATACCCAATCTTATGGTCACATGATAGGGTAGTACATCATGACAATTTAGTTTCTCACAAGGATATTGCAATAAGTGAGAATAAAAACATGTTTTTCTCGGAATGGTCCAAAGTGGACCTAACCCCTTTTGCAACTAAACTCTTTAAATATCAAATAATAATACAATGAATGAGACCAAGTGGTCGTAGACGATACTTGACGATATCGCCCCAAACAGACATCTTTAGTTTCAGCGTTTTAGTTCAGGCAACACACCACTAACTATCCATAGGCTCATGTGCTAAACATGAGAACTGATAAAACCACAAAAATAAGTGTTTATACGGACACGATTCATACCTTTGTCACTTAGAAATAATAAAATATCCTTCATTTTCTAATAATATGATGGTATGTTTTTCAGTTCGGGGAAATAACAACGTCCCTATCAAATACTGAAATGATCAAGCAATATTACCTTACTTATCTGAAGCAGTAATAATCATAATTCATCTTAATGTGATAAAAATTTCTCAGAAATGTATCATGGATTTTACATGAATTTATTTATATGAAGACGTCATATACGGAAGCGGGTGAGGGAAACTCCCCTGTATGACCGGAACCCAGTGGCGTGCGTGTGGCCTTCACCTCCGGTAGAGCATTCCTCTGCGCATGTCTTTGAGTGTAGTCTTTCATTCGGGATTGGTATTGGTTGCTCCCTTTAAAACTAAGACATTGAGAACGCGAAAAATTATTATCAAATATATTATACGAAGCGTAGATCACGAATTGCCCTATTTTCATCTCAGTTCACTGGTCAGAATGCATCTTCATCATTACAGATGACTTGACCTTCGTTAAGAATGAACACAATTGCTTTTAATTGTTAATTCTATATTTAAACAATATCAATTTTCAACAATTTGAAAGGGAGACACTTTGTTGTTGTGTTCTTAAACAATAAAATCAGTGAGGAATTGTTATTTGACAAGCTTCGGAAGTGATTTTTTAAAGAAGGAAACATATAGGCCTAGGCATGGAAATAATTATTTGTATGAATGAAACTTTAAGTCGTTCCCCTATGCCTGTCACCCACCCCCCCCCCCCCCTTCCGTGCCTGGATACGGACTAGTGATAGAACATTGAAGTCTAAAACGCTTTGCAACTTGATTATGTGCCACTGTGATCCATTGCTTATGGTTCTTGGAGGGGATTCACACGCTCGCATTCTGCGTCATTCTAGTGTTGCGTCATTCCATTGATTAATCGAATGACGCAGTTTGAGCGTGTGAATGCAAAACAGCGTAAATTGAAATGCGCAAATCACATGATGGTATCGAGGTGTTTTCCAGTGATGACATTCAAGAATGACGGAGCGAAATGATGCTTTGATTCCAAAACTTAATTCTGGGGGCGGAGCTTACGTTGACCTGTCAACCACTTCCGCAGAAAACCCATTTTCTGCTCTGTTGACAAATTTTAGCGATTCACGAGTGATTGACGGAGTGCCAAAAATAAGCCACACCTCTTCTTATCGGTGCGAATCGTGAAGCCGCAGAATTCCCGAATCCTTCTGAGCCATGTGAACGGAAGATGATTCTAGTGTCAAATACAATTTGGCATTGTAAAGTATTCAAATGACGCAAAATGCGAGCGTGTAAAATCAGGGCACTGGGAATGTTTTTATGGGAAGGGGTGCTGAGTAAGTAAATTAGACAAGTAAAAAAAAAACCAGATTTTTTTTCTCGAAATCGGCAAAGGTCGTTTTGGTCCCAAGAAAATTGACAAGCCAAAAAAAAAAACCAACAAAACAAGTGGAATGCCTCTGGCACTCTCACCTGCATCACGCGATTCAATATAGATCAGTGCTGACTTTAAAAACTACTATAACTCGCACAAGATGTACAGTGATACTTGGTTACTCTTATTTTCACGTTTTATGAATTAGACCAATACACTTACAGAGATATGATGGTAATTCAACAAATACCCCCAACGTGGCCAAAGTTCAATGACTTTACACGACCTTTGACCTTGATCATGTGACCTGAAACTCGCACAGGATGTTCATTGATACTAGATAATTCGTATGTCCAAGTTTCATGAGTCAGATCCATTAACTTTCAAAGTTATGTTGGTAATTCAACAGATATTCCCATTATGGCCAAAGTTTATTGACCTTTGACCTTGGTCATGTGACCTAAAATGCGCACAGGTGTTCAATGATACTTGATTACTCTTATGTCCAAGTTTTATGAACTAGACCAACATACTTTTAAAGTTATGATGATAATTCAACAAATACCCCCAATTTGGCCGAAGTTTATTGACCCTATATGACATTTCACCTTGATCATGTGACCTGAAACTTGCACAGGATGTTCAGTGAAACTTTCTTACTATTATGTTCAAGTTTCATGAATCAGATCCATAAACTTTCAAAGTTTAATATGATGGTCATTCAACAGATACCCCAAACTCGGCCAAAGTTCATTGACCCTAAATGACTTTTGACCTTGGTCATGTGACGTGGACTCATGCAGAATGTTCAGTGATACTTGATGAACCTTAATATGTCCAAGTTTCATGAACTAGGTCTATATATTTTCTAAGTTATGATGACATTTCAAAAACTTTACCTCAGGTTAAGATTTTGATGTTGATTCCCCCAACATGGTCTAAGTTCATTGACCATAAATGACCTTTGACCTTAGTTATGTGACATGAAACTTCAGTATTCAGTATTACTTGATTAATCTTATGGCCAAGTTTCATGAACTAGGTTTATATACTTTCTAAGTTATGCTGGCATTTCAAAAACTTAGATTTAGGTTAAGATATGATGTTGACGCCGCCGTCGGAAAAGCGGCGCCTATAGTCTCACTCTGATATGCAGGTGAGACTAAAAAAAAGGGGGGGGGGGTCAATACAAAGTGTTTGTCTTTTTACATAAATTTTTTTCTATTTTACACACCTACCAGAATTCCAGGGGGTGCTGCCTATGGAAAATTATACACGCAGCACCCTCTGTGAAAATCCCCCAGCACCCCCGCTTCCAAGGGCCATGTGTGAACCCCTCTTGCTTTCATGAATTTCGTATACAATAGCGGAAGCCAAAAAACATGAAAACTCACCGTACATTTTGGGACAGCTATATAATGATTCTACATGCAGTACTGTGTCAAAGTCAAGCCTATTATCTGAAATAATATCGCCAATGACGTGAGTAATGTTTGTACAGTGCGTCTCAGAAAAAAACGAAACCGAGATTTAGCGATGATTTATCATAACTTAATCATAAATAAAATAGACAAATGACCTATCAATGTAAAGCTTAGAATCTCCTCTTTCATCTGGTATTACTTAGATTATTCCTCATTCACGCATGAGTGAGTAAAAACAATTCGAAGAGAGGATGCCAAAAACTCACTTGGCGGGGGGTATCTGAATTTCAAAAAGAAAATCACATGACTAAAAAGTTCAATATCTGCTCTTTTCTTTGATACCTCAATCACAGAAAATGGTCGAGAATTAAAAAAGTTATGATCCCTCAAAATAATGCTTTCCCTAATTTCATTAAATAAACTTGTTTTCACCGGTTTCCCACAGAAGCTATCGCACGGTAACAAAAGACTTCATCCATGGCTGATCGTTAACAAAACGGAGTGTCCAGTGATTTTGAACGCTAGCCTGTAAAACCTCTTCATTTTCTGAAGTTATTGAAATTCAAGCCTTATTTCAAATAACCAGAACTTTGTTATTTCTTGACCATTTTCTGTAATTGAGGTATCAAATTAAAGAGCAGATATTGAACTTTTTAAAAATGTGGTTTTCTTTTTAAAACACAGATACGGCCCGCCAAGTGACTTTCTGGTATCCTCTTTTCAAATTGTTTTTGCTCACTCATGCGTGAATGAGAAATAATCTAAGTAATACCAGATGAAAGAGGAGATTCTAAGCTTTACATTGATAGGTCATTTGTCTATTTTATTTATGATTAAGTCATGATAAATCATCACTAAATCTCGGTTTCGTTTTTTCTGGGACGCGCTGTATAGGGAAAAATCAAAACACGCATTCCAGGATGTTTATTCTATTCATGCTTCAATGATTTTAATGTTTCAAGAAAAGCACTCATTTTATATATTAGAAGCCGCACAGTCTCGTTATTTCAAGAGTAAAAACAAAGTGAATGACTTCAGAGAATGATGAGAGAGAGAAAGGGTGAGAGGGGTGAAAGGTCAAGGTGACTGAAAACGAAAAAAAAGAGAATGGAACTAAACAGCGAGAAATGTATTTTTATTATTACTATTTACTACTAATAATACATGATTGAAAAAAGAGAGGCTGAGAGAGATGAAGAGAGAGAGAAAAATAGGAAATGGATCTGTCGGGATTGAGATTATTATGTAGATTTTAAAAATCAGAGGTCAAGTCCATCTCAGAAAATGTTTAATAAATACAGAAAAATCAGATAAGCACAATGCAGAAAATTTCATCAAAATTGATGTAAAATAAGAAAGTTACATTTTAAATTTTTGCTAATTTTTCAAAAAATGGTTATTTGCACAATTTAGTAACATGCCTAGTAGACAATCGATAGAGTGTCCCTCACTCCCTATTTCTTTTTTTATTGTTTGAACTATACAATATTTACATTTTTACCGATTTGACAAAAGGACCAACTTGACTGAACCATAAAATGTTAATCAATGGTAATTCCACATATTCAGGGAGAAATAAAACTTTGTTTCACAGGGCAATGAAGAGAAAATGAGAATATGTCATATTTAATATAATAAAATACAATAGAAATAGTGAATGAGTGATGTCATCAGTTCCGTCATTTGCATACCGTCCAGGATGTGCACATAACTGTTTTGAGAAATTAAGCAAAACTTCAAAATATTATATAATTTTTAGTTTGAATCCGATTTCGATGAAATTTTCAGTGATATGCTTGTTGCATTTTCCTCCTTTTATTCAAATCAACTTTTTGTTGGGGTGGACTTGTCCTTTAATGAATATAATGGCAGACCTATTTTCTGACATTATAAATCGTTGCATTATAGTAAGATGACGAGTGACAAAAATACAGTCCGTGTGTTTGTGCGAGGGTGTGTGGATGTGGGTGGCGCATTTATTTTTGAAATTGTAAGTCTTAATGTGTATTCGCGAAACCTTTATCGGTAATCTTCTATTTGAAATTTAACAAATTACGAATGTAATCTGTCTGGTTTTACTTCAAGACGCTATTGTAATTTCCGGGTAGGTCGTTTCGCTTTCTCAAGAGCTTAAGAAAATATACCATTGATTAACAGCACCCCCACCCCACCCCCGCACACACATGCACCCTCACCGGTAAATGTACATCGACAACCATGACTAATTTAATGTTTGGATATTATTTGAACAAAAAGCCTGGGATGAACTTTGTCAAACACGGTATAAACGTAATAAGGTAAACTTTGCAAGCTCGATTTATTGCCTTCGATCAAGTGTGATGTTATTTTGAAGTAGATTTGATTTCGGATATCTGCATACATTCATAGGCAGTCTGTGTCAATGGTCGGAAATAAATGTAAAAGAGGAGAGTGAAGGGAAGAAAGAAGAGCCCCAGGACCAAAATCCAATTGAAACCAGTTGGATTTCCAACTGGTTTCAATTGGTTTTAACTGGAATTTAACAAGTTGAAACCAATTGAAACCAGTTTGGCAACTGGACATCCTAACTGGAACCAGTTGGGCAACTGGAACCAGTTGGGTAGCTGGAAATGACTTCCAACTGGAAATGATTTCTAACTGGAGCCAGTTGGGTAACTGGAAATCCTAAGATCCTAACTGGGACCAGTTGGGCAATTGGGAATACTAACTGGAACCAGTTGGGTAACTGGAAATCCTAAACCATGCAGTTAGGTAACTGGAAATCCTAACTGGAACCAGTTGGGTAACTGGAATGAATTCTAATTGGAACCAGTTGGGTAACTGGAAATAATACTGGAACCAGTTGGGGAACTGGAAATCCTAACTGGATCCAGATGGGTAACTGGATATGATTTCCAATTGGTTTTCAATTGGAAATTCTCCAGTTATCCAATTGAAACCAGTTAATTTGCATATTATCTGCCAGTCTACACAGATTAATGTTTTGTGAGATTTATCGTCATTTAAAAGGTATCTATTTATTTTTTTTCAATTTCAAGTACCACACTCTTTTCAGATAAGTGTTTAGAATACTTAGCAGGGAAAACCATGTTCATAAATGTTATAGATTACATAATTACAACAAATTAAAAGATAATTAGTACACCACTAACTGTTACCAAATTACATCAAATAAAAATACATGTATTTGAAGATCTTCAATATAAATGTATACATATGACAGTCTGTATTTTATCAATGCCATTTACATTGGTATTAAAAAACATATAACACTGCTTCTATGTTATGGTTATATTAGCAATGGTTAGTGCAAATGCTAATTAATTTGTAACTACATGTAGTTAAGTTCATTCCAAGTGGAAGTTCCAATTGGATCCAGTTGGAAACCAATTGGTTTTAACTGGTTCCAGTTGAAAACCAGTTGCCTCCAATTCGTTTCAACTGGAACCAATTGGAAACCAGTTGCCTCCAATTGGATTCAACTGGTTTAAATAGGGAAATTGGAACAACTGGAACCAATTAAAACCAATTGCCTACTGGTTCCAGTTGCCCAGTTGGTTTTAACTGGAACCAATTGGAAACTAGGGAGCGTTTCATCAACATTTTCATCCGGCAAGTTGTCAGATCTGAAATCTTTCGTGATTTTGATTGGCTGAAAGGCACTGTTCCTATGGTAACTGTCGGATAACATGGGACTTGTCGGATAAAACGTCTGACATGTCCTTTCATGAAACGCCCCAGGTTTTCAACTGGAACCAGTTGTTCCAATTTCCCTATTGAAACCAGTTGGCCAACTGGTTTCAGTTGGTTTTGCTTTAATTGGTTTTAACTGGATTTTGGTCCTGGGGCGTAAGGGGAGAGAGACCTACCATGCCTACCGAATGCACCCCAAACACTCGGCGGCTCTTATTGGGGCCCTTCTTGTTGGTGTCGCTGCAACAGACTAACGCGTACATGGGTCCGTTGCAGAAAGAGTTGCAATCAATCGCAACTCTAAAAATCATGCGCAACTTGTTTTTCAACCAATCAAAAGCACGCATTTTGGACCTGCAACTGATTTTTGACTTGCGTTTAAACGCAAACATAGTCATGATAGTACGTACCACGGGCTAATCCATTGCATGCCTTGAAAACGTTGGAACGAGTAATTTGCAACTCGTGCTAGGTTTGCAGCACGATCCAAGACCGTTTGTTGGTTTGAACATGGAGCTATTAGACATGGTTTAAAGGTACTCTAAAAGTTTATGTTGAAGCACTAGACATATACTTACATGCCATTTTAATGTTCAGTCAGTAAGTTACTTATGCAATGTTATTGGTTTGGATATATTCCCGAATAATCAAGTCAACTCAGTCCTTTTACCTCACTCTCGTTAAAATGATACTTGATATAATTATGTCCGTTATGTATCAACATAATTCAGCTTTTTGTAAACAGTTAAAGATTGTATTTGAGAGAAATTTATACTCATTGGATGAGCCAAATGACCCAAAGAGAGATGGCCTAAAAACAAATCGAAACAGACAAGACAACAAACCAAACATGCATGGCAGTCATTGTCACATGGATATACTCAAATAAGACTCAGCCAAACTTGTGCCATTCAATATCAGACTATGTACAATTTATTCCAGTGGAATTTGATTTGTTTGCAAAATTAGAAATAAACAAATGTTTCTTTCCAATTTAGACCATGAGAAAACAAAATGCATTGTAAGTTCTCAACTCTATTACTCGTTCCAACTTCAAATTAATCCTGTCTCGAGACACCCAAATAAATACAATTCTTCACAACTAAATGATCCTTTGTTCGACCTATTTCAACGTTTCATTTTTTTTATTTCCACTACATCATAGAAAAGATCTTGGTTTGTATTTCCAGATCACAACTTCTTCCTCATGAAGGATCCTGTACTGATCCACTCATAACCAACTAAATAATAGTGGAATATAATTTACTCAATATTCAGAATAACTTCTTCGACACTAACCACATATCGATAGATATCAGATCATTTCCACTTACTTTTGCATTTCCAGTTTGCCCTTTTACAATCGAACACCATAACTTTAGATATAACATCAACTTCACTTCTTGTATCATCAACGTTTTCCTAAAACTATTTTCTTATCTTTATTATCATTATTTATTTTTCTCATCATTTAACTCATCTCAGAACAAACATCACCTGAAGATCTTGTACTGATCCATCATAAAAAAATCAACCGACAATTTGCAACATCAGTCAAGGACTAAAACAAAACGAACAATATCAATTGAAAATTCTCACCGTCTATTAAAAAAATCAGTATCCAAATCGCTGAACTATTTTGTCCCTCAGAAAATATATATCTTTTCAGTGTACATTGTTCTATCCAACATGTCTTCAGTTCGACATCAAATCGTAGGCCTATACGTCATCATAGCCGACCGTATGTCTTGCAAACTTGTGTTCGGTTACTCTCGGTGACTAGCGGCGAATCTCGACATCCTCCGGCGACATTCGACTCCTCTCGGCTCCAGTGGCCATTTAGTCTGCGGGGAAACACGTCCCACCTCGGTACCATCTATAAATTGAAATAAAACGATAACCTTTCGACAATGTATTCTAAAATCTAAAACAATTTTGTTTTTCAATTGCAGATATCTAAATCAATATTCAATCACACAAACATCCAAATTCAAACTTCTCTGAATTTACTATCATGATTACAAACATTTATTCATTTCACTGTTCAAACTTTTAACTACCTACTAGCATCAGCATCAAAATATATTTTCAGAATTACATAAGTTTATACCAATATAGGAAATGCATGCTAATCTTCCACAAAACTTTCACAATACAATGTATATCTGACATAATATCATCTTTAACATGTCATTTTTCAATAAAAAAAGAGAATGAAAAGTCATGTTAATCTTCCACAAAACTTTCACAATATATCTGACATCTTATCATCTTTAACATGTCATTTTTTTTAAATAAAAAAGAGAATGATACGTCGTTTCTTCACTCACCGATAAGTTCAGCAAAACGGGCTTAATATTGGTTTTATGTATTCTAACCTCATGGAGGTAGTAAAATTTAGCAGCTCAAATATCAGGAAAATATAGCTGCTCGGAGGTAAGCTTTTAACAGGTAAGTAAAATGTAATGAATTTTATTCTGGCTGGCTCGAAAAAAAAACTGCACGGACTGTGTGCCCACCAAAGTAAGGAGAGGATGTGTGCCAAAAAAGCTACTGAACACATACCCTTGTCCAGAAAAATCCAAAGCAGCTGGTCAAAACTATTGGATCCCTGCCTGGGACAAAAAGGAAACTAAAGGGACCTATCCAGGCAAGACAGAGAAAGATTACGCCCTGGAAAAACTATTTCAATTACCAAGTCATCGATGGTAACCTAAATTAAAGAAGCACTGGTCATTAGAAAATAAAAAGAAAAAGATTCATGTTTCTTTGCTACCTTGGCTCGAGTACATGGTTAAATTGTGTGGGCTAAAACGGAAAAATTAATAAATAAAACAAAATGCATTTTCAATGTGACTGTCATGGTGGTGAAGCTATACTGCTAAAGACAATCATCAAAATATTTCATACATTTCTTTACTGATAAACAACGTACCTTGAATGTTGTAATCTAGTTTTCATTTCATTATTATTTTATTCATGAAGTGCAGCAGTGTCTCGTTTATTTCTTTGCTCATGGCATACTTTTTCAAAATGTGCTTTCAAGCATGTCAAATGATTCAGTGAGCTTGCAGCGATTCTACACGTTACTAGATAAGTTCATAGGAACAACTGGACTACATATTGGTTCAAAGATCTACTTACAAGTTTAACATTTGAAGTAGCTTTTTTCGACAAAAAGTTGTCAATTATCGGATTTTTTTTCAAGTCAGCTAAAACTTTGACGTACGAAGACAGGAACATCACATTAGTGTAAGTTGAACATTAGTATTGTGTTTTTGGTGGAAGGATTTATGTGGATTTGTGAACACGGAAATGAGATTGTTTAAACATGAATTTTAACCAGTGCGTGATTATGGCCACATTTGTATGTTTTTTTTTGTGAGAATATGAAGAAGGTATATGTAAAAGGAAAATATTGGGACAGATGTAATTGAGCCTTCAAGGGTAAGATAAGTGAAGAGCACTCCTAATACCATAGCCTACAATGTGTCCTCTTTCCCCTCTTTCTTTCTCTCCCTCTTTTTCTCTATGTAGCTCTCTCTCTCTCTCTCTTGCGGTTTTCCCTATTGCAATGTATAAAATAACATTATCTGATAAATTAACATTGTGAGATTCCCTATGCCAATCGCCCTCAATCCCATTTCTCTTTCTGCCCTTACAGCTCCCCACCTTAACCCCCTTTAAATTATTTTCACGATGGCGTCTAAACTCAGCTCAGATGAAGAGGGCGCTGTTTGTGAAGAAGCCGACTGCGAGTCGAGTACTGACGTCACGTTCTATGTGAAGGAAAAGAAGAAGCTCTGTCATGACTGCGCATTGAAAAAAGAATGCATCGGAATAGCACGAAGAGGTGTACCTAATCTCTTCTGTAAGGAACATGACGAATTAATACGTTTGTACTGCAGAACACATAACGTAGCATTATGTTATTCCGATGCATTTACAGCTCATCACGAAAAACCTTGCGTACGGCTGACTATAGAAGACGCACTACAGGAAAACAAAGCAAAGCTCAGCATCCTTCAGAAAGCAGTGATGGACAAATTGGAGGTATTACGAGTTTATGGGATTGAGATTCATCAGTGTAAACAAGTCCCAGACGAACATTTGAAAACTATTCAGAATGAGGTTGATTCCGAAATCGAAGAGGAGATCGAAAGAGACAGAGCCAAGGAAAAAGAAGATGCTGAAAAAATCGACATGGAAGTTGATAGGGAAAATGAACAGCATCAAGAGAATATTCGGAAGCTCCAGGATAAAATTAATCAGAACAACGCGAAGAGAGAGGAGCGACAAAATGAAAATCGTTTAAACGCAGAGAAGAGACGAAAACCGATAATTGATAAACAGCGCATTCTTCAGAATGACATTCAGAACATCGCTCAAGAGATCGAGAGAAAGATTGGAGAGCTTGAAAAATCATGGCAAGACGACACCAAATCAGCAGAGAAAGCAAAAGAGACACTGGACAGACTTCTCGAAGACGATACAAATATTGTCATAGATGGACATCGTGTGCATGCATCAGTGAGTGAGGAACTAAAGAAGCAACTGAATGAGGGTGAGGTGAAAGAAATGAATCGTGTTGTATCAGGTGTGAGGTTTGTGAAGGGTGTTGGGAGAGAGAAGTATGATGGAAGAATTGATGGGTATGATGGAGAGTGGAAGCTCATTGATACAATCAATGTCAGAGATAAAATCAAATACCCGGGCATTGTTGGATGTATAGATGAAGAAAAGGTGATTATCACAGATTGGAAGATTGATGGACACACCTACATGTTAGATTTGAACAGTAAATCCACACAGAGAGTGATCAACGGTAGTGATACGTCCATTATATACTCATGTGCAACGCTGAATGACGATAAGATAGTATGTGGTAGATTCATCAACAGTTGTACAGGAGACAGTCTACCTGGGTGCATCAGTGTATACGACAGACATTGGAATCAAATCAATGACGTCACAATACCAAGGAACACGACACGTACCGGTGTAGGGGTGCGCGTTGCAATCGATCAGGATGGAATGATCATAGCTGCTGAAGGGAGTCAGTCTATGATATCTGTTTCATAGTGAAAATAAGCTTGGCGCCCCCTCGCGGCCCAAGTGCGCATATGCATTTAACGTTGTTGTGCTGCGATCTCTACAGGGGCGATGAACAAATCTTTGGCGAATGTTGTGGCATTAGGTGCTGACACGACCAACTCTCTCTGTCTGTCCCCAACAGTTTATTTATTTCGCAAGAATTCCGTGGAGGAAACATTTTTTTCCATGTTTGAAGTCGTAAGTATGGCAATGGGATTATACGTTTTCTGTTTTTTTCCATTTTGTGATGATGTTTGCGTTTGCATAATCCAATGTTAACTCGCAAATCTGGACCTAATTATGGAACTTTATAAAGTCCAAAATATAAAAAGTCCGGTTTGTCAGCATTTCGTATTTATTTTAGTTTTGTTTTCATTGCACTGAAGATTCATCTGGCGCAATTTTTCGTGCGACCCAACATTAGAATTTACTTTAGGTTCATTTTTCGATACAGCACATTCTGTTTGTACAGGATGTGGGCGCCGCTACCTCGGGTGAAGCCGGGCAGGGCCGGGTCGCGGGCCGCCTGGCTGTGTGGTCAGACACCGCTCATGTACACAGCAGCTCAGCTGCGCTTCGTGAGCTGAGCCTGAGGCAGAGCTAACCCAGGGAACTCCCGTCCGCGTCGCGGGCGGGAGCCCGCCCAGGAGCTTACCGTGTAATTGACCATACTCAATGGTCTACAAGGGTAGATTATGGTCAAAATATCTAGCAAGATGAATTATGAAAACAGAAATTATGCACTAACCACGATTATATGGATGATGGTCTAACGAGTGGCAGTTTTTCAGACATCTGGGCACAGACTGGAACCTCAAAAAAACGAAAAGTTTTCTCCTACCCCCGTCTCGATCAGCCATTTTTGTTATGAATTGCCACTTGTTAGACCTTCATCCATATACCGTAATCGTGGTAAGTGCATAATTTCTGTTTTCATAATTTATCTTGCTAGATATTTTGACCATAATCTACCCTTGTCCCATGAGTATGGGTCAATACATGAGCTCCTGGGCGCCGGCGGGCCGGCGCTCCCTGGGTTAAGGCAGAGCTAGCTGAGCCAGACTGCCTGAGTGAGACTGAGAGTGCATTTGCTGTACATGTAATGATTTGGCTGCGCCTAATGCTGCCGAGTGCTAACTTTGACTCGTAAAAAAGGGTATTTCACAGTCTTGGTCTAGACTCTTATTTTCACAATCATGACAACACTTGCAATATTTTTGGCCATTTGTTTTTTTTTTGCATACAAATTTACAGTCAGTGTTACCCATATCTGTGATACTGCGGCTACATTGACTACACCGCACTAGTGACTAGATTCAAGGCCAGCAGTGCTACTGCTAGTTAGCCTAGAGGACTCAGTGATCATATTTTTTATGATTTTGATATTGCCACTTGATCAAATGACAATATCAAAATCATAAAAAATATCACTGAGTCCTCTAGGCTAAGTGGTAGTACGAGTAGGCCCTATACATTCTAGATTTTTCAATTGATTTTTTTAGGGTGGGTTAGATTCTGCTTGAGGTTTGAGGTTTTTCCAGATACATGGGGGGGGGGTATTGCATTAAAAATATGCTGTACTGCATAGAGTCTATACGGTGGGTCCGGGGATTGGGTTTGAAATGAAGGATTTTGTGTTTTTTTATTTCTTTAGATTTTTTAATTGTTTTTTTTTAGGGTTACATTCTGCTTGAGGTTTTTTCAGATACATGGGGGGGTATTGCATTAAAAATATGCTGTACTTCATAGAGTCTATACGGTGGGTCCGGGGGATTGGGTCTGAAATAAAGGATTTTGTGTTTTTTTATTTCTTTGTTTTCTCAATCTTTTAGTTTCAATGAATCTATCAATAACACACATTGCTACATTTATTCACAACAAACTATACACACATAGGTCAGGTAGGCCCTAAATTTTAATTTTCTATTGTATCAGACCAAAATATACATTTATTATTATAGTTCATACATGATAGTTTATCTCCGCACGTGCTTCTTTGGTGGCATTTCTTGTTTACTAAATTTCATCATAAGATGACTTTCATTTTTCAAAGATCCTTTTATCTTTAATATAACATGTCTTCTGTGTGCACATTTTGTACAGGGAAGATTAGCATAAATTCTGTTCGTCTTTTTTATCATCATGATAGTTGTTCTCTGGTGAAACAGGTATTCAAAGAATTTCTTCTTTTGTTGATTTGAGTGTTGATACGTCATATTTAACTAATATCACCAACATAATCTGAAAAATCTAATTTCTCACATGAAAATGACATTATTACCAATATATTTATAGGTTTTTTTATTTTATGTATCCTTTCAACTAGTTCCCCTAGTCTCAAAAATTGAAGGAAAAAATTTGTATGTTACATCAGAGGTTAAATCTAAATCATACCTATATTACATCAGATAAAATAAACATCTAAAACAACTGCCAGCTATTTTACTTTTTATATAAAAAATTGAAAAATTATATCACACAATATTAGTAATCTACACATCTGTGATGTTACAAAATAGAATAATTTGAAATTTATATCTCCAATATCCTGACTTCTACATTTAATCTTCTTCATTTGTCAGTTGCTTGGTGATGGAATGAGTCATTTTCTGAAGCAATGAGATGGAAGGAACCTTCATAGCATCCAACAAACAAGGATTTCTATGAGGCATTGTGTTTTCCACATTGCAGACCTCTGTATCACCAACTTAAATGAGCCTCCACCTGTCCACCATGATTTCCCCCAAACTTAATCCACACCTCTTCTTCAGGAATTGCCCCATCGTGAGTTGTGAGAAATCCATTCCTGTGGAAAGATGATGGAACATGAACATAAGGGTAGGTTTTGATGATTTCTGCCAATTAATAGCTTTAGCTATGAAAAAAAAGGCTGGCCTCCCTCAACATGTTTAAAGATATTTCTATTACTCTTTTTCGTTTGAGTCTTCTGGTAATGCAAAATTTGAGGCCACATTGGTGACAATTGGCACAGTTTAAAAACAAATAATACAATTATGCAAGTGCATATCAGATCAAAATTTGCTCAAAAACTTGTTTTAGTACAAATCCAATGCATTATTCTGTCTCCAGGAAAGATTTATGATTGTATATATTATTCTCACTTTTGATGAATTTAATCATGAATCTGGTGGCAGATTATAATATCTATTGTCATTTAAAGGTGCAAATGATCATGAATAATCCTTTGTGGCAATGTCCTTGAGATGAATTTATTGATTTCACATTCTTTATGATCATTAAAACTATTCAAAATAAAGCAATATTCTGGTGCTAACTTTTCTTTCTGTTTCTGTTGTATAACCACCTCCAGTCTGTGACTCTGCTCTGGACCTAGTGAATCACTGTTGACTGTCCATGGTTCAAGTGAGGATTGGCAAACCTGGTCATTTCTTGATTACCTACAGAATGCAATTGCAACATATGCAAAATCTTATGCAGGAATGGGGCTATAGCAGTGATGGGACACTACCTTTGACTGTGAAGATCAGACGATGCAATTCCTGTTGGTCAGCCCCCCCCCCCCCCCCACCCAAGGAGCCATGCACTGCCAGAGATCTTGAGCCAGGTCTTCAGTGGTTATCCATTGATAAGAAGAACGGAGATAATAAAGACAGTGAGGTCAGTACGACATTAATTCTCAGTGAAAATTACATATTCATCTGTCTGTACTGTGGACCAATTAAGGTGCCCATCATTCATCATGGCCAATGTCTTTGCTGCATCTTGTTATGTAAATCTCTTTGAATGACTATTAAACAAGAAGAAGCTTTCTTCACATGTATAAGCTATAAAGCATATATACATAACAATTTTAATTTAATATTTTGATGGCCATTCATTAGAAGACCCCCCCCCCCCCCGCAATTCAAATTTGGTGCTTTTAAATTCATCTGCCACTATACAGGTTGAAAGAAAATGCCCCCACTCACTTGCATGTACACATTGGGTTCATGGCTCCCAAAATTTTCACCACAAAGAAAAGGGGATAAGAAAAGGAAAGTAAAAGGGTGAAACATACTACTTTCTGAATATTGTGTCAATTTCTATCACAGTTACTATTATTTTAAATGTAAAAATTAGTCAATATGGAAGAAAATGCTTGAAGATGAGAAATCAAAGTGATTTGGATATCATAAGGAAGGGGATATATATTTTTTTCCAACTATAAGTAGATCAACATTTATACTTGTAAACCATTCTTTAAAAAAATTATGTTTTATCTATATTTCAAAGAAATAAACAAGTAGTATGTTGCATTTGTACAGGTGATGAGCTTTGAATTAAGATAATTCTCTCATTTAATTCACAGTGCTAAGAATTTGCGTTACTTACTGTTCCAGGTATCTTGTTGATTTCGACGTGACCATCTTCCTGACGCTTCTTCCAAACAATGAAACTGGAGGCTCTTTCCACGAATGAATGTTTAGCTGCTTCAAGTGTGATTCCAGCTTTTTCAAGAGCTTCTTGTTCTACTTCTACTGGCCTTTATTGTAGTTAACATGTCCTGTGAATGTTTTTAGGAGGCCAGTTTTGCTACAAACACAGTAAACCTCAAGTTCACATATAGTTAAAAAACAGGGACTACTTGTAACATTATCTAGGAAAAAGTTCTACAAATTGGACATGGTGAAACTTTTCATTCATTATGTTTTCAGTATTTACTGAGGTACTCACTACAAAAGGAAGTTGGGGTCAAAAGGTCAAGTTTTTGTTCAACTTGGTCACATTCCTTTATTTCTGCATCAATTATGTTCACACTTCATCTGATCCCTGGGTAATACATGTACTTTCATTAGGATAATGGGTCAAAGGCCTAATGTTAATAATCAACTGCCTAATGTTAATAATCAACTGAAAATTACTTAGTCAGAAAAGGTGGTTTATTGGATTCCCTATCTTTTGCTTGTAATTATTATATTTTTCAAATTTAGTATTTCTCCATCAAATCTGACAAATTCATTATTTTTTTATCAATAATTATTAACCCTATCTAGGCCGGGGGGGGGGGCCTCGGAGGCCCCCCCTCAACAAATCGCGCAATATTTTCGCCGCGCGAAATTTTTTGACCGCGCCACTCGCTGACTTTTTACTTTCAAGTCTTGCGCAACTTTTGAGACCAACTTTGCGTCCTCCGGGTACGTGGTTCCGAAATTACGCAACATTATGTAAGTGCATGTCAGACCGAAAATTGCTCAAAAACGTGATTTCGTGTACAAAGTCAATGCAAATTGTGTTTTCAACCAAAATTCATAAATGTATGATTATTTTTAGTTTTGCTGCTCTAAATGTATTTATTTTATGCTTTTTATGATCACAGAAGAGTCCCCAACAAATTTCATTGAAAAAACAATGAAAAACAAAAGGTCAAAAAAAACAAAGAAATACATAAGAAATTGCAAAAAACAATAAAATACATAAGAAAATGATTTGATATCGCAATTTTTTTCATGTACACTTGCTAAGAACACCACAAAGAGTTTCTATACCAAAAATTAGTACATTTGGAGCCATATTTAGGGAGTTAGAGGAAAAAGTATGATTTCGCATACTAATTACGCATAAATTAGCATAATCACTTAATAGCGACTCGCACGAAAAAAATTACTATACAATCTTGGAGATTATGTCCCAGGCAACCAGCATGCCAATTTTCGGCGCGATCGCGCGGTCGACGGCCGAGATCTTAGGGGGGGGGCCTGGGAGGCCCCCCCGGCCATATGAACTCCCAAAATACCCCGGCCTAGATAGGGTTAAACGATGTCAGTAATAAAAGTTTTGAGAAACATGTGCAAGTATATGTACCAATATCCATGTGCAGAATATTTGCTGGAAGGTTAAATGCTACAGTGAAATTTTAAAGTGCGCAACCATAGGATACGGGAAAAAAGTTCTTGCAGCCTTTGATGTACTTTTAAAGATCAAGATAGAATTCACCCAAAACATCTATTAGGTGTTAGTAGCTGAAAATATCCTAGATTAGTTCAGAACTATTCATCTGGAAGAAGAGACAAGTCAAAGCATTTTAAACAATTTCAAAACTTACCTGCGCTATATTTGTTTTTAATTGATATGCAGTTAGAATTGATCAAATTCTGATTGCAAGCTGACAAATTATATATTTTGTGCCCGCCTTAGCAACACTCTTGTTCGATTTGAAGTGTATTGATTAAGAAGTTATTACATGTAACAGTCTGTTAAAATTCTTGGTGTAATCGTCCAATCCAATCTAAAATGGGACCTACATATGGAAATCATCAAAAAATGTAACAGGAAGTTGTACATGTTTAGGCTTTCGAAGCAATATGGGCTGTCTCTATCGGATCTGAAATTGGTATACATTGGCTACATTCGTCCTGTTATGGAATATTGCACCCCAGTTTTTAATGGTGGGCTTACAAAGAAATATGTAAGAAGTTTAGAGCAAATTAAAAAAAGAGCTTGTAGAATCATGTTGGGCCCAAACTACCCGGGCAAACTACACAGATTATGCCAGTGCTTGCCTATCATGTGAAATTCCTACTCTGGAATACAAAAGGGAGAAACTCGGCCTGGATTTTGCAATATCTGTAACCAAATATCCAACATTCAGTACCTGGTTACCTCCTCCAAAAAACTTACCCATCAATCTCCGACATACTCCTAGATATCAGCAATACAAATGTAGGACAAATCGATTTCGCAGTAGCCCCATACCATATTTCATAGATCTCCTGAATAAAGACATGCCCAATCAATAAACCCATTGCTCATTTGAAAGCAATACCAGCCTACTTGCAATATCAAGTTTTTTAATGAATGAGGAAATCAACTTTTTAATATCCATATATTTTTATTGATCTTTTACAAACGTTTTCGTATTTTATTTTTATTATTTTTAATTTACTATTTCCTCATTATCTTATGTACATGTATATAAATTTTCTTTGCCAAAGTATTCTTGCCTATACACATATTTCTCATGTCAGTTTTTACAAAGGTTACTGTTTTTTAATGTTTGAAATATTTAATGAGTATTTTTATTGTTTTTACTTTGTATACATGAACAATTCAGCCATTTGGCTGCGACCCATGTTTCTAATAAACCTTGAATAGAATTGCATTGTATGTTAAATAGTAGGTTAAAAACAACTGAAAATATGTATTATAATACCAATGTATTATATTGTATCATAATATGAATTATGACTATGGTTTACATTTCTAGTCAGTTAAAATGCAAAGAACAACGAGATTCAGATTATTTTTACAAATTCAATAATTTTGAGAATATAAAGGAATGAGCTACATGTGCATGTCATATCCAATCTAATCAATTACCAGTAGTCACTTATCTGATTTGTAATTTATATTTATTGTATTTTTAAGTCTTGTATCATTGCATAAAAAAATTTATCCATGGGGTACTGAATTTGCCAGGCATGTGAAGGTGAAAGTATTTTTTCAGTGTTTTTTTTAATTGTTATGTACACTGTAATTGATATGCATACAACAATGATAGATAACCAATTTTTATGGCTGTGTGAGTGGTAGATCACATGAAATTTGCAAATATTATGTTTTAAAATGACTGATTTTTTCATATTCATATTCAGGGAGTATATAATGCAGACCTGACAAGTGACCATTGTTTTCATTTAGGAGTTCAATCCCTTCTCCTTTCATCCATATTTTATAGCTTTTATAAAGTTACGAGGGTTTCATTGACCCAACAGACATGTAGAGATTGAACTTTACCTCCTACCTCAGTTGTTATACATGCTTATCAAAATATTATTTTATTGGAAGGTTTCTTTCAAGTAAAATTATTGTCTTGATGTTTATTTATATGTATATCTGTGCATGTAATGTCACTGGTTCAATAAATAAGTGGTTCAATAAATAGTTGAATGTGAATGAAACTCTATCCGTATCTAAACTTCCTAAAATATGTAGTAATTCACTGCAATTTTATTGTAAATTTTGAATAAAATTCGTTTATATAATCTTACTCTTTTTATAAGCAAGGGATGACCTGCCATGACTACTTGAGACATCTAACATTCTGCTGTATAATCAAGGATAAAGGCACAAGGGTGAGGCACATGTACTTGTATGCTGCCTGGCATGCTATATTTTGAGAATGACTCCTTGATTAGGCAGCCTTATCCAAATGAAAGGCCATTGTCATTAATACGCCACCCCCTTCCTCAATTTTGCCTTCTCCAGTGCCCCAATTGCATAAAAGTTAGTATTATGGTAACCTTGTTATCAAATGGTAACTACCATGTTAACACTAATCAAAGCCAATCAAGATCAAGGACTCCATACAAGTTGTATGTGCATGGTAAATCATAATTGTAACTTTTTTATGCAATGGGGCCGATGTATATTAAATCCTTGATCACTGACAACAAACAATGAAACGGGACAAAGGCAGTATTGATGAAACTGAAAAACCAGAGTCAAAGGCAAGGTTGGAAGGGATGTCCCCCCCCCCTCATTTTGAAAAAAATCTCAATTGAACATACTACTAATATAACTACAGGCCTATAGCCAGTTTTAGGAAATTGCATAGAAAATTGTCATCTGCACCCACTCAATTTTCAGTTTTTCTCTTTGCACCCTCTTGATTTCAAAAATACTGGACCTTCCTCTGAGGTATTGTGGGGTTGGATTGGCTTGGGTATTTATGACGGTGGGGGGGGGGTAATATTTCACCTCCACAATGAGAAAAAACATAGTTTCCATTTAAAAAATTTAACAAAGTTATTTTTAAAAGAATCAGTGACAATAATACTAGTCAACACCAGGGGCTGTGAGGGGGGGGGGGCTGTGAGGGCTTTCTAAAACCATGTTCAAAAACATAAGAATTACCATATAAATATGATTATTGCATGGTCAGTCCCCATTTTCAAAACTTCCATGGCACCTAACACCACTTTCCAGAAGGGGGGGGACTGCCTTATCCTCAAAAGTAAGATGGCCCCGGGGCCGGCCCCTGTCTCTGGATCTAGTTCAGTATTAACAAGTCAGTGGCATACACAGGGGTGGGGGTTACAGGGATTAAACCCCCTTCAATTTTTTAACCCTCCCACCCCCCACCACAATTAAAAAAACACTATTTTTTATATTTAAGTTTTTATTGAAGTAAATCATAATCACAATATTTACAAATGATTAGCATGATGGAAAAGCATAATTTTTTTTGGGGGGGTCATCAACATTTCATTCAGCTTGACCCACCCCCATCCCACTTAAATATTCCTACTTAGGCTACTATAACAAGTTATTTATTTTTATCATTTTTATAATGAGAAAGAGTTTGCCTATTTTTTTAGAGGACCGCCAACTTGAGCAATTCATGCCATTGAAAAAATAGGCCAATGTACTCTCACGGCTTATATGATGACAGCTAGTTAGAAGAAATAATTTTTTTCCATGATCGATCATGATCCGTGGTACATGTACTTGGTATCGTCGACTCGATCTCCCATTCTAAAATAGGCTCTCCCCAGGATCAAGTCTAAAAAGGATCACAAAATGCTGTCAGACGAACGTGAATCGTTTTAGTTGCAACATTTCTCTCAAATTTTAATTATGAGAAGAGCAATGGAATAATTCAAGTAGAATTTTCCTCTAAAACAAATACATTTGTTCAAGTGGTCTCGCTGTGTTTGGTCCGGTCTTGGACCTAACGTTAGATCTAGACCCATTTCCGCATTCAAAGTGTGATCGATGACGTCCAGATAGTTTTGTTTACAAATAAATCGTAAATCGTTAGCGGTGAAGGATCGATTGCCAATTGGTATTTATAAATTTCAATGATTCAAATCTATATAAAGTAAATTCAACATATCGTAATAATTTTTCTGACAAAACTTAACAAAAAATATCTAAAACTTCTAACAAACTTATTTTTATTTGAATTTGTTACTTTATTCATGAAATATACACCTTCCAAATCTTAAAATGAAACAATGATCGTGTTATAAGTTCCCAGAAGAAACTTGGCAACGTCAAAGACCGTATATGGTATTTGACGTGCATGAGTCGTACTGGGTAGCAAAAGTAGAAGTAAAAGAAAACTAATGATGGGTTATTGATGCCGATCGAATATATTATTAAGCAAGACATTATATCTTTTGAGACGTTGAGAACACCAAACCGGAGTAGTGTTTTTCAAGATATTATGCCTGAAATGGTCGCTCTCTGCAAGTCCCAGGGGCCAGGCTCATTCGCGATTGCACTGAAAATGTCACTAATAAGAGTGGAACTTTCAGGATTTATGTGAATATCATCAAAATGATAAGGATTTTCGAAATTTGGAATGTGATTTCTCGTGAAATTTTGGAGATACCATATGACGATGGAAAGGAATAACCTTAAAAGGTAAGGCAAACCTCCGAAAATGTAACTTTTTAACACATGTTGAATTGAAATCTTACAGTTGATCGTCGAGTAGTGTAAAAGTTGAAATAGCATATCAGCTGGCTGGGCAGCGCGCGAGGATTTCGTGCGCGCGTACTTGAAAGGGCTTATTTTGTACATAGCCTATGGGAGTGAAACAGCCGTGTATACGTCATCAACCCAGCTAATGATGAGATTATCAATACCATCACGTGTAAAGAGAAAATATTAATGTACGATGTGCTGACATCAGATCACATCATCGCTCGACCTTTACCACCTGATTGCAGAGCGCTCATCATTGACAGAGAGGGTGATCATAGGGAAATCCCCCACAGTGATGTCATCTTGAATGTGTGTGTTGATCGTATGACAGACGACATCTACGTCATGACATCAGATGATGAGTACAAGACGTGTGTGATTGATCAGGTGATGAGTGAGGGTGATATGAAGAAGAGAAGAGTAGCATCATTCCCTTTATCAACTAGACTGGATAGAAAGAAGAGATGCACTCACCTTGTCTTATCTCGAATAACGATGACGTCATCACGGAATATGATTGCATGTGATGGAGATAATATTCTCATATTCAAAAAGCGATTCATCCTCTAGATCCATGACAGATAATAATACCAAACAAGTGATATTGGGAATGTTGCTACATCTTACCATTATATGCTTTCAAATTGAAAAAAAAAACACACACAATGAAAAAGCATGATTCATTGTAATTCATGGTTTCTTTATGGATAAGCTTCATATTCATATTGAAAACATATTAAGGTTATGCTCTTTTATTGTACACGTTGTGTCAGAATATTCTATACCAGATTACGCCGTTGCTTTGTTGAATTGAGTAAACATTGATATTAATTATGTCTCCGTGGCAGCTCTTTATCACTATACCCGTGCACATTTCATTTGAGTTCATTTCCATATGTAATATTGAACAGTTAAAATGTTCCCCTTTTATTTAATCATGCCGGTTAGAAAAATCCTTTTAATAGTATTGTTTAACTTTGTGAGCAGCCGATTTAAAAAATTCTCAAACCAAGATGAAACATGTGTACAAGTGCATGTATTAGAACTAATAAACCCTGAAAACAACCATTATTGAGAATGAAAGGCTAAAACTACAAGGCAAACCCCGATTTTGTAAATGGGCGTCTTATAGACGCCTAAATAGTACACGTAAGTGTATGGGATGAAATTAAGATGGTGTTTCCGGTCACTTTATATTTCAATTTTTGAAGCACTAAATAATTATTTTTGAACACAATTTTTTCTGGGCTTCATTTTTGCAACATATCACAGACACAGGTGACAAGTGTGACCTTCTAGCTCAGATTTTTTAAAAGTCAAACCAATGTTAACCAATCACTTTAATAGTCCATCGCGTGTATTATAGCTACCAAGATATTATCATGCTAATGAAACAGTAGTTTTTACTCTAAATAAATGTTCAGTGGTATCTTGATTCATTAATCAAAATTAAAATTACAGGAAGCGCTATATTCCTTTATAGATTGAAACTGTGTACTTTTGACTCATTTGAAAACACGATATATTAACCATGTAAAATCATTATTATTCTCATAATATTGTTGCGATTTTAGAGAGGGTCGCGGTCTCGTTTGCTGTTACTCGATGCGCATTACATCTAAAAATTGCTTGCTTGTTTGTATATTTTCACTTCCAACATCAGATCAGCATAAACCAATAAAGTATTTCGATGCGACTACTTACGAAACAGCCCCTTGAATGATCTCGACCACGACATGATATAAAACTGAATTTACCGATAGAGGGGGCTGTTACAATGATTACGATACGTTTTGGTAAATTGCATTTTGTGCTCTTGCCCACCCCCCCCCCCCAAAAAAAAATGCATTACACATAATATGAAAGCAGAGGGACTTGGCAACCAAAATGAACCAGTATAGTGCACATTTACCAAACGGGATCTGCTGTTACCGTAGTGCGCATTTGAAAGTGGTTTATCACATTTTGGTCACGTATAGCTATGTTATATTTTCTTAGGTCCATTTACAGGATAATGTTTTGCTTATTGCTTTTAAATCGAATTACTATATTAATAGGTGATTCTGCAAGAGTGAAACAGAAAAAATTAATAAAATATGATGGCTGGTTTGATTTCGTATGTCCATGTTCATAAAGATTGCTTTTAATTAACAGTTGCGTATTGTGATAATTTTTTAACACGTTTCATTCAAGTAGGCCTATGCCAGCAACTGTTTTGCTTGCAAGAATGTTCATAAAATTTATGTTCAATCATGATTTAGTTGCCGACGCATTAGAAGAATAACTGCAATTTGTTGGATATCTGAAATTTCTATTCTAGCGAAAATGGCTTTAATATTGCCTTGTGTAATCGAGACCGTTTTGAATACATCTTTTCTTCTTAAGAATCTAAATGAATATATGCAAAAGTTTAACAAAAAATGTTTCGCTGATGTCTTGTCGGTTTTTACATCAACACATTCAGATAAAGATTGATTCATTCGCTTTAAAAACATGATCAGTTAGATGTTTGTGGTAGACTGATGTAAATACGATTATTTCAATACTATATCAGGCAGTGACTGTTTTGATGGAAATTTATGTTCAATTATGTATAAATGACACGGACGGAGGAAATTGTGTATTCGCAGGCGCATTTATTATAATCACCTATAAGATCTAAAATCGGTTAGATTTCTTTCATTTTTCATGCGTACTGAAGTTATTTCTATCAATGATTTGTTTATTCAACATTGTTGTGACTACAACTTTTCATCTATAAAGAATGTAAATTAACTTGATTGGGAAAGACGATTAAAACTTAATGGGGAATATGGGATGTTTGCCAAATTTGTTGTTTTATACACGATTTGTTGTTTTCATGTATCACATTTTACTATTAACCAAAAATTATAGAAAATCAATTGTACATACTACAACTATATCATTTGAATATCTAAATCTACTGTAAAAAAAGCCATGGAAACATTTTTAGAGTTATGTATGATTTGGTTCTTTACACGGATAATGCTTTACTAATATTTAATCCAACTTGGTAGATTTAACAGGTGATTTTGCTTTAATATATAGTCTAAAAATATATTGATTGCTGCTATATTTTTTTTTTAACATGGACATAATTTTTTTAACATAATATTGTAGATGCATTTTCTTAAAGGAGATTATTTTGCCGCAATTGTTGCATATTTTTTTTTGCAAATAAGATAAAAATGCAAAGAAACATAAAATGTGAGTAGATACACAATCAAATGCGTGGCTTTCCATGAGGTTATGAAAAAATCTGTAAGGCTGTGTCGCCAAAACATGACAGTATGAAATATTGTGTATGAAATTTCAATTTTCAAATATGTATAAACCAATAAGAAAATGATATAGTATTTTTATACTGTGATTATGATGATCATACATGTAATCACATAGGGGTCCTGAAAAGGTTCGTTTGTAATCGATTAAATTCGTTTCATGTTTCGTACTAACAGGTGGGTGTTTCATAAACATGTTCGTAAATTAAGAGCGACTGTAAGAACGACTGGTGATCCTTTCTTTTGGTAAATGTTATTCACCATTGGCGATGGTCTAGCGCGTAAGAAAGGTTCACCAGTCGTTCTTAGAGTCACTCTTAACTTACCTTACATACGAACAGCTTTATGAAACGGCCCCCTGTAATGATTTTGTATTAATACTTAGGAGTATAAAATGAAAATAGGATGTTAGCGCTATCATGGCTATAGTCTGCTAAAGGGGTTGTAAACGCTTTCTGAGATCGCATATTGTTGTTTTTATGAATTATATTTTTCTATTAACCATGAGTTAGCAAAATATTTGCATATACGTTATACTAAATCATTTCAATACAAACATGTATATTTGTATTACCAAAGGAGATTTTTAAAGTAAATTTGGGATGTTAGCTATAATTGGAATATATTTTTTCAAACACAAATCCAAACACCTTTTTTATTATTATTTTCATAAATTATCTTTACTATTAACCAGGAGGTAACCGATTTACTGATCATTAGCATATTCTTCACACTACTTAACTTTAACATCTTTTTGATCTGCTTTCAACAGATTTTCTAAATAAAGTTAGAATATTAGTGAAGGTTGGAAAATAATTTTTTGAACGTATTATCCGATATTCTTTCCTTTTTTTGCTGTTTGAAATATATCTTTTTCATAAACTTTATATTAGATAATTATAACATCTAAATTTGCTTAAAGGAAAAGTTCACCCCAACAAAAAAGTGGATTTACGTAAAATAAGAAAAAATAAACAAGGCAATTGCGTTCAAGCTGGGTATTGTCAAATCTGTGACCATTGAAAATTGTAAAATGTCAAACGATAATAAAAGAGAACAAGTGGGTGAGGGATATCATTGACTCTCTCATTTGCATATCACTGAGTTATTATTTTACATGTAAGCATATGACTGTCTTCGGAAAAACTGAGAAACTGTAACATGTCATACCTTTTTTTTATTTTTTATCCGATTTTGATAAAATTTGTAAGCGTCATGCTTGCTTGACTTTTTTATAATGATTCAAATTATTATTTTGGGTGGGCTTCACCTTTAAAAACAATTGATAAAATGAAAATGGGTGTCTATCATTGCCATGCTTGGGTTTCCGCCTTAATAAATTTCATCGCTCCTCAAAGAATCCTGTACTGCTGTAAGACTAATTATTTCAGAAGTTAATATGTGACCAATAAGAATCAGCAAGAAAAGAGATGTGCAGAGAGAGCTAAAGAGAGGGAGAGAGAGGCGGGGAAACAAAGACACAAGCAGTGAAAGAGACAGGAAAGGAAGGGAAACAGGGCAGGAGGGGACGAGAGAGAGATACAGAAATAGAGACATATGAAGCAAAATAGAGGGGAGACGGAAGGGAGACACAGAGAGAGAGATGAAGAATCGGACGAAATTAATTCAAAGAACGAGGCAGAAATAAAGTAAAATAGGGAAAGGGGAGATGGCAAATGAACATTCAGAGACAGAGAAGGAACACCAGAGAGAGGGGGGGGGGGGGGGGTAGTGAGAGAATGTGACAAGCAGAAAGGGGAGAGAGACGGGAGAGGGGGGTTGTAGTGAAGTTGACGTATTTTTATTCTCGGATCATCATCAAACCAACTTGGTCTACCATTAATGTGGTCTGGTATTAGTTTGGTACAACCATCCCTTGGTCTTAAATGTCATCTAGTATAATGCCCAGATTGTACTTACATAATGGAAATGTGATCCATAATTAATTCATATAATGATATACCATAAATGCTGTTAGATCAAGTGGATATATAAGACGATATGGGAATGGTCAAACTCGACATTACACAAAGTGCTCGATTTTCTAAATAATAACTCAGCCCAGAATGGTTATTTATACGGACTAGTGATAACACATTGAAGTATGAAACGCCTTGCAACTTGATTATGTGCTAAAATGATAGCGAAACCCATTGCTTTTTTTTTTCTTTCACGAATTTCGTAAACAGTAGCGGAAACCCCAAACAAGAATACATTTTGGGAAAGCAAGGTAAAACCCCATGATTCTTCATACTGTATTGTGACAAAGTCTAACCTGAATAGGATAGTCTGTGACGTGAGTAATGTTTGTATAAGAAAAATTAGATCACATATTCCAGGGTATTTATTCTCTTCATGCTAGATGATTTTCATGTTTCAATAAAAGCATTCATCTTTCACAATAGAAGCCGCACAATCTCGTGATTTCAAGAGTAAAAATACTGTGAATGATTTGAGACGATGAGAGAGGGAGAGAGGATGGGAGAGAGATCAGTGAAGAGAGGGAGAGAAAGGGGGAGTGAGGGGGCAGAGTAGTCCAGTTTGGACCTTGCTGTTTGGAAGTGCCCTTTCCTCAAAGCTAACATAGAGGGCACATGTCTCCCAATCTCTAATCAGCGCCAAACCACTCATCTTCCCTCCCCACCAAGGTGGGGAGGGAAGATGAGGGGCAGAGTGGCAAAGGGTCAGAAAATGCGAGAGGCAAAAGGAGAGAGGGGGAGGTGAGACACATACAGAGAGGCGAAGACAGAGGGGGAAATGAGATAGCAATCAGTAAAATAAAAATAACAACAGATGGGAAAACAACACACAAATAGAGGCAGAGTGGGTTGGAGCGAGAGTGAAATTAAAGGGATAATCCAAGCTGAAGATATAAATCTTCATTTAAATAGAGTCAAATTCACAAAGCAAAATGCTGAAAATATGATCAAAATCGGATTACAAATAACGAAGTTATTGAATTCTAACGATTTGCATTAGTCGGGGGAAACGGGCATGTCTTCATGAATATTCATTAGGTGGGGTGATTATCCCCATTTGTTCTTTTGTTTAAGATTAGGATTGTGTGGTCTAGTGGTTAGAGCATTGAACCCATAACCGCAAGTTTGTGAGTTCGAATCCCAACTCTGCCACTGTTTCCACTTTGATAAAAAGGCCCGAGAGTGATATCTGTCAGCCTATATAGACGTAAAATGTTTCATAGGTTTATTCAAATACTTTCTACCAGGAACTAAAACAATTGAGTTGACAACTGATCAAGTGCTTTAGATTTATTGTTGCAACTTATTTCAGCATTATGGAGACATGCACGTCATGCAATTTATGGCAACATTTATGATGTGACATCATCAGTCTTGTGGGTTCAGCACCCCCCCCCCCCCACCCCATCCGACCTTCTTTTTTTTCCAAATCAATATTCATGTACAAATTAAGTAAAAGTGACCATGTTATTATTAATAAAGAACATAAACTGAAACAAAAAAAACATGTTATTTTATATTTGCATAGCCAGCTCGCCCCTCCCCCACAAAATCTTTTGGCGGCCCCTGCAATTTCCATGTATTCACAAATCTTTTTCAGATTTCCCGTGAATGGTGGCATCACAGGTCGCCAACAAAGGCTACATTTTACTTGTGTATTTCGTTTAAACTTCTTTAGAACTTGGAAGCTATTTGCATGTCGTTGTCACTCCATTCTTGTTATCTCCATGTTTTTACATGAATTGTACTCATTTCTAAATGATCATCAATAACATCGATAGATCATCGCCAACAACATTGCGTTCAAGAGGATATCATGATCGCACTGAAGAACAATAGAGAAGATCTCAGCATCCTAAAGAATAGGGCGATTGATAAATCAGAGTTATGTCGCATCTATGGGAATGAGATTCATAAGACCAGACACGCCAAAGACGAACATCTACAAACTATTCAGAATGATGTTGATTCCGAAATCGAAAACGCGATCGAAAGAGACAGAGCCAGGGAAAAGGAAGATGCTGATAAAATCAATAGCGAGATTGATGGGGAAAATGAAGATTTTCAAGATGAGATTCGAAAGCTCCAGGAGGAGATTCGAAAGCTCGAGGATAAAATTGAAAAGAACAAGGAGAAGAGGGGGAAGCGGCATGAGGAAAATCGTTCGATTGCAGAGAAAAGACGAAAACCGATAATTGATAAACAACGCATTCTTCATGGTGACATTCAGAACATCGCTCAAATGATCGAGAGAAAGATTGGAGAGCTTGAAAAATCATGGCAAGACGACACCAAATCAGCAGAGAAAGCAAAAGAGACACTGGACAGAATTCTTGAAGATGATAAAAATATTGTCATAGATGGACATCGTGTGCATGCATCAGTGAGTGAGGAACTAAAGAAGCAACTGAATGAGGGTGAGGTGAAAGAAATAAATCGTGTTGTATCAGGTGTGAGGTTTGTGAAGGGTGTTGGGAGAGAGAAGTATGATGGAAGAATTGATGGGTATGATGGAGAGTGGAAGCTCATTGATACAATCAACGTCACAGATAAAATCACATACCCGCGTATTGCTGGATGTATAGATGATGATAAGGTGATGATCACAGATTTTACTATTGGTGGAACACATACCTACATGTTAGATTTGAACAGTAAAACCACACAGAGAGTGATCAACGGTAGTGATACATCATGGATAATCTCATGTGCAGTACTGAATGATGACAAGATAGTATGTGGTAGATGCATCACAGGTTGTACAGGAGACAGTCTACCTGGGTGCATCAGTGTATACGACAGACAGTGGAATCACATCAATGACGTCACAATACCAAGAAACACGACGCGTACTGATGCAGGGGTGCGCGTTGCAATCGATCAGGATGGGATGATCATCGCTGTTGAAGGGAGTCAGTCTATGATATACGTCATCAACCCAGCTAATGATGAGATTATCAATACCATCACGTGTAAAGAGAAAATAGTAATGCGCGATGTGCTGTCATCAGGTCACATCATTGCTCTTCCCCATAAAAGAGATCGCAGAGCTCTCATCTTGAATGTGTGTGTTGATTGTATGACAGACGACCTCTACATCGTGACATCAGATGATGAGTACAAGACGTGTGTGATTGATCAGGTGATGAGTGAGGGTGATATGAAGAAGAGAAGAGTAGCATCATTCCCTTTATCAACTAGACCGAATACATATAATAGATTCAATCAACTTGTCTTTTCTCGAGTGATGATGACGTCATCAGGGAATATGATTGCATGTGATGGAGATAATATTCTCATATTCAAAAAGCGATTCATCCTCTAGATTCATGACATGATATTACTGAACAGACAAATGATATGGGGAATGTTGCTACATCTTACCATTATATGCTTTCAAATTGAAAAGAAAAAAAGACGCAATGAAAACGCATGATTCATTGTAATCCATGGTTTCTGTATGGGTAAGCTTCATAGTCATATTGAAAACCTATCAGGGTAATGCTCTTTTATTGTACACGTTGTTTCAGAATATCTTATACCAGACTACGCCGTCGCTTTGTTGGCGTGAGTAAACATTAATATTAAGTGTGTCTGCATAGAAGCTCTAAATTACTGTACCCGTGCATATTTCATTTGAGTTCAGTTCCATATGTTAAATTGAACAGTTAGAATGTTCCTCAATATGTAATCATACCGGTTAAAAAAAATATCCATCGCGTGTATTATAGCTACCACGGTCTTATCATGCCAATGAATCAGTAGTTGTTACTCTAAATAAATGTTCAGTGGTATCTTGATTCAGTAATGAAATTTAAAATTACACGAAGCGCTATATTCCTTTATAGATTGAAACTGTGTACTTTTGACTCCTTTGAAAGCGCGTTATACATGTTATATGAGACCATAATTGTTCTCATAATAATGTTGCGATTTGGATCGTGCTCACGTTTGCTGTATCTCTATGCGCATTACATCTTAGCATTGCTTGCTTGTTTGTATATTTTCACTTCCAACATCAGATCAAGATATCCCAACAAAGTATTTTTATGTGGCTACATACGAAACAGCCCCTGGAATGATCTCGATCATGACATGATATAATCACCTGGATTTACCGAGAGAGGGAGCTGTTACAATTATTACGATACATTTTGGTAAATTGCACTTTGAACTCTTACCAAAAAATTATACATAATTATGATAATATATAAGCATTAGTGTATAACTTCACAATTTGGACTTGGTAGCCAAAATGTACAAGTATAGTGCATATTTACCAAACGGGATCTGTTGTTGCAAGAATGCGCATTTAAAAATGATTTATTACATTTTGGTCACGTATTTAGGATAAGAGTGAACTGGAAATTTAATTAAAATGATGACTGGTTTGATTTTGAATGTCCATGTGTATAAAGATTAAATTGCTTTTAATGAACAGTTGCATATTTATGATATTTTTTAATACGTTCCATTCAAGTAGGCATATGTCAGTGACTGTTTTGCTTGCTAGAATGTTTATTAAATTTATGTTCAATTACTATTTAGTTGCAGGAGCAATAAAATGATAACTGCAATTTGTTGTATTTCTTTAATTTTTATCCCACCGTAAATGGTCTTAATGATGGTTAGTGTAATCGAGACTGTTTTGCCTACATCAGTCTTTTCTTCTTAAGAATCTAAACAAATTCTGCAAAAGTGTAACAGAAAATTTGTCGCTGATTGCTGGACGGTTTTCATGTCAACACATTCAGATATAATGATCAATTAATTCGCTTTAAAAAAAAGATCAGTTAGATGTTTGTGGTAGACTGGTGTAAATACGTTTATTTCAATACTATATCGAGCAGTGACTGTGTTGCTGTAAACATGGTAAAGATATGTTCAATCATATAACAGAGGAAATTATATTTTGTCAGGCGCATTATTACGATCACCTAAAGAACTGATATTGGTTAGATTTGTATCGTTTTCCGTGCTTACAGAAATTATTTCCATCAATTCTTTGTTCATTCCAGATTGTTTAGAATACATCTTTTCATCTCAAGAACCTAAATGAACTTGATGTTAGAAAGATGATCAAAACATTATTCAGAATTTGTTAGCGATGTAAGCGATAGTTTTTTTACGCGATTTATACAATCATATTTTTTTGTTTCATGTATCATATCAATATTAACCAAAAGTTATAGAAGATCATTTTTATATACTACAGCTATATCATTTGAATATCTGAATCTACTGTAAAAAAACACCATGAAAACATTTTCAGAGATGTGTATTTTTGGTTCTTTACAAGGATATTGCTTTACTTATATTTCCATTTACTCTAACCTAGTACATTTAACAGGTGATTCTGCTATAGTCAAAAAATATATTGATTGCTAGTATATTTTTTGAAACACATGGACCATATTGTAGATGAATTTGCTTGAAGGGAATTATTCTGCCGCAAATGGTGTATAAACTGCTGTAAATATGGTTTTTGTTTTCTAAATACCGCCTCAGACTCTTTATCTTGTCTAACTGAATATATGATTTAAATTTATAAACTTCATTCATTTGACACGAATATTTTGTTTTATAATACATACTGGGTCGCCAAAACATGACAGTATGAAATATTATGAATGAAATATGAATTTTCAAATATGTATAAGCCAGTAAGAAAATGATGTAGTATTTTTTATACTGTGACTATGATGAACATACATGTAATCACATAGGGGTCCTGAAAAGTTTCGTTTGTAATCGATTTAATTCGTTTCATGTTTCGTACTAACAGGTGGGTGTTTCATAAAGCTGTTCGTAAATTAAGAGCGACTGTAAGAACGACTAGTGATCCTTTCTTTTGGTAAATGTTATACACCATTGGCGATGGTATAGCGCGTTTCCATACATACGAACAGCTTTATGAAACGGCCCCCTGTAGGAGTATTAAATGAAAATAGGATGTTAGCGCTATAGTCTGCAAAAGGGGTTGTAAACGCTTTCTGAGATCGTCTATTGTTGTTTTTATGAATTATTTTTCACTATTAACCATGAGTTAGCAAAATGTCTGCATATGCGTTACACTAAATCATTTCAATACAAACCTGTATATTTGTATTACCAAAGTAAATTTGGGATTAGCGATAGTTAGAATACATTTTACTCAAACACAAATCCAAACACCTTTTTTTATTATCATTTTCATACATTATATTTACTATTAACCGTGATGTAACCGAGTTACTGATCATTACTTAAGTTTAACATCTTTTTTATCTACTTTCAAAGATTTTCTAAATAAATTTAAAATATTAGTGAAGGTTGAAAATGTTTATTGAACGTATTATCCGGCATTCTTTCTTTTTGCAGCTGTTTTAAATGTATCTTTTTCATAGACTTTATATTAGATAATTTTAATATCTTAATCTGCTTAATCATGTTAAAGGAAAAGTCCACCCGAACAAAAAAGTAGATTTACGTAAAATAAGAAAAAGCAAACAAGTCAATTTCGTTTAAGCTGGTTATTGTCAAATCTGTAAACATTGAAAGTTGTAAAATGTCAAACAATAATAAAAGAGAAAAGTGGGTGAGGGATATCATTGACTCTCTCATTTGCATATCACTGAGTTATTATTTTACATGTAAGCATATGACTGTCTTTGGAAAAACTGTAACATGTCATACCTTTTTTTTTATTTTTTATCCGATTTTGATAAAATTTGTAAGCGTCATGCTTGCTTGACTTTTTTTTATAATGATTCAAATTATTATTTTGGGTGGGCTTGATCTTTAAAAACAATTGATAAAATGAAAATGGGTGTCTATCATTGCCATGCTTGGGTTTCCGCCTTAATAAATTTCATCGCTCCTCAAAGAATCCTGTACTGCTGTAAGACTAATTATTTCAGAAGTTAATATGTGACCAATAAGAATCAGCAAGAAAAGAGATGTGCAGAGAGAGCTAAAGAGAGGGAGAGAGAGACGGGGAAACAAAGACACAAGCAGTGAAAGAGACAGGAAAGGAAGGGAAACAGGGCAGGAGGGGACGAGAGGGAGATACAGAAATAGAGACATATATTATGAAGCAAAATAGAGGGGAGACACAGAGAGAGAGAGAGAGATGAAGAATCGGACGAAATTAATTCAAAGAACGAGACAGAAATAAAGTAAAATAGGGAAAGGGGAGATGGCAAATGAACATTCAGAGACAGAGAAGGAACACCAGAGAGAGAGGGGGGTAGTGAGAGAATGTGACAAGCAGAAAGGGGAGAGAGACGGGAGAGGGGGTTGTTGTGAAGTTGACGTATTTTTATTCTCCGATCATCATCGAACCCACTTGGTCTACCATCAATGTGGTCTGGTATTAGTTTGGTACAACCATCCCTTGGTCTTAAATGTCATCTAGTCTAATGCCCAGATTGTACTTACATAATGGAAATGTGATCCATAACAGGCGCGTAGCCAGGGGGGGGGCGTTGGGGGCGGTCGCCCCCCCCCCCCCAAAAGTCCCCAAAAAGAAAAAAAAAAGGGAAAAAAGAGAGGAGAAAAGGAAAAGGGAAGGGAGGAAAGGGAAGAAAGGTAGCTTTGTGTTTTTTTTTCTTTTTATTCTTTATTTTTTTCTCAAAAGAGAAACTCCTTCACTCTTCTTGCTCTAAATTCATATATGAATTTTGCTTCCGCGCTGTGCGCGGTTAAATGACAATATTGAAGTTCTCCATTGTTCCCCACCTTTTCTCTAACTCTGTTTTTCCACCTCAGCTATGTGTTTCTTGCCAGTTAAAGTTAAAATTGTATACATTAGGGCATGAATTTGAGTAAGGTTAGGCTGAAGTAAATATATGAAGTTATCTTTTTTTTCAATTGATCGCGCAACTTCGGGTCTGGTCGGCTCCGAGCGGGTAAAATCTTTATATCAGTTTCTGCCGTCACCTCCATAAAGTCAGCTTCTCCCGCTTTTCAGCTCATTACTATAAACAACCATAATTTGGGGGCAAACAGGTTCCTAATTTAAAAAGAGGAAGGTATGGAATTCGTGTCGTATTAAATAAAAAAGTACAATATTTTTTATCAAATTGTATTAAACTTCATGTCATTTCCCTGTATACATTCATCTCCTGTCCTGTTTTGCGCCCTCAGTTTGAAATTTTGAATGACACTTAAGTTTCTTTATATTCAAAATGAAGCGCTTCAGGATAAGTCAAAAAAATTAATCATCCTTTATTATATAGATAGATAATTTCAATAAATCACAGAAGTTTCAACTTTATGCGCACTATTTTCCTTGTAATGAAGTTCAATAATCTTAGAAAATCAATTGAATTAGAGACGATTGGGTATTAGAGATATCTACATTTGATGAAACGTCCGCCCTTTGAAATTTCAGAGTTTCATTGCTCTGCACGGGGAGGAATATCTTCCTCTACCAATCTTCTCCTCTGTTTTGGGAGTTAAAAATATGCACTGATGCTGAATTGTTTGTAATCAAATCTGATCTTTCTAAAGAAAGTTTCAATATATCTTTAAGAATACCCTTTTCTCGGGACCCTTTTTATGGCAAGAAAAATTGATAAAACACTTTAGCTTCCGCGCTTCGCGCGGAGTTATCATTTTAATTTCCTCCATTGTATACCTCTTTTGTGCGTTCACAATCACTTTTGAAAACAAGGTTCAAAATCGCAATATAGTCAACCGAATTGGAGGTACCAGAGACAAGAGAAACTGCTCCTTTTCATTTTAATTTATGAAACACTAAAAGCTTCGCGCTTCGCGCGGGAGGGGGAAACTCCCCCTCCCTGCACCCACCCCCTAGGGAGCGCGCTTCGCGCGCTCTGTAAGTGTTGGCACGCTTTGCGTGCATTTACCGCCCCCTCCAAAATGAAATCCTGGCTACGCGGTTGATCCATAATTAATTCATATATATGCCATAAATGCTGTTAGATCTAGTGGATATATATAAGACGATATGGGAATGGTCAAACTCGACATTACACAAAGTGCTCGATTTTCTAAATAATAACTCAGCCCTGAATGGTTATTTATACGGACTAGTGATAACACAATGAAGTATGAAACGCCTTGCAACTTGATTGTGTGCTAAAATGATAGCGAAACCCATTGCTCTTTTTTTCTTTCATGAATTTCGTAAACAGTAGCGGAAACCCCAAACAAGAATACATTTTGGGAAAGCAAGGTAAAACCCCATGATTCTTCATACTGTATTGTGACAAAGTCTAACCTGAATAGGATAGTCTGTGACGTGAGTAATGTTTGTATAAGAAAAATTAGATCACATATTCCAAGGTACCCTCTTCATGCTAGATGATTTCCATGTTTCAATAAAAGCATTCATCTTTCACGATAGAAGCCGCACAATCTCGTGATTTCAAGAGTAAAAATACTGTGAATGATTTGAGAGACGATGAGAGAGAGAGGGTGGGAGAGATGGGAGGTCGAGGTGACTGAGAGAAGAGGGGAGGGAACTAGAAAGCGAGAAATGCATTCATTGAATTATAAGTACTAGATAATAAGTGATTGAAAGAGGATAATTGAAATAGAGAGAATGGGAGAGAGATGGGTGAAGAGAGAGAGAGAGATAGAGAGAAAGGGGGAGTGAGGGGGGCAGAGTGGCAAAGGGTCAGAAAAAGCGAGAGGCAAAGGAGAGAGGGGGAGGTGAGACACATACAGAGAGGCGAAGATAGCAATCAGTAAAATAAAAATAACACACAATACACAAATAGAGGCAGAGTGGGTTGGAGCGAGAGTGAAATTAAAGGGATAATCCAAGCTGAAGATATAAATCTTCATTTAAAGGGGAAGTTCACCCTGAAGAAAACTTTGTTGTAAGAATAGCAGAAAAAATAGTAAAAAATATTGGTGAAGGTTTGAGGAAAATCCGTTAAAAAGTAAGAAAGTTATGAGAGTTCAGAGTTTTGGATTTGTGACGTCATAAACGAGCAGCTTCCCCGTGTGTTATGTAATATAAAATGCATGAATTTCAAATTTTGAGTGGCTCCTGATTCCTTAATTTTGTTTTCTATTCATGATCGGGTGTGAAGTGATTTGTATATTGATATACAAAAGGTACAGTGAAAACCAATTTCAATTTTTTGAGAAAATGACTTTTCATTGATTTTTTTACCATTCGCTATGTAGGAATGCTGCTCGCATATTACGTCACAAATCAAATAAATGAAATTCTAATAACTTTTTAATTATTTGATGAATTTTTCTCAAACCTTCGGCAATATTTTTTATTATTTTTTCTGCTATTTTAACAATAAACTTTTTGTCAGGGTGAACTTTCCCTTTCAATAGAGTCAAAATCACAAAGCAAAATGCTGAAAATATGATCAAAATCGGATCACAAATAACGAAGTTATTGAATCCTAACGATTTGCATTATTCGGGGGAAACGGGCATGTCTTCATGAATATTCATCAGGTGGGCTGATTATCCCCATTTGTTCTTTTGTTTAAGATTAGGATTGTGTGGTCTAGTGGTCAGAGCATTGAACTCATAACCGCAAGTTTGTGAGTTCGAATCCCAACTCTGCCACTGTTTCCACTTTGATAAAAAGGCCCGAGAGTGATATCTATCACTATCTATAGACGTAAAATGTTTCATAGGTTTATTCAAATACTTTCTACCAGGAACTAAAACAATTGAGTTGACAACTGATTAAGTGCTTTAGATTTATTGTTGCAACTTATTTCAGCATTATGGAGACATGCATGTCATGCGATTAATGCCAACATTTATGATGTGACATCATCAGTCTTGTGGGTTCAGCACCTTCCCCCCCCCCCCACCCCATCCGACCTTCTTTTTTTCCAAATCCATGTTCATGTACAAATTAAGTAACAGTGACCATGTTATTATTAATAAAGAACATAAACTGAAACAAAAAAACATGTTATTTTATATTTGCATAGCCAGCTCGCCCCTCCCCCCCAACAAAATCTTTTGGCGGCCCCTGCAAACGCGATGTATTCACAAATCTTTTTCAGATTTCCCGTGAATGGTGGCATCACAGGTCGCCAACAAAGGCTATACATTTTACTTGTGTATTTCGTTTAAACTTCTTTAGAAATTGGAAGTTATTTGCATGTCGTTGTCACTCCATTCTTGTTACCTCCATGTTTTTACATGAATTGTACTCATTTCTAAATGATCATCAATAACAAATATAGGATTCCATGAAATGTATGACTGTGGCCTATTGAAAATGAAAATGGTATGCAAAATAATACGCAAATCAAGTGTCATAACGTGAAGTCACGGGATTGCATTTTAAAATTACAGTGTCTTTGCCTGTCGGTTACGTACGAGTATATAGAGCATACATTTCCGATAGGATTCGATGAAACTTGTGACTGCATGGGACCCACTCTTTGAAATTTAATTTATGCAAACTTTACGCAAATCATGGAGTTGTAGGAGAATAATGTTGTATGTTTCAACCGAACCAAGTATTTAATATAACCATTCACTAAAACATCATGATCAAGGTGGACAAAATTGCTTCAAAAATTGTATGATTTGTTCCCATTTTTTCCAAGAAGTTTAACGTTATAGATCTGACAAATATAATATTAAAAAAAAGTTAATTCCGTCCCTCTTTATACAATGTGACGTACAAACATTTGCATAAATTAGCCGATAAAGCATCAAGTTGTAATTTCCAATAGTACTTTCTTTTGGAGAAATCGAGTATTTGATAAGATAAAGAAATGAGTATTGTCTACACCATTTAAATGCTCATTTACACGTATATGCATACACTGCTCATTTATATGAATTAATTTCTTAGAGCATATTTGAACTTGAATACAGAGATATATCTTCAACCATTAGTTGTATTGGTGTTTTGGTTATTACATTGAAATATTGATTTTATGCATGCATAAATTACAATTTAATTGGCATACATTTCTGATTGAAGATCCATTTTTTAATATTTCCCGGAGATAATTTGAGTTATTGATCTGGAAGAGATAGTTTCACCACTTTTTTCCATATTAAAGTATGACATTGAATTGATCATCAATTTGGTATTTTTCTACATGAATTAAGCCCTGGGGGAAGGGGCAGTCAAATATATTGCTGTACACACGCGTGACCCGCATACATTTGTAATTCCGAAGCTTTGTTATTCCGAAGGTTCGGATATTCCGAAGGTTCGTTATTCCGAAGGTTCGTATTTCCGAAGGTTCGTAATTCCGAAGGTTAGTTAGTCCGAAAACGAAATGAGGTTCGTAATTCCGAAGGTTCGTTAGTCCGAAAGCGAAGTGAGTTTCGTTATTCCGAAGGTTCGTTAATCCGAAAAAGAAATGAGGTTCGTAATTCCGAAGGTTCGTGGGTCTGAAAACTAAATGATTAACTAACCTTATTTCGTTTTCGGACTAACGAACCTTCAGAACATCGAACCTCATTTCGTTTTCGGATTATCGAACCTTCGGAATAACGCCGCAAATGCTCGGATTAACGAACCCTTTTTCGTTTTCGGATTAACGAACATCGAGGTATATAGGCAATTTACGTGTTTCGGAATTACGAACCTTCGGAATAAAGAACCTTCGGAATTACGAATCTTCGGAATTACTGAGTGGAACCTGCGCGACCAAAAAAAAAAAACGCGTTTGAAGGGGTGTTTTTTCAGTTTTCGACGCGGTCCGCGCGTGGTATAAAAAAACACTGATTTTCAAGAAACATGGTGGTTTGAAAGACTGGTCGATGGTCAATCGCGGGGTCAAACGTATTAAGGGATTGTTTTTTCCCCTAAAGCTTATTTTTTAAGACTAACGTGTTCAGGGTATGTTTTTTCCCCAAGCTTTTTCCCCGAGGTCATATTTTGGCGACATCTTAAATGAAGCCCGCGAAAAACTTATTTAGGGGGTTATTTTTCACCACACAAGAGAAAAACTCGTTTAGGGGTGTTTGGAAATTTCTTCACGCATGTGTACAGCAATATATTTGACTGCCCCCTCCCCCGGGGGGGGGATTAGCTTCACTGTTCAAAAGAATGATTTTTAAGGGACTGATCTGAAAGATCGATGTGTACATTTAAAACTACCGTCCTTTCCAAGTATTTGATATTTTTACTCAATAGGGATGCTTTATGCACTAAAAATACAAATTTTTGCATAAAGACTCATTTTCAATATCGTGTTCTGGAGAAGAAAAAATGAGCTGTTTGACATTGGTTTGGTGCCGGCCAGTGTAAGCTCTATTCCCCAACCTTAAAGGGATGGTCCGGGCTGAAAATATTTATATCTTAATACATAGAGTAGAATTCACTGAGCTAGATGCCGAAAATTTTATCAAAATAGGATAAGAGGTAATAGAGTTATTGAAGTTTGACGTTTAGCAATATTTTCTGAAAACAGTCGTCATGAATATTCATTAGGTGAGCTGATGATGTCACATCTCCACTTCACTAAATAAATAGGGCCTATCTAATGCACTAAATCAGTTGTCAATCCAATTTTTCTCGTTCTTGGATAAAAAAAAAATTGAATAAACCTAATTTCATAAATACAAAAGAACAAGTGTGACATTATCAGCCCGCGTGCACCTAGTGAATATTCATGACGACTGTTTTCAAAAAAAAAAAATTGCTAAAATTTATAATTCAATAACTTTGTTATATGTTATCCGATTTTGGCATTCTACTCTATTTATTAAGCTATACATATATTTTCAGCCCGGACCATCCCTTTAAATTATAGCGAGGCCTATCTGTGTAGGGATCGACCTGACCATTGATCCCGGCAACTGTCACTGAACGCCCACGCTAGGATCTGAGCAAGGCACTTATTCCCTAATTCGACTCTCAATCGTGAATAAATTATTTTCAATCACGCCTCACTATCCTTAAGCACAACCTTTTCACTGATGTTCACCTGTAAAAGAAAACATTTATATACTTATAAAACATACCTGTTTCAAGGGGAGCACCAAGCTTCGACGGCAAGACAGCACGGACGGTACTTACTGACGAAATGTGCATATTCACTCACTCTCAAGACTCCCTCTCGGTTCAGACCGGCCTCGAAGAACCCCCGAAGAACTCATCAATGTATCTCCTCCATCTGAATCCTCTTTGCTCTGGGGTTGCTCTATCCTCTGTCATCACTTCGTCGCCAAATCCATCCCGAATATAGTCCACGTCCTGGACGATTTTTACTGATTGGGCAAACCATAACCAACACACACACGCCCGGGCCCGCGCCCTCCACTGATTCACTTACCCCCAGTGATTCACCTTACCCACTGATTCACTTTCCCCGACTATTCAGGGTGTGTGTATGCGTGTACTGTTATGGGGTTGTAGTGTGCTATGCTGGGTGTTTGGTAGTCGTGTCGTACAAAATAACAACAGTCCAGGAGGTGGACTATCCCGAATAAGGCGTCCGTACTGTGCTGTGTCGAACTCGGTCAGTGAATTCCAAGCTAGAGTTAGGAATTCAGACACTCCTCTCGCAAGCATTGTTATGCAAATCGGATACCTCTGCTAAGAAAGAAAATATATTTATTCCCTAATTCGACTCTCAATCGTGAATAAATTATTTTCAATCACGCCTCACTATCCTTAAGCACAACCTTTTCACTGATGTTCACCTGTAAAAGAAAACATTTATATACTTATAAAACATACCTGTTTCAAGGGGAGCACCAAGCTTCGACGGCAAGACAAGCTAACAATAGCTCTGCTCCCTACATCCCTATGTCAGTCAATCAAAGAACGGGTAAACAAGAATACAAATTAGAGAACACAATCATTTCAATTTTAGTCAACGTTCGATGTATATTGATTCATAATACAACATGTCTCGTTCAACCGTTGAGAACACCTGCAGTCCATCTGTAACAAGACACATGTATAATCATACTGAGGCTAAATTGCCTGGTAAATTTAATTCTAAATCCTCGATATCATTGAAACTTAATCAGATGATCCTTCAATTTATCCTTATAATAAATGCATTTTCCGAGCTCCATCTACCATGTTTCTTGAACAACCTATCAGGAACACACAATTTTGCTGCTGCTGTGGCTCCACCAATTCGAAGACTATGAATGCCAAAATATTTGGATTAAACCCTCCTTACGTCAAATATCTCTCAATAATGCCAAAGTCTAGTATACATGTAGGACAACTATCCATCTCTTACCGTATAAGTATTACTTGATTTACTCTGCAACCAAAATAATTTTTCTCCCATGCTAATACTGGGCAGGTAGGGGTAATGCATAGCACCTCTATATAAGAACCCAAGCTCCTTGCCTGTAAATATCGGTTGTACTTTTCATGATGAAAACGTTCACTTGAGACAAATACAAGTCTAAGTCACATCTACTAAAATGTATCATTTCATCAATCGTAGAAAGTCTGCGTAGGAAATCAAACTCATAGCACATAATCGAATATCTAATAGACTGGTTGAAGACCCATACTTCTCAACAACTGCTTGCAAAACGTCTTAAGTTATAACTTGCTTCTTAACCATCGGTTTGTTTAGTAATTTATTCAAACATTTAATTCAGTATGTCTGAACTTGCGATCACATGGGCTAACATTCCTTGGATTACAGTCAAGTGCCACTTAAAGGCGTAAAAAGCCGACTCTATCCTAGCTACGGAGCTTCTCTTTATGCAATTGAATACGACAGCCCGGTATAAGATAGTGACTACTGTTATGACTGTCTTCCGGTTTTGCTGAGTTAAGTCAGAATAAACCTCATTTATCTTCACCAATCATTCCATGCTCTCAACGCTTTGTTGTTACTCAGTTCTCGAAGCTGTCATAGCCTTTAGTTGTTCAAGTTATATTACCTGTCCTGTATTTCTGGATATTTAGTGCGAACAAGATAAGCATAATTTTTATACAAGTATATTTCAATCCAATATCCATATTCAAATTGGGATAAATTTTCAATTTCAATCCTTTTATCAACTTCTCCATATTTCATAACTTCTATGATGCTCTATAGCTAAGCAGCTATACTCAACCCAAGTGGTTTTATATATTAACTCAATTTTTAGTAGGGTATTCATTAGATAAGCATAATTTTTATACAAGTATATTTCAATCCAATATCCATATTCAAATTGGGATAAATTTTCAATTTCAATCCTTTTATCAACTTCTCCATATAACTTCTATGATGCTCTATAGCTAAGCAGCTATACTCAAACCAAGTGGTTTTATATATTAACTCAATTTTTAGTAGGGTATTCATTGGATTACGATTTGATATCGCAATTCCTTCAAATCGTCCTGAAGGCATAAACACGACTGTAAGCTTTGGTATTAATTTCGTTTAAGACAATATTTATTTTGCCTTGAAAACAACAAAAAAATAAAATAAAACTTCCTTAGAAACAATTTGTTTTCAAGAATCCTGTATATTCAAGACTTTGAATATTTCCAACTATCACCAATTTCCTCATACTTCCTCATTATGGCCGGCTTCGCCTTTAGTAAAATATAACTAATTTGAGAATGAATCTCAAATTAATTCCATGTCAATATTCATAACGAATATCCTTCAACATAATCATCACGTTCTCCAATTGTCATCACCACTTATTTGCTCTGCAGCTAAAGTGGATCCTAGCTATGCAGCTATATGCCATGCGGCCGTGTAATAATGACAAAATGTTACATTCCAACAGCAGTATTTTGAATTAACCTCCATCAAATGGATAATAATTACATACCAATATAGTGTGTCAAAAATAAACTCTTATGTCATGAAGGCTTAGACATAATACTGGGCTTTGGAATTTCTTTGTCCCCAATATGGATTATCTATTTTGAAGTGTTTAGAAACCAAGGAACGAAAATCACTATGGTCAGAGAAATGAATATGGCCAGAAGGGTGCTGTGGGCCAAAAGGGAACAACCAAGCCCCCTAGCAAGAATCTTGACATGTTGATCAGTACTTACGATAGGTGGAACTAACCACTAAGTCTCACCCGACCAATCACATGAGAAGGAATCAACATGAGCTGTTAGGGGACACCAATATTTAGAATTAAACATCTTAATTTTTAATCAAAATCGTCCGCAGTTCTGCCGACAGTGTGGGCCCTACGTTTGCTTATGGAGCTATTAGCTCTATGGTTTGTCCCAAAACCCGAAATTCTCACCTGACACACCCAATCATCAAAATCAATGTTGCGACTTAATACAGTAGTGCATCTGCACAACAATTCTCACTGGGAACCGAATAAACATGAAGACCAATATGATTTTCTTTACACAACTCAAAAATGTGCAAACTCAACCTATGCAATTCTGCAATAAAACTTACTTTATTCACAATCGATTCTACTCCTTTATTATCACAGCAGACCTTGACGGTTTTATGTCTAAAGTGAGATGAAATTCCAAGTGGAGCTATTAACCATTTCAAACTCAATCCAATCTCATATCATTTTCATGCCTGCGCACTCAGAAACCCAGGCCCAGCAGCCTGATGGACTTGCATCAGAATAGATGATAGTCTGTGGAACTGAATATGCAGAAATAATGTTTGCGTTAAGAATATGCAATTTCTTCTCCAAAAAAAAAGAACACGAATATTAAATAATTATCACTATTGATCACATGTCCTATTCAAATGTACCCTCCGGATGATTTCGTGTGCATACAATGTCATCTGGTTTTAATTTGAGTAACTGTACCAAACACTGGATCTTTCCAACTACAACTACGATCTTTCGATCGTGCTGTAACCTCAGGCGATTCTGCTTCACATGAATCTATACATAACTAAAAATCCTATCCTTCTTTCGGTAATCTTTAAAACAACTTTCCCATTGTAATTCCAACGAATCCAAACACTGGACATGCGTTCATTGAGATATTTCTCAACATTTGGTATCAAACCTGCTTCAAGTAAGTAATTTTTCACCGTTTGACCATAGTTCATATGAATCAAGGAAGTCGCACGACCCATTCATCTATATACAAACCAATGAAAGTACAATCTCTACGCCAATGATTAATAAGCTTGAAAACATTAAGAGCTGTTGCCAACCCCGGTTGCCGACCCAATGGCAAACCTTCAAAAGAGAAAAACCTTGTACCACTACCAAATTCCCAATTAAAGCCTACAATATTTCATGTACTTGAAAAATGTCATAATTATGATAACCTTGCTTAGGTTCAAAGGAAAGCATAAATTTTCCCTTTTTTAATAAGACGACTACATTCCAGTCTTCAAGTATAATAGTGTTCTTCCACAAAATGTTAGTAGACATAACGTAAACCAATAATCAGACTCTTTTTATATCTGAGCCCTGAATTGAATCTGGAAGGGGCTTAACATCAAGGGGCGCAGTGGTGGATTCAACAACCTAACCCTTTTTAAATCTTTGATGGGTTCAGAAACGAAATCGGGGTCGATATGTCAGTGCTGAATATCCTATTGTAAGGTAAGTTGAAACCGTGTTCAGTTACATCTACCACAATTTGCGATGCATCAGTTTATTTCCAATTTGTAAGGAAGCCTTCAATCTACCTTTAACCAAAGGTGCTGAATTTCATTGATCATACTCATAATTTCTCAAATAGAATTCTTCCTCCTACGTATACCCTGCACATCTTGACGAATCAACACTAACGTTACTCGGAGTTTCCCAACCGAAACAAATTCAACAATGCTCTGTTTCTGTATTTCTTAATTTAGAAGGCCGGCCCGCTATAACGGACCAGGAGTAGTCAATATACTCCAGATTGTTTGATCTGTACGTGTCATATCTATGTCTCGCTTCATTAGTTAACATGGTTAAAGCTGTAATTTAACCAATAGAACACATCTTTTCTTAACATATAATTATGGACTAAGTATCACTCAAGATAGATTCCTTTGCTACGAATTCTGATCATTCTACTCTTTAGTTTTCAATTACCACACTTCGTCAAATACAGAACAAAACTGACATTTACCTTGCTCAGTTTGACCATGATACATGGATCCCGATACCTGGGCAACTTCTCCTCCAATACCCGTGTCTACCACAGGCAAAAAATTCGTCGGTGGTCTGGGGCCACTTGCATACCCGAGCCAACTATTTTGTACATATAAGTTGGCGACAGTGCATGCCAAGCGAATATCGATTTCTTGACCCAAAGGCTACGAAAAAAGTTGTCGGTAGTAGAAGAACCTTGAAAATTTTCAACATTCATGCCCAATATAACTCTTGTTTGTTGAACGAAAAGCCTTACGCTTTCTATTTACACAAGCATGAGCTTGCCTCATTCTTTTCTCCCTCTTAAGAGTCGCATGCTATTAAGTCATTCAAGTAGTGCGGACCAACCTAAATTATGATTATGATCTCTGTATATTTATTTGATTTATCTCCCATAATTAAGTCATAAATAATTCCGCTGAAGAACAAACAACTTTCATTAACAACATTAGGCCATATCTATTATGTACAACCGATCATAAATTTCAAATTTCTCACTAACCTGCTCAAGATTCATCTGCTTTTCTGATATGCTTCTTCCTTTTATTATATCTGCAATACTTTCCTTCAGCAAAGCAAGGGCTGCTCCCGCTGCCTACCTTACTCAAATAAGGCAAATTTCTTCGCCAACTCCTCCTGGTGGCTAGAATCATATTCATATTGAACCTTATTACCTTTTGAAAGACATCTCAGACGCCCTTTTTTAGTTGTAGAATCTCCGCTGACCCGGGCAATGGAAGAATCAACATGATCAAACAGCCAGCCCAATATAAACGAGCCAATGCTTTCTTTGTAGCATTGCTTTAAAAAAAAAAGGCGAAGGGACTCCAGATTATTGAGTAGAATTTTCTGAAACTGCCTTTAATTTGTTGCCTAACCCGAGGTTAATTTCTTGATTCGCCAATATTTCATATTGAACATTGATTCCGAACGTAGATCTATATACGATAAGGCCTATAGAGTTTAACACGTGGAAGAGGCGTTGATAAAAAGGCGTCCGTACTGTGCTGTGTCGAACTCGGTCAGTGAATTCCAAGCTAGAGTTAGGAATTCAGACACTCCTCTCGCAAGCATTGTTATGCAAATCGGATACCTCTGCTAAGAAAGAAAATATATATATCGACAGTGCTCTTATATTAAAATCCATCATTCAAATTCATTCAAATAAATTGAAATATTATATGTGTGTACTTAAAAGAAAAAAGGTTTAGAAAAAAATATTGAGCCCATTTAAAGAATGACAAGCATGTGAATACTATTTAGAGCTCCGTATGGCCGCATGAAATCACAAATCAATAAATGAAACCGTATTGTGACTGCATGTATGCCCCATTGAGTTCCCACTAGTATGTTACGTGCCAATGCACGTGTACGGCCCGGTGAACGAGCTAACACGAAATTAATTGTAAACCTGAATATACATGTATATATACGGTATACGGGTCATGACTTTGTACACTACGGTTCGTTTACTGTATGCTTGTTGTGAAGTTGCGTTCCTACCAATTTAAAGACACTTATTTTTGTCCCATCGGTACGTACCCTGGGTCTGCACTTGTTCGGAACTACGTACAGTACAGAGTTCGCTCTATAATCGGAGGTGTCCCAGGGAATTCACACGATAAAGATCCCTAGCTGCATGCCCTGATAAGACTCAGCAAGGAGAAAAAATGTCATTGCGAGTGGCTGTGGTGAGTTACACTTACCAATATTATGACCTGTATACCTATTCTATTTCCCATATCGAGTACCACATATGTGGAGGCTTATATGGCACGAATGCCCTTTCCGCATTGTACAATGTAGGCTACATGCTAATTGGAACATTGTCGTATATTGTGCTTTTATATTATAGTGATCGTTTTTAGGTGGGAGTATTCCACTGATCTTCGATAGGGGAGAGATCGGGTGGGCCGGTGCGCAACATACTGCGCGGGTAATTGACATTAGTGCATGTATAGGCCTAACTCTTATCCAGTGCTTGGTCGTTTTGATTTTTTTACGTCTCGAAGTAAAAGTATTAGCCTATATACTCTTGGTTATTAAGGCAAAACCTTTCTTTTCCACAGAATGCACTAATAGGCCTATAGCATGAGATGTTTTATTTATTTTTTTTGCTTGTCAAATTCTTTGGCAGACGAATCCCCCCCCCCCCCGGCCCCCCCCCCCTGTGGAAAATCCTAGGTAATACGCCACTGATCACAACGTTGATCTCGTACCTTTACTCAGTGGGGGTCCATGCTCAGTCAAAAACCAATCTGAATTACCAAATCTTACTTTGTCCTTCAGAATATAAAGGGAATAAGGGATGGTCCGCCCTGAAAATATTTATGTTTAAATAAATAGAGTAAAACGGAGTTATTGAATTTCAAAAGTTTATACATATTTTGGGAAAACAGCAACATACACATAGTCATGGATATACTCGGTGGGCTGATGATGTCACATCCCCATTTATTTTCGTATGTTGTTACATGAAATCAAATAAATGCTTCATTTAATTTTCATACATTTGGAAATGATGTGTCTGCGTTATGATGAAATAAGTTGCGGTAATAAATAACTATTGCACTTAATCATTTGTCAGTTCAACTGTTTTAGTTCTTGGTAGAAAATTTTAGAGTAAACCTAATTTCATGTGATAAAATACAAAAGAACAAGTGGGGGATATGACATTCATCAGTTCACTTAATGATGAATATTTATGATGACATGCATGCCTAGAACTGTACGTTTTACCGGAATAATCCAACTCTCTGAAATTCAATAACTTCGTTATGCGATTTTTATCAAATTTTCAGCACTTTGGTTTGTGAATTTTACTCTATATTCATTGAGATAGAAATATCTCCATCCTGGACCATCCCTTTAAGATAAGGAGTTCATTTTGCCGATAATAGACAATTTTGTGTCATGCTGGATGCTATTCTTTATGTAAACTTTTATTGCTTTATAGTGATTTACAGTGCTTTTAAAAACATATTCTGCCATTAAAAAGTTAACCAAATTATCAAAGTTATCATGATTATAGGGGGGCGAGAGCTTTGTTTGAACCCCTTCCCAATATTTCCATGAAGGCGATCGCCCCCCCCCCTTCCCCAGTAACCACGTCTCTACTCTGACGTCGTGAAATGATTTTTATTTTCTTCTGATTGTCATGCAGGTAACGGGCGCAAACAAAGGTATCGGTCTGGAAATCGTGAGATCACTATGCCGCCATTTTGGACAAGATGGCGTCGTTTACCTGACGGCGCGCAATGAAGGGCGTGGCCTAGCAGCCTTAGAGCTCCTTCAGAAAGAGGGTCTCAATCCTAGGTTTCATCTTCTTGACGTCACTGACCAGAGTAGTATCGATACACTTAGGGATCACCTGGAAAAAGAACATGGCGGACTCGATGTGCTTATCAACAATGCTGGCATTGGTACACCTGTAGGTTGAGCAAATAGAAGAAGAAAAATATGAGTATTGTGGAAAGTGATAACCGACTTTACAAATACAATGTTGAATGAGGACAATCATTATCAGACTCAATTTTAATCTCTTCCAACTTCACCCCCCCCCCCCTTCCGTACTCCCTCCAGAAGAGGTAGATTTAGCTCTGTGAAAAAAACCCAGTTTTTTTAACAGTGCATTTCCTTTATTGCTCCCAAGATTTTAAATACAAGAAACAGTAGAAAAGTATACTGATCATTGATTAGATGTATTTTTTCTATCCCTCCCGCTGGGCTCCGTAACGCAAATATTAGCGATCAATCGCTGATTGAACTGACCAATCAATATCAATGTTACACGCGTACTAGGTTTAATACCTTGGTCACATTTGTTCTACGGCGGCCGTACGGCGAGTCGAAAACAGTCGTTTTATTCATTTTCATTCAGACCACCTATATGAAGCTGGTACAAAAAAAATGTTGAAACGGCTGTTTTCGACTCGCCGTACGGCCGCCGTAGAACAAATGTGACCAAGGTATACGATACTGACAAGGGACCGGGGGCCCGTTTCATAAAGCTGTTCGTAAGTTAAGAGTGACTTTAAGAACGACTGGTGATCCTTTCTTACGCGCTAAACCATCGCCTATGGTGTATACCATTTACCAAAAGAAAGGATCACCAGTCGTTCTTAAAGTCGTTCTTATCTTACGAACAGCTTTATGAAACACCCACCAGAGTTCTTTCATATTTTCTATTCATCGCACATCTTTGTGTTGTGGAGCCCAGGAAAGAATACAGTATGTGTTCCCATAGTGTGTGTCAAGATGGCACCCACCGTTAAAAAGCTGACATTCGACAGTGTGAACATTACTTAACACTGTGGAACCTTTAATAATGAACTATGTGAAAAGGGGTTCACCTTCAACCGATGCTTTCATATTGCTTTCCACACTGTAGACATTCTGGGGCATGCTGTGAAACACAGAACACACTGGAGTACACTGATGGAAACACTGTGGTACACATTCTAGATCACACTGTGCTACACTTTTGTGGAGCACACTCTAGGGCACACTATCGAGCACTATGCTATGCACTGTGGAATGCACTTTGGTGCACACGGACACTTTGTGGAGCACACTATTAAACACACTGTGCTACACACTGTAGAGCACACTGGTGCACACAGTGGAGCACACTTATTGAACACACTATGGCATACACTGTGGTGCACACTGTCGAACACTATGCTGTACACTGTGGTGTGGAGTACACTGGTGCACACAGTTGGAACCCTTTGTGGAGCACACTGTAGGACACTCTGTGGAGCGCACTATTGAACACACTGTGCTACACACTCTAGAGCACACTATCGAGCACTATGCTATGCACTGTGGAATGCACTTTGGTGCACACGGACACTTTGTGGAGCACACTGTAGGACACTCTGTGGAGCACACTATTAAACACACTGTGCTACACACTGTAGAGCACACTATTGCACACTGTGGAGCACACTAATTGAACAAATTTTGGTACACACTGTAAACACACTGTGGAGTGTACTGTGGTGCATACTGTTAGTCACTGTGGAGCACACTGTTTAGCACGCTGTGGGACACTGCATACATACTTTGGGACACTCTGTATACACAATGTGGAGAAAACTGGGACACTCTGTGCTACCCGTTGTGGAGCACGCTATTGAATACACTAAACACACTGTAAACACACTATTGTACACACTGTGGAGCACACTGTTGGACAATGTTGAACACACTGTGTAGCATACTTTTGAACACACTATATACACATGCACACGGTTGATCACACTGTGTGGTACACACTGTTGAACATACTGTGGAGCACACTGGTGCAGTCGCTGTAGAGCACACCGTAGGACACCGTGCAACACTATGTGGCGCACACTGTGTTTTACAAATTGTGGAGCACACTATTGAACACACTGTAAACACACTATGCTACATACTGTACATGGTGCACGCTACTGGACACACTGGTGAACACATATATGGAGAACAGAATAACATATTGTGGTTCACAGTAACACACTGTGGTACAGACATTGCTGAACACATTGTGTGGCACATTTTGGAACACACTGCAGTGTGCCATGTAGTACAAAGTGTAAACACACTCATACTTTCCATTGATAATTACTTTTATTCCATTTTGATGTTCGATTTCATTCCATTTTCTCCACAGTCGATTCAAAACTACTTGTATAATTGAATAATCTGTTATATTTTGTGTTATTTTGCTTCCCTTTGATGTAACTAAAATTGTAGATATGTTTTGTATTATTTTTATTGTTGTTTCGATCACAATATTGTCTGATGTCAATGATGTTCCAATTAATTCAATTCAATTTACACTCTGGGACACACTGTGCGACTAAACACTTTGCTACACACTGTGGCATACTCTGTTTGACACATGGAGCACACTGCGGGACTTAGCAAGGCTTTCTATATCTCCATATTTTGTTTCACTAGTCATTCTTTTAGATTAGTTTTGTATTAATTTCTTTTTCTTCTTTTTTTTCTTTGCTTTTTGTTTAATATTTGTTTTGCTTCATAATCAGCTTTCTTGAACAATCTTTGACCACGTTTACAGAAAGAAGATATTTCGCTGTACGAGAAGTCATCACGGGTGATGAACACGAACTTCTTTGGACTGCTTAATGTCTGTCGAAGTCTCTTTCCTTTGGTTCGTTCCTGCGGAAGGCAAGTTATTCCTGAAATAATAAATTTTACCTATATAGAAAGATAAACAGGTTGGAACCATTTCCGGTCACCTATTGACCGGAATGGCCATTTGCTCAATACTACTGACATCTGATGAAAATAGATATCTTTACCAAACGCTATTGCCTGACAGAATCATCCATAAGTATCGGAAGGATTCCCCATGCACCATCGCGGAACATTTTTAACAATTTTTTTGTATGGCCAGGGGAGCGTTTCATGAAAGGACTTGTCGGACGTTTTATCCGACAAGTACCACTTTATCTGACAGTTACCATTGGAACAGTGCCTCTCAGCCAATCAGAATCAAGGAAAGATGTCGGATGAAAACATTGATGAAACGCTCCCCTGAAGTGACTAGTACATTTTTTTACATTCCCATTTATCTTCCAAAATGTTAATCAACGCTCGATGTGCCAGTCGAATATTAGTTTCTCGGAACGCTTATTATTTGTCTCTTCAGAAACAAAATCTCCCCCCCCCCCCCTCTCTCTCTGTCAAATTCAAACGATTATTTAATTGTTCATGTTCTTTTTTTTACATGTGTCTCGTAGGATTGTGAATATGGCAAGCACGACAGGTTATATGGTGTTTAGGGGTCAAATAAATGATGACGTCAGGAACAGATTCAGACAGGTGAAAGAAGAGCAGGATGTTGCAGATCTCATGAATGAATTTCTAGAGTAAGTCTCATTGGATTACCTTGTCGGTGTAGAACTTGTGCAGCTGGACTAGCGTAAATGCCGTCTCAATTATGTATCGCTCCTGCAGAAAACCTTTTGTTTTACTTTTGTTTCCCTTTGGCAGTCAAACTGGACTTGTACTGTAGACATCCTTGTTCCTTCCGCAGCTTTGTATTTGCTTTGGAATTTGTCCTTTGTTGAAATGCCGAATAATAATAATATTATTAATAATAACAATACTAATAATAATGATGAAATTAATACTAATTATGATAATAATAACGATGATGATGATAATAATAACAATTATGATAATAATAACAATGATGATAATGATGATGATAATAATAACAGCAATAATCATAATAATGACAATAAAATTTTTGTTCAATAAAACCATTATTGTCAACATTTACAAACTTCATGTTCGCAGGTGCTGCAAAACCGAATGCAACGCGGAAAGGGGGTGGTGCGAGTGGTCTTATGGAGTTGGTAAACTCGGTGTCATCTTACTTTCCAGGATTCAGGCTGATAGAATATCACAAGATGATTCCAAGCACGGTATACTACTCAATTCGGTAAGTATAGAACACAGTCACACCGATGCGACCCCACCCCATAAATGATGAATACGGGGGAAAAATCTGCCCGCGCTATGCGCGCGCATAAATTGTTTAAATTAGATTCCCATTTTCTCGTGGTTACAAAAAGTGCTAAGAACGTCCTGTAATCATCTTTTCTCAGGATAATAATAATTTTAAGCTTGCACTTCGCGCTCGCATTATTTATTTGGTGAGATATCATCTTCACGACTTAACACGTAAGTCGTTATAGGGCCTATAGAAATAGCTTGCGATATGCATTCGCTATTGTGAAACAGACCAAAAAAATCGTGTCCGCCAATGCCCCTCACAAACTGGTTTTTGTCCCCCCCCCTCGCTCGTTTGCCCCCTTATTCTAAAATTTGTGGTGCCGCTACTGCCACCAACGTCATTTCCAATGGCATACCGTCGGATGGTTTGAAATCGGTTTCGTTGGTGTGACTATAGCATAAACAGTGCGCGGAATATATTTTATTCTGTCATCAGGAATTAAATGGAAAAAAGTGGAAATACGATGATTCAATTCCGTTTGAAGATGATGATGTATAATTCTGTAAAGTAGTGATTTGAGTGCATTTTATTTGTTCTATCGCATTATGCATTCCGATAGAGCGATGATAAAAATGCCTTCAAGTGTATATCCAATTGGGGGTTTTGTTGAGCTGGAATGTCCTTAGATCTACTCTTTCCCAAATGTTGGTTGCTAAAACATTATCAAAGCAGAAGGATTTATGTGTGACCAGTGAATTAATCCGGGTTGGAGGTGCTCCGGTGAAGACCAGACAGAAGAGATAAGATAAGATTTATTTTATTTATACACGGTTAAAACCCAAACAGTTCACAGACTGATTTCCATTGGGGCCGTGTCGAACATTGACAAAGTAAACATTTTAAAATCATTGATTAACGAACAATATATATGGAATAGAATTAAGCATCAATTAAATATTACAAGGCAATCATTGAAACGTGAAGAGGAGGGGAGAAGAAAAAAAGGAAGAAGAAGGGAAAAGTGAGAGGGAGAAGAAAAAGACAATAGAGAAGATAACAGAAGAAGAAAAGAAGAAGAAGAAAAAAAAGAATGATAATGATAGTAAGAAAAAGACGAAGAAATTATATACCGTTATCAAAAACATCAATAACTTACAACATGAAAAATCTATCTGTAAATTGGAACAAAGCGGTGCATACATGGTAACAGTAAATATGTACATGGTAAAGTAAAATGTCAAAGTAAATACATGTTACATACAAGAGGAGAATGTCATTACGCAGTCTTGTCGCTAATCTCTTCTAAATGTTTCTCCCCCCCCCCCTTATTATGATCTTTATTGTTTGCAGTGTTGTCCTGGATTCGTGCTTACCGACATGACGTCAGACCTCCCGGACAACAACTTCGGAGGCATCAGGGTTTCTACCGTAGAGGGCGCCGATACCCCTGTTTTCCTTGCTCTGCTACCTTCCAAAGTGACGGAACCAAACGGAAAGTTCTTATTAAGAAGGAAAGAATATGATTTTGTGAACACCGACGTGTTAATGCAGATATGAACATTAGAATTTATAGATCATGGTGAATTAATGCCCTATTTACAATAACTACTCCGATATGAAGGCTACTGTGTTTCAGGTTCATTGCCCTCGTTTTGTGTTCCATCATCTCAGTATTTCTGTCAGTCTGTTGTGGGATCCCAGTCCAGCATAGGTCTAAAGGCCACCGCACACCTTGACGCCCGTCACTGTCTACGACCCGATTTTTTTTTCATTTTAATAAAACGTCGTGTATGCATTCGATACGAATTATGTTGATA